>NW_027509195.1:8682500-9882500 GCF_051911475.1 Siphateles boraxobius | reverse complement strand
CGAACCCGCCTAGATGGGTAATATCCTTCTCACCTTTTTCACCCCAGAACTGTTTTCATGCCTGGTAACATTGTTCTCTAGCTGTTTTATTGAACTCTTTCCGCGGTTGAAAAAAAATAAACACTGATGGATCGATATTATGTTTGAGGCATAAACATTTCGGTAAGTTGTAGCCTACTGCACGTTTCAAAAAACCTGTTGTTCATTCGTGTTTATTTGGTATTAACTAAAGAGGCTGAGATGTTCGGTTCACGACCACGATCTGTCACGTCACATTTACAAGCGCCAAAACAGTCAGAGGATGCTCTCTCTGCTCAGTGTTGGTTATCTTATAGCCAAAATATCGCCATTAAACAGAGGTACAAAAAAAATTCTGGCGACCCGTTCAGTGTCCGTCTGCTCGGCATCCATCTTCACCTGGGGCCTCATTTATGAAACTGTGCAATCCTCACTAAAAGTGTACGTGCGCCCGAAAGCCGAAAATGGCGTACGCAAAAAAAAATTTGAGACTTATAAAATCGTGCGTACGCCAGAATCTGCGATTAATTCACTTTATAAATCCCAGTCATCGTAACATTGTGCGCACATGCGTCTCCACCCCGAAATAACCATATATGGAGCTTACAACGCCTAGTTTTACTATGCATATCCTCATCTGCATATCATTTGCATATGATTATCCATCCACATGATAACATGTTTAACGGTTCCAGACATTACGAAAATATGAAATACATGTCATTAGTAAAAATTATTTAATAGCCTATCCTTGCCTCGTTTTTCAGTAAATCAAATAGTGTAAAATACATTTCAGAGAAAGTTTTTCTCAATCTTTTCCACTGGCCAAATAGTATTTTTAATTGATTTATATTTTTTTGAAGTAAAACATAGTTTAAATCATTATTTTATTTATTTAAACTGTATTGTGAAAAAAATGCACTAGGCCTATTTATGATTAGGACGTAATGATTTAGAAAGGCTGCATCAGTTTCACTAAACGGCCCAATGCGCTCGCTGGCGCGGACATTTAAGAAGGGATGGATGTTTGCTTCATGTGATAGGCTTGGTGAGTGAAATTATGTTTGTATTATCTTTCTGTATATGTATAATTTTCTTTAGATTTTCTGTCTAAATGTGACCAAAAAGACATTTAACTCCAGCTCACCATCGGTGTCGCCAAACTGCTCATCTCCAAAATGTTCGTACGCATGGGTCAGAGTTTGCGTGCAGGTGTGCAAATTTTCCCGTCAAGTTTGTTTTTATAAATCACAACTTATGTGTCGGAAGTAGCGTACGCATCTTTCAGGGCCTGTTTTGTGCATACGCAACGGTTATGAATGTAGCCCCTGTTCTCCACGCTGCACCGGAAAAAGTCACGACGTGACCATACGCGCCACACGTGCCACTGCCTAAACTGAAACTGACTAAACTGAAACTGCCTAAACTGAAACTGGGAATACAGAATCGGTTGTCATGCCCACACATGCATTTATTTATTTAATAAAATCACAGCATTTTGCGTCATATAATCGGATAGGCTTGACATCGCGATTGCGATATGATTAATCGTGCAGCACTAGTTTTAAGATTTTTCCTCTTCATTTATTATGGACTTCTGTATTTTTCATTTGCCAAAGTACTGCTAACACTGATAAATTGAGTCCAGTCATTTCTCTTGTGCTTATTGTAGGTTTATTTGAGGACGTGGCTTCATTTCGCATTCTTCATTTGAGCGTATGGCATTATTGTGGACCATTTTGTTTGTGCTTGTTTTTATGAAGATTTATTGGATCATATGGTGCATTAAGCATTACACACCAGTCTGATCTGTATGCCACCCAAGATGTAAAGTCGTTCATCTTGCTACTACTGAAAAAGTAAATGGTTTTATGCCATTACAGTGCTGTAAGTGCAATATAATTCAGCCCCTGAACTTCATAGGGTTACAACCTGGCTCAGTCACTGCTCACATGCAGGTGTCTAATGGACTGTGCTGCTAAACTGATTGTTTTTTTGTTTTTTCAACAAAACAAAAAAACCCTCGATATAAATTGTATTGACCCAGAAGCTATGCATTCCGAAGTGAACTTAATGAAAAGAGAAGAGAGATCCCGGAGCTAAAGAATCTCTATTCAAAGTGATTAAAAATCAGATGAAAAGTTAATTTGCTCTCATAGCCTGAAGCTGCTAATTTACTTGATATCCACTGAGGATTGGATTTGCAAATGGATTGTTGTTGAGTGATCATCAGTCTTCAGTCAAAACCTTCTCAACTGGAACCGTTTGGAATCATTTACAACTTTGTTCTGTATTTGTTACTTGATTTTGAGATGAATCAATCAAGTAATCTTTCTAAATGGAGAGAATTTGCATCAGGACGTGACCTCTGTGTTCAATGTATAATTTTGAATCTGTGTAAACTTAATTGTTTTCTCCCTTGTTTTCTCTTAATTTCCATGCATTGAATGTCCCAAAGCAAGCAAGAAATGATTATATGGACATCCCAGATAATGAGCTGATGTTGCATAATCTTAATATCCTCAATAGTAACAGAAGTCAGATGCAGTCAATGCGCAGTGGTATTACCGTCAGAGCAGAAGCGCCCTTATTCCACAGAGAGCTGACATAAAATATTGAACTTCAAAAAGCTCATGACCTACTTCTTCACTATCCTCAATTTTGTAACTATGATTATCTGAAAACACAAGGGTACATGTTTGGTTTAATATCATTTGATAACCATTTGTCCTAATTATAATGTATAGTCGTCTTTTATTGTTATTGCTACCTCAATAGAAAACCTGTATGCATAATCAGTCTTCGGTTGCTTGCTGCTTATATCTTCTGCCTCCTCGTACATAACTCATGTAGACTGTATTTTCATTCAGTGTATTTATGGAGTAGATTATTTTTAAGGTAATGTATTTTTCAGTAGTTATTCATTAATGTGTTCTCTATGGCTGAATATACAAAAGTTTGGGTTCAGTAATTTATTTATTTTTTTGGTAAAGAAATTCATACTTTCAATTGATAATGGTGACAAAGACATTTAAAATGTTACATAATATTTATTTTTCAAGTAATTACTGTCCTTTTGAACTTTCGATTCATCAAAGTATCCTGAAAAACGTATCACATTTTCTACAAAAATTTTAAGCAGCATAACTGCTTTTAACTAGTGATCGACCGATATTGATTTTTTATAACCGATACCGATACAGATTATTTGCAGGTGTATGTGCCCGATAACCGATATGCAGAACCGATATTTATTTACTGTTATACTTCTGTTTTTGGCACAATTATTACAACACAAATGAACTGAACAAACCATTTTATTTATAACAATCACTCCCTCCTTGCATACAAAAAAAAAACCTTTATATTTATACACAAATAAATAGAGGGGTCTGAGTCTAAAAAATAAAGTGCACTGTTACTAAGTGTCTTTGTTTAAAAATAAAAGCTTTGATGAGGTAAAAAATAAAGCACAAAAACTATTCTAACATATTTGGATATGTTTATTTGTTTTCATAAATGGTAAACTGATCAAATTACAATAAAAACATTTATATTATTACATTATATAATTTATATCTAAATTATACATATCATTTATAAGCATTAGCAGCAACAATGTTAACAATAGGCAAAATAAATGTTAAAAGTCTAATGTTTTCATATGGAAAAAATAATTGACAGGGGAGTCATATCACCTTTGCAGAAATGTAATTCATTTTAAACAGTTTTAGAAGGTTTATGTGCCGTTTAATAGGTTTAAACTAAGAGTGAGGAATAATTCACTGGGTAATATTAATTCACTGCATAATATTAGCTGGAATAGCCTATAACATCAGGAAAGTAACAAACAAAACAGCATAGCCTATACATCATTGCATTTTCCAACTAGTATGTTATTAATTATTTTTAATATTTTTGTCGGTCTAGATCATGAAATGCTTTATGACAAAGTGCTGTTTATCTATGCATTTACACATAACTATAACATTAGGCTATACGTTACTCAACCGCGATCGCGCGTGCAGATAATACATAATTAATTTCCACAAAGCGGTATATTTGGATGTGTATTAGCGAAATAATTGCTATGTAGTAAATGATAATATAATCTAGGGTGTTTAAACAAGATAATCTTGTCAAAAGTTTCATTCAGTGGCCGTGCTTGAGCATTCCTGATCATCAACCCAGTGAGTGCTCAGCAATATGAACGAACTTTTTTTTCGAGACTAATGGTGAGCAAATACAACAGATAGAGAATTAAATTCAGCGCTTTTATTTTCAACATGCACTCATTCATGTCTGTTTTATTTAATTCATGTAAAGTTACGTCTTTATTGGGGAAGGACATGACGGATTAGGCTACGTGGCTCAATGAGTTCGTCTCAATTTTTTAGAACCAAGCTGCATAAATAAACTAAATCAGGCATTTATGTCTCAAATCTCATTTCTGCATGCATGTCTGTTATGTTAAATAAAGTTGAATAATTAAAGCAAAGCAAGTAGAACATATACTTTACCTGTGCACAGAGTTGTTATTGACTGATCTCCTCAGACGCGGGCTGCAATGGCGGAATTCTCAAAACGGCCACAAGATGGCGCCGTTTATCGGAAAATCCGATATTACAAAACCGATTCCCGATTATGGGAAAATGCTTAAATATCGGGAAAAATATCGGTAAACCGATACATCGGTCGATCACTACTTTTAACATTAATGATAATAATAATAATTAAAGCTGCAAGCAGCATTTAGCGTTGTTCAAGCAGTTAAGGCCTTTAAGGCCGTTAAAGCACAAAAGCATCAAAAGACATTAAGTTTTATTTAGCATTAATTTAACCACTGACATAATAGATGGAAAAGACCATTTACAGCCAATACAGGCAATTTACCATAGGAAATATATGGTTTTAAAGCTTTTTAACAGTTATAGCGCCACCTATTGTCCGATCTCCATAAAATGTTGCATGCTTGTTAATGATGTTATGTCATATAATAATAATAATAATAATAATAATAATAAGAAATGTTTCTTGAGCACCAAATCAGAACATTAGAATGATTTCTGAAGGATTGTGTGACAGGATTGTTAGCTATGCCATCACAGGAATTAGTAACGTTTTAGCAATAATATTTTTTATAGTTTTCACTTTTAATTACATAAATGCAGCCTTGGTGAGCATAAAAGACTTCTTTTTTAAAAACATTAAAAAATGTAACAAAACATTTAATGTTCGGTAGTGTGCAAACAGGGACAAAGTTAACACTTCGAAAGCTCCAAATGTATTTAAAAAAATTGGGTTTGCCCTGTAAATTAAACTGGGCAGTTAGTCTGTAACTTTATTGAACACTGCAAAATTACATGTGCAGGATTGTAAGAATGATAATCTAATCCTCGCAAACCGACCGTCTACTAAAACTAAATCTATCATGATCTCTAATCTCTTTATTCAGTGACAATCATGTTCATCTAGAGAAATGTAGTTCTACAGAAATCTTCTGATCAAATATGTGTAATGTACAACGCATTAATAAGTATCCAAAATTAAATACTTGGATAACACAACAACCTCTGCAAATAATGTCATCATTGTCGGGATAAAAATCTATTTTTCTAAGTAGCAATAGTGCAAAATGTACACCTCCATGGCATTTAAATTTTCTCATCATTGGCATGTGTGGTTAATTTTGGCCTCCAAATGCGAGTGTTCAGACTCAGAGTATGGTCTGCTTCAGGGTGCTTTTCGGCTCTTGGCCCACATCGCCATGGAGATGAGAGTTGTAAATTGGGAAAGCAGGGGATTAGTGTGGGGTCTGTAAACTGTGAGCAGGCTGCTCCACTGACCCACTGCTCATTCAGCGCCATCACATTTGGCTCCTGTCTGCAAATGTTAGACAGTCACACAGCTGAGATATGAGGAGGGGTTTATGGGCAAAATGTTCCCCTGATGTCTGCTCGAAATCCTGACATAACAGAGTGAGACAAATCTCTTGTTGGATCACAGCGCATGCTTTACTGCCGCTGCCACAGACATCTTTCATCAATAGCTTTTGTAGGTCAGCAAATCCCAATTGTGTATCCAACAATGGATTTAGGAGTAAAATGCTTGCTTGATTTCTTCAGTCACCATGATATAAAAATGGACTATTCTATTTTTATATGGAATATTGCAGTATTATAAACGATTTATCTGTGCATGTCATTATACAGTGGATAGTATAAGTGAACACACCCATGCTAAAGTTGACTAAAAAGAGGAATAAAAAATCATCTTGAAATTGAAAATTGATCTTAATGCATTAATTAAAAAAAAATAAGGAAAAATCCAACCTTTAAGGACACCAATTTCCTTCGTAGATGAATAATGTATCGTAAATAAATGTTCTTCCTTAAAATACAGGGTGCATAAGTCAGGACACCCCTATGATATCATAGAGGCAGGTAGATTTTTATTTTTAAAGGCCAGTTATTTCATGGATCCAGGATAATATGCATCCTGATAAAGTTCCCTTGGCCTTTGGAATTAAAATAGACCCACATCATCACATTCCCTTCACCATACCTAGAGATTGGCTTGGTGTTATTTCAGTTAGGCTAATAGCTGGTATGATTTGCATTGAGAGATGATCTTATGGAAAGTGCCCCATGCCAATTCCTAGGTATGGTGAAGGGTGTGTGATGATTAGGGGCTTTTTTAATTCCAAAGGCCAAGGGATATGGAAGAAAAATAATGTCAAATGTTTTTGAAATAAAAAGCCTGTTGAATTGCACTACTTGAAAAAAAATAGGCATTGCATTAACCATGCTTGCATTTTAATGCATTGCATTTTTAGGGCTTGCATTTTTAATGGGCTGAAATTCAACATGGTTGAATATTTAAGCTGTGAATATTTCAATTAAAAACATTTCAAACACATTTTCATTATTAAAAATTCAAAAATCCATATTCACCCTTCATATTTCATTTCCAAAATATTCAAACTGTTTAAAAATACAACCCATAATATTCAACAGACAATTTTCAGTCCATTTTATTTCGCTTTGCAAATTCGCTTCCACAAATTCAGTGGTTCAAATTCGACAATAAATTCAACATTTACGTCCAGGAACTGCAGGAAAAGCATTAGATTGCCGAGCATACTCTCCATCTGCTGTTAGTCGACCTCACCATCAGATGGTGCAAAAGCGCTTGTTGTTGACGAAGACATTCATTCATAAAATGGAAATGATTATCTCTGACAGTATACGCGGAAAAGATGATAAACGCACAAAAGCTGTGTTTATGTTTCATTCAATAACTTCATTGTTACTTTCCCTGTGTATTCTACATGTCATCAGCTTTCTCTACCATGAACAGGATTATAATCGGTTTCCCTCAATACCTTATACTCAAGGATTCCCTTTCCATTGGGACAAAACGCTTAACACATACAGTGATATGAAAGACCAATCTTGCACCTTATTGGGGATGTAGGCTGTAGGCTACTATATAGGCTACAGGCAAGAAGATGGACTCAGATTGTAAACTTTACGCGCAAAGTCCTAAAATGCCTACGTGTATTGCATAAGCTTGAACTGGGATCATAGCACTAGCATATTGTTGTCCTCCTATTGTTAGTTTAACTGTAAATCGCTTTGGATAAAACCGTCTGCTAAATGACTAAATGTAAAATTTGCTTGACATTGGACATTCGCACATTTAGGGACCGTCTCTAAAAGTTGCATACAACATTGGCATGTACGTTTCTAACTTCAATAGCAAACTTACATTTATTTGAATAAATATCAAAAATCCAAAGGGTGCACATTATGCCTGACACTACATGAACACTTTACAGTTGGTTTTCTGACTGTAAGTCGTTCTATTCAAATGCTATTGAAGTTAGAAACGTGTATACCAAAGTCGTATGTAACTTTAGAGACGGTCCCTAAATGTGCGAATGTCCAACATCAAGCCATCTTTATGCCAGTCTATCACTGGGAAACGCTCAGCTGTGCGCTTTATTCTGAGTCCATCTGCTTGCCTGTGAGTTTGGACTTTTACATCACTAGTCCATTAAGCTACGTTAAGCGTTGTACAGGTCCAGCAGGGGAATCCTGAAGTATTGAGGGAAACCCTAATAGCCTGCATGCAGCACATCGCCACAATATAAAGTTAAGGCAACTAAACAACTAAGAGAAATATATGTCAACCTCAAAAATGTAACATTGGATCTGTATATCCGCAACAGGGAATAACATTATCATCTCGTTCACGGTAGAGAAATATGCATGTAGGCTGCACAGGAAAAGTAACCGTGAAGGCACCGAATTTAACAAAAACAGCCGTCATAATAATCACAAATAAACTTACATTGCTGTAAATGAGTTTTATGAATGAATGACTTGCTCTAATTTTGCTGGTCTTCGTCAACAACAAGTGCTTGTACCCCCTGCTGGTGAGGTCGACTGACATCAGATGGAGAGTATGCTCGGCAATCTACTGCTTTTCCTGCAGTTCCTGGACGTCAATGTTGAATTTACTGTCGAATTTGAAAAACTGAATTTGTAGAAGCGAATTTGCAAAGCGAAATAAAATGGACTGAAAATTGCCTGTTGAATATTATAGGTTGTATTTTTAAACAGTTAGAATATTTTGGAAGTATGAAGGGTGAATATGGATTATTGAATTTTTAATAATGAAAATGTGTTTGAAATGTTTTTAATTGAAATATTCACAGCTTAAATATTCAACCATGTTGAATTTCAGCCCATAAAAATGCAAACCCTAAAAATACAATGCATTAAAATGCAGGCATGGTTAATGCAATGCCTATTTTTTTCCAAGTAGTGCAATTCAACAGGCTTTTTATTTCAAAAACATTTGACATTATTTTACTTCCATAAAGGGAACTTTATCAGGATACATATTATCCTGGATCCATGAAATAACTGGCCTTTCAAAATTAAAATCTACCTGACTCTAAGGGAATTAAACATAGGGGTGTCCTGACTTACGCAACCTGTATTTTAAGGAAGAACATTTATTTACAATACATTATTCATTTACAAAGAAAATTGTCCTTAAAGGTTGGATTTTTCCTCATTTTTTAAATTAAGGCATTGAGATCAATTTCCAAAAGATGATTTTTTTTATTCCTCTTTTTAGTCAACTTTAGCATGGGTGTGTTCACTTATGCTATAGGCACTGTATATTTATTTAATGTGCCCTCATAGTCATATATATATATATATATATATATATATATAAAGAATAAGAACATTTTAACACAAATTTTTTTTGGGTGATCTATCCCTTTAAGTATACTGTGAAATTACAAAACCATTTCCTTCCTTCTATATGTCAGACTTGTCATTGGGTGCAGACTGGTGCTATTGTTCTTTTGAAGATGAATTGTGAATTTACACAGTCAGACACACTGCGGCAGTCCCCGTGGTCTAGTGAATGTTTTAGCATCCCACCCACAGGTTGACTGACAGATCTGGAGTACAGAGGATCAATGCACTTCGTCCTCTTTCTGGATGCAGATTTCTGAGCGTATCCTCACACTAGTTCACACATTCACATTGTGTCATAGCAGCTCATTGTCGGACATGGAAGCTCAAGCTCCCCCCGATATTTCGGATTTTGAGACTCAGACTTATGGATCTTAAAGTGATCTCAGACTTATGGATCCCATTGTCAGTAACATAACAAGCAGTAATGTCAGTATTGCAAGGGCTCATGTGTGCGTGTGTTGGCGATATTTGATATAATGGAATGTAATACTTTAGGGATCTGTATAGTTTTTGAGGGGTTGTTTTTGCATATCGTGCATGATCAAAGCTTGATTTAATTAACTCTACATTAATTTTTCAGTACGCTTCAAGGGCAATATTTGTGCTTCCATCTGGATAAAACAGACAAAACTAACGTTGGAGATCAGGACAATAAAATCATCATGATATGAGAATGTATATCTATCATGATTCTGGACAAAAAAAAAGACAGAAAAAAAATAAGTTTGGCAGAATATTTCAGCCATATTCGGGGAAAAAGAAATGAAATAAATTGTGTGTGTTGATTTATGTTTGTCTTTAAAATAAGTAAATTATTGTTGGTCCATCCTTACAATTGGACCTCATATTGCAAACAATAGCCAATAATATTTTTGTAAATATATGGTTCTTGATTCAGTAAGAGAACAGTTCGATTCACTGCCTTTGTGAGTCTGATTTAAACTGTTAAATGTGCTGTCTCATTTACCATTGTTCTGCGTATTTTCACAGGCAAAAATACAGTAACTTTAACCCTCAGGGGTCTGAGGAGTTTTCTGGGTCCTGGAGGTGTTCTGACATGCTCTGACATTTTGTGCTTTTTTCAGTTATTTATAAACATGTTAATGGCAAAGGTGTAAATTCACTCTATATAGCACAAACGGGCCTACCGTAATATGTGAGCAACATGTATGTACATGTTTGTATTTTTGAGATAATATTGTTTAAGCATGGTTATTGAAAAAACTAAAACTTAAAGTGTCTGAAATAAGGCCACAAAACACATACTAAATATGTGTCTACAAGACTTTATAGGCATTGTTGCCTAGAGTTTTTGCTTCAAAATGATCTGAAAATCATCCTGCCTAATCATTTGCACAAAACAATACATTGATTTAAATTTTATAAGACACCTTTTGTTTGCAAAGGCAATATGCGTGGAGGCGTGTTCACATCTGAGAAGACAAAGGCCGGATAATGTGCCACATACATAATGAGCTGCATATTAATTAGCCCTTTCACACAGGAGTGTCACAGGGTCCCAAAGGACAAAATAAATTATCTATATATACATATTTTACAATTAGAAATTGTAACCAATTACAAATAGGTTACAATTACAACAACAATTACAATTTTAACAATATTTCAAGTGTATTCTTTCTTTGTAAAAAGTATACATTTTATCATACGTATTAAAAAAGGTAAGGATTCATTATTTTGAATATTGGAACAAACACTATAATAACATCTTAGTTGATAATTCAATATACCTACTTTATTTTTGACAAAACATCATATAGTATATTTGACATGAGCAGAAATTGGTGAACAAAAGCTTACCTATTTATAATGTGACGGTAGTCTTTTTTTACAGTCAAAACTTTATAATCTATCCAAAACTAATCACAAAATCTTGTCTAAACATTCATATTTAGTCTGTAACATATTGTGTATGATATATTAGCATATACATGTTAATTTGCTCTTTGTTGCTTATACAGACATTTTATTTCAACATATTTCAGTCTATTTTTACTCATCTTAGTAGGCTATAGCAATATAGTTTGGATGTGTTCATATTTTAATTTTAATTACATGTTTACTAATGTAGATGCGAGAGTGAATGAACGGCACAGACACGCGCTGTATAACTGTAGTAAACAAAGCGCGCAGGCCTGTGCCGTTCATTCATCATTTAGCCTACACACAGACACGCAATTCATATTTAGACAGTCTTTTTGCGGTTTATAGACACTATTCAATATCGTGATTAGAACAAAGCACTTAAGAATAAATGACTTACTACATTAGCTGGATCCGTTGCTTCTCGAAATTAAAACTACCAGCACTTCTGGTACATTTTCCAGGGTTATTAGATAGTATTATTCCTCACAGGTTAGTGATACGCTGTGTTCACATTTGCGTTTGAATACCGCGCGCTCTCCGTGGGCGTGGCACATTAACGCGTAATGAGGTATAATGAGCTGGAAAGAAAAATACTGACATCTCTCTCTTTTCATACAGATTACATAAACTGAGAATATTTGTTTTTTTTAATATTTTTTTTATATTTTATTTTTATTACTTAATTTAAAAGAAGAGAATTTCAGCTACATAAAGAGAAATCTCTCGTATCTCTGTGACAAGTATTGACAGAGTTACAGTTCATTTTTCAGATGCGTTTCAGAATGGACCTCACTGACGAGAGAAGGTAAAACGCCCATCATGTTTATTTTTCTTTATTTGACGAAAAGCACAACACTTTGTTTTTATTGTGAGTACCCACAAAAAAAATAGACACTTAACAGGATGTAATGATGTACAGCACTTATATGTAAGATCAAAATCAACAGAGTAATTTGAGTCTCTTTTGCATTGATAAGGAAAAAAGTGAGCTGGTATCGCCGGCAATACCGCCGACCCCAGAGGGTTAATAGGAATCTGTGGAATTTGGAATTTCCTAAGAGGGGGAAAGATATACCCATGCAGACTCTGCATCACTTTTGTCATGCGAATTTACCACACTGACCAACAGAAAGTTGCTTGGAATTGTGACTTTATGACTGGTGCTTCATGCATCCCGCATATAGACACAAACAAAGCCTTCTTATAGTTTTTAAATTATTGTCACAATTATTGTCTGCTTTAGTCGCAATCTGGAGTCCTATATTTCAATGAGTTCCAGAAGTGGGTCTTTTATGCAGTCTCATACATCCCATAGTGTGGAAATGCAAAAGAACATTGCAGCCATAAAAAACATTAAGTCTAGCTCATAGATTCTCAAGAGCACCATCACAAGAGCAAAATGATATTTCAAGTATACATCTTCTCAGCCTCTGAGCAGGCTCAGTAAACATCACTTCATCTAACAGTGTTACCGTACCAGTTTCTCCACTTAAAATTTCACTGTTGATATTGTGGCTCGCTCGTAACGTCAAGAGGGAGGATACTATGTTAATCATGTTGTTGCGTTTAATCCACATTACTTAATCCTCTCTGCTTGCTATGATGTTGTGCCATTTATTTATGGGTATTTTGAGGTGTATTCAACTCCATTTGAAGATTTTTTTTATCTTTAGTATGAATAGCATAAGGTCACGAAGAGAGTGATTTTGTGTGAGATTGAGCTTTTGTGGATGTGGGGTGCGTGCTTCTGTTCGACGCATTGGCATGGCTCAGCATGTGCAAACTGGGTGATATAATGAATAAATAAAAAATGTGGGACTGAAAGTTGTGCCTTGGCACGCTGACCTAAAATCCAGTGAAGACTCGCCATGTTTCCCGTGGGATTAATCCAGTGTGGCAAACAGAATGTAGCGCAGCCTGTAAGGATTATATGTACTGGACTTGGGCTCCCGCTGCCCTACTTTTCATTAAAATATATAGAGAGAGATTGCATGAATGCCTGGACAGATGGAGTGGGGGTTTGATTAAACAGTGCACCAAGTTCTGGGAAATGCTTCAACTTTTTCTTTCAGTGCACAGACAGTTGTAATTTACTGGTTCTCATGATTTTCTTGCAGGAATATCTTATTGAATGGATAACACTGTATCAATAATCATGTTTTGTGCTTTTTTTTTTTTGACCCATGAGCTTATGAAGTCTAAGAGGATTGTTTGTTTCCTTTTGCATTTTCCTCCCAACCTCATCATATTCTCACATTCACAGACCTAAACACACATCGATGGTGCTGTTCCTGGGAGAAATATCCTTGGTTGCCCCTGAGCTGCAGAAGCTGCTGAAATATAAATGAGACACTTAATGGCTGAGGCTGTATCGAGCTAGTGTTCAACAGGGATCCCAGGATTGTGTGTCACGGGGCTCCTGGCTTCGATCTCAGGAAGTCCTCTTGCCACTTGCCAAATCCTGATTCAAAAATGCCACTGGGAGTCTGTGTGTCACACTGGATGTGTTAATGTTGCCCTGACTGGGGCCCATATTACCTGGTGGGACCCCATATGTGATCCTCCCTCAAGACATGAAAAATGCTCAATCACATTTCTTTTATAAAAAAAAAAATGAACAGCTATACATACTACAGCCTTGGACAGATGGTTGTACTCCTAATTTCTCTAAATATTTTTTTGGGAAAAAACGTTCCTGTCTCCATTCTGATTATTTCACACAATTGGCTTCACATGAAGTCCCTATGAAATCAAAATTCGGTGGTGGTTTTTCGACTTAGTTCTTAGCTTTGAAGTTGTCTGTATGCAAGTGTGCTCCTTAATGCTGAAAAAAATTTTTTTTGGCAGATATACAGACTTATCGATGACTCATCTTGCATAGATTTTTGTCTAATAAAAAGCCCTCAGAAATGAGTGTCCAGCCCCCCCAATACCACCTACCTCCAGCTCCAACAAGAAGCAAATCATGACTCTAACTTTAACTAAAGCCTCCATTTCGCCACATAAAAGAAAAGGTAAAACACTAGTGATGTCCAGCCCCAAATTCCTGTTTCAATTGTAAATCAGAGTGTTTCCTCCCCATACTTGGATTTATCCCTTATATATGCAGGGAGGGGTGGTTTACTACTTGTCAAGAAGTGGCGGTTTTTTAATATTATTTTTCAGTTGATATAAGAAATATGTTTGCTTTAAATTTTTACATTTAGATGAAGTCATTGTTTGGCAAAATGTACATTTAAATTTCAAAATGAATATCAATTTTTCAAACTGTACATAATAATGTTGAGATACCGGTTCCTTAAATTCACTTTTAGTTTTTAGTTTAAATTTTTAAATTTATTTTGATAAGCTATTTTAGTATTGACTCATCTTTTTTGTCTGCTTAGTGGTTTCTAGACTTTTAATATCAGTGCATTTGTTAATTTGTACATTTGCATTTTACCTTTTTTGGTCAACTCCAAAGCAGTACAACAAATCTTTTGCACAAAAAAACCCTAGGGTTTTATTTGACCAATACTGGCAGCATGCAGAAACCACTTGTTCCCAGCTACATAATTGAAAATGTCAGATCAGAGTCATATTTCTAAACTATTTTGTCCTACTTGCCATATTGAATAGAAAGGCACTCTCTGTCATCTGGGGCAATTACGAACTAGATGTGAAGGGAAGCAGATGTTAGAACATGATGTGATCTATCATCTGTGATGGATGACACCTTCCAATCTAGTAATAGCCATTTGTAACATTTGATTAACAATAAGAGTCAAAAATAGCGAGCTATTACTGCTGTGAAATGGGCAACTGTTATTCTGCATCTCACAGTGTGAGTCATCCTTCATTTAACATTCAGAAAAGCTATCCATTATGCATCATAATTACTGTTAAGAGACTTGAAGAACAATGACCTTACAAATGCTCAAACTACGGTAATGGGCTCTTAGTGGCAGAATTTAAAACTTACAGGTTTTTGGTATGCATTTATTTTCAGATGTGTTGATGGACTCCACGACGGCAACGGCAGAGCTGGGCTGGACGATATATCCATCATTGGGGGTGAGTCTCATTGAAATAATTTAGATGATCAGACCTAGCATAAATGAATAATTCAGTGCACAAATTCAGCATGTTTCATGTGGTACTGAAATAGAAGTTGAAAGAATTCCAAATTAGATTATTTTTAATGCAATCCATGCAGTTTGTCTCACGTTTGCACATTTTTACCTTAGATGTTATAATGTGTAAAGGTGTGAAACCAGAATCAAATGTTTCATAAATATGCAAATAGCTCGAAAAACATGCTTTTACTATTAGCTGCACACATTGCTTACAAACATTATTATCTGTTCTTTGGTTCCAGTGGGAAGAGGTGAGTGGCTATGACGAGAACATGAACACCATCCGCACCTACCAAGTGTGCAATGTCTTCGACGCCAGCCAGAACAACTGGGTGCGCACCAAATACATCCGGCGGCAGGGTGCCCAGCGGATCCACGTTGAGATGAAGTTCTCCGTGCGAGACTGCAGCAGCATCCCGAAAGTCCCTGGCTCTTGCAAGGAGACTTTTAATCTGTATTACTTCGAATCTGACTCTGATGTAGCCACCAAGGTGTATCCCGCCTGGATGGAGAACCCTTGGGTCAAGGTGGACACTATTGCGGCCGATGAGAGTTTCTCCCAGGTGGACCTGGGCGTTGGTATGATGAAGATCAACACGGAAGTACGCAGCTTTGGGCCGGTGTCCCGTAATGGCTTCTACTTGGCCTTTCAGGATTACGGAGCCTGCATGTCACTCATCGCTGTAAAGGTTTTCTATCGCAAATGCCCCCGAATTATTCGGAATGGGGCCATTTTTCAGGAGACCTTGTCAGGGGCGGAGAGCACCTCTCTAGTGTCCGCCCGAGGCACTTGTGTACCTAATGGAGAGGAAGTGGATGTACCCATTAAACTGTACTGCAATGGGGATGGGGAGTGGCTGGTACCTATCGGGCGTTGCGTGTGCAAGGCTGGGTATGAGTCTGTGGACAACGAGACTGTGTGTAAAGGTGAGTTTTGCTGCTTATTCAGTATTTCTTGTTAGGTATTTTACAGAATTAGAAAATTACAGGAAAAGTATTGTTTGGTGGTTCTTGCTGAAGATTCGCAGGTGAAAAACACATCAAAGGCCACATATTTTTTGCTGCCGGCAGACTAAATTAAAAATCATACATGCACTATTGCATACACTATTGGCTTATAGTGTATGCAATAGTGTACACTATTGCATACACTATTGGCTACCCAAAACCACGGTGACTTTGATATTTATCAATATGGACGTTGGCGTACGGCACGCTCAAATCCTACGCCAGGTCAGGAGGTGGTGTACATGTACGCACGTTTTGAGTTAGTGCGGAAATGCGCAGAAAAACAATTCCTAAAACCACAAAACGCACTGACAAACTAAAAGATATGAGGAGCTCTTTACCAAAACGCGATAAAAGCCATTTTTAAAAATAAATTTGTATTTTATTTCTATTAATAAACTAGTGTTGTGTCTGCAAAGATGAAATTGATGATCACCATCTCCATAGTGAACGCGCCTATAGAGAGAGTAGCCTATTTCTTGTCGTTTATAATTGTTTCGTTTAAAGACATTTCAAGCTTTCTTTATAGATATATTTCTCATGTCTGTGAGCCATAGGCCTATACTGAGTTTCGGTTAATTTGTAAAGAGATGCGCTCCAGTTCACGTGCAATGCAAGGGACCGCGCCCGCGCCTCCATGTCATGACTCATGATTATATTGTCTGCTATTTGCTTATTATTTATTATTTTATTGGTTGATGAAAAAAATATTAAAATTAAGATACAATTTAAACAAAACGAAATTCACTTTAAAGAAAGCCTTTCTACAAAACAAAACTTGATTAAGTGGCCAAAATCATGTCTGAGCATGTCTCCCCATATATTGCGCATCCTATCTTAGCCTATGTTCACTTTTCATAATAAACATAGATGGGTAAAAAATAACGTTATTATTTTTTTAACAAATATGAAACTAAATGCACTTAGTTAATGGCTACAACACGTAGCCTAATAGTAGGCCTGAATATTGTTATTACTTTACTATTAGCCTAAATGTGTTACTAAATGATGTGAATGTATTTTTAACATTGTTGTATTTAAGGACTGTATTTGTGTGTTATTTTTAAATTATTTGTTTTATGTGGTGGACAATATTGGAACGTGACATTGGAAATATTTATTTTATTTTTACTATTTAATTTATTTTACTATTTATTTTGTTTGGCTTTTATTTATTTCATGCAGTTGCACTTATTTAATTTATATTAATTTATAGTATGAGTCCCTGATTATATGTTGCATGTTCTCTTGTTGTTTTTGTTGTTGGTTTTTTAGACAAAAAATGGATGGATTTATAGCGTTTTGAAAAAAAAATACAATTAACTTTGAATTTATCATCAACAATATTGTTGTTTCATTTAATAATAATTTTTCATGATGGTGATGGTCTCGATCTCCAGAGAAGTGTCTCCTCTTTGCCGTCTTCCGTGTGTCCATGGCGTAAAATGAGGGTGTGGGGGAAGCGGATACTTGAATATATAGGGGCGTGTTATTCTAATGACGATCGTTTTCAGACACGGCATTTATCAAGGGCAGGTATTGCGTACACCTGGATTTCAAAGGTACGCACAGCTTCATAAATCAGGCGGTGAGAGGAGTGTAAGCATAATCTTACACCAACATATACGCCCGTTTCTACGCAAGAATGATAAATGAGGGCCATTGCACCTTGTTCTCTTCCTTTCTTCCTTTTTAAGTATGTAATGATCCAAACTTTAGACATTCTCTGCCGTTTATGGACATCTTTACTCTCCGCCATCGCGCAAAATAAATTCAAAATGTATCACGCGCTATAGTATAGATCCGTGTATAGTGAATTAAATTTTACATAGGAATTTAATGAGGCTTCGAGGCAGAGTTTTTGCCTCGAGGGATTTTTGTAATCGAGTAACTCGAGGAATCGTTTCAGCCCTATTGTCCGCCTAAATGAATTATAATTAAACATATATTTATTATAATAAACGTGTAGGCTATTTGCAATATATTAAATATTTAATATATAACCTAATTATTTTGCACTGAAATGACACTCGAGTCTGTTGGCTCGGACAGCGTTGCATCACGTGCACCTGCGCAATATAGCCCATGATTTCCGAAAATAGTACTATGTCAACTAGTGATATCAGCACAACAACTGTTGAGGAATATGCAACATAATTTAGAAAATTGTTTTTGTCATAATGTTATGATAACTGACAGACACTATCATTTCGGCCGCTCTGTGCATGTCCTCTATGCCAATTCTGATATGCTCATTCATATAGCTACTCAAAACAGACAGGGCAACTAAACGCAGACAAGTTAGCTTACCGTTTTTAGTAGGGCTGTGTATCACCAACAATGTCACGATACGATACGCATCACGATACTAAAGCCACGATACGATACGTATCACGATATGGATCAATTTGGAATTTAAATTTCTTTTGAGCAGAGTTTAGTAACAGTAATATCTTTATTGAATAAACAGTGTTATAACAGTTGTGATAACTGAAAAACTATTTAGTTTTTGTCATTAAAAAACAATGAGAGTTAAATTAAATAAGTGTTGGAATGTGCACCAAACACAGTAATTACATTGTTGAAATCATTTTAAACAAATAAATACAATAGAATAAAGATAGCCTAAGGCCCTAAGCCTACCAATAAAGAGAAAAGTTTTTGAATAGGTCTAGCACTAGTATTCAGAAATACTACAGAAACGTAAAGTAATTAAATGTAAAATAACATAGGGTAGTATTTTAGTCCTGACTAAATTAAATACATCGACTATAAATCCAGATTCCTTATAATTAAAGCTATCTTTTGTTGTTTTGACAACAATATTAATGACAGACACATATGGCTGCTGTCACTTTAAGAGCTAGTGCACGGATCCTGTTTTCATTATACTGTCACATGCATTTTATGCTTATTCAAGACATAACCGACTGTGTTGGATACTCAGCAAGACCGAAATATTTTACATCAATTTGCTTGTTTTTGTCTGTAAACGCGATATAGGCTAATCCGTGAAAAAGAACTTTTGTTACTCACAGGCTGTTGTGAGGCGGCTTTAGCATACTCTATGTAAGTATGCAGAGAAAACCATCTCTCAGAGAGCGTGCGAGTACTGAATAGTTTAAAATTGCTTGAATGTTTAGCGTGGTAAGACTTAAAAAGACGAGCAAATGGTAAACTTAAGTGACAATGTAATGCTCGCCCGAATATGCAAGTGAATATTCCGTCATGTCCTAACTCCTAAAAGCGAGAGTGTAGTATCGCCGCCTTCAGCGCGTTTGACACTTGCCTTGAGCAACCCATTTTGATAGACAGAGTGACAGAATACGCGGCACAGCTGAACACTCAATCAATGTTTGCGGGATATTCCTGCATTATAAGTGGGAGACCTGCGGGAATGATTAGAATAATGCGTAATACTCGCAATCCCATGCTGAAATTCGAGCCCTGAATGGCTACATTCAAAAGCACGACAGTATCGATACAGCAGTTGCTGTATCGATACGTGCATCGTCAGGAGTTCATGACGATGTATCGTCGTATCGATATTCTGAGCACAGCCCTAGTTTTTAGGTGATATGCCATGTTTGATGTCGAGCTGTGATATGCAAATTTTGCCTTCGACTTTTTTTCTAATTTCTATTTTCATAAAATACTGCCACACTCCCGATGTCTTTGACATGGTACATTACTCTGACAGTAAATTAAACGCTAAATTCAGCAAACCACCATGGATTATGCAGACCAATGCCATAGTTCTTTCTTCAAGCTGTCTCCAGTGGGTTGGGCTAATCCAAAAAAGTGAAAACAAGGGGGGTGTTCTGAAGACAGACTGTTACCTGTGAAACAGGGGTGCTCTGAAAACACCCCCATTAGCAATTAGTGATGAAATGAATGTAACGAAATTAACGCGGTAAAAAGTCGACCAATCAGAATTTTAGTCGAGCCAGAACGTATCGACCAATAAATCGACTAGTCGACTGGGAGATTACAGCCCTACTTTATAGTACTTTTATGTAGGGCTGCAACAACTAATCGATAAAATCGATTATAATCGATTATGAAAATCGTTGTCAACGAATGTCATTATCGATTAGTTGGTCTGCTTACGTCACGGGGAGCGTTTACTGGTACGCACACACACGCAAGGTCTCTCTCCCTCAGGCGCTCTGCCGAGCGCGCGCGCTACGCGGTTTGGAGCAGTCTCTTCTGTCTCGCATGCGCGCTCTTGCTTGCGCGCTCTAGATTTCGGGAGTTTGAACTAATTCGCGGGCATCAGGGAGCCGCAATCAATATGCAGGAGACTCCCGGGACTTCCGGGATGTCTGTATTTTGTCTCGAGCATCAGGTTGTGCAATCAGTTCGCTCGCAACGTAAGTGATGGATTAAAATAGCGCTACCGCAGAAATAGGTTAAATTAAAACGGTGTTTACAAAGTGAAGCATTAAATACAAAGGCAGTTAATAACAGCAGCAGTAAAATATTGTTTTTTAGTCACTGTACTCAGTGGTTTTCAGCGAATGCTTGTGCACTAATGCATAATTTCTCCTGTCCTTTACTCAAGCCTGTTAGCTTGCTGGGTAACGTTACCTCCATTCCGTTCTCTTTTTATAGCATTTGTCTACTAAGTTTTAATTGTTTTTCAAACGCGATCTACTGCGGCTCTACATTCACACAATTGTTTTCAGTCTTTCTATATTTATTTAATCAATTTATCCTTACATTATATTCTTTTATATATTATATATATAATATATATTATATTCTTTATCCTTATATTCCTTATATATAATTAATTTTAAATAAAAATTAAATGAATTATATATTTTAGATGTTTTTAGTTTGTTTTTAGTTCAGATATTCACATCTGAACAACATGTCTGTGTAAATTTGTTTTAACAAAAATTGTGTTAAAACATAATATGTTGGATATCATTTTTTTAACAATAATCATGTTTGTCAACTTGGCATCAGCAATTATCATTAAAAACAATGCAAATATTGATATTAGTAAAACTCAATGTGTGGCTTTTGCACTTTTTAAAGTACACTTTTACACATAAATACCCTGATTTACGGTTTTATTTAGTTATAATAAAAAAAATCAAATTTAATTTCTATCCGATTAATCGATTAATCGAAAAAATAATCGTCCGATTAATCGATTATCAAAATAATCGTTAGTTGCAGCCCTACTTTTATGTACTTTTTTGGGCTTGACAAATTATAAGAAATTTGTATATTTTACAAAACCTTTTGTCTAACGTAGATAGAATTAAAATCTGAGAGTTTGAAACCACATTAGGCTGAGTAATTAATTCCTTTAAAAATATATATTTTTATTTAAACTGTTCTTTAAAGGCTGCCATTCTCATCTTTGTCTGGTTTTAATTGCTCATTAAAAAGTAAAACTGTTGTTACTTAATAAAGGGGAACTTGGCAACTATTTCAACTTAATAAAACCGTTTAGAAATCATTTGGATAGTTAAATAACCTGTTCCGGTGAAAATGGTGACTTTCCCCGCTCCCCCTAGCATTCCCAGGTGGAAAACCAACCCTGCAACATGGGGACAAACGTTGCGGTAAATTGGAAATAGGAAGTCCCGTGAGAAGCGAGAACGAGCGAGAAACACAAACTGCTCTACGGCAATTCGACATAAACGCACACGCCCCCCTCAATACCGGTTAGCCGTGCCGGCTAGCTATAAGCTATTGCTATAGCTCCACACGATAAAGTTATCCGGCTCCGATAATAACAAATGCACATGAGCAGCGGTAGAAAGGGGGAGGAAGGTGGCGCAAGTGTTTTTTCATGTTTTTTCGTGTTTTTCAAGTTTTTTCATGACAGTGTTGTGAAATATACGCCCCACACCTGTAGGGGGAGCTCGTTGAGAAAACATGCGACAACAAAAGTGAAAATCAGCGAAGAAATGGCTAGAGTTGCCAAGTTCCCCTTTAAATGAGCAATTTCTAGCAGATTTGACCCTTAAAAATAACTTTCGTCTGTGTGACGGGATGTTGTTACGTTGATTTAGATGTTAAAAAATATCATCTTAACTGCTATTTTCTTCTAAATTTTTAACTTAAGAATAAACTTAAGAATATTTTTTCTAAAAATATAACCTCTTAAGAATCTTCTTATCTTTTTTTCTTTTCTTTTCAATGTTTGTTCTGGAGACAAAACTTAAGATTTTGAATTCTTGAAAAGAATGTTAAAAATTGCTCATTTTTAGGTAGCCTGACAAAACATTTTTTACAGTGCCGGAAGCCACCAATGATAAATAAATAATGAATAGCCTCAGCTTCAGCCTCAGATTTCTGCACCCACATAAAGCACCGTGAAATACATATATATCGCCAAATTATGAAACATCTTGTATAATATTTTCATTAGTCTTTTTTAAAATTATTATTTTATCCAATGACGGAAAAGGAGGACCTAATGTCCTTCCTGAATGCGCATGCGCACACACACAAACACGCGCGCGTTACAGAGTCTTACTATTGAGAGCTGCCCTGCAGGTACAAAAACATTCACTGGCTTGATCCTTATGAAAGCTAGTTGAAAGACATTATGTCCTCCTGCCTGTTTCTATCCATGTGCAGAGGATTTCTTTGGTTACAATCATTGTGATTTCAAGCTAAATCCACACACGCTCATGCACACACAAGCACTGACCCTTAAAACTGTTTTTATAACATGAGATTTTGTTTTTCTAGCATTATTTGCCAAGGAAGTAGCTCTCTGTCTGTGAGAACAAGGGAGCTGTAATGAATAGAAATCCTCCAGTCAGTTGTAATGCTGCCTTGATAGGTTGGAATGAATAGAGGGATTTGGGTAGAAAAAAGGTGGGGTTTTTTTCACCCTCTCTCAGCACTCGGCAGATATGATTACATTCAAGGAGAGCAGGGCGGCGATGAGGGAATGATTTTGGCAGGGTTCTCCTGGGTACTGTTGACGGAATCTAAATTACTAATATCCCCCCATCTGGAGCAGCTGATGGATGGAAATCGGCAATATCCTGGGCGAGCACAAGCCAGACCATCTCTTTTATTTCCCCTGGTGTTAATCCTCCTCGCTGCCACCACTTTAATGACACTCCTAATTGACTAATTTGGAGTGTGCAGTGGGAGCTGTGTGGACGCTTAGACGCTGCTCTCCCTGGCGAGTCCATTCAGAAATCAAGCTCAACTAATGAATCCCCCTGTGGTTGTTAACCAAGGCCTGCATGTAGACAAATGGATTTATGAGTTCCATTTTCTGTCTCTAATGAGTATAGCTACTGCATATTTCCTTTAAAGTCAAGTAGAGACATAATGGTCTAATTGATAGCAAGCTTGACATGTAATTCTCTTATACCGTAATGTTATACTGGTACAATGGCACAGCACTGCTTGTTTCCGGTCAATGCAACTTCAAAAGCACTTTGTGAGTGATTTCATCTCAGTGGCTGTGTGTTTTTTAAAGCCTTACAGTGCTACACAATAAGGATTTTTGTCTGCTGGATAGGTGGACTTAGGCCAGTAGTTTTACTTTCGTGCTGATATTTGTAATGGCCCCACCACATTAAATAACTTTTTGTTAAATATTTGTTAATATAATTGGTTTTAAATACACTAAATAAATTTTTTAATGAAATAAACAACAAAAAATAAATAAATAAAAGGAGCGGAAGCATAAAGGAGAAGCGACATCTTTGATGATCGAGAGAGGAACAGGCATGTATTTAGTTGTGTTAGGTTTTTGTATTTGTATTTTATTTTAGCCAGCAGTCGTCCGCGAGGGGCTGCTGGCAGTTATGTTTATTTTCGGTAGCCAGCAGTCATCCGCGAGGGGCTGCTGGTGGTATTTTGGTTTGTTTGTTTTATTTTAAATAAAGTATATTTTGATTGTTCGGCAGTTCCCGCCTCCCTCTTCCCTGAACATTGCTACACTGGTGCCGAAAACCCGGGAAGAGGGAGGAACGCGCTGTCAGTGGGGAATCCGCGGTGCCATCGAGCATGGTGCGCGAGTTGCCGCCGCTCGCCGTGGGCCGGACCCTGCTGCCATCCGCCGGGCAGGGGAGGAGCAGGGAGCGGGGGAGGAGCGGCCATGGACGCTCGAGGCGGTGCGCTGGGGTGAGTTGCCGGGGGGACGGCCGAGCTCGCTGCCGGCCACCTGGGAGTTGGAGGGCCGGCTGCCGTCCGGAAGGGAGCGGGGGAGTCGTTGCCGCTCGCCGTGGGCCGGAGCTTGCTGCCATCCACCAGGAAAAGGGGAGGAGCAGGGAGCAGGAGACTCCTACCGTCTGGTCTAGAGCCCAAGGAGCCGTCGCCGTCCACCGGGCGGCGGAGGAGCGTCGAGCCATCCACCTAGGTCTACCCAGCGTCACCGCCAGGCACCGCGGAGAAGATCGCCCAGCTGGAGGGGGGCCAGATGGCAGCGCGTTGTGGGAACCGGACCAAGTTTGTTTGTTTTTTCTCTCCCCTCTTTCGATCTGTCGCTCCTCATGCTCCCGTCTCCGTTTCCCTCGGCTTGTCGGTCCATACCCCACATGGATCGCCGCCGCCGCCGGGGGGGGAGTAGGCACAGGCTCATGGGTACCCCCCGGCCTCTGAGGGGCGATGGGTGTATGTGGCGAACAGGACAGCCGAGGGACGTGAGAGAACTGCGCGAGGCCGGTGGTGCGATTGCTAATGAGCAACACCTGTGAAGCACACCGGTCTCGCATCTCTCACGGAGGAGCGGAAACATAAAGGAGGAGCGACGACGTTGATGATCGAGAGAGGAACAGGCCTGTATTTTAGTTGTGTTTGGTATTTGTATTTTATTTTAGCCAGCAGTCGTCCGCGAGGGGCTGCTGGCAGTTCTTTATCAGTCCCTCCAGGATTTCGCGATGTTGCGATCGCAACAATTAACGCAACTTCAACAAATCCCTGTGAATTCAGTGCGGCTTGCAATTTTGACCAATCACCGCAACTTTTCTGCAACTTTGACCAATCATTGCGGTCTCCTGCAAAGCGTTGTCCACTTTCCTCACGCAGCGGCTCACTCTCCTCTCACAACGGGCAACACACTCTTTTTTACAAAATAGGTAAAAGTAAAACGCATTTCAAAGTTACATGCAACATTATGTTTGGCAGCTAGGCGGGCATTATAACGTGTGTTACAAAGTGAGCACATTTGTCTCTGAAGTAAACGCTGGACTACAATAGAGCAGATTGTGAACGGTGTTTTCTCTGGGACATGGTAAGTCCCTTTGGGGTGGACTTTGGGCTTTTTCACTTTGTAAACCTATAACATGCACAAAAAAAGATAACAATAAAAGAAAATTCCCGGTCCTCCGTGAGAGATACGAGACCGGTGAGTCTCACAGGTGTCGCTCATCAGTAATCACTCGGGTCGTTCTCCCGCGGCCCTCAGTGTCGTCCTGCTCACCACAGTAAACATAATGAATGGCGACTGTAGAACGCAAAAATCCCGGACATTTTTGGCGATCTCGAAATCCCGGGCAGACTTGTCATGGAGACTCACTGATAGCCTTGTATCAGTGAGTAGATAGCCTTGTTGTTTAACTGCGCTCTCTTACCGGTAGGGCGTGGCTTGGGAATGGCAAATTCAAAAATAATTTCACATTTCTACTACATTCAGTTTTTTGCAATCGCTATGACAATGTTTTCAATACTTTTAACAAATTTCCTAAACTCTTAACGCACCAACACACCTACAACACACAATTGGCAAAACAGTTAATTTCATGATTACACATTGTAAATTAAACTCCAACACTAATTTTCAAAATACAATAATACACTTGCAACTATACACTGTCTATCAAAACACTGCAAACATGTCTCAAAATCAAAAAATTTTTCAAAACACTAACTTATGTTCTCGTCCAACAGGAAGATTTAGTCAATCATAGCACACTGATATAAAAACACTAACATCAGATGGAATTACAGAAACTGCATTATTTTATATGTGTCAGGTCTGCCCTTATACAACAGACAGTATATTGTATTGATCATAGATTGTGTTTTGCACTGCAGTTTCTTTTGAAGCCTCTCTACAGTTTGGTTTGGTTTAGGTTTTCTGTAGTTTTCTGCAGAAATTCAATGAAAAAAGACCCATCTCAGAGTGCTTTATAAAATGTACGGTTACTGTAATGAAAAAACGAAGACAGAGACAGAATTGCTGCAATGAATAAAATAAATAAAAAATAAATGTATATATTTGCATAATTCAATCAGCTGTTTCTCAGCAACAATAGAATAAAATACAGGGGATATATTTGTGTTTCAATTCACAATATAAACAGCTGTTCACCTTGACTTTAGCCTGGGTTAGGTTTAGAACTTGGTGTTATCTGTTCTGACATACAGTGTTAAAGCATTGGTAAATTTGCCAGTAAAAATCCATTGTTTTGGTCTTGTTTGAGCTTGTGTGTAAAAGAAGTTCAAGCATTTTAAATTTGTGTTAATTGTATGCATTTTGTGTTAAATCAACAAGAAATGTTTTACTAGTATAGCTTACACAAGCGGATGTAGTGCTAACTGTGTTAAGAGTTTAGGAAATTTGTTAAAAGTATTGAAAAAAAATGTCATAGCGATTGAAAAAAACTGTAAATGACCCATTTTAAATACACATTCATCTTTACAGAGGTGAAGTATCCCTTTAAGTAAAAATCGATTACCTTTGCCGTTTTAACCTGTAAAAAAAAATGCCAAAGAACATCGCAACTTTCATCGCAACTTTTTAGAAAAGTGGCCGCAACATCAGGCATTTTAGGCCGCAACAATCACAAAAAAGGCCTGCGAAATCCTGGAGGGACTGCTTTATGTTTATTTTCGGTAGCCAGCAGTCGTCCGCGAGGGGCTGCTGGCGGTATTTTGGTTTGTTTGTTTTATTTTAAATAAAGTTTCTTTGATTGTTCGCCGGTTCCCGCCTCCTTCTTCCCTGAACATTGCTACAGTAACTTTCAATTGTTTTTTAATTAATTGTTTTTTAAGTTAATATGTTAATATATTAAAATGTATAAAAAATAAAAAATAAATGTTTACGATTTTTTTTAAACTTTTTTTTAAATTAAAGCTACAATATGTATTTTTTTCGCCGCTAGGGATCGCTAACCTCTTACAATAACAAAGGCGTTGGTTGATGACGCATAATTCCAGCTGAATTATGGAACTTTATGCATTTATATTTTTAACATGACTGTGGTATGAAGCAGGGAGTGATTGCTAATGAAAGACAGATATCAGCGCCACACGCGAGTCCCGCAGATATAAAGGAATAAGGACATTTCATTCTACCGAACTACCCGCAAGTGCTGAATTAATACTCACACAGGTCAGTTTATAAGTCGAATGAAACTTGTGAGATAACGCAGCGCTGTTTCACTTGGTCTAACATTACACTATCACACTAAACAGCATTTAAATGTGTGTTGAAAGTTGTAATGTTATTCTATGTGTTAGTTTGTTTGCTATATGAGACTAGCAGCAAGCCAGATAAACATTAGAATAACATACTGATCATATTCTAACATTTCATCATGTTGAACTATATAACATTGATTAGTTTTTTGTACATTTGCTCACCTGTCTAATGAAGTACATGCAACACCCTGTCAAGTTGAAATTTGTCACGGAACTGGAGCTCTCGGCATCTCGAAAACGCAACGCTGGCATATTGTAAGTAGACAACTGCAGGAAATATATCACTCTGTGCAAGTGATTTTTGCATATTTTATTACTAAATTCTTACATATTGTACCTTTTAAAATGCATGTCCCTGTTACACTTAAAGCTTCAGTAGGTAGCTTTTATAAACAAATATTTGTTAAAACTGTCATTATGTCCTGAAAGTAGAATATGAGACAGATAATCTGTGAAAAAAATCAAGCTCCTCTGGCTCCTCCCTGTGGTCCTACTGCCATTTGCAGAAATACACCGCTCCCGGTCAGAAACAACCAATCAGAGCCAGGAGGAATGTCTTAGCAGTGTCAATCACGCTCGTGTACGCGCTGATCACCCCTCTCGTACCGTCGTTCGTGACTCTCCTGTTCGAACTCGTTCATCCAAATGAACGAATCTTTTTTTGAGTCATTTCGTTCATTCAACGAACGAAATGACTCGAAAAAAGATTTGTTCATTTGGATGAACGAGTTCGAACAGGATCACGAACGTGCATCACAGAACAGAGCAAGGCGAGCATTTGTGCTTATAAAACTTAAAGTTTTTTATTTATTTTTGAAATGACTGATCGTTTCGCTAGATAAGACCCAGGGAACTACACTGCGACCAAAATGGTCGCATATGCGACCTTTTGAAATGCCATTGCGACCCTAATTTTTAATGGGTCGCAAATGTATCACCGTTTGATTATTTTTCTACCTATATGTTTTAGGCAATATGCTATGATTTACTATGAGCATTTATTAAAACAGAAATGTGTATTTTAAGAATACGTTTTATAACGTGCTCGGAGCATTCAACAGATCAAGTTGGCTTCGCGCTTGTTTAACTGAGAGAACGAGCAGAGAGTAAAACCCCCGCGCGCGCACTCCCTCACCGTCTTAACACTGTCTTGCTCTCTCTCCCGCTCTCGCTCATATTAATGAATTGAGTTGACTGAACATCTTTGAGAATACACGATGGTAAAAGGTCGGACGACCAATTTTTTTTTTCTCCCTGAACTACCACTGGTTATGAATTGTGCTAAAATAACGTTGCCTCATCTTCTCTGAAAAGCTTTCCACACATTCAGATTACATAAACAACACTTTCAATAAACAAAACCAAAAAATCTATCTAGTGATGAAATGTTTTCTGTGTTGAGACAAATCTTGTGCGATGTCCTAAACTGCCTGGATAATCACACAACGTGTGCCGTGGTCCGTTAATGACACGTCCAATTCGCGAATTAATATGACTCCTTTGAACCGATTCACTTTAACGAATGGTTAAAACAACTGATCTGTCCAACACTAAACTCAAGAGACATAAATCAGAAAAACTTTACAATGAGGTTCCATTTATTAAAGTCTGGTTAACTACATTAGCTACATCATACACTGTTCGTTCGTTGGCCAGAGGAGAACTGGCCCCCGACTGAGCCTGGGTTCTCCCAAGGTTTTTTTCTCCATTCTATCACCTGCTGGAGTTTTGGTTGCTTGCCACTGTTGCCTTGGCTTTTGGCTTGCTTAGTTGGGGACATTTAATTATTCAACAATATTTTTGATCTGCGTTACTTCATGTGGACGATTACGCAACTTTATTCTAGAAACAAACTTCTTGTAATTATTTTCATGTTATCACTGTGAAGCTGCTTTGATACAATCTGTATTGTGAAAAGCGCTATATAAATAAAGATGACTTGACTTGACATTAAAACATTCTATTAATATTAGTTTCTATGTGGATTTACTCCATGACAAAACCACCCCAGTCATTCTAGAATGATTTATTCTTTCCAAATAGAGCTATTCAAGTCATCTGGTGAAATTGTTTTTATATCGCAATATATATCGCAGAAAAATAAACTATCCCAATGTCATTTTTTACCAATATTGTGCAGCCCTAATGTAAATTCTGTGGGCCTTCAATTGCAGGACTGTCCAAATTTCTAACTGCGTCAAAACAATTCAAACACAAATCATTGAAGCTTCACAATGACAGTATGAAGCACGCGAAGTGGATTATATTTATTTTATTTTTCCTTAAGAGTTCAGAAGTCTGCCCATCTGTGCCAACCATAGCATGTTGAAATCCAAAAGAAATTCATTCTTTATTGTGTAGGCCTACTGTATTTTCTATTGCAGTAAATCTATCCCAACCAATTTTAAAGAAAACAAGAAGGCATTTGGTTTAAAAGATGGCAAGTAAAATAAAAAGCACATCTGTATGCAATAGTTTCATTATTGGTCATTATTATCCAGAGCGGCTTACTATAAATAATTTGTGCGACCAAATCATGTTTTGCGCTAGTAACTGAAAAAGTTAGTAGCGCAAGTGCCACCAGTGGAAAATGTTAGTGTAGTTCCCTGAGACCCTTATTCATCGTCTGGTATCGTTTAAAGCCCTTTGAAGCTGCGCTGAAACTGTCATTTGGTCCTTGAAACATTTGTGTCCTATTGAAGTCCATTATATGGAGAAAAGGCCTGGAATGTTTTCATCAACCATAATTTCTTTTCGACTGAAGAAAGACATGGACATCTTGGATGACATGGGGGTGAGTAAATTATCAGCAAAAGTTTTTTTTAAAAGTGAACTAATCCTTTAACGTTATCTTAGTAGCTATTTATAACTTATAGAAAGAGTGCAACCTTATAAAGTTACATGTATTGCAAAATACATAATGATTTGAGGACCAAGTTTGTAGTCAAAGTATGGGCAGGCCATAGTCAATGTAAAGCATATTGTTGATGTTTCGTCCCTATTATGAATGTTCCATAACTGTTTATAATCCGCCGTCATCGGTGGTCCTGCTTACTAGCCTGCGCGATCACGGCAGGCTTCCCTGTGGGGGAGGAGCTGTGGAGGGAGGGCTGTAGTGCAGCAGAGAGCAAGGGGGTTGGACCTGTAAGTTGTGCTTCTTCAAATTTTCAGGCTAAGTCAACATTTTCTCAAAACTCCCTACTGCAGCTTTAATGTTGTCACATTTTCCTGGTTAAATAAGCATTGCCTAAAGACCAAATGGTATTGTATATGGTCTTTATGTAATATAAATGCTGGGGTGTCTTGTCCGTCACCTGATCTGATATCCTGATCTTAGATAGGTATCTACTGCACACTGGCAACACAGATAACTGAACGAACACAAAATATATTTCTTTATGTACGTTGGAAATTATGCAGGAAATATTAAGCATTAATATTAATATATGGGGGGGGGGGGGTTTGTTCGAATGTGAGCATTTGCACACTCAAGTCGGTTTCGACGATGAACTGCAGTCAGGTTGAGACCCCGATGAGGACGACGAGCATGCAGACGAGCTTCCCTGAGACTGTTTCTGGCAGTTTGTGCAGAAATTCTTTGGTTATGCAAACTGATTGTTGCAGCAGCTGTCCGGGTGCCTGATCTCAGACGATCTTGGAGGTGAAGATGCTGGATGTGGAGGTCCTGGGCTGCTGTGGTTACATGTGGTCTGCGGTTGTGAGGCCGGTTGGATGTACTGCCAAATTCTCTGAAACGCCTTTGGAGACGGCTTATTGTTGAGTCCTGTTTTATATTTACCCTATTGAAACATGACTAACCATCCTTATGAAAGAAAGTACAGGAACAGCTTGTGAAATAGAATTTACATATGTCTTGTGCCAGGAATGCCTCTCCTCTCCACAGCCAAGAGCTGAGACTCACCCACACCTCAAGTAATTTTAGTGCTAGCACTAATTCAGTTAATCCAACTGACCTTCTGTCCCTCTCTGTGCTTCTCTTGAGATATTCTTCAGCCCTCTCGCTGTCATTCAGATGTGGTTTGTGATGGATATTATTGACTGGACTTCTTGATTGCATTTCATAAGTAATTACATAGACCTGTTGCAGAACAAGCAGAGCATAGACCTCTGCTTTTTTTAACGTTTAATGATTATAAATTATAAATAAATGTTGGCCGCAGATGAATTACCTCTACTGTATGGAGCTGGACTGTGGCCAATCCCTCAAGCCAAACCCGCCTGTGTCTTGAAACAAGATGAATGTCGGCTGTTTTGGCTTATATTGTGTTATAGCCAATCAATACATTCCTCTAGGGACAGCCACAATGTGTGTTTGTTGACCTTTCAATTAAAAATAATGTTTTTGTTATCTTGTTATCTTTGAATATGATTTTTTTATTACCTAGAGGGTACCTTAGGCCTAAACCTCAATTTTTTATTCATTGGAGTAACCTCAAAGCTAAAAGCTTACAGTTAATCGAGGCTGTATATTCTTTATTATGTACATTTCATGTATCTGAAGAGTTAGATCCACTAAGTCCTGCAATGAGTGTCGACTGGAATGTTGTATCTATCTTTTGATCTTTCCCAGTCACTGTTTAGTGACCTTTGTGCAATGCTTCCGCTATTTAAAGCTCTTGTTTCATGTGTTTACTAGCTGAATAATCTGTTCAGATAGGCACTATAGATCATAGTTTACCAACACTCTGGTTTTTTTAGCACATGAGGGTCACAGTGTCTCTTCCTCAGTTTCCTCAACCTTTGACTAGTTATTTTTTAACATACAGAGAGCTATGGATGGGATTTCTTTTTTTTTTTTTTTGGTTAATCATGATTTTCATTTGTTGGATAACTGGCTTTTCTGGTGTATTTTGATTCAAACAAATAACTCTTATTAGTCTTTAGTGAAACGAGCATACAGTAGTACAACCAGCATAACAGATTCTCAAACAAATTACTCTCATGAGGCGTTTTCTTTTTTTTTTGTGAATCAGAAGCATACGTATGATGTGACCAGTCTAGGATGATTCACGAACGAATGACTCTTCAGTTGACTCTCATGAGGCGGTTCTTTTTAGAGAATCAGGAGCATACAGTCTGACCAATGTAGTGAAGACCTGCACTCCCGTGGGACTACAGATGTGAATCTTCACAGGTCTCACGATTTTATATACAGGGTGTGCGTGTGTGTATGTATATATATATATATATATATATATATATATATATATATATATACTTTAAACCAAGCGTGTTGTTAAAATGTTGTTAACATAACAAAACTGAATCGAAAATAGAAATCTATATCAATACCCAGCCCTATAGAGAGCACAGCACAATAGATCTCTTATGCCTTTTCAATGTCCTCACATTGGAAATAGTTCTAGAATATCAGGCATATGATACATTCACTGTGACAAAGGGTATTGTATGTGTCTGGATGTAATTATATATGGCAGTGAGACTTCACTGTGGATGTGGGGTCTGGAAAGTCCCAAGATGAACCGTGTTATTCGACATGGCAGTAAAGAAGGGTGCTGGAGCCTGTCTCCTGGACTGACTTTATCAGGTACAGCTCTCTAATCCAATCTCAGCAGCACATTGCTGCAGGGAGGTCGTCTGCAGCCTTATTTGTTCCTGTGACACAGGATGTATTTCAATTTGTTTCACCACAGCACTGAATGTAAAGAGACTGCAGTCAGGCTATACAGAAATCAATTCAGTTTGCTATTTGTCTTTGCAGAAGAAAAGCACAGTATTCATTGCAAACCCCACAAATGCATACAATATTTTAGTTGCACAATGACAAATTGCCCTTAGGCTTCTGAAGAAGGTTAAGTGGTCATGCAAGCTCCATTAATCTGCAGCTTTTTGTTTTCCGTCATACAATGGATTTTTGAGGATTTGTTTGGATTGCCTCTTCAATCCACATCTCACAAAACATTGATATTAACATGTTGACCGGTGGAGACCATCTGATCTCTTCACTGCATTTTTTGTTTAGCTGACAATGCAACCGATAATAAGATGGTTACGTTTTTATTGTGTGGTGAGATTTCATGTTTTCATGTCATTTTGGTTTTTCTGTGATAGACACTGCAGCTGCTGTAGCAGAATCACAAGTTTCAAGTCAGAAGAGCAACTAGAGCTGGATGAGTAGTTACGCTTCTGATGATGATTATTATTGATTGTCCTACCAGGCCAGACCTGCATCAGCTCGTTGATCTTTCTCCTTGCTGTGAAAAACTGATCCGCTCTGATATTCCATTTATTTTAAATATAAACCCTGAATTTCAAGGCTTGACGCATGCATTCTGACTTTTCCTAAGTAATACTTATACTGTTATGTTCAACATGAAAGTGCTGCAATTATACGCTGCTTGCAGGTATTATTGAAGTGTGATTTCCATGATTTCACACCCTGTGCGAAGGCCTAAATATTGCACTTTTCATGAATATCGTACCAAACAGTGCCTGACACTAGAAAAAAATGTTTATTTTTTTTAAACATTATATTAACGTTAATATTAATAGGTTTAGACTAACGTTTACAGAAACTTTGCAACCGCGCACATCCCTAATAATTATTAGGTTAATTTTATAATAGTTTTTCATAGTTCAAATGCATAATTATGCAATATCTGAGCTTATTTAGTTAAAATATTGTAAGATTTTTATATGCAACTGAATGAAAGTGCCTTGTGTCTTACTAATTTTTTCAGTGTATATATGTCACTTTCTCGTTTTTCATTAGCTTATGTCAGCATTCAACATGGTTTGTTTAAAGGCTTTCGAGGCAGAAGTGCTTTGCGGTTATTGGACTGTGCATTGAGGCGGACTGTTTTTGAGCTGACCTTTGTGTCTAAAGACGTTATGATAAGACTTATGATAAGGGCAAATCTGAAGTTTAGTGTGTTCCTTGTTGCATCAAAGTCAAAACATTGCCGTAAATGTAATTTTTTGACAAGTGCTTTTAGGGTATACCAATCGGTACGAATACTAAATGTATTGTTATAAGCGAGAACAAAATGTCCACAATCACTTCTCTTTCCTTCTGAGAGAAAGGAAACCTGTATGGAGATGAGGCTTCATTGGAGCATGGGGTTAATCAATGCTGAGAGCTGGATGTCCACACCGGAGCTGCCTGGCCCTCATCTCTTTGATGGGAAGCAGGTGTCCTGTTGTCATCGATAAGGGGCTCATTGATCAAAGACCCTTCAGGAGTCCAGTGCTCATCCATCAGACTCCAGCGGCCAGGCAATGTCAGGGAAACGAGGACTGTCAGTGCCTCTCCTCCTCACAAATCACCATGAAAGAAAGCGCTTCACTGGCCAGGCAAAAAAAAGTCATCTAGGAGGGTGTTTTTGTTCCCATTTTATGTAGGCCCACTCTAGGTGTGTAGGCGATCAGACAAAAATCTTATTTCACAATATGAGAATTTATTTAATATATATATAATATTTCACACACCCAATATATAATACTACCGAAATTAACAATTAAAACACTAAATAAAACACTACATAGTCTATAAATAATCATTTATTATTAAAGATGCAAAAGTTATTCAGTCAAGAGCAGTGAGTGGTTTTCTCCTTTTCTTTAGTTTCATTAGCAGATTATTGTACATGGGCAAAATGCATAAAAATAGTTGGATTATTTAGCCTATGTATTGGGATATTGCTTAAGACTTTGTATGCACATAAAATGTGCATAAAAAAACATATGCTCTCATTTGAGATGGATACATTTTTTATCTGAAAAGAAGACAAACTTTGACGGAAACACATTTACAGAGTAAATCGATGTGCAAAAAAAAAAAAACTCACTTTGCCTGAACAATAGTGGATGTGATTTGATAGCTGGACTAGACAGCAGACCAATTTCAGTGCACAGTTTCTCAAATGTTGGTTTAATAATCTTGAAATACCTGAGCCAAAGTCTGTCATCAAATGATTGATTTAATTCCCTCCCAGAAACGATTGCATAAACAAGCATAGATAATTCGCACCAATTTCCAAGGAAGTGACGATTTTGTTCTCTTTAACACATGAGATAGAAACGGTGCTTTTTTTTCTTACTCATTTTTTTATGCGATATTCCAATTTTGTGCGCAACTTAAATTCACAACTTTGGATGGAAATATAGCTAATGACATAGACAGCAGCATTCTTATGTCTCTTTAAGACCAAATGCACCAATCTAATATACTGACATCTGGTTTCTCCCAACTGTTTATGTTCACTTAAGATAATACTAACTGTGTTAATGTCATTTTGCGTGTTTTTGACCATTTAAGCACAATAAGCCATGAAAGAGAACTGAATTTGGGATCGCATGCTATCTGAGAGGCGGCTTTCTGTGCGTGCGATTTAGGTTTGTGTCAGTCCGCATGAGTACACATTGATATTTTTTTACGCGACTTATTGCGCTAAATAACTCTTTTTAACATCATGCACATCACTCTCTTTATTTTTTCATTCATGCATGTTTCTTTATCACTCTAAAGTGTAAATAACTCTTAGTACTTCTGTGCTCTCCGGATATAGAGTAAATTCAGGTTAATTGGGACACTTTTTCCAAGTCATCTCAATGACTTGAATTCACCCTGTTTACATTTATAAATGTATTGACAAGATATAAACGAATGATTCGTAAATGGGGTGAATTCAAGTCATTGAGATGACTTCGTACAAATCTATAATGAGAGACTATTTATATTGTTGACATAGTATTGCTATATCACCCAGCCCTAGTTGTCACAGAGGTAATTTGGAAGAGTCAAAGGCCTCCAGCATGTCAAATCGCAGCTAATTGACCTACATGGGGATGTAAATGGTGCTCAAAACAAGCTGCCCATCGTCGTCACATTGGCACACCTGCTTAAATGAGTGACAAAAGTCCCTTGTGGAGGGCACAGAGAAATAGGGCATGCAAGGTTTCTGTTGTGCAGCTGTGAAATGGGGCTGGATCCCAAACTCAGCTAGTGGCTGTTGAAATGGATTGTATCCATTTTTTCTCAACCAGCAACATAAAAATGACACACAAAAAAAAAAGAATTTATTGTAAAATCAAACTTCAGCTTACTGAACTTATTGAGTAAAGTCATTAGCATAAGTTCTAGCCTTATGTAGGTCGCATTGTATGTGGGTGGTTGACATTTAGGGATGATTATTTAGGGAGAAAATGTAGTGTACAGGACAAGAAAATTATATAGTTTGCTCTTACCCTTGGCTACTTAGAAAAGTGTATGTTAATTGGTCTTTTTTTTTTTTTTACTAACTTAGCTTGTTTTTGCCACAGTTGGATATTAGTAACAACAGACTTTTTTTAAGGACATACAGGGGGAAAACAACACTAAAAATTTAAGAATTCAATGTAATATAGTTTTAGGGAAATGTTTTAAGGTCTAAATTGCATAGTGGAATACAAACTTTAATAAACAGGCACTGAAAAACCCATATTAATTGGCCCTCAATCTCAAATGTCTATGATGGTTATGACCCTGTCTAATTGACATGCATCATAAAACATGCTACAGCATATGTTTTTTTAATACAGTTGTTTCGTGGCCTAATTGAATACACCTAGCATACTTGCAATATAAACAATGCCACATAGCAACAGCACTTTTATATAATTCTAATATAAAGACATTAATGCATGTTCGTGTGCGAAAAAACTGACCATAGTTCTGTAACTTTAAAAATAGGCCATGAAAAAGTTACAAGGCAAACGTCTCCTTGCAACGTCCTTCAGAGATGTTTTCTGTACTTCTTGGCTGAGCAAGGACTGCTTCTCCACTTAGAAAACACAAATATATGTCACTTCATTTTTTTGACTAAATCTGAAATTTATATTTTTCACTAAAATTATGCAATTTTAATTAAATATGATAAACAACAACTATTATTATTAATTTTTCAATTTTTGTTTTGTTTTTTTGGTCCATATACTGAAAGCGGTGTTGAGTGTTATTTGGACCTGTTTTGCGTTCAAAAAAATAAAGAAAACCATACATGTTTGGACCAATATGAGAATGAGTAAATGATGACAGACTTTTCTTTTTTAATTTCATTCCTTTAATGAATGTGGTTGTCGAAGCTGATGCAACACTAGCAACAAAAGCTACTTTGAATACAGTTTTTTTAATTCATTTCTGCTATTCTACTGCTAACCTTCCCTCTTTCCCACCTCCATGAAACCACAAACTCTCCAACAGTATATTCATTTACCATTTTATCAATTTCACATTATCTAGTTTGACACAAAATGCATCAGCTTTGACTTTGCATGCTGACCCAAGAGGAAGCACATTGCTTTGATTAATGTATATTTAACAACTTGCTGTCTTTTAGTGTAGGCAAAGGACAAGATTTGCATTATTGACTTGTTGCAAACAATTAAGAGGTTTAGTGAGCAACCAGCCTGAATTGATTTATCACTCCAGAAACTTATTTAGATAAAGCTGTTTACTTGTGGGAAGCATATTTAACTTTGTCATTTGTATAAGTTATTTATCAAGACTCTAAATGATCATCTGAACGCTTACAATCCATATTGAAGATCTGAGATTGAAATGCCCTATCTGGAACCCTTGCTGCTATCGGATCATCTTCATTGTTCACTACTGCTGTGCGTCTTCTGCTATTTCTGTCCCCAGCAGTGCCACTGAATGACACATTCAGATACAGTTGACACCCTCACAAAAGGAACACAGAGCATTTTTAGATGCATGAAGTTGACACCACACAATAATATCTGGTCTGGGTGTCATAACGTCACATAAAAGAGCTTGTTCTATGAATATGAGGGTCTTTGTCTCAGGTAGAGGTTAGCAGATGGAGCTGACACCATTAATATTTACAACTCAAAATGAAATGAATACATTTGGACTGTCAGTCACGGCACAATGGAGGCAGTCAGCAGAAAAAAGCTCCCTGGAGAGCAGAGGCTTAGGCGTCTGTGAGCAATGAAATATTAACACCAAATACTATGAATGAATAAAACAAAATCACTCTCTGAGGGGAATAGCTTTGCAGGTAAACTGGGTGTGTTAAGGGTTTTCTTTTTTCCTCTTTTCAGTTGTACTGAGCCGTGGAAATGTAAATATGTTTTAGCATTTGTTGTAGGGATATGCCCAGAGTCTAAATCTGAATTCGGAAAGGCACAGAAAATGAGAAACCCTTTGGAGCCCATAATGGACATGGTTAGGCTTGCTGCGGTAGTCGGTTACATTACAGTACATCAGATTTCACGTATCACGTGAAGCTAGTAAGGAAAGATAACTGACAGGACGATGTCGGAGGATTTGGTGCACAACAGATCCTGAGCGGCATTGACAAATCTTTTGGAAAATGTGTGGTCAGTACCGCCGTTCCCTGCAGAGTACGCGTGATTGTGAATTGGAAAGTGAAAGTGAAAACCAAGCAAGCATTCAAAAGCAATTTCAATACCCCACAATTGATAGAGGCTCCCTGATGCTCGCAAATTATATACAATAATTACCCAACTACATAATTACGAGAGACCGCAAAAGCATTGAAATGTATTTTTTTCCGTTCCATTTCATATTTTTTTCCCATCAACATGTCGCTTTAGGGGCTCCCTAGGATATGTTGTTTCCTTTCCGAACATATAATTCGGCTTCGGGCACATCCCTAATTTGTAGTATAGTAGAGATCTGTACAGGAATAGTGCGACTAAAAATCAATATTCAGGGAGGTAACAAACCTTGGAGCCAGCCTGAAAGCTTTTTGGTCTCACTAGTTGCTACATTTATCAGTGACACTTGCAAAGAGCTGATGTGCACACAATTGCGTAAATTGGATGAAAAAATAAAGCTCACAAAGAAAATCAATCCACACTGACACTTCTGAGCGCTCCTGTACTGCAGTCACAATGAAGCAATTAAGGTCTGTTTTTGTCTGTGAATATCAGGTGCTAGTTGGGAGAGTCCTCTCATAAAGCTTACGAAAGCACAGACAGAATTTGCTTTATTTCATAGAATATGGTTGTTTTCTCTTTATTTGCAGCCGGATTGCATTGCTATTCGTATGTATCATTATTAACGTACGTATTTTATGCATTATACATTATTTGCATGTTGTGAAATTGTGCCTGAAGTTTAGAACTAATGTGCACTTACCATGTTGTATCATTTGTCATAATGCAATGAAACATACTGCCGTCATTTTAGGCCTAGTGGTCATACAAAGCTTACACTCATTATTCCCAGCCTATAATTCAATAAATCACTATGTTGCAGGTATTATATTATACATTATTTTATGTTATTTTGCAGGTTTTAGTGGAAATGGCCAGATGGAAGGGGCTGTCCTCCTCAACCCTGGTCAATGGTATTTGGATATTGCTCATGTGCACTACGTGAATGGTTACAATGTCCACAAAAATATTTCAAGACCAGATACCTCCAATTTCATTTTAAACTGTAAGCCAACAGCTAAAAGAGGCTGGATTGAGAGGTTGTGTACCAGTAAAGAAACCATTATCTACTGCAAAGAAAAAAAAAAGAAAATATAGTAAGGATTGGAGTGTGAAAGATTGGAGCCATGTTCTGCAGTCCGACAAGTCTAAATTTAACAACCTAGCATTGGCTAGTGTCAGGTATTATATGTTCATAGGAGACAAGAGTGTGTTCGAGAGTATTTTAATGCCCAAATGAATTCATGACATTAAACAGGAAGCATAATGGTATAAGGGACGCTAGTCTTCAGCAGGTGTTGGAAGGATCTACAACGTCGCTGGCACTTTGAAAATGCACCAATACATGGGAATCCTGCTGAACACAATGTAGCCAACTATGGAGGATCTGTTTGGAGATGTATTTTCCAACATGATAACAATCCCAAACGCACAGTGAATGCTTTATTTCCTGTGAGCTTTTGTTTTTCTAAGCATTTCTTGCATAATACAAAAAAAAACATTTAATTATATGCTGGAGTTTGCCTATTCTTGCCAAATAATTTTGCTGTTCTTTTGACCTTTTTATCACAAATGTTTTAAAAAATGTTTCTTTAGCAACAAATCAGCATATTTTTTCTAATTATTTCTGAAGACTGGAGTAATGGCTCCTGAAAATTCAGCTTTGCCACCAGAGGAATACTTTACATTTTAAAATATTTTAAACAGAAAGCAGTTATTTTAAATTGTAATAATATTTCACTAAAATACATTAAAAAAATGCAACCTTGGTGAGCATAAGAGACTTTCAAAATAAAAATAAAATTAAAAAAACTTACTGGGCACAAACTTTTGCGTGTGTGTGTGTGTGTGTGTGTGTGTGTGTGTGTGTGTGTGTGTGTGTGTGTGTGTGTGTGTGTGTGTGTGTGTGTGTGTGTGTGTGTGTGTGTGTATATATATATATATTATATATATATATAATTATATATATATATATATATATATATATATATATATATATATATATATATATATATATATATATATATATAGGCTATATGCAAATGTGATCTCTTTCTGTCTCTCTGCATGTGTAGGAAAACACTTTACGTACAAATAATTATGATTATTTATGAGATTACCTTGACATTTGTCACTCTTAAAAATGAGTAAGGCCCCTTCTCAGCTGAATCCAGCATAGGCTAGTGAGTGTTTAATGTTGTGGCCAGAACATAATTTTCATAGACACAACAAAAAATTTTTTTTTTGTTATTTAAATGAGCCTGTCAGTATTTTAAAGGGTTGCTTTCTTCTTTCTGTAGTACACCCTAAATGTCCTTCAACTCAGTCTGGCCGTGCCTCTTAATTATTCAGATTCCAGACATTAGTGATGATAAAGGCATGAAAGAATCTGTTAATGACTATACTCTATAGAACTTCCTCTGCTTTATTCTTGTGGTTTATGTTCAGATCTTAAGCATTTGATCTTGGCCAGCCGCCCCTCAGATTACACTTCTAGCTCAGGTTCTCGGGTTCTCAGCCATGTTGGGCACAGGGGGGCAGGAATCCTGTGCCTCCCAGGTTCCGTCCTGTCCTGCTGGGTAATCCTGGCCATTTCGTAAGAATTCAAGATTAATCTGAATCTTCTGTTGCGCTCAGCCATGGTGATGAAAGTATGGGAGAGTTCCCTCACACATCGGTTGGAATTAATGACCTTGTCCGAGGATGAAAACAAGATGTTAGCTTGAACTAGTACATGGTACAGCTGTCGTCATTTTTCTGTAACAATACAATACTTCAGTGACTTCAGTATTTTAAGGAGTCCTAAGTGCATCAGTGTGCTTGGATTTCAAGAACTTGCTCAAGCTGTTACTTTTTATGAAGACATTATGCTGTTGGACATATGTTAGACATATGCACTTGTAAATTTCTAGACCAAACATAGAATATCAGATATTAACTAGTTCTCACGATACACTGTAAAAGTTGGCTAAACTTAAAATAAGTGAGGAAACCCGTTGCCTTAAAACTAAGTAAATAAACCAAGCATAATTGAAAAAATAATTAAGTTATGTGAACTTGACAATTCTTCAATAACTTTATTATGCATGAAGTTTATTTACTTAAAGGTGCAGTGTGCGATTTTTAGCAGCATCTAGTGGTGAGGTTACGAATTGCAACCAACAAAAGTTACGGTGGCCGACAGGAAAATATGTCTTCATCTGAGACAACAGAGAGTAGCCAGTTCAACGATGAGGTTTCTTTACAAGAATAAATGAAGGAATTATGTTTACTTAATTATTCAGTAAAACTATGTTATTGCGAATATTATTGTTACTTTTTCATCATTGTGTCAGTGTTTTATTCACTGAACTAAGCTTGCTTTCTTGCACGAAGAGCAACATAGTAACAAAATGTGTTTGTCCGTTTAGGGCTACTGTAGAAACATGTCGGCGCTTTTCAATGTAAGGGGACCCGCGGTGTATGTAGACATAAACTGCTCATTCTAAGGTAATACAAATATAACGGTTCATTAAGTAAGGTCTTTATACACCACTGAAAACTTCTTTTTCAAGGTAGTGATGAAACGCGCCCTGTGGCGCTGTTTGTTTGCTGTCGGCTATAAGGTAGAAACATGATGAGACAATATGTCGACCTCCATAGAAGGGGGTGCCTGCGGTTATGGAGATATAAATGTCTCATTCTAAGGTAATAAAAACAACGGTTCATTATGCAAGGTTTCATACACCACTGAAAACATAATTATGGATCTTATATTCCATTTCTGTCAATAGACCCTCAGAAACATTACACATTGCACCTTTAATAATTTTAAGGCAGCGGGTTTCCTCACTTTTTTTTTAAGTCAACTGATCGCCTTTTACAGTGTACAAATAGATTTTCTTTTTCAGTACAATATCTAAACATCTTTTTTTTAAATGTTTAACTTTAGATGTTTTTAGAGAATATATCTTATCTTAAACAATTTTGCTTTTCAAGTAAATGTGTCTTGTTTTGGTTTTGCTTTTTTTTTAAATAAGAAAAGAAATAAGAAAATTAGAAAAGAAGGCAAAAATGCAAGGTAACTCAACATTAAGGTGTTAATTCACTGAAAGGTACAATATGTAAGAATTTTGTATCAAAATATTCAAAAACCACTTGCACAGTGTTATATATTTCTTTCAATTGTGTACTTCCATTGTCCTAAACGTTTTCAAGAGTTTGTAAATTCAGAGAAATTCATAATTTTAAAAAGAGGCCTGTCAATGACGTAATTGCCACGTTATCCCTGGTTTCTGCTTGTACTGCCATAGTAACCATGGCGACAGACGTGGACAACTGCGTAGTGCGTAACGTCTAGCGGGACGCTGTTGTTGTTTCGTTCAAACATTATGGACCATGGCAAGCAGACTTTGGGACAAAAGGAGAACTAAAACGAGGATCAATATCAGCTTGGGGTTTTCGAGATGCCGGGAGCTCCACGTCCACTACTAACTTGGGCTTGACAGAGCTCCACGACTTGACAAGACGCCGCTCTTGCATGTACTTTATTAGACAGGTCAGCAACTGTACATAAAACAAATCAATGTTATATAGCTCAACATGATGAAATTTTAGAATATGATCTGTATGTTATTGATGTTGATCTAGCTTACTGCTAGTCTCATATAGCAAACAAACTAACACATAGAATAACATTTATAACTTTCAACACACTCAAATGCTGTTTAGTATGATAATGTAGCGCTAGACCAAATGAAACAGAGTTGCGTTACCTCACAAGTTTAATTTGTTAAATAAACTGACCTGTGTGAATATATTCATTCAGCACTTGCGGTTAGTTCAGTAGATTTAAATGTCCTCATTCCTTTTATATCTGCGGGATTCGTGTGTGGCTCTGATATCTGTCTCTTATTGGCAGTCGCACCCTGCTTCATACCATAGTCATGTTAAAAAACATGAATATTTTCACTCATCCATAAACATTATTAGATCCATCAGCATGACCGCAAGTCCCATTATTCTGCTTACCACTGCATTATCAACCTATGCCTTTGTTATTGTAAGAGCTTAGTGACCCCTAGCAGCGAAAAAAAAATTACATATTGTAGCTTTAACAATAGCTGTATTCACAAAAGTCAGCAGCACAAAAATTATTTGCCTGGTTAAATTAATGCTTTGCTATTGCCACCCACAGAACTTTGTTTAAAAGAAATGTTTGTGTGCCGTTTCTATTGATCTGGACAGCAGTAATTCATCAAATGATGATCATTAATGTAGAAGAGCATCATAACTGGCCATATATCCAGGCATGAAGTGTAGACCTTGCACATTTAGCCTAGATTTAGATTTTTGTTTGAAAGAGCCAGTTGAGATGCTTTTGCAATCAAGTGCCTAGAACTGTCCTGCAAAATGTCAAGGCAAGTCAAGTCAAATATATTTATATAGCGCTTTTCACAATACAGATTGTATCAAAGCTGCTTCACAGTATCAATCAAAACAACTTAACAATGTTTGTTTATTACTGGAAAAAAAAGACATCCAAGTTTGGTAGAGCTAATCAATGGTATGATTGGTTAATTAATTTGAATATCCCCAACTGAGCAAGCCAAAGGCAACAGTGGCAAGGAACCGAAAAACTCCATCCAGTGACCTAATGGTGTCCTAACACCCCATCAAATGACCCAATGGAGAAAAAAAAACCTTGGGAGAACCCAGGCTCAGTCGGGGGCCAGTTCTCCTCTAGCGTTTATGAACTAGAGGCCGAATTTACAGTAACTGTAAGATAAAAATTTATATGAATGCCTGGCTAAATAGATGCGTCTTCAGTCTAGTTTTAAACTGGGAGAGAGAGTCTGAGCTACAAACAATATCAGGAAGGCTATTCCAGAGCTTCGGAGCTAAATGTGAAAATGCTCTGCCTCCTTTGGTGGATCTGGATATCCTAGGATGTGGTGTTTGATATAGAAAATGTTTTAATCAAGTTTTTGGGCATGTTTGCACTGTTACTTTTTTATAATTAATTTATAGTATTGGTGCAACAACTGAAACGGCATGTGCAAATTAATGATGCTATTAGTGGGTGAATTCATTTTTGGTATATTCCTTCCTACAAAGTGTTACTACACTTCTACAGGCATCAGTGGAGGCTCACTGTGGAGATTGTTTATACATTCTTGAGATGAGGTCTTCATAGTTGTTTTTACTGACAGTTCTGCTCTGGGTAGTCGCTCGCTCCGGTTCATCAGATGCCGTCTGTTTCTGACTGTGTTTTCACTGTGGTCATATTTCAGGTTCCTGTAGTGTGACAGTAAAGAGGGTTCTAGGGGGTGCCATGGAAAATATTTATATGTATTTTTAGAACTGTCAACATCAACAAATACAATGTGACAGTATGTTTTAATATGTTTTCTATTTTTTCCATTATATCTAAAGAATTAATAATAATTATCGAAAAAGGTGTCTAATGAAAATACACTACTGTTCAAATGTTTGGGGTCAGTAAGATTTAAAAAATGGGGATGCATTAAATTGATCAAAAGTAACAGTAAATATTAAAAATACATGTTACAAACAAATGTCATTATTTCACTACAATATTAAGCAGCACAACTGTTTTCAACATGCCTTAAGCGATTCTTCAAAAAATATTTATTCCACATTTATTTGTATTTTGTACTTTATACAACAGGTGACATCATACAATGAACACAATAAACACTGCGTGGTGGGACCGGAATGTCACCTGCCACTGGTCCCCTACCCACCCGCGAACCAACCCAGCACAGGCCCATAGAGGACAGACACACAAACCCATATACACCAACACACCAGTACAGAGAGAGAGAGAGAGGGAAGAGAATAAAAAAAAAGTTTTGGGGTTCAAACCTCCAGATCAGGGGACACGTTAAGGGAATCAACCAGCCTGAGGAAGGGGTTCCACGTCCCCAGAAATGTTGAAATTGAGCCGTTCAAGTGAGGATCTGAGCTTCTCCAGCTTCAGATTGTCAAGCACCTCTTTAACCCAATGGTCGTGCGTAGGGGGGCGGGGAAGCTTGCAGTTGAGCAGAATCAGGGGCCACTTCAGCACCACAGGGAGTCCACTATCTGGGGAGATGCCAAAAATGCCCGTACGCTCTACTCATGGTGTCAAAGAAGTTCATCCAGAAAGTTGTCAATTTAGGGCATGACCAGAACATATGAGTGTGGTTGGCAGGGGACTGGTTGCACCTATTACAGGCGTCCTGGACAATGAGGTATATCTTAGACAGTCTTGCATTTGTGTAATGAATTCTATGAAGGATGTTGCATTGCATTAGTCCATGACGAGCACATATGGAGGAAGAGTGGACCATAGCCTGAGCATGGCCCCACTGTTCATCCGTAATAGTCATGTTCAGGTCTCCCTCCCACGCGACTTTTAGAGGGCACCAGGGCATGCGGAGGATGACCCTAGTGTCTCGTACAGTACAGAAACGCATTTTCTGCAATCGGGGTCTGTTGCCAAGAGAGAGTCCGTCAGGGTTTCAGGGGGGCGGATTGGGAAGGGAGGGAACGTTTTCTTAAAGTCTCTAATCTGAAAAAAACAAAAGAGGTGAGATTTTGGTAAATTGTGAAGAGAAGAGAGCACTGTGAAGGATGCAAATATACCATCCTTATATAGGTACTTAACAGAACTGATGCCGTTACTATGCCATGCCCTGAATGCCAAATCTGACCCCGAGGGGAGTGAAGACATGGTTTTGGAGCAGTGGTGTCAAGACGGAGGGACCCTGTAACCCTAAACCCTTCCTAATCTGACTCCAGATCTTAAGCGAGAGGGATACAATCGGGCACGTGCCTGCAAAAGTTGAAGGCAAAGGAAGTTGGGAGCAGAGAGCCAACCGTAGCGGGAGGCGTGAGCTTGCCCTCTCCAAGTGTACCCAGACAGGAAGTGAGGCACAATCGTCGCTCATCCAGTATAAAAGTTTTTGCAGGTTAGCTGCCCAGTAATATCGTCTAAAGTTAGGGAGTGCCAGACCCCCTCAGACTTAGGTGACTGTACTATCGCTTTGCAGATCCTGGCGGCCCACAGAAATTTAGATGTCGCGGTCTAGCTTGTCGAAAAAAGATTTAGAAATGAATAGCGGAATGTGCTGGAACAGATAAAGGAATTTGGGGAGAATAATCGTCTTAATCAGGTTTGCCCGGCCTACGAGGGAGAGTGGTAGGACCAACCAACGGTCGAAATCGTACAGTTTTTGCAACCGGGGTAAGAAATTTTTGCGGAACAATTCTGACACGGCCGTTGTAACATGAACCCCCAAACCCCTAAATCCGTCATCAGCCCACTAAAATGACGATAACGAGCGTGGAAGTTGCCTAGCCAGAGAATTTATCGCTAAGAGTTCGCTTTTCTGGTAGTTGAGCTTATAGCCGGAATATGCACCAAACCATTCCAGAATATTTAAAATCACAGGGAGTGAGGCGGCAGGGTTAGAGATGTCAAGACAAATCGTGTGATGCCCTTGAATCCCTTCTCCACACGCAGCCAGATGGCCAGAGGTTCTATCGCTGTGGCGAACAGGAGTGGGGACAGAGGAAAGCCCGGTCTAGTGCCTCTCCGCAGTGGAAAAGGGGGTGATAACGTACCATTAGTTTGAACCAAGGCTGTCGGGGCTGAGTATAACAGTCTTTTTCGCCCAGGCCAAACCTATCCATTGCCTAGTACAAATATCCCCCCTCAACCCTGTCGAATGCCTTCTCAGCATTGAGGGACACCACGATCTACGAGATATAATTTTTTGACAAGTGAATGATGTCGAGTAGGCGTCTAGTGTTATGAAAAGACTGTCGACCCTGCATGAACCCTGTCTGATCTAGCGAGATAATGGAGGGCATTAATCGTTGTATACGGAGTGCAAGAACCTTTGCGAGAATTTTGAGATCCACATTAAGAAGAGAGATTGGCCTGTAGTTGCCGCAAAGCAGGGGGTCCTTTCCTTTCTTAGGAATTAAGGGGATGGTTCTTCAAAAAATATTTTAAAAAACCTTACCCTGAACTTTCGAGCACTAAACGTACATATTAATTTTTTTATTATTACTATTTTAAAAAAAAGGGGGTCATTATATTTGGGTGTTCTTGGCAAGTTTTTAAACTTTGACTATGACATCCAGACTTGACTATTGTTATGCGTTATATACGGGAATTAGTCAGTCATCTATTTCTCGTTTACAAAAAGTTCAAAATTCAGCTGCTAGACTTTTATTGGGGATAAAAAAAGGTGAACACATTACTCAGACTCTGATCTCCTTGCACTGGCTTCCGGTTTACTATAGGATTGATTTTAAACTACTGTTATTGGTGTACAAATCCTTGCATGGATCCTGTGCAGGATTTTAAAGGATAACTCAAAACACATCTGTTTTCAATAGCTTTTAATCAGTGAAGATTTGTTACCTTAAATTATATGTTTATCTCTGTAAAAAGCTGCTTTGAAACAATCTACATTGTTAAAAGCGCTATATAAATGAGGATGACTTGACTTGACGATTTTATTATATGTTTTGCCTATGTGATGTTCTTTCCTCTTTTTGTGTTCTGTTACATTGTAAAGCACTTTGGTCAACTTGTGTTGTAAATAAAGTTGCTATTGCTATTGCTAAGTTTGAAATCCCAAACCCCAAAATTGAAGTAGAGGACTGTTGTATATTATAGTAAAATCTGTTCTTCACTGGAAGGTAAAATCCTCAAAAACAAATTACGCTACTTCCTTTGAAGGCTTTGTGAAACATGGATGCTCAAAGAAGAGGCTCATTACCATAGTAACTCCTTAAATTCTTCATTCACCTTGATATGGAGATGACAGGCAGTATAGCACAGATGAGTTCAGTCCTTCACCCCCATTAAACAAGTGAACTCCCCTGTGTGAATCCTGAGATGAGTTCAGCAGGTTGACACGGCATCTCTAATGGATATTAATGCCTCTCCAACCTCCTGCTTTGCCAAAGAGGGTTACAGACACATCTGTGGCCTCAAGTTGGCCAAGAAAATTGTTGGAGAAGGCTTACAAAAGACTGCAACCATATCTTACTGCATGAAATTATGTATGTCAATGAAAAAGGCCCGTGATGTCAGTTTCTTCATTGTCTGAGGAAGAATTTACCTTTTTCTCTAAAATGCGGATTTAATTTCTTTACTCTTAACCGCAATTGTTTTTTTAGCTGAGCAGCTTGTTAATGAAGCGACAAAGTACCAGCCAATGGAGTCATATAGTGTAAGCTTGTTTCATCCTACCGATTTATGGAGATGCAAAAAGCCTTTACCGTAAAACCTACAAAATACATTTTACATGCAATTCAGTGGCATTTAGCTGTCATGTTTTTAAAACATTTGTTGTCACCAGTTACAGTATTGAGTTACAGAATTTGTTTCTGTGTTTTTGAATGAATCTTTTAAAGTAAATTCATCGTTCTCGTTCAGTCGTCATGCACTGACTCATAAGTAACACCCATTTGAAGTACAGTATGTTGCTACTTTGGTGGTTTTTCCTGCCCTCAAAGACTGACTATTGCACAAGCCAGTAGCATTCGAGTCCGGACTGTAAAGGACCATTCCAGTGGTTGGACCTACTGAACTAATACACTAAATGAGTCTTGTGATTTGCGTCTCTAAGTGGAAACACTGAACAAACTAGAACATCTCATTAACAAACGAAATAAATTAGGATGTGTTGTTCATGAATGAGTTGGCGTTTCATGTCTAAACAAGACTCAAACTGGGACATGCCATTTGTGAATGAGAAGCTGCTGACCAATAGTGTTTGAATGAAAGCGGGCATGTTGTACATTCAGTACGAAATATGAGTCAATCTTGGGTGGAAGAATTCTCCCAATTATTTATATAAAATAAATAACTGCTAGTACAACGTTAAAATGATGCAAGTATGTTTCTGAAACCCATGATCAATTTATTTAGGCTTTTTTTGTCTTTTTCTGTAGCTTGATAAAACCATACAACCATCTTTTTAATATGAAGACACCCAGTCATTATGCAAATGACTCTGTGTTTTTGAACAATTCTGTTGAGTGAATTATTTATTTAGTGACTCAATAAGACTCAAAAACTCACCACATACAGGTTGTAACCCAGAGTGAAGGTGTGGTCACATTAGTGCAATTTCAGTGAGATATCTGCAAAAAAAAAGTGATGTTTGAACATTCACATATAAGTCGCTTTCAAAACAAGCATTCTGTTGGTAATTGTGGCGAATTTCCATGAAAAACTTGAACCCGACGGAAAATCAGCATGGGGAAACATTTTGCATGACATTCCCGATTGTGCGGAAACCAATTGAAATGAGTGGATAACTCCACCTTAAGGCTCACATAACAAATCAATTAAATTAATCTTTTGATTCAGTTCACTCACATGAATCTGTAATGTTATGAAGTCCACTGAAGGCAAATTGAGGTGAGAACCCGAATGTACAGCTTTATTTCCAAAACGTCATCAAACATAAAACAAAGGCATGGCATGGCATGAAACTCAAAGCAGAAACATAAACATGAACGTTAAGCTTACCAATAGTGGTTACAGTGAAACAATACTTCACAAAGACACGTGGCGAACATGAGGGCTTAAATACACAAGACTAATGGGTAGACAAGGGACACCTGTGAACAGTGAAACAATGAACCGATGAAAACACAGAACACATGGCAGGATCACATGACTTACAGGGAATCACATGACAAAGACATTGTACATGACTGACATGAAACAAAACGTGACATATCCCCCCCTCTAACAAAACCAAAAAAAGGGAGGAATGGAAGGCCAGACCCGTGCAGAGGAACGGGACCAGGACATGGCAATGCCGGGGCTGGGTCGTGGAGCGTGGGCGGACCTGGGCCGTGGAGCGTAGACAGAGCTGGTATTGCAATGGGCCAGGACGGAGCCATGCTGTTCATATCTGACAGTTCAAGGGGCCAAGGAGGCATGACGTGAACAGTCTCTGGCTCGGCAGACGCGACGTGAACAGTCTCTGGCTCTGCAGACATGACGTGAACAGTCTCTGGGCTCGGCAGGCCTGACGTGAAGAGGCTCAGGCTCAGCAGGCATGACATGAAGAGACTCAGGCTTGGCTGACACTGCGGGTTTGCTGGGCTCCTCCTCCGCAAAACCCACATTAAATGAGGAACCGCTCAATAACAGGGCATAGTCTATATATTGTGCAAGAGACCGATGAATCCAGGGAGCTGGGAGCAAACGGGCTCATTCAAACCCACCCTAAAAATGTCCTTGAGGGCCACAAAGTCCACCAGGTGACAGAGTTCAAAAAAAAACTTCACCACATAGTCCTCTATGGTGAGGTCTCCTTGACGGAGTCGTAGGAGACAAACTGCTGGGTTCATGGTTGTAGGTCAAGTATTCTGTAATGTTATGAAGTCCACTGAAGGCAAGTTAAGATGAGAACTCAAGTTCAGTTTTATTTCCAAAACGTGATCAAACATAAAACAAAGGCATGGCGTGACATGAAACTCAAAGCAGAAACGTGAACATGAACCTCAAGCTTACCAATAGTGGTTACAGTGAAATAATACTTCACAAAGACACATGGCAAACATGAGGGCACAAGACTAATGACTAGACAAGGGACAACTGTGATCAATGAACCAATGACAACACAGAACACATGGCAGGATCACATGACTAACAGGGAATCACATGAAAAAGACATGAAGCATGGCTGACATTAAAACAAAATGTGACAGAATCGGTTGAAAAAGTTCACTAAATCCACCATCCTAAAACAACCAGTATTGACATCGCCAAATGAAACTGTAAAAAAAAAAAAATGATTGCGAACACTCACCTCATCTTCCATTGGTCTGCTAAACGGATAGTCCCACCCCAAACTCACGGTATTGCTTGAGCAAGATTGGGCTGGTTTGGATTCTCAAACAAGTCTGGATTCCAAGCATAAACCGATTGTCTCTGCATTTAAGAAGACATGGTAGAAAGTATTTTAACATTGAGAAAATTACTCACCTTTAAATAAGTTTGTGTTTAAGAGACATGGAAATGTATTTCACCAAAGGATAAACTATTATACCAAGGCTATGAAGTATTTACAGTGATTTCCCTGTTCTAAAATCTGCCTCATAGTCATAATAAAAGAGCACAACTATTCACAGGAATGAAGATAAACAGATCTGTAATATTATAAAAAATGTGCGCAGCCATAAAGGTCTTTAATCAATTTCTCCCAGAATTCCATTAGCGCCTACTTAAATACTCTAGTCATGTACAGTACACTTGGCACACACATCTAATATGACGCCAGGATATTGTTCTTCTGTCGTTCTCCCTCTTGCATAGCACAATCTCTATTGTGGAGCCCTGTGGTACCACAGATTTAATTCCACTCCTGTACACTGTCACTCACACCCACTCTGCCTCATTCAACTGTAACCAACACCTCATTCACCACGTCCACCGCTCTAACTCACTGTGATGTGTGAGTGTGTAAGCCTTATATTCCTTCTGGCAGAAAGAGAATGTTCTGTCATCAATCATAGGCTGAGAGCGCCAGCCAAGAGTAATGTTTTACTTTCAAAGCCATTTGGGGTATTAGGCTAATAGAATGAGTTTCATTGTACTTCCTAGAACACACTTTGCTCTTGGTAAGTGTTGATTGCTTTGCACCTGCAGATGATATGTGATTCATATTACATCTACCCTCAATCTTTGATTTATTTCAGTGTCAAGAGTCAGTGGGCTATTTCTGTGTGGTACAAACGCTTGTATTATTGTGTGCGTGGAGGTTATTTTGGCCGAGGGGCAGATGAGGCAGCTGTTGACTAATTTGGTGTGAGCAAATAAAGGATGCTGTCTGTCCTGCTGTCTGTGGGAAAATGTGCGAGTTTTTATTTTGTCAAAAAACTGCATGACTTTAACATATTATCTGCAGTCACATGACAGGATGGTGTAGGTTTTGTTTGTCTCCCTGTGGTGAAAATCAAGCGTTTGATGTTTATATGTCTATGTTGTGTTTTAAATATGCTTTAAGACAAACCATGTGCAAATTCATAAGTCAGCACCTTTGCTGAGTATTTTCTCCTTAAAACTGCAGTGAACAAAAGACAGTCTCAAAAACACGGTTTGGAATCGCTGGTGTTTCTGACATCATAAACTACCTTGTAACCAATCAGATCAACGAGTGGATCTCTGAGCTGGAGTGAGTGAGTGGAGGCGGGGATAATTATCATTTTCATAGAACAGCGTATACTAAATGAGGCAAGGGTGTGGGGTTATATTCAAGCTATTTTAAGGCATGAAGAAAACATTTTTTTCAAGAAAAGAAAACATTAAATATGTCATTTTGGTGATCAAAGATGAGTTTTAAGGGATACAATTATTGACTTCAGGGGGACTTTAAGTATATTCTAAATTATGAATGTGTTAACGCTCTGATTCACCCAAAAGAGTCCCAGTTTCATGAGGTAGGCTTATGTATGTCCCGAGTATTCACTAAAAATCTAAGTAGGCAATGTCACATTTTCAGCTGCTAGGATCAATTACTTATAAAGGGATAGTTCACCCAAAAATGTAAAATCTGTCATTTACTGTTACATTTTACGCTGATGAACTTTCTATTCATCAAAGAATCCTGAATTTTTTTTTTTATTATTATTATTTTTTTATTAGCAGGTATCATAGTTTCCACAAAAGTATTAAAGGGCATCTTGCAGGTATAAAAAAAATCTAAATTAATACATAACCTGGTATGAATATACTATATGAAAAGTTAATGCAGGATTTAAAATGTTTTAAAACAACATAAGGGCACCAATTTAGTAGATAAAGTGAGCGTTTCTTTGACTGCTCGTAAAAACCGCTTTTTTTCAGCATCGCGTCATTTTCGTCACACGAAGGAGTTGTATGTGTGCTCTGTGTCAGCTCAGTGCTGAGTAGGTTGGTATTCAGTAAGAGCGGTCGTGAGTCAGTGTCTTCGAGTAGTTTTTGTATTTTAATTTATCATCGTCATGGTAAATTCCTGTCTGAAGTGTGAGTATGCTCTGTGTAGCACAAACGGATTCAGGCAGCATGCCTCAAATCCAGGATGCTGCGTTAGGCACATTACATCTGCTGGCCGCGGGGCGAGGTCCTCGACCAGCGACAAAAACGCGCTCACCTCCCTACAACACAAGCTCTCCACCACAGTTTCCATGGGACGACACCGCCCACACAGACACCTGCCAAACACAGCGATACAGATGCTTCCCAGATAGCACAAGTCTATTTGATGTGATGTTTACGTCTGGAAGACGTATTTTTAAGAGTGTTAAAACATCTGCAATACGTCTATAGGACGTTTCCTGTCAGATGTCAAATAGACATTTAGAAGATGTCTTTAAGAAGTAATGATTTAGAATGCATGTTAAACTGACATCTTCTAAAAGTCTATTTGATATCTGACAGGAAACGTCCTATAGACGTATTGCAGATGAGCAAACACTCTTAAAAATACGTCTTCCAGATGTAAACATCACATAGACTTGTGCAATCTGGGTTACTACTCACTCCCTCTCCCGGTAAGCCTGACGGTGTCAATGACAATCAATCACAAGGAAAACTAGTTGGCACAATCAACAATAATCACACTGAAGACATGACCAGCCTACTCGGCGTCGGCTAACGTTACGTTTGAAAACAACATTTTCACCGGAGAAAAAGGTAAAAGCTTAGAAATAAACACTAGGGGTTCACAGGTGGGACTGTCAAGCTAGTCCATAGCTAGCATAATATACCTTCTATTTATAGATCTTCTGACTAAGTTTAGGGTACTTATCTGAGCCATCGACATAATCACTGTCACTATTAGGGCTGTAACGATACACCAAACCCACGATTCGATTCGTATCACGATTTTTGACCCACGATTCGATTCGTATCGCGATTCTATCACGGGGGCGGGGGTTGAGGGGGCGGGGCTTGTGGTGAAAAAAAGAGATTTTGAGAGAAGAAAAAAAATACCGGTATTTTTATTAAATAACATTAGGAAAAACCTGTATAATCTAAACACCAAAGAACAATAATAACTATGCAAATTATTATACTATACGGCAGTGTAGGCTGCTGCTTTTGGGCTGTGTTCTGTACTCCAACTAAATTGATTTCGGGATGGTGCCGTAATATGCATCTGCATGTTGGACGTGTTGCCGGTCAATTGAGGATTAATTTAATGCACTTTCTGAGAATTTATATTTCAAGTTTTGGCTGCAAATTTCACGTCCATAATGCTGAAATTGCCAAATTTTAAATAATTTATCCTCAACTAGTTTTGTGGTGTAGGTCTACGTAGGCTATTTTATAATGTTAACTTCAAATAATACTAATAGTAATTTAAAGATGTGGTAGTTCTCATGGGCCTGAGGGGAGGGGAGGGGGGGAGGAGGGGGGGGGGCATCTAACCCTTTAGATGATTCTCATGGGGGGGATTTTTTTTGTTTGAGGGGAGAAAGGGGGGGCATTTTTTCCAAACAAAATTATTACATTTATCTTGCCTAAATGTTTGCGCTCATTGCATTTTTACAATGGGGTAATAGCCTATTGTTGTTAAGAATTTACACATCACAAGGAAGCTTGATTTAAATTGTTTAATTAAATTGAAAAAAGTAGCACAAATAAATACAATAGAATAAAGATACAAATAAAGACAATTAAAGAGAAAAGTTTTTGAATAGGTCTAACACTAGTATTTATATACAGATACTGAATAAAGTAATCAAATGGAAAATAACACTGGGTAGTATTTTAGTCCTGAATAAATTAAATACATAGGCTATTAATCCTGATTCCTTTAACTTAAAGCCATCTTTTGTTGTTTTGACAACAAAATTAATGACAGACACATATGGCTGCCGTCACTTTAAGAGCTAGTGCACGGATCCTGTGTTCATTATACTGGCATGCGTTTTATGTTTATTAAAGACAAAACCGACTATAGCCTATTTAGAGTATAGCCTACTCACAAAGACCGAAATTGACAATTTTGCGTGTTAAAGCAATATAATCCGCGAAAAATAGTTACTAGCCAGCTGTTTTTGAGGCGGATTTTCTATGAATGTGCGCATAGAAAATAATCTCAGAGAGCGCGCGAGCACTGATTAGTTTAAAATCGCTTGAATGTTTAAACTGGTAAGACTTAAAAAGAATTCAGTCACGATGCACTGCTGGCCCGATTGTGCAAGTGAATATTCCGTCATGTCCCGACCTTACAGTCTATGGTCCCGACTCCAAAACGCGAGTGTGTATTATCGCCGCAGCGCTTGATGCCTGCCTTGCACAAAACATTATGAGAAGAGATAGAAGACGCGCGGCACCGCTGAACACTCACGCTGTTTGTGAAATTGCGTCTGGAAGAAAGTTGTTAAAAGAATGATTTTATTTTATTATCTGTGTGGATTACGATTGCGGGAATTTCCCACATTATAAATGGGAGACCTGCGGGAATGATTAGAATTATGCGCAATACCCGCGCCGAAATTCAAGCGCCCTGGTTCTGGACAGGAAGGATAACTCTGGGAGTTGGAAGGGGTGTGATCGCGATTCTGCCTTCTCACATCGCGATACAGGATCGTGGACCTGAGTATCGCGATTTCGATTTTATATCGCGTATCGTTACAGCCCTAGTCACTATGTATAAAGAAAACATTGACTTTCACTCGATGCTATTCACTGACAGTAAAAAGAAAAAGTTGTATTGTATGGACTGCTGTTCATTGACTACTAGCTCAAGCGGTCATTGCTGTGTTTCTAAATGGTAGCAACTCACCAGGGGCCTCATTTATAACCATTGCGTACGCACAAAAAAAGAGGCGTACGCCACTTCCGACGCACAAGTTGTGATTTATAAAAACAAACTTGACGGGAAATTTTGCACATCTGTCTATGATATGCACGCGACGCGAAGTTTGTTTGGCGACACCGATGGTGAGCTGGAGTTACGTCTTTTTGGTCACTTTTATGCCGGGCGTACACCAAAGGATTTTCACAGTCCCAGACTAAAGACCGGCAGACTTTAGGAATCTTACTGGAGTCTCGGCGCACTCACGTCATCTCGATCGTTAAATGTGAGGTGATAATCTGCAGTCGGCAACCCGATTTATGCCAGTCTTTCTCTAGTCTTTCATATCAAACATGTTTGATATTATCGCAAGTCTTTAGTCTGAGACTAAAAACTGTGAACCCAAGTCTTTAGATGTGAGCTCATAATCTTATAAAGTCTTTTCTAAATCTTTTGAAAGTCTTTAGGTGTACAGAAAGCATTAGACAGAAAATCTAAAGAAAATTATACATATACAGAAAGATAATACAAATATAATTTCGCGTTGGGCCGTTTAGTGAATAGCATAGCGCATCTAAAACGAACCGTAAATCTTCATTATAAGTCCTAATCATAAATACAGTTCATGTTCACAATAACAGTTTAAATAAATAAAAGAATGATTTAAACTTTGTTTTACTTCTGTTGTAAAGATTTAGATTAAATATGCCATTCTGATTAATGGAGTTAAACACTTAAATTACATGAAATCATTAGGCTACTGGTAGAAGTTTATATTCAATAAATAGAAATATTTGTTGTGGATGCAATTCTTTCGAACACTTTTCCTCTGGCACTTATCATGATAATAGCAGATTGTCTGAGAAAATAGTTTCGTGCAGCTAATAATGCACAACAAGGTCTATCTGTTTCCATTAAAAACATAAATCAATTAAAAATACTCTTTGGCCAGTGAAAAAGATTGAGAAAAACTTTCTTCAAAATGTATTTTACACTATTTGATTTATTTATTCAAAAACAAGGCAAGGATAGGCTACTAAATGATTTTTATTAATGTAACTAATGTGACGGCACATCCGCATTTCATATTTTCCTAATGTCTTGTACCGTTAAACATGTTATCACGTGGATGAATAATCATATGCAAATGATATGCAGATGAGGATATGCATAGTAAAACTAGGCGTAAGCTCCATATATGGTTGTTTCGGGGAGGAGTCGCATGTGCGCACAATCTTCCGCTAACTGGGATTTATAAAGTGAATTCTGCGCAGGTTCCGGCATACGCACGGTTTTATAAGTCTGAATATTTTTTTGAAGTACGCCATTTTTGGCTTTCTGGCGCACGTACACTTTTAGTAAGGATCCTACGCACAGTTTTATAAATGAGGCCCCAGGACACTCCAACAACTCTCCAGTCATTCTCCTCTGACCATGCATTTATTTATTAATTATATGGCTGCGGATCATCATAAATGTTAACTGTGGATCTCGCCACCTCTTCCTCATCCCAGTTAGACGCCAGAGTCAGTGCTAGAGCTAATTCTAGTAGCTGAGAAAGGGTGAGGCTATCCACCACGTCTACCTCATGTGACATCATCGCCGAGTTGCGTAAAAAATAACCGTCACTTACCAAAAAGTACAAAAACTGGACTTTAACACCATTTTGGAGACATTTCTAACTTTATATACATATCTTGACTGCTTTATGTACCCATTAATCGACAGAGGTGTTTAACCTGCACCATGGCCTTTAAGCTGTACAGGTGTTTTCAACACTGGTATTAATAGCTATGTTTCTTGAGCAGCAAATAATACTTTCAGAAAATCAGTTTGCATGTATGGTTGTCATAACAATAACTTCTCGCACTATCTGCTGCTCCTCGTCATACTCTCAATGCAGATAGCTTGCAACATTAGCTAACAAGCTGGAGTTATGCCCATAAAACACATGTGTAATTACATTTTATGATTTTTGATTTCAGTGTGGTGAATAATTTGTTTACCAAAATATTTCATTAAATAATTTAACTTGTTACTGTACATTCACATGTAAATATTAAAATCAGAAGGAAAGTATTATAAAATGTTATTTGCATTTGATTCTGTTCAGAAATTGGAAACTGAATATATAATAAAAGTTGATTATAGACTGAGATGCCCTGGAAGATAAATGAAAGGTTTAAAATAAATACAACATGACATCAATATAGTACACTAAAAATATTATATGATATGATCTTTTGAAACTGCTATTATTCCTCTACTGCTGTTATTTTTTATTTGAATGGTGGGATTTTAAAGTTTAAGAGTTAGTCTGTTTATGAATTGTACAGTATATGGATTATCATGTATACATCTCTTTTCGGCAACACAGATTCTTGCTGAAGCAGTTGAAGAATAACCATTGCCTAAATATACAGTACAGACCTTATTAAAAGAAAGCTTTCAAAAAACGTAATTAAATTCTTAATTTAAAAAAGAATTACTTCTGAATAGCACAAGGCCATTTGCATTTTGTTTTCAGTAAGACTAGTCAGCAGGAAAATGCTGTGCTGTGATTTAACAAGGTCTTTGTTAGTTTATTCCACAGATATATCCGAGTGCCATTCGGCTCTTTGTGTACCAAACAAAAGATTATCAGTGCGAGATAAAGCTTCAAAACTGCACTGGAGGCCCATCAGACGGCATTATGCGGGCTTTCACTTCCTTCCTATGTTTCTCTTCGATTCCAAACAGAAATATAAAGATGGCTATTTTATAAGAAAATGTGCCTGTGGGGAGACATTAATGTGAGCTCCAGATATTTATGTATGTGTGATAGATCTTCAAAGGAACAAAAATGAACTTCAATCCCTAAATTATTTACTTGTTTATTCTGATTTGCTATTCACTTTAGTAAACTTTCTCTACCTTTCTTAATGCAGCCTGTCCATCTGGGTCCTTTAAAGCCTCTCAAGGGGACCAGCAATGTCTCCAGTGTCCCATCAACAGCCGCACCACCAACGAGGGTGCCACCAATTGTATCTGCCGCAGTGGATACTACCGTACCGACTCTGACCCTCTACAGATGCCATGCACCAGTATGTCATTCTCTTATGCTATTTTATGTTATTTTTTAGTGATTTTTTACTCTCTATTGGGAAAATCAGATAGGCTTTGATCTACAAAGCACTCAGAAATAGGATTTTTCACAGTACAGATGGTAATAAATAAGGATGCCTGATATATCAGTATTAGTATAACCATATTGGTTACTGGCCAATATTACAGATTTAAAAAAAAATATATAAGTATTGACCAATATTACAGTTTTTATCTTTATCTTTATTAATATTTAAATGTGCTGCTCGTTTCCTGTTGTTGTTTTAGTTTACTTTTGCTATCATCTTACATTCAGTTGTAGTTAATCATTTAAAAATAGTAATTTAATAACAATACATTTTTCATACTGTATGTTGTGATTCAATTGTAGCATTTAAATGGATTGATTTGAGTTTTTAGTGTTTTATTTTATATATATTTTTAGACAGAATATTATAGAATTTTAATAGCTGTCATTTATTGATAATCAATAAGATGAAAATAATTATTGACTTGTCAGGCATAATTTTATTATTGGTGCATAGTTAGTAATAAAGATCATTATTATTGTTGTTGTTTATTAATATTAACAACAATAGTGTTATTTATAATAATTATTATATATAATGCTTATATAATAATGTAATTACATTAATAATAATATTTGTTGTTATTATTATTATATATTATTATTGCCATTTGATATATATTAATTATATAATAGACAGTGGCTGGTTTATTAAGCTACAGTTTACATTGCATTTTTTAAGACATATTGCACTGGCTCAAATACACATATGAGCATATTTAAAAGCAGTTTTATGCTTTTAATCAACCCGACACCCCTCAAGTACTGAATTAAGTTTATACTATAAAAACACTGCTATTGCCAAATACTACTTTATTTTAGTAGTGAACTTCATTCACAGAGTACCGGTCATTTTGACATCCCTACTCAGAAAAATAACTTACAGGAGACTTGCTTGATCTCTTATAGGCAGTCATTTGTCTTTTCATTTTTGTATGTGGTTGCCCTTTTTAAACCTTCAGTTAAGTGCAGCAAATGAAAATGTATGCGTAACTCACTGAACATTCCTTCGTTGCTGTAACTCGGCGAGCAGCGAGATAGACCCGTCGAGATTTGCATAATGCTGTGTTCTTTTAGGAAGGGTGAGCCTGTGTGAATAGTGGAGTAGTGCTCTACGCTGTCAGTAATCTGAACTGCTGCACTGTGTCCAGAATAGAGGGAGGAGAACATTATTCTCTTTAACTCTTGTTTTACATTACAATGAACTACTTCTCTTTTCATCTCTTGTCATTACCCATTATGAAATTGTTACTTTAATGTGGCTTGTTAGAAAGCGGAGATTACTTTGATCCAGTTTCTTTTTTTAAAGGAATGATGATAATAGGCTTGTGAATAAGGGAAAATCCGATCATAAAGACGCAAGACGAAGCAGTTAGAATGTGCTTAAGTCAGACTGTGAGGGGAAAGAAACATGGGACAGGACATGTAAAGTCACTTTACATCACGTTGGCCTAATTTAGGGGGACTTTAGGTAGGCTATTGTTGCGACTTGATGATCAGATCAAATTTCAAAGACAAATTCAAAGGGTTCACATATTTTTCCTGCACATTACACCACATAATCCAAGAATTCCTAGGCTTGTGTTTAATTAAACTCATGTCCCGATAAAGCACGGACCTGCTGATGAGGCAGCGTTTTTCTCTTTCCACAGCGGTTCCGTCTGCGCCCCATAGAGTGATTTCTAGCGTGAACGAGACCTCCCTGCGGCTGGAGTGGGATCCACCGAAGGAGAGCGGAGGTCGACAGGATGTGGTCTACAACATCATCTGCAAGAGCTGCGGTTCGGGTCGAGGGTCATGCACTCGCTGCGGTGACAACGTGCAGTTCGTGCCTCGCCAACTGGGCCTGACCGATCCACGGGTCCATATCAGTGACCTGCTGGCCCACACACAGTACACTTTTGAGATCCAGGCTGTGAATGGAGTGTCTGACCAGAGTCCCTTCTCGCCTCAGTTCACCGCTGTCAACATCACCACAAACCAGGCTGGTAAGACAGCAGTAAACTCCGGTTACAGTTTGAGACCGATTATGTTCATTGTCGAAATGTTTTCAACTTGCTGTGGGCTGAATTTGACCTTGAATTTCAGGAGCTTTTATTTCGCTTTTTTTCCTGCTATTTTTCTTTTTTGGAAGTTAGTATACGGATAAAATACACTGAGCAGCGGCAGGCAGCAGCAGTAATACATTTACATTTACGCATTTGGCAGACGCTTTTATCCAAAGCGACTTACATTGCATTTCAAGGTACACATTTACATTCTTATCAGTTCTTGCTTTCCCTGGGAATCAAACCCATGACCTTGGCTTTGCAAGCGCGGCACTGTTTGAGCTACAGGAAAGCAATAGTAGACAGACTATGTAGCAGGAATGGACTGAAGCTGAATAGTAAGGTCGACTGGTTCAGGGGTTTTCAAACATTTTGATGCCATCGACCTCCAAAAATGATTGTAAAATAACAGTAATAATAGTTATAGTAAAAGTAAATATTAAAGTAGCCAAATATTTAAATGTGAAAAGACCTATTTATATTTTATATTATTAATAAATATAATAAATGTTTAAAACCATATATTTAATAAATAATTATACAATTCTTGCTATTTTATTATACTATATTATATATATATATATATATATATATATATATATATTCAAAATATGTTATTAAAATTAATTTAAAAATATGCATGTATCAGATGCGTATATAAATATATATATATATATATGTGTGTGTGTGTGTGTATAATATATTATATTATATGTAATGCATACTATATATAAATGTGTAATATATATTTGTATAAATATGTGCAAAATATGATCTGGAAAATATATAATATAATATATTATTTATTTTATATTCCATATAATATATTTCAGCTAGTATTTAGTTTAAAAACAGTAATACTATCAAATTTTTGTAAATGTTTTATTTGTATTTATTTTATTTCTATTATTTTTTTACCTTTCTACTGACCCCTATTGAACTTTCAGCCCCCTGAGGGTCCTCAGATACAAATTTGAAAATCCCTGAACTATTGATCCAAAATCATCTTTAGATCTACATTTGTCTAGTGTCATCTCTAGATCCCTGCTGATTTTGTAAATATGTTGTATTGCACATCACCAGACTGTAGTCACACACTAGTATCTCTGTGAGTCTCACTATTCATGTTGCCCAGTTTTTTGTTTTTCCCTGCTGCTTTGAGTATTAGAGGACTTCATCATGAAACTGATGTGTTTGCATATTTTTATCTTCACCTGATCAGGCTTCTCATGTTCCTTCAATTTTATCAGAGGACTGAAAGCTAGTCCACAACAATCATATTGCTCTGTACAAGGATTTTAAATGTCAGTCAAAAAGAGCCAGTTCAAAAGGAACATAATAGTGTTTAATAGAGCATTTTAATGAGAGCCCGGCCCCCGGCTCTGCTGCAGTGAACTCGCTGGCCCTATCACTGGAGGCTGGGGCTCCACCGGTGTGCCTGTCAGTCCACATTACTGCTTCACTGCTGCCATTAAAAGACAAAAATCCACCTCACACCACCCGCGTCCCCAAAACACAGAGAGAGGGGACAATGCCAGGACCGGCTGCTCAACCAGAGCCTAAGCATGAGCTCAACAGCCACGGGTTTACACAGCACTCAGGAACTATAAACGTCCTCCCACTCTCAGGGATTTATTAATAATGTTTCTCTGACAAACGTACAGTACAAGCTAATGGTTTTTATTAAATGCACGAAATGTGAGTAAAGTTAGGAAGGGTCCTAAAAGTAAATAAAACAGTAAAAGGAAACTATTATTATTATTTCTTTTTGTTTTGTTTTGATTTTAGATATGTAACTGTAAGGGAAGGAATTTCTAGAATATATATATATATATATAAAACATGTTTCTTGATAACATATGAACATCCATTTTAGAAACATTAGACTGGTAGGTATTCCCATTAATGTCAAATCTACATTGTTTTAAGTTGCGATCAACAAGGAAATTACTTTGTCAGTTCCCACAGTGAAAATTCTTGTGGAGAAAATAATGATTCTGAGATCCATTTCAGATGGAAATGCTCGTAATCGGTTCCTCTTATTCTCCTCCAGAATACTGCAAGCACATATGAATTTATGTTTTTCACTGAGAGAGTACTACTTGTATTTCTCATAAATTGCAGTCAAAGAGAGCAGCGGAATGATGAAGTACCACTTACTGCAGACTCTTTGGAAAACCGATCACCTCATCAAACCGAGAGAACTTATTTTCATATATTATGACTTGCTCTATTTTATAGCCACATACCTGTGGGGGATTCTCTCCAGACGCTCTGGGTTTATTCAACTTTAGAAACTGCATTTCCTTTGAAATATTGTAGAGTGTTATACAAACCATGGGTGCTTAGAATAAAAATAATTCAAAGGATATTAGCATTTTTGTTGTTGTTGTCATTTTAGTCCAATGAGTTTTATATTTAATACTGATTAAAGGTTATGGTCAGTAAGATACTTTTTAAAAGAAATTAATACTTTTAATCAGCAAGGATGCGTTAAATTGATCAAAAAGTCAATAAGATTTCAAAAGTGAGAGAAAAGACTTTTACATTGTTACAAAAGGTTTGAATTTGAAATAAATGCTGTTATTTTGAACTTTCTATTAATCAAATAATCGTCAATTTTTTTTTATAATAATAAGAAATGTTTGGTAACTTTTTACAACAATGTCTCATTTCTTAATGGTGATGTTAGTTAATAAAAATAAAAATCATTCATTGTTTGTTCATGTTAGTACACAGTCCATTAACAACTTCTGATTTGAATAATGTATTAGTAAATGTTAGAATTAACAGTAAATAAGATTAATAAATGCTGTAGAAGTATTGTTCATTCTTAGTTAATTTTAACTACTGTAGTAACTAATGATAACTAAAGAAATCTTATTGTGAAGTGTTACCAAATGTTTCTTAAGCAGCAAATCACTATATTAGCATGATTTCTGAATGATGTGGTCACCGTTCATAGTTTCATTGTATGAAAAAGAGCAGCTTGAACATTCCACTAAATTTCACTTTTTATTATTAAACTGAAGTCATGCTGGTTTTAAAAGTTGTGAGGGTGAGTAAATGATGACAATTTGACTGGTTTGTTTTTAATAATGACCCAAGTTGCAGTCCTGTCATCAGCTTATTTACAAATTATGAGGGTGAAAAAGTTACATGCGTCTGAGGAACTTCATTTTGTGATTGTTTGAAATGGTTCGTCTTCCTATTTAGAGTGCTAGTCTAATCACATCTGTCTTTCCTAGTGTTGTTTGGATGAATCTCTCCAAAATACACAATGGCACGCTCAACTTCTCAACAGTCCCATCCTCCTCACACACCATCCCACCATTCAGCGCAGTAAATCAAGACACAGAGCCCATCGAAACTAGCGCATGGAAAAACACTTAATCAAAGCTCAGGATCGAAGTTTACAGAGAAACTAAATAGCACAAGACATATTTTTTACACAACATTGTGAGCTTAATTTTCCTGAGCTCTGATCGGCAACAGAGAACGCATAACAACCTTAGGCCTCAAACTCTCTGAGCAATCAACCATCAACTTTATGCCAACTATAAATACAACGTATAAAACATCTTTCTTTGTGCTTAAGAGCTACCATTATACAGAGATGGCACACATAGAGTATCAGTGTCATTTATTTGACCAATTTATTTTAAAAATGATTAAAATTAGTGTTCTTAAAACGCAGAGATATTGTCTTACCTATTATATTTTATCACGCATGTCTGGGGAATCAGTATTTGGCATATAAACAAAATCACTTTCTTCCCTACACACCCAAGCAAGCATGCCAGGAGCAACCTTCATGTATAAGGCATCAGTTGGCTTTAAGGCACTGCGATTTGTTTGATCTTTAAACCATGAGTGCAGTTTTATCAGCAGCCATAGTGTTTGCCAGCTTTCACGCTTGTCTTTTAGCTTCTTAAGGCTTGTAAATGATAATGAAGTGTTACATGGGCTTCCAGAGTCTTTCTTTCCAGTTAGTAGTCAGTCTGAAGCTGCAGTTGATATAATGGCTCCTCTATATCCAAAACGGCACGGGTGCCAGGGAACTGTGAGTGCTACGCAGAGGCCAGTTAGCATGTGAGCTCTAGCTCCAGAACTATAGACATTATAGCTGATCTTTGTTGGAAATGGTGTTGTCCTTACGCAGAAATGTGTATGCTGTTGCTGCGCATTCCAGATGTCAAAAATAGTGAACTCACTTCATTTATTATCTAAGGTTTTTCAGGGGTTCTGTTTAGAAGATACACAACCACTCAAAGATGTAGGGTTGATTTGATCTTTTTTTTTTTAATGAGTCTCTTATGCTCACCAAGGCTGCATTTATTTGATAAAAATATACAGTAAAAACAGTACAATTGTGAAATATTATTTCAATTTAATATTTTAAAGTACAATTTAACTTTTCTATTTTAATGTACAGAATTTTCAAATATAATTTATTCCTGTGTTGGCAAAGCTAAATTTTCACCATCATTACAGTCTTCAGTGCCACATGATGCTTCAGAAATCATACTAATATGCTGATTTGCTGCTCAAGGAACATCTCTTATTATTATCAATGTTGAAAACAGATGCTGCTTAATGTATCTGAGGAAACAGATTTTATTTTTTAAGCATTTGGAATAGAAAGTTAAAAATAGCAGCATTTATTTAAAGTTGACATTTTTTGTAACATTAGAAAAATATTACTGTCACTTTTGATCGATTGAATGCGTCCTTGCTAAATTAAGTATTTATTTAAAAAAAATCTTGCTGCACCCCAAACATATTGTATAAAACATATCGAACATAATCGTTCATTAAAATTAATCATGAAAATCTAAGTAATTTCCTTAATGATCTATTAAAAATCATAGAGTGTATCAATTTTAATGTTTTTAATGAAAGTCATTATTAAGTTAGAGAGTTTCCTTGGTTTGGCTGCGATCCTGTGTGGTGATCGAAACACTGTCGGGATTGAGAACCACTCTTTATTATGAGCTCATTTTTCATGAAAAGATTCTCAAATGAACTCCTACACTTTATGTATCCAGCTACTGTATATATATTTCTCATTTGTTTCCTTTGTTTCATCATCCTCTCTACAGCTCCATCTGCTGTGTCAATTATGCATCAGGTCAGTCGAGCTGTGGACAGTATCACATTGTCCTGGTCCCAGCCAGACCAGCCCAATGGGGTCATTCTGGACTATGAGCTGCAATATTATGAGAAGGTAATACGTACTGAACATGATCCTCTTCTCTCAAAAAATAAAACATTAAATGAACTTAAACTGAGGTGAACTTTAAAGCAATAAACAATTACTTGGGATGTATTTGTTCTGTTCTTGTAATTAATTTAGTTAATTTACACTGTTAGAGTTATTGTTTTTCTTTAAAGAATATGCACCATTTTATAATTCTAAATGTTAAAGTAGGTTTCTGAATGGCTTTTATTTTATGATGATCGCTGATCTTTGGTTTAAATCTAGTATATGGCGGAGTCGAACTCCTCTCTGCTGCGGAGTCAGACTAACACTGCAGTTATCCGTGGCCTGAAGCAGGGGACCATCTACGTGTTCCAGGTACGGGCCCGAACAGTGGCGGGCTTTGGACGTTTCAGTGGAAAGATGTTCTTCCAAACAATGACTGAAGGTATTGGACTTTAACAAGCTTTTGAAACTAAACATTTTGCTGTTTTACTTTCCTAAATAGTAGTCTGATTATTTATGTTCAAGTCAATGAAATTGTCAATAGTTAATAAGGTGCCACAGTCTGGCAAATACTGCTTTCCTGTCTCTGAAATGACATTAACCGTAGTCAGTTGGAGGATAACTTTAGATTTATGTCCCAATGGCAAAGCCAGAATCATGAGCCAGTTGCCATGCCTTCGCAGCATGCTGTTTATTTCCAATATTAATCTGACGAGCATTAAAAGATTCTGTGACATGTCCAGAGCCGGCGCCAGGACGATCGTTGAAGATGATTTAACAACTTAAAGGTGCAGTAAGCTATTTTTCAAAAATGCTGTTGAAAAGTTGTCGGACCTTGTTGCCAATGAGCATTAGGGGGCGTATGATGGCAGAGGAGAGAGCGTGAGCAAGAGGGAGATTTGAAGAAAGACCTTTGAAAGTCATTGATGGAATTTTTTTAGCACTGATGGAAAAATCTGACAGCCGTCTGTCATTTTCACAGATACAACGAGGGTGATCTGATTGTAACTTGTAACTGTCAATTTCACTCCTGTTCTCTTGGTAGCGAGTGCGCTCTTGCTGACTATCAAGAATGGCTTTTCTGAGTTACTACAAGCTGTTTTACTGTCTATGTTTTATTGACTTCTTTCTGCGTATGAGAGCGATTACATGAGAGACATGATATGGATTTTGGTAAGTTGGACTGTATCTTTCAACGTATTTTCTGATGTTCATTTGTTTATTTCGTTCTGTAACTAAAGAGGAAGGGAGGGTCGCGTTCACTCGCACTTCGCTTGAACTGAGACGCTAGTGATCTCTTGTGCCACATAAAGAGTGCCAAAATTGCATTTATTGTTTGAATTTTGTGATAAAATGGACAGAATTTGAAAGCTGAGACTTTTTTCCATATCAAAAGTAACAAAGCCCAAAGATTATTGTGATATATTGGACAAATATTCATGATGAAACCTGAAAAGTGACCCAGAGTCTCACTTCAACTTTCTCTTCATAAATTAATTAATGCACAATCTAGCCTATAAGTCCTGTAAGTTTGTGTATAAAAATGAAAATGTCAATAAAAATCGAGGCTATTGAATGGCTTATTATCATTAAAATATGAAATTTAAAATGACGGCAATAATAAATTATGACGGAATTTTTACGATCCTTTGTGTAACAGAGGCTAGCTAGTGATGCTAAACTAGAGAATTCGGCGTTTAGCGTCCTTGTTAGCGCGTCAGTCTTGCATGCCGAAGTCCGGGGTTTGAGACCAGCTCGGAGTGAGGCGGTTAGGTGCGGGTAGTAAAGTGTTTGTGAATTTTGGAGGCGGAGCAATGAAGAGAGGGGGGTGGGTTTGTTTGGGTTGATTTCAGATATCAAGAGTGTTCAACAACAATTCTGGGAGATTGCATGCTGCACCTTTAAGAATGTTTGTCAGCCAATCAGAATCAAGAATTCAACAACACCGTGATATAAAATGTGGCAGCAAAAGTATACACTACCATTGCAAGGTTGGGCTCAGTAAGAGTTTTTTTAAAAAAAAATTCACTTTTATTCCGCAAAGGATGCATTAAATTGATCAAATTTGGTATGACATTTACATCGTTACAAAAAAATATTTCAAATAATCAAAGAATCCAGGAAAAAATGTATCACATTTTCCTCAAATATATTAAGCAGCACATCTGTTTTCAACAGGACCATGTGACACCAAAGACTGGAGTAATAGCTGCTGAAAATTACATTTTAAAATAGAAAAGTTTCTATTTTGTTATATTATTTCAAAAATATCACATTTTTGCTGAATTTTTGATTAAATAAATGCAGAAAAAATATTCATTTGAAAAAAATCTTACAGAGCCCAAATATTTTGTATGTGTACCTTGATTATTTGCCAACATTTAGATTAATACCCCTGCATTTCAAATGTTAAAGTTCATATTTAAATTGTGGGAGAACCTCAAATGTACTTGGTTAAAGCATGAGAAATTATAATGTTTCCTGCAGGTCTGTTTTATTTTATTTATATAAAAAAATAAATGTTATAGACTTTTGTGATTGAAAACTCTGCCTAACTGTTCTGATTTTGTGTCTGCCATGTGTACATCTGAAGACGAGTATAACACCAGCCTGCAGGAGAAACTGCCCCTCATTATAGGCTCTGCGGCTGCTGGTGTTGTTTTTCTCATCGCTGTGGTTGTGCTCATTATCGTCTGTAATCGGTGAGTCTGTTGGTAATCATCATGATCTGGATACAATACAAGTAGAATGCTCTTTTATGAAGTTGTTTGACTTAAGGACTTATTTAGTAAGATTATGCCTGAAAATGTTTTGGATTTATAATATGACATTTTGGTTTTATTGTATTTATATGATATTTGTATTTTTGTAATTACATTTTTGCCATGAAAATAGCCTTAGATGCTGACATGGCATTAAATAAAACTATCTATCTATCATGATCTGGAATCAATTAAAACTGAACAGATGTTTAATTTCCTCTTTCACTTATAAACTGAGAAAGAGCTTCAAAGTGCTTGAAAGTTTTTCTTCTGACTTCCTCTTCCTGTTGGGGTCTCATCAGGAGAGGCAGTGACAGGACAGAGTCTGAATACACTGACAAGATTCAGCATTACACCAGCGGCCACAGTGAGTAAACCATTCAGACATATATGGAATATTTCATTTGTGCTTATAATATTTACTTGATTTTTTTAAACAAGACTCAGATCATTAAATGAAAACAGCAGGCTGCCTGCACAGCACACATAAACATTGAAATCACAGCACAACTTTACTTACAATTTGAAGATCTTTACCACACAATGCCGCTTTAGGAACTGCAGTGTATTGGAATGGGTTCATATGGTGTTGGTATGGTAAATCATTTGTGCTTCATGTCCTCTCCCAGAAGTGCTTGCATGCTCCCACTTTATTAGCTTGTTCACCATGTGAGCCAGTGTCATGTTTTACTGATGTTTATTATAATATTATCACATTTTATTTAATTATTTAAATAATTGAACTATACATCAATGATTCTTGAGATATGGAACAAAACAGGCTACAGCAGTGGGGAAAAAGTATTTTATTTTTGAATATTTATTTATATACTATTTTGTGACAGTGTGGAAACATGCACATAATATAATATATAAATGTAGTGTTGTAATTACGCTAAAATAAGAAGATAAAAATAAGTTGTACATTTCTGTTGACATTTTGGTGATCTGATTTTAAAGTAGAAATGTTGTTATTTAGCCAAATTATGTTTGTCCCACCTCATCTATCAAGAATCATTGAAATATAAATTACAATATAGGCCATATATTTCTGTTGCATCTGCATCTGCTGCTGCAGCTCCTGTTTCTGTTTCTAAGTGTCTCCAGGAATGAAGATCTACATTGATCCTTTCACATATGAGGATCCCAATGAGGCAGTGCGCGAGTTTGCCAAAGAAATAGACGTGACCTGTGTGAAAATTGAGCAAGTTATTGGTGCAGGTGAATGTCACTGTTCACATCAATTAGGAATATTTTAATATGCCTGAATTGCATAGAGTGCTGATTTGCAGTCTAACCAACATCTTTGCATCTCATCTAGTTAGTCGAATGCATATAAGCAAATCAACCGTTAATTAGAAAGCAGCTACAATCCAGCTAAAAGCCTGGAGCTCTTGATGTGTTCGCATCTTTAATTATTGTTAAAGGAGCAACAAAGTTTTAGTAAACCAGGCTGCTAATTTAATTATATTCATCTAATTGAATTTTATGTTAAATTTCCTGAGGTGTAATCAACTGGTCTATATATGGGTTAACTGTCTAGGTGAGTTTGGAGAGGTGTGTAGTGGTAATCTCAGGCTTCCTGGGAAGAGGGAGATTTTGGTGGCCATCAAGACTCTGAAATCAGGCTACACTGAGAAGCAGCGGCGGGACTTCCTGAGCGAAGCCAGCATCATGGGGCAGTTTGACCATCCCAACATCATCCACCTGGAGGGAGTGGTGACCAAGAGCACTCCAGTAATGATCATTACTGAATTCATGGAGAACGGATCACTGGACTCCTTCCTTCGGGTAAGTTTTCACAACACTGCTTTCAACCAATAAACGTAAAACTTTTTATGCGTTTTGGCCGTTCATTTACACGACAACGGTGTTTTGGGTGACTGAAAACGTGAACTTTTGAAAATGGGTTTCAAAGTGCAAGTTTTTGACCTTTTTTTGCCATTTTAAAAATGCTCTTTTCACAGTTAACCATCATTGATTTACTCCACAAGTTAAGTTGTCCAGTGACAGTAACATTTGTCTGTGATGTGACCCACTCAATGTAGAATAAAATATATTGTATTATTTTGGACACTGATATGGCTGGTATCTTCATTACATTTTAAGTGTACATGATTTGTACATTTTAAATTTGTTTCCGTGACAAAAAAAACGTGAGTGCACCTTATGGGCAGCATTTTTTTAATAATATTTTTGGCTACATTTTCCAAAAATCTATTCAGTTCAGCTTTTTATCTCATAATGTGTGATGCCACCTGTCCTTCTGCTGATTTTAGCTGACCCAGGATCCCATTGGGCAGGACCCAGATGTGTCTGCATAGAGGCACAGCTGGACTAAGTTCTAGATGTTTTTCCACAAGATTGTGACACAAGCTCACAGAACAAAGATGTTTTGCTAGAAAGACTGATTTTATAATGCTAGAAATGCCTTCCTTAATGTACAGAAGAAATATATGTGTATCCTTATACACACAAATATATGTGTATCCTTATCCTTATCCTTTTAAAAGTAATTATATATATATATATATATATATATATATATATATATATATATATAATTTATATACTTTTGTATTCTCTGTATATCCTCTTAGCAAAATGATGGCCAGTTCACTGTCATTCAGTTGGTCGGCATGTTGCGTGGCATTGCAGCTGGCATGAAATACCTCTGTGACATGAACTACGTACATCGCGATCTGGCTGCCCGCAACATACTGGTTAACAGCAATCTAGTCTGCAAAGTATCTGACTTTGGGCTTTCTCGCTTTCTGGAAGATGACACGTCAGATCCTACATACACAAGTGCCCTGGTGAGTGTGTGTTCAGTGGGTCATATGGCCTGATATGACCTAATATTACGTGCTAATGCATTATGTGTTCAGTACCTAACTAAATTCAGTGTCCACACAGGGAGGGAAAATTCCAATACGATGGACTGCTCCCGAGGCCATTCAATACAGGAAGTTCACATCCTCAAGTGATGTGTGGAGCTATGGGATCGTAATGTGGGAGGTCATGTCCTATGGAGAGCGACCGTACTGGGACATGAGCAATCAAGATGTATGGAATCAATTCTTATACGATTACATGGTCATATTGATAATTGTTCATCAAGCTACTGTACATTCATAAAGAGCTGGATAAGGATGTCACCTAGTGGACAAAGGATGTCATGAAACAATATCTGTGCATTCAAGAACATGTTTAGTTTAGTATGATTTTATGAGGTTTCTGATGTATTCTTTAATCAGTCATTTCTACTCCCATCCCCCCAGGTAATAAATGCAATCGAGCAGGATTATAGGTTACCTCCTCCGATGGACTGTCCAAATGCACTCCACCAACTAATGTTGGACAGCTGGCAAAAGGACAGAAACAACCGTCCGAAATTCAGTCAGATTGTTAACACTCTGGATAAGATGATTCGTAATCCAGGCAGCCTGAAGGCTACCACCCCTCTCTCTTCAGGGTAAGAGATTTTATTTTGGGTCAACCCAGGCTTGCAAGCACTGAGCATTGAATTCAATTCATTAGTCTGTGTAAAAAAAAAAGAGAAGATTTTGACTTAAAAAAAAACTTCAAGATTTTGAAGTGAATTTTGCCTAATTTGCATCTTGAAGAGATGTTTTTTTTTATATTTTATATATAAGTCTATAACCTTATATTTATATAAGTTTATTTTCTATTTATTAAATTCATTTTAAATTAAGTTTAGACTAGTGCTGTCAATAGATTAGATTAAAATGTTTAATTTGTAATCAAAAGGGTATCATGTTTAACGTGTTTATTTTGTCATCATTTGCTATATCCATTAAAGTATTGAAGGATGATTCTCACAAAACTGTATTTTCTGTATATTCAAGCTTTTTTTAAGGTAAATGTAGATGTCTTAAAAAAAAGACACCTGGGGACTCCAAAAGACCACTTAATTACCCAATGATATAAGGGGTCCATATGATCAACAAATGTATGCACACGAAGTACCCATGGAAAAAAAAATCATTACAGAGCAAGACTTTTCAGAATTCAGTGTATAGTATGTGTACAGTTCAACAGCAAAGCGCTTGTTTAGAGCTTTTTAGAGCTTGTGTACATTATAGACATGTCAAGTTGGGATACTGAACTGTACCACATGGACCAAAAAAAACTGACTGGATATATTTACTACAATACACGAATCCACAAAAAATTTTAAACAGCACACTGTTTTTAACATAATAATAAATGTTTCTTGAGCACCATATAAGCATATAATAATGATTTCTGAAGGATCATGCGACACTGAACACTGGAGTAATGATGCTGAAAATTCAGCTTTGCATCACAGGAATAAGTTACATATATTAAGATAGAAAACAGTTAATTTAAATTAAACTTATATTTCACAATATTACTATTTTCAACTATTTTTTTAATCAAATAAATACAGCCTTGTTGAACAGAGGAGATTTATTTCAAAAACATTACAAAATCTTACAGACTCCACATTTTTGAACAGTAATACATGTTATTATGAATTATGAATTGCAGTGTGTCATTTTTAATTCCTTCAACTAGGTCAAATGGTCTGAGATATTTTATTTCTAATTTAGCAGAATACACTTTTTTAAATACACGTTATACATGTTCCTATCCTAGTGATGTTGAATCTGTTTGTGTTTTACAGCGTACATCTACCTCTGCTGGACCGCAGCACACCAGACTTCTCCAGCTTCAGCACAGTAGATGAATGGCTGGACGCCATCAAAATGGGCCAGTACAAGGAGAACTTTGCAACTGAAGACCTCACTACATTTGAAGCGGTGTCTCAAATGACCATGGAGTATGTTTTACTATCTTCCATAAAGCTTACTGGAATCATATCGATCATTTTCTTTACTAAGTTACAGGACCAGATGTTGTAGTCACCGGAAACCTACTGTAAATTTGATTGATAGCCTTATCTGCTTAGATCATTCCTTTATGATGACATCTTGCAGTTTATGTCTCTTACGCCCTCTTTCTGTCTTCGCAGAGATATCCTGAAGGTGGGAGTCATACTAGCCGGCCACCAGAAAAAGATTTTCAATAGTGTGCAGATGATGCGCGCTCAAATGAACCAGATACAGTCAGTGGAGGTTTGATTCTTAGGAGTGGAGGACGGGACCAGCCTGTGCACACCAGACCCCTGTGGACAGAAAGACGTCCCACTTCAGCAAGCCCTGTGTCCAGAGCCCAGCAGTAGTCCCTTTTTCTGGGTATGATCAAGAACAGATCACCAAAAGACCTCTATGATCTCAATACAGCACCAGCACACTGAAGACAAGCTGAAGTCTTTCCAATGGCCAAACCTATCCATAAATGTCATTCTGGCTGCATTTACATGCAAGTTTATGTTCCTGTATTATCTGTGACTTTGCAGTATTTCAAATAAGCCACATAAAAGCCTCATGTCTTTTCAAATGTTAGTATATCTGTTATTTCATAGATGTTTAAAGTCAGCATGAAATGGAAGTTGCGATAGTCTTTTCTTCCCTGTTGTAATGTACTGTATATCCAAAAAACGTATAGCCTACTAGTGTATGCAAATTTCTGGCAAAGTCACCTTAACCGAATCAGCTCGACTTTTATATATTTTATAAAGTGCACCCATTATACTATTAGAATTCAAATAGAATTAGAAAAATAGACAGTTCTTTTTTAAGATTTTCATGCAGTCATCTTTATCACGATACTGTCATATTGGGTATAACTTTAATCAGAATGTTTGCATATGCAGAATAAAAGGGAAGAAAAGGTTGTTTATGCATGTAAATGTAGCCACTATCACATCATATTTTATGAAGTTTATTTTGTTAGTTCTGTGGGTAAATCTGCAATCTCATTAGATGAAATCAAATTAGATTGTGATCATATATATACAGTATATACCCTTTACTCTTTGATATGGTTTGGTTCTCATCCATATTCACCAGCTCTGATATGTTGTCTGGTTGTCAATCTAAAACAGACTATGGACTAATAGCAAGAAAAAGGGAGGAACAGTTATACATGTGTGATACTCATGTATGATGAGGAATGATCCATGTGATGGATCTTGAGCTGGCAGCACTTGCCAATATGAGGACTATTATAGAAATGTTCAGTGTGATATATATATATATTTTTTTGTATAAAGTTATGTGATGAATATTTTTTTATTTTCTTCATGAGTTTTATTTATTTGTTTTATACTTTATAACCCCATTTCTTTCCACTTAACCATATAATCATGCACCAGTGTTTGTTGTACTGCAGATGTTTTTGTAACATATCGGAAGCACTTCAAGTTCTGATTTCCTCACAGAGCGTGCCAACATAATTGAATAGAAGTGCAGACTGAATAGAAATGTTTATTTTCTATCCCAATTATATCTGTCACTTGGTGGGGTTATTTTTTTCTTTCAGATTTCATGTTTTGAAAAAAGTTTCCGCTATTTTTTCCCGCTACATTTTCCTGTTGATATTTAGATTATTGTTTATATATATGTATATGCATACATACACACATAATTATTTGTGTATATCCAGTCGTGGTCAGAATTATTGGCTCTCTTGATAAATATGGTGAAAATAAATCTACATCGTTAATCCTTTTGACCTTTTATTTTAAAAATCACAAAATTCCAACCTTTCATTGAAGGAAAACTTTTTAAAATGGGGGAAAATCTCATTATGAAATAAATGTTTTTCCTCTAATACACACTGACTACAATTAATGCCACCTTTTTATTCAATACTTTTTGCAACCTCCTTTTGCCAATATAACAGCTCTGAGTTTTCTTCTATAATGCCTGATGAGTTTGGAGAACACCTGACAAGAGATCAGAGACCATTCCTCCATACAGAATCTCTCCAGGTCAGGGATAGGCAACGTCGATCCTGGAGTGCCGCTGTCCTGCAGAGTTTAGCTCCAACCCCGATATAAACTGAAGACATTGATTAGCTTGCTCAGGTGTATTTGATTTTGGGTGAAGCTAAACTCTCCAGGACAGCGACACTCCAGGACCAATGTTGCCCATCTATGCTCCAAATCCTTCAAATTCCCAAGTCTATTTTGATACATTACACTATTCTCTTCAGTTTATTGTAGGATTCAGGTCAGGGGACTGCGATGGCCATGCCAGAACCTTAATTTTGTGCTCATTTACCCATTTTTGAGTCGATTTTGATGTTTGGTTTAAATCATTGTCCTGATGGAAGATCCATCCATGGCCCATTATAAGATTTCTAGCAGAGGATTAAGATTTCTATCTGTTGGTACAGTATTTGATAGAATCCATGATGGAGTTTGCATTTGGATAAGAGCAGAGGATTTTTCTTGAAACCCTCCCAAACAACATGTGGTGATTTTAGGAGCTGTTTGACCTCAAGACTCAAGTATTTTCTTTAATTCTCCAGCTGTGATCCTTAGAGAGTCTTTGGCCAATCAAATTATCCTCCTTGCTGCACATTAAGATGGTATAGATACTGATTGGAACTTCTTAATTATTGACCTTATGGTTGAAATGGGAATTTTCAATGTTTTAGCTATTTTCTTACAGCCACTTTCTATTTTGTGAAGCTCAACAATATCTTGCTGCACATCAGAATTATATTCTTTGGTTTTACTTATTGTGATGGATGATTAACGGAATTGGCCTTTAAGTTTCCTCATATTTATACTAAATATAGTATACTATATAAATCATGGCTGGATAAATATATGTTCCTAGTCATCTTGGTGTGCTACAGATTGTAAATATGAAGGAGAATATATTTCAGATATATTATACTCAAAAGATTTTCTAAGTATACCAATAATTGTGGCCAACGTGTATTAGAGAAAAACATTTATTTCATTATGTGACTAATCCCCCCACTCCTCAATTCAGTTCTACGTCTATGAAAGGTTTGATTTTGTTGATCTGTTGATTTTAATGACAGATCAAAAAGATAAACAATGCAGATTTATTTTCACAGCCTTTTTTGATCATATTTACCATGGGTGGCAATAATTCTGACCACGAATCTATACGTACATACTGACACTTCACAAATACGGTACAATCTGGTGTTAAAGCATTAGAAGCTCTAATTCTTTTTTTGTTGTATGAACTGTTAGATGTTTAAAAAACTATTATCTAACATAAAATTTGCATGAACGACAGACAGTAACTGGTTTCCCACACTTTAAATGTCCCTGTCTCTTAAAAAAAAAAAAAAAATTCTGTCCCGTTCATTTCCAGGCCTTGTTTTGTACCCTATTCGTAGAAGTTTTGCTGTCCACATGAAACAATATTAAGTTCTTCTCATACTGTCAAAAAAAATCAAAGGTCATTTTGACAGTATGAGCTTGGTGTAAGTGAAAAGGCTTCACTGACCATGCTTGGACAGATTTATTTTTCATCTGACATGCTTTACACATTGAACATCACAACATAATCAGCATTATTGTAAAACACTTTGCAAAATACATGCTTGCTTGTTTGTTGTTTTCAGTATATAGTGTTGGTTAATAAGCAGTTATATTTCTAATCTGTTGCTCTTCCTGGAGCTCGGCACAATTGTAACCCAAAATAGTTGTTGAGTTGACACTTTGACACCCTCTCTTTTAAAGTGAATGTGCTTCTTATCAACTTTTTCACTGGTCTTCCACATCTAAACACTTTTCACATATAGATACTCTTGTTCATTATCTGAATCTCATGTATTTTTGTTGAGGCAACCTTCTATATGTAAAATCTAAAACTGAAGGTGCAATGTTTTGTAAGATGCATTAATTATTATTGCGAAACCATTTCTTATTCTCCTTTTGAATGAAATTTTATCAATTCATTGAAGCTCCATCAATCAACTTCATAAAGGGAATTTTAAAAACTTATTTCAGGCTCAGTGGACTGTCATTGTGTTTTTTTCTTTTCTTAAAATATGTCATTATCATAACTTGAAAACAGAACAGTATTGGAAAGGTTGTATGAAAAGAATGTACATATGTTAATATATTAGAAAATACCTTCATGCATATCTTTTTTTTCATCCTCTGTTCGATAAAAGATCCATTTCTTTGTGAATATATGACTGTGGATTATGCCATGTACATGCATACAATACAATAGTATGCACACACTTTTATTGGTATTAATCTGTCACACACGTGCACACACACACACACACACACACACACACACACACTGTACTGTCCACCATGACCACTGTGGTTGAAGCAGGAGGCTCTGGATTTTGTATAAATTGTACATGTGAATGATGTTACAGTTGAAAAATTTGTAGTATTGCTATTGGTTTATTTTCTACGAAACAACATTTGTGACCCGTTATGTTTTTCTTCAATAAAATATGGAGCAAGGGTCAGTGTCATGAGTCATGTGGTAATTGTGCTCTTAAAAAAATTTGTCTACTAAATGATTTATTCTGATTGTGTTGTGGATTTTGTTGTTCTCCAGCCCACCAGAGGGAGCTATAGGCTGCAAAATAAGATCAAGGTACGTTGACATGCTTTTGAGAAGTATTTTTATGGTATTTTGTAGGCATATTTATCACAAATATGATGATGAAATCATAAAATGTTTAATATTTCATCAGATCATATTATCTGAATGATTGATTTCACCCTTTCCAGGATTAATGTTTTTGTATTTATTCCATAACTTTGTTAGACAGATAGCTTTTTGTCCAAAGTACCATCTGCATATTTCTCTTGGATTAATGTGCTTCTGATATAGCCTGTTGCTCAGATATCCCATTATATCTTGAAATGCCACTAACTTGTCATGTTTTTTTCCCAATATCTTTTAATTTCAGTGCAGTGTTTTCCACTGGCATCAAAACTGGCATCAAAACTCATCCCTCAGAAGCCATTTGCATTTGACCTGCGTTCGACGTGTGTGTGTGTGTGTGTGTGTGAATAAGCTTCTTCAGTGGTAGTATTAGAAAGGTTTTTCTCTGTGAATTTGGGTTGCTACTGTGTGGAGCCTGAATTCAGACCATAGTTGGCCATTTTCAGTAATTCTTCATTATTTTTTGCTGGTGATTTTGACTAGAATCCAATTGATAGTAGACATTGGGAGTGTTCTGAAAACCTTTATTTTTCAACTCCATTTGGTGATGCTAGTGATGCCAAATGTTTTAGGTGGCTTACTGGACACCTATTTTGCACTCGCAGTCATGACAAATAGGGGTCAAGTAAAGACGCATCAATGGCTAATTTTTGAAACATGATCAAACTGTGCATGCCCATCTGATAAGTGTAGTATCACCTTGTTGGCTGCAGTGAAAACAGTGTTTGTTTAATCCCATGGAATTAGCCACCACAACAAACCACACCAAAAGTACAATGAAATATTAATCTTGTAATCTGTACAAAATACGTGGTCATGTTATTTTACATATACCACAGTGCACTTATATTAACATAAATTGAATTTGTCAGTACTGTTGTGATTGAAAGTGCTTTAATGATATGGCCCAGATTCGTTGATCCCTTGTTAGGACGTCAATGCTGTGCATTCAAGTGGGTGTCCTAGTTTCCGAGACATTCATATTTTGTGACTATTGTTGCTTTTTTCCTACTCAGACTATTATTTATTTTGTGGCCGGTTGTCTCAACATTGCAAAGGTTCAGCGGGGGTGATAGTATCTTGCTCTTTGGTTTGTTGGTGCGGATCATGTGGAGTGAGAGCCCAGAATGCACCTGGAAGAAAAGTGTGTCGCCATGTCCTCAGCCGAGGCTGACAGGTGCTCTTTTTGAGGCCGCCGGCATGCAGTCTTCTTTCCGTGTGTGAATGTGTATATGGGATTATCTCATCTTTCTCTTTAAAGACCCTGGTGAGAGAATCCAAGTTGGATGATCTTCTCGACTAAGCCCGGTCATGAACCCTCCTTGACAATTGATAGTTTGGTTCTCTAAAATGAGATTGAATCAGCTCTGCCAAAACAAGGCACACAGATTTATCATAATTTTATTGTCTTGCATGCAAGTTAAATACATTTTTATCACAGTATTGTGTCCTTTTCTGTTGTGTCCTTTCCTGTTGCGTCCCATCCAAAAGCCAACTGTGTCACACAGTATGTTGCTCATGATATTTATAATTTATTCATATGCCAGATGTTAATTGTGAAAGGAAAATCTGCATGGCTTTTCTGACACTTTCAAATGCCCTACTGAGAAGATATCCTGAACCTACTGTACCTTCCTTTTTACTAATGATCCTGACATTTGTTTCTTTTATAGGGACACCGGAGGAAGTAACATTTCAGACTAGTTGATATTTTTCAAAGATGTGCCACATAAAAAAGGTCAAAGGCAAGTCCTTTTTTTCCGTTGATGCCTGGCAGAAAGGTTAAGGTTACAATATGACCTATGGGAGTATTGTGCAATTCCATTGGGCTGTGCCATGCCATTCTCCAGTGCATGTGATGTAAGAGGAAAGCTGTCTGTGGTCACAGCATGTGTTCTGTTTGCCTGGAGATTTACAGCAGCACAGGAGTAAACATGAATTAAGAACACTGAGTGACAAAAATAAACAACAGCAGCTGGAAAAGCGATGAGTAATGACCGCTTTCATGAACGCACAGGAAAAGAGGTACTGTCCAAATATTTTTGTATTCCCCTCGATTCATGTAAAATGTGGATGTGTTGAAACCTTTGAGATTTTCAGGACAGCCGTTACATTCAGGATATAAACAAGTGTGATTGAAGTCTGCAGCTGTGACGAAGTCAGAAGGTTTGCATGCAATTTCTGATTTGTAGCATGCAATAGAAGGCAATGATGTTCTCCATTTGAGGTTCACACAGTTATTCACACCATCTCTCACTTTCAGGGCAGTAATCTGTATGCGCACAGCTCCATGTTAATCGTCACATGCATCACCATGGCAATGGAGACAGAATATGAAATAAGACACTATGCAGACTGAATCAAAGAACAATAACAAAAAGAAACCGAATGGAATTAAACTGTTGCCAAAAAGTCATTAGCTGTTTATCCAGGATGGAAGAAGACTTGCAACCACAGCCTTTGGTCAGATGTGTGATGGGCACCACAGTTCAAATGTCACCCAATCAAGAGCAGAAGCGAATGGACCAAGATACAGATAAGCACATAGTGTACATTTAAATTAAAGAACCAGAATTCCCTTCTGACTGTGGGTAAACCAAGTGGTCTACACCTCCCCTTCCGTCGTCACATTCCCCTCCCCTCTCCATGCCCCCAGCGCTTCGCAGTCTCTAGTTCACTCGTCTCTATTTACCTCTTTGCTAATCCCTCACATTGCACGCTCTCTCTCCCTCTCTCTCTTCCACACATTCTCTCGATCGCTGTCTCTCCTCCCCTTTCAAGCTCAGAGCCAGCGGGCTGCCACACGACCCACACTGCCTGCTACATGATCTCCTGGAAAACAGATCTCCGTGTCTTTGTAGCCACTTGCTGCTGCTCAAGCCTTTGGTAGATTGCAATCTAGGAGACAAGGAAAGATGCCTTCGCGACAACCGTGACTCCTGTCATCTTCAGATGCGCCCCTGTCCCCTTTCCTAGTATCTTGCCCCCTGACCCTTTACCCCATCCCCTCTCCTCTACCCCTCTCCAGACCTCCCTCACTTAATCCCCCCCAATCTCCCCCTCACCTCGCACCCTCTTGACAATGTTCTCATGTGTTCGTTGGCTTCAGCCTTTCCTTGCCTTGCTATCCTCTACCTTGTTAACTTGGGGGTATAACTGCCCATCTAACTGCTTGTGTCCGGACCATCACACCGTGGACTGCACAGGTCAAGGACTCACCCGTCTTCCAGACTCTATCCCTTTGGACATACGGAGACTCCTTCTGTCTGACAACTGGATTTCCTGGATCCCTTCTGATTTCCTGGTTCTCTACAGTGATTTGGTCTACCTGGATCTGAGAAATAACTCCCTAACGAGCCTGGAGCCTGGGACTCTGAGTACATCCTCCAGACTGGTCTATCTAGACCTGGGGAGCAACAACTTGACTGAGATACCCTCGGGAACTTTTGGGGAGTCCCGTAGTCTGATCAAGCTACGGCTGGGGAACAATCCATATTTGAATATGATCAGCAAGGACGCCTTCTTCGGCCTCACCTCCTTAAGAGAGCTCGAGCTGGAGAGGAATGCCCTCTCTGGCCTGGACGTCGGGGTGTTGAGCCAGTTGCCTTCCTTGCGGATGATACGCCTGGAAGGGAACCCCTGGGTATGCAATTGCAACTTTGCTAAACTCTTCCTGTGGCTGTTAGAAAATCGTCAAAAGCTTCCAACTGGTAAGCTTCTTAAATCTTGCTTTTGTGATCTGCATCCATCTGCATGAAATAATGTCATATTAATTTTTCTAATAAAACCCTAGAAACGTTTTCAATCACTTGAACCCTTCACAGTGTGTGGTGGTTGACCTGTGGAAGATTCAAATGGTCAATAACACTAAGGGTGAGAAGTGAGAAGATCTATATTCTGACTAGGTTACATGTGGGTGAACTGATTTTGTTTGGGATAGAGACACACTTTAGGTGATCACTAGAATATGCAAAATATTCTTGTGCATAATTCATGAAACATATGCCACACAACATGTTCCCTAATTTTTATCTCATGTCTTGTTCTCTTGGTTGACGTTAATTTGAGTGGTAACAAAAGGAAAAAATTGAGGGAACTGTACCCTCTTGTATACAGTATCCGTTGGTCATTAGGTTACTTACCACTAGTCTAAGTTAAGGTCAAGACAGCTACATCAAATATGAATGCATGGTCCTCGCTGTCCCTTAAAGCACAGGTCACTTTTCTCCACCTGTGTCTGTTTAAGAGACCAATGTAACATTAAGTTGCATGTAACAAACATGTCAATATTAAAAAAAATAGTTTGTTTGGTCACGCATACATTATTGTATACCGTTGGAAACTTGTTGCACATTTGAGAAACGTTTCTTTCTTGCACATTTGAGAAACGTTTCTTTCTTAAATCATAGTTATCCTCATAGATGTGAATCTTCCTGATAGGATTAAACTCCATATTTATGGAAAGATTTGCTTAATATTCAGATTGTTTGAAGTTTATTTGAATAATTCTGTAGCTTATGATTTGAGGCAAGAGTCTAAGATCATATATGACTGTATTGTTTTTAAATTTTTTGTGCTTGTAACTAATAAAGCAGTTAATTTTCAAAGTAATAATATTAACTCAGTTCTATTTGTAAACAATAACCTTTCACCCATTCACAAATGTTTGCAGTCTATTGACCTCGCTCAATCTTTTATGAACGACACATTTGCAGATTCTTATCAAGTCATTAACAATGTTAACTGACTATTAACTTTGAGTTTACTAATTTAAATCCTTATGCATGCTACTTTCAAATAAAAATATTTTATTTTGGTTTAAAAAAACAAAATATTTAATGAATATTTCTTGAGGGTTATTTTCTTCAAAAAATGTACAGTCTACACAATATCCTTAAGTAATCTTGTCTTACCATTTATGTTCATTTAAATAGTGCAATTACATTATGATGAACAAATGCAGAGAAGAACCAGAGGAGTCTATATTGATTTTTTTATGCATACATATTATATTTATATGCATACATTTGGCAGACACTTTTACTGAAATTGACATTGCATTCAAGGTATACATTTTATCAGTTCATGCATTTCTTGACAATTAAACCCATAACCATGGTGTTATGTAGCTACATAAAGCTATAAATGCTGGGGGGTTCGATTGCAGGAAAAAATACTATAGTTTTTTTTATCGTAATTCTAAAAGTCCACCATAATGTAGTCTTTAATTTAGATAGTCTAGTTTAAACTCCCTTACAGTGTCGTAAATCTTGCACTTTGGTATGGATGAACAAGTTACATCCATTATTCAACCCAACATTGAATCTGATACTGACGATAGCACACCTCGGGCACACTTTCAGTTGCCTGGTAATTTGATATCCAGGCGGATAATCAAGAGCAAGAACCAAGATTTCCACCAAAATGTAAGCAAAGTGTGTGTAGTGACATCCCCATAAGTGACAGGCGCACACACAACTCTTTAAACAACCCTCAAAGGTCAACAGACAGCCTGAGAGGCTACCACATCATATAATATCACAATGAAGTGAACAAGTTATGTATTTACCACAAGATAACACATGCACAGTTATAGAAAAAAAAAAGGATGGAATTTTTCAGGCTCATGTAGCCTAGGATTTTGAGCACACTAAACAAATGTATTGAATGAATTCAGTGTAATCTGAACGGAGAGACCAAATGATAATGAGATTCATATATTCAGCTTTATTACACACCAGAGGTGAAGCTTTGATTCATTGTTGCGAATACAAGAACATGGCTCCCGTTTCACATATGTGGTGACAGCAGGCAATACAACACTAGTCGGCTGACTGAGCTTGTGGCCGCTGTGAGAATTTTTTAAATGGGTAAAGGCATGTGCTGCATGCGTGTTAGTCATTTGTGATTTTCGCTTTGGGGATCTCCAGTGTAAAACACTGAAGCTCTAGCATGATGAAACATCAGATGAGCTCTTAGAGATGCGCAAACGGCCACGTGACAGACTAAACAAAGGAGGCTGAGGTCACTGAATCCCCTGCATGTGGAAAACCCCTTCTGGATGGAGTGACTCATCCACACTTACTGCCTCACACGTTTGATGATGATGTCAACTGACTTTGGCCAATGACATGAACAAACATGGTGGCATTGTATTATGACATGGATGGTTATATATTAATGAGAATAGCATTTATTTTATTTTAATTCAAAAATTATTATCTCTCTCTCTCTCTCTCTCTCTCTCTCTCTCTCTCTCTCTCTCTCTCTCTCTCTCTCTCTCTCTCTCTCTCTCTCTCTCTCTCTCTCTCCTAAAGAATAATATGCTCCTAAAGAGCTACACAGAATCACAAGGGGTTTGAGCGTGAACGCAATTAAAGGTGAGATGGGGCTGTGGAGCTCTGCCGCTCTGTTGTGCCTGTCTGTCAGCGTGGCTGTATTACGTAGGCGATGTTCCGCTTTAAATCTGTCATCTGGTGTCCACTGATCACACGGCTGAAAGGAGATTAAAACTCCCTCTGTGAAAATCCAAATACAAACCAACAAGGAGAATTTCACAAATGTTTCCCATAAAGGGAGGGGGGATTGGAAAGCATCCCATATCTTATCATGCCGTTATGTAATGGGAGTTTTCTGTGTCATATCTGCAACCGTGTTTTTGCTAGATACAAAAATTTCCAAATGATAATACCACCATGCTACAGTATAGGGAAAAAATTCTGTATACTGATTTTATCATAATATTTTTATTTCTGTAACATTATAAGTAGGCCTACTTTATGTAGTCTTATTTCCTAGTTAATGTGTACTATTTTTGAGTGGGAACAAAGATTTGGCATTAGTAATGATATTAAGATTTTGATATTTTTATTTAGATAATTTGCAGAAGGCTTCGAGTTTCTGTTGTGGCTAGGTTTTCAGTAAATTTATTTTTTTACTTGATCTTAAACAGATTTGAGCACTTTGTGTTCCAGTGCAAACCAAGCATGAATTTGGAAAACAACCTCATTCTAGGTGTAGCTTACCCATCATAAAAGCACTTAAATGAATCTGTTATCTGTTATTACACGTTTAGCTGGATATATAGCCTTGAGTTTGTGTTTGTGTTTGCGTGCGTGCGTGCGTGCGTGTGTGTGTTTGTGTGTGTCTGTGTGTGTTAATGAAGTCCACTTGCTCATTTATTATCCTTTGAAGCTATACACTGTCTGAGTATGTGACCGTCAAATGGCACTAAAGAGCTGAACAAAGAGAAATGAAATAGTGTTTTAAATGAGAAATATAAACTGAAACGGGCAGTAAAATTAAAGAATACGTTTAAAAACAGTTGAACTTTCTTTTAATTATCAATACATAACATTCAAAAATTCATTAAATATTTTTTAAAGAATATGCTCACTTAGACTGCATTTATTTGATTAAAATAAATCCTACATTATGGGGACAAAATGTCCCCATGCACAAAGATGGCAATATCCATAAAACTAGGACATTTTTTTGCCCCATGAGGAAAACAGCTTATAAATCATACAAAGTGATGTTTTTTGAAAATCTAAAAATGCAGCAAGTTTTGTGTGATGGGTAGGTTTAAGGGTAGGGTTAGTTTAAGGGGATATAATATTCAGTTTATACAGTTTAAAATCATTACGTCTATGGAAAGACGTGTGTGTGTGTGTGTGTGTGTGTGTGTGTGTGTGTGTGTGTGTGTGTGTGTGTGTGTGTGTGTGTGTGTGTGTGTGTGTGTGTGTGTGTGTGTGTGTGTGTGTGTGTGTGTGTGTGTCTTAGGGCTGTCATTCAATATAAAATTGTAATCTAATTAATCGCACATCAATTTTGGCTGTGAAGTTCAGTCATTCATGTTAGATGAGAAAAGCATTGAAAGACATTACAAAAAGTAGCTTAAGAAAAAAGGATGTGGCCATAACATTTTTTTTTTTCTGGAGTGTGCTTTTTTTTTAAAGCTGCTTCTGAAGTCAGTTGTTGTCCTGCATCATGTTCGTTACTAAACTGTATACAATGTTAGAAGACATTCAGGTCTGGGCTGGGGCGAGGAGCATTAAAAGCATTAATAATGTTTATGTATGTATCTGTTTATGCATGTGTCTATTCTCTCTCTATCTAAAGAGAAGTGGAATAAAAATATCAAAACACCACATTTTTTATTTTCAGAAACTGTATGTATTTTCCACGATAATGTTGTCCCCTCTCCGTCTGTCTCTTTTACAGGGTTAGAGGGTATGGAGTGCTCTCTTCCAGTGGACGGGCGGCAGGTGTCACTCAGTGAGCTTTCTGAGGACAGTTTCCGGGAGTGTCGGGGATTGCTGACTCTCACTGATTATCTTATAGTGATTTTTTCTGGAATTTGTATTTCAGTGGCAGCCATTATTGCCAGTTTCTTTTTGGCTTCCACTATCCACTGTTTCCAGCGACTCAAATCAAAAAGGACAGATGAAGAGGAGGCAGAGGAATGAGTGTACTTACTGGACAGAATAGAAGTAACAAATTACCCATAATTCAACACAGGGGAGGCCAAGGGATTGGATAAAAGGGCGAATCACCTTATTTCCATGACGAAAGAACCCTGAATTAGGCCTCTGTGCAACTAAGGTGAGGCTGCTGTCTCGCATCTCGTGAATCACAACCTTCATACGTGTTGCTTGCAAGAAGCATTATATTTTTATACTTGAACACCAATGATTGAATTGAGCCTTAAAACTAAAACGGTTCCTGAACATGCAGTTTATGAAACCACTGTCTCATGCCCCTGTATTCTAAAGTATTCAGCATTATATTTTGAAATCAGACAGCAACAATGATCTTTTTATGAGATGTGCGAGTTAGTATTTTCTACATTAGTTATTTTTGGTATTGTGTACATGAATCTTGCTCTGTTGTAGTAAGGTTTAGATACTTGCACTTTAAAGTACAGAAGACATTGCACACAATCCCAGTGAGCCATACTGTAAGACCTTTTTCATAAACCATAATGGCACTTATCACCAAAGAATTAACATAAAATGAGCATACATTGTAATGTAAATGTTTTTCAAGAGAAGGGTTCAAAACACCATTATAAATATTGTAAGACATGTTTGGCTGTTGTCTGTAACCTACAACAACTTCATAAATGTCATGCTTACTCTTAATATAGTAGTTACAGATGGGTCAAAATTATATATCAAGGTATTTTAAAGGCTAAATTAAAAGGGAACTTTTTGTCTTTCATTTTGTGTCAATTCTGTCTAGTTAATTCTTTCCTTTTTTTTTACTTTATGTTATGACTAAATAAACATTGACGCCAAAGTGTTTGAAATGATTAATATCATGTCTTAATCTTTTTGTTTTTAGCATATAGGCTATACCTGACCCTAATTCTGATAACTTAATTGTAATGGTATGAAGAAATTATGTATCTGGTGAGTAAATCTTGAGGTAAATTATTTTCATATATAGGCCTAGTTACACGCTGGCTTGACGCAGAAGGACGATTAACTCACATTTAATAAACACCAGGAACCATACAGAGATACACACCAGCACAAAACTTCAACACAAGACCATAAACAGAAGATAACTAATGGTTTAAATACACAGTGGATGATGAGGAACAGGTGAGAGACGAATCAATGAAACAATGAATCACTATAACAACCAAGCAAACAAACTAAACAGGAAAAGGTAGGCAAACCAGAAAATAACTTCAAACTAAGAGTCCCAACACAGAGACCAAAATAGTGACTATATTACAACATTCCATTATACACTTTTTTTTTAGAGCTCAAAAAATTATTTTCTATAAAATCTCTTTTATACTGTCTGAAGCCAAAGCAGTTCTGCTTTCTGCCACCAAAATTCAGCAAGTTCCTGCAGGTGCAACCAATGACATGATATATTATTCCTCCTTTTCCTTTGACCCAGAAAGCCCTGGAAGCTTTCAAAGTGCAAAGCAAACAATGGAGCAAATGCAGTTCCTTTATGTAATCTCATTTTGCGACTACTGCACATAGAATTTAGTTTTTTAGGTTGATGCTGGGGTATGTTTTTTTTTCCCTCAATGAAAGCGTCTAAAATATATTTGCTGTGGGTGTCAGCTATCATGACTGAGCAACAGTGACGTTTGAGTTTTACTGCAGCGTCATTAATGAAAACGACGACAGAGAGCTAGACTCCACGATCACCCCTCGAGATGGAGATGAGAGAGGATGGAAAACATACTATGCTTATTTGTGCTCATTTCTCCCCACTCATTTTCTGGGTGAAAAGTTGAATGAGACAGAGGGAAGAATTTGTCAAAATGAGGTTACGATTCTCCAACATCCAGATCTTCTTGTTGCTATGGTTACGTGTCTGTGGGCCGGTTGTGTTGAATTCAGACACCGCTACTGAGGATGGGTTTTGAATATTTGACTAATCATGTCTCCTCCTAACTGTCCCTTGCCATTTCTCAGTTCCTCTCCTCAGAATTGCCTTGATTTATAGCATGTCGTTCTGCGGTTGTACTACATTACTGTGTTTTTCCTTACTGTTTGATCCTTTCCTTAGTATGATTTGAATGGCCATTCTTTAGAAGAGAAATAACAAAAATAAATATTAATAATTATTATTATTAAAAAATAAATATTAATGCGCAGCAGTCGCCATCACTCTAGTGGGACGCTTGGTGCTCTTTTTATCGCCTTTTTTCATATCACATATTTTAGTAGTCATCATAAATTAGGAATCATTCAAAAGCTAACAAAAAAAACAAAAAACATTTGTCTTGTGAAAATCGTTTTGAAATTGGACGTTGCATTACCATGAAAATGGTACCCTGGTGGGCGGTGTCAGGTTTCATATTACAGCATTTATTTACTTATTAACTCAAAACCTTGACAAAACACATATCGTCGGAAAGGTCTGAGTCTCAAGAATCCATGTATCATTCGTTCAGTCGTTTTTTAATTTAATATTGAAAGCAGAAAAATGAGAAAACAGTTTCTTTTTCGTTTTTTAATTTTTTCCACAAAAACGAAATACAAGAACTCAGCTTGATTTTTCGTTCTGAGGTAGAAAATGAATAAACAAATGTTAGTAAGTAAATTCAGACCAACCTCTCCCACTGCCAAAAACCTTCTCTCCACTAAACGAGGAAGAAGTATCTAAACTTCTCGCCAATCATCCTACCACCTGCCCTCTAGATCCCATCCCCCCACACCTTCTACAAGCCATCTCTCCCACACTTCTACCAGCACTCACACACATCATCAACTCATCCCTCCACACTGGCATTTTCCCTACAGCATTCAAGCAGGCTCAGGTGACTCCACTGCTTAAAAAATCAACAAAACACATCACTTTTAGAGAAAAACAGACCTGTCTCTCTCCTACCATTCATTGCAAAAACACTTGAATGAGTTGCTTCCAACCAAGTATCATCTTTGCTGTCTCTGAACAACCTGCTGGATGTCAACCAATCTGGCTTCAAGCACATCAACGGACCACAGGGGTTCCTCAGGGTTCAGTTCTTGGACCCCTCCTCTTCTCCATTTATACCACATCACTGGGACCCATCATACATGGTTTCTCTTACCATTGCTATGCTGAAGACACACAGCTCTACCTCTCATTTCAACCAGATGATCCCACAGTAGCTGCACGTATCTCAAGCTGTCTGGCGGACATCTTGGCATGGATGAAGGAACATCACCTGCAGCTCAACCTGGCAAAGACTGAGCTTCTCGTCCTCCCTGCCAATCGGTCTCTACAGCACAACTTCACTATCCAGCAAGAGTCATCCTCAATCAACCCATTAAGGTCGGTCAGAAATCTTGGCGTAATATTTGATTACCAGCTGACCTTCACAGACCAAATTACAAAGACAGATCATGCAGATGTGCACTGCACAACATCAGGAAGATCAGGCCTTTCCTAACTGAGCATGCAACACAACTTCTCATCCAGGCCCTGGTTATTTCTAGGCTTGATTACTGCAATGCTCCTCTGGCTGGACTTCCATCATGTGCAACAAAATGATCTACAAATGATCCAGAATGCTCAGCCCGTCTTGTCTTCAACGAGCCCAAAAGGGCCCACGTCACTCCTCTGTTCATCTCTCTGCACTGGTTACCACTCATGGCTCGCACCAGGTTCAAGGCATTGTTGCTTGCTTACAGATCTACCACAGGCTCGGCGCCCTCCTACTTTCACTCGCTCCTACGAGTCTACATGCCTACCAGAAGCCTACGATCAGTCAATGAGCGACGACTCTTGGTACCATCACAGGGAGCCACAAAATCACTCTCCAGAACATTCTCATTCATGGTTCCATGCTGCTGGAATGATCTCCCCACCCTCATCCGGAATGCAGAATCCCTGATAACATTCAAAAGACAACTGAAAACTCATCTCTTCCGTGAGCACTTAACCTATTTAAAAAAACAAAAAAATTAATTTAAAAAAACTTTCTGGCTTATGCTACTCTGAGCAATGCCTAAACTTTGTATTTTGAGCACTTCTTGCGTTGTTTTGCCTCTTCCTATGACTCGCTTGCTTTAGTCCTCATTTGTAAGTCGCTTGGACAAAAGCGTCTGCTAAATGACTAAATGTAAATGTAAACAGCTTGAATATTCGATTTCTACACGTGGACGGGAATGAAACGCCCCTTTCCTTTGATTTGTCAGCCGAAGATCAAACTGTTCCGTAATCAGTTCTTCCTCAGTTCCGCACAGCAGAATAAGAGTCCTCTGCTGCTGCAGCTGATGGGCGGATTCTTATCTCGTTTATTTGCAACTACATTTCATTTATTTCTCATCAAACAACCAGACTGACGAATGGCTCGACACAACCTGTACCTGGGAAGAGCCTAGACAGGGCTTTCTTCTGTGTAGATATAAATTCACCTATGTTTTGCATCAGCTTGGTATTCTTCAAAATAACTTATTTTGTGTTCAAACGAAGAAAGAAATTCATTATCGTTTGGAACAAATTTATTGATTTTTGTGTGAACTACCCCTTAAAGACTATACCAATGCATGTTTGAGCTGTTTTAACTGAATGCAATTTGCACTGACATATCTTAAAATATATCAGTGCCATTGTTTTGTCTCAAGATGCAAACCAGTAATGTTTTTTTCCCTAGGCACATTTATAAAAGCTACTTAAATGTCCTAATTTAACTAAGCCCTGTCTGTGAACTAGGCCTAAAACTCATACATCATTTCCTATCATTTCAATTTTAAAGGGTGAGGGACAAAAGTTAGAACACTATGTCTAATGAACATGAAGGCATGTGCCAGGTATGAAGGTATGTGTCAAGGCCTGTATAGTGTTTACTTGAACAGGGGCCAAGATTGTTTTACATTCAGGGCAAATGAAACTGATCCTCCAACTGTCCACTCAACCAATGGTGGACTATGACCTGAGAACGAAATCCTTTACAGATCCCTGAAAACAAGAGCAACATGACCCTGCATCCTGAGCCTCTTTACTATTGCTGACACCGATGCTGGTTAGTTTACAATGATGAGTGTGATTACAGGTAAGCAAAAAATGGTCTGTCAATACTGGGTAAAAGGGGGAAAATACATCTTCACGTTAATTTTTCGAGGTTTCTAAATCCATTGCCAAGTGTAAAATATATATTTGCTACATTATGATGGTTTGCAGTGGTTTTCAAATGGCTTTTGTTTGAAGACAGATAATAAATGCAGATAATAAAATACAAGTAATTATATAATTGTGCATTTAGTGTATAATTTGTATATACTAACTTACTCTGCATATCTTTATCATAATCCAATGTTCAATATGACACTCTGACTTATAACCCAATTAACCAGCCATCCAGGGGTGCGTTTCGCGTACAACGACAACTCGCTGCTTCACTAGGCTATAGTACGATGCATCGTTCTATAATCAACTTGCAAGTCACTGTTTCCCGAAACCATATTGTCGCAAACTGGTCGTTCAACCACGTTGTTTATTGCGTCACGCATGTGGTGGAGAAATAACTTAATTAAACTTTTTGACATTACAGACATGACTTCTGAGGACTAGCCTATTTCTCATTTTTCTCAGTTAGGCTACTTTGCTTTATTTCCAGATTTAATAATAGGCTCGTTCTTACCGTCCAGCACGTTCGCACATGCACAGTCTTCGAAAACGGTGCTTTAAATCACTTGAAAAAACTGAAAGACGTAAATTACATTTGTATGTAGCCTATTCTAAATTAAAGACACAGGTTGTACGGAATGTCAGCTTGCTCATATTTTCCTCAAGATAAGGATTTATTAAGTCCACATGTCATGCAACTAGAAATGCTTCTAACCACAGGTCGAGAGCTGTCGTTCCAACCACACAACTTTGCGATGCTGTTTGCGAATGTTCATTGGAACGATGGTTTCGGGAAATAGTCCAGTCATTTTATGAAACAAGTTGAACAAATTGCAACAGAAGCAAACTCAACTGATTTTGTATCCTCAATATATGTCCTCAGTTAGGTAAAAAAAAGCCCCGAAGCATCCCATTAGGGGGAAGTTTCTAAAAAGACGCAAATAGGCCTACGCCTATATTCATTCTTTTTCTCACGTGAATAGGGTAACAATCTGATTACTTGCATCAAGACAAACAAAAAATGTATTACAAGTTTTTTTAAACTGTTTGTTAACATGGACAAACGGTGCATAATCTATTTACGTATGTGCTAACCCATACAGAAATGTAATATATGTCATGTAAATTAGGCTACATAGGCCTATATAATGTCTGTGCCCATGTATGTCTGCTGCCTATATGAGAATATATTCAAAATTCATATAAATAAAACACAGACATATATGAAACATATTTTTCAAAATATAGCAAAAATGGCTGTTTTCATGTAAGTTCCATATATTTTCCCGTATATGCACATAAATGTTAAATATATGTAAGACGCATATATGTATGCATATATGTACTTATTTCAATGCATCAGTATCACATGCATGTATATTTACATACATTTATTAAATATGTGGGAAACAAATATGTCACATATTTATACTTAATGTTGTCCATATATGCGAGAAACCAATACTGTAATATATGCAGATATTGTATCATATATGGATGAACTCAAATATTTTCTTCACATGTTTGGACACATAAATTTTCATATATGTTGCAGGCATATATTGTGTTCTTAGATAAGTCAAATATATGTAGGCGGCAGGCCTAATAGATATATGTCATGATATTTAAAATATAAGTACATATATGGCCATATATTACATTTTTGTATGGGAATTTGCATAAATACCCAACCAGACCTAAACATTGGGTATAGCCAGGTGAAAATATCTTGTTGAATCTTGTTGACATATAACAGTAAAATAATTAATGTTAAGGTCTGAATGGAACCCACTTAGGCTACCGATGAACATTAATACATAGTGGCACGAAGAAGTACTTTAGAAACCAGCCTTTATTAATTATTATTGCAGAGATGGTGTTTGGGGCTGGGTCAGTGGGACTGTTTCTGGGGGATGAGTCTGAGGGAAGAACAGGAGACACGGGTAAGGAGAATGCAGAAGACAAAAGGTAGATCAAATAAAAAGTGGCCGGATCAAAAAATCAAATTACGTACACAATGCACTCAATGCCCAAACCCCATCTCAGCAATAATAATTAATAAAGGCTGGTTTCTAAAGTACTTCTTCCTGCCTCTATATATTAATGTTCATGGTTAGCATAAATGGGTTCCATTTAGACCTTAAAATTAAGTCTTTTACTGTTATATGTCAACAAGATTCAACAAGACATTTTCACCTGGCTATACCCATTGTTTAGGTCTGTTTGGGTATTTATGCTAATTAGCACATATGCAATTAGATTATGCACCGTTTGTCTATGTTAACAAACAATTTAAAAAAAAACTTGTAATACATTTTTTGTTTGTCTTGATGTAAGTAATCAACTCAGTAATTTTCATGGTGATATCTAAAGGTTACATTTTTTTACCCTATTCACTTGAGAAAAAGAATGAATAGGCGTATAAATAGGCTATATTTGGGTCTTTTTCAAAACTTTCCCCAAATGGGATTCTTCGGAGCTTTTTTTCCCTTACTCAGGACATATTGAGGATACAAAATCAGTTGAGTTTGCTTCTGTTGCAGTTTGTTCAAGGTTGACCCTCATTTTGGCTTAAAATGACTGGACTAAAACACTGACTCGTTGAACTATGCTGATAACGATGGAACTTGCTAACATAGTTGGCTAACAATGCTTTTGGGAAACGCACCCCAGCACAGGTTGCAACCCGAATCCTCACAGTTGCTTGTATGCAGTTAATATTATGTTTGCATCTCATCAATTCATAAAGTAGCTTTATATTTTTAAGATATTCTCAAAAAATTGCTAAATAGATTTTATATATTTATAAGATATTTATATAAATATATTTTTGATACATTTTGATACATTTTTGTCATCTATATATATATTTCATATATATATATATATATATGTATTATCCATATATTCATTTATAATTTTTCTCTGTATTAACTCTTTGAATTCAGGTACTCATGTAGGCTATTAACCTCAGCATATTCAAGTATTTAGTTCATCATCTGTGTTTAGACTATTTTATTCTATTCCAGTTTATCCACTTTTAGCATGCATTTCTAATATCATGTTATTCGTGTACTCGCATGTTTATATACTTTAAGAAATAGATCTTTGTTATGTTTTCTGCTAGATGGATGCATTCCAATGACTGAATTATGTTTCTTAGAATTGACAGTTCAATGTAGGAGAGGTACTTTTCCAGGTATTTTGTATTTGAATGGTATAGCCTATTTGAAAAATGCTTGCTTTGCTGTGTTTGTTCTGAAGGTGTCAAAACCACAACAGGTATATCAATTTTGTCTATTTTTGCAGCTGTAACATTTGACCGGGTCAACACCGACCAAGCTGCTACACCAACGTCTGACATAATGGATAGACCAATTGACCTTTGCTTATCTGATTTAAACACAGTTATAGAATAATGTAAGTTCTCTTGTAGGCCTACTTGTTCCCTATAGGCACTCTTGTTCTCTTCTCTTTTTTGGCAAAGTTTATCATACTCCGATCATACTCAAATCCTTTTTTCAAGTATCCTCAAGTATTTTTTCCTACTATGGAAGTAAATGGGGTCCACCAACTGTCTGGTTACCAACATTCTTCAAACTATCTTCCTTGTGTTCAACAGAACACAGAACACTTCTTTTTTGTGTTCAACAGAAGAAAGAAATTCATACAGGTTTGAAACAACTTGAGGGTGAGTAAATGATGACAGAATTTTCATTTTGAAGTGAACTATTCCTACACCAAGTATGATGACTATAATGAAAATGATAAAGTCATAGTTCTAACATTGTTAAATCGTTCTAAATATAAAATATGGTGTGGGCGCTAATATAGTTATTGTTATAGTTATCTTTAGTTATAGTACTGGTGTGAACGAGCCTTTAGACTGAATTTTTTAACTTAAGTTTTCTTTCATTTATTTCATTCAACATTGTACTTAATTATTAAAAGTTGTATTATCATCTACAACAATTCACTCTTCATTTGTAATTCATTTATTCCTTATTGAAAATAAAAATTAATTTAATCCTCACTTCTTCATCTAACTGGATCTCACTGCATCATAAATATCAGTATTTGGGAAAAATAAATGTTGAATTTACTCAAAATGTATTATAAAATTAGAAATGTAGCTACTTTCATGCCTCTTTATGAACATTGTGTGTTTTTTAGCAATTGAATGTTTAAAGGAAATATATTTTCAGTCTAACAAACATATTCCTTAATCCATGCAGTTAACAACATATATTTAGCATATTTTTTAAATATACTTTGGGCAAATAAAAAAAGTGCCATATTTGTTCAGCATAAACTACCATTTGATGTCCAATGCAAAATCTTGATTCTGAAGCAAAGCCATTGAGAACCACCGGTTTGGATTTGGGTAAAAGTTATAGTCAAAGGTTATACAGTCTAGACCATTACCTTCAAAAGAGACATTTATATATTAGACACACTCTCTGGGGGGAAAAAAGGTAAAAAAGCTGTCACTGGGGCGGTACCATTTCAAAAGGTACACTTATGTACCTTTTGTATAAAGGTAGGCTACATATTAGTACCTAAAGTGTATACCTAAAAAGAACAAAAGTGTACATTTTGAAAATCTATTGACCCCCAGTGACAGCTTTTTTACCTTTTTTTTCTGAGAGTGCATATGTTATCAAGAATCTCTGTAATGTATGATTATAAGAATATGAGTGATGGAATATCTTCCAGTAGTGAACTTCAGAAGAGGGGTCTGGGAAGGGGAGGAGGAAGAGCACTGCCCCCACTCCACTGTCCAGATGCGGATTTTTAAAGGGCTATGAGCTGAACAGATGGCCCTCTATTCTATTGTAGGCAGGCTGGGATTATGGTTGCACACAACCAGCCAGGGGAATGCAGAGCTCCACATGTGCTGGGATTATTATTATTTTATGGGCTCGGCAGAAGAGTAGTGTATTTCATGATCTTCATCTCAAGATATAGGCTAGGCTACGGCAAACAGTCCTTGTGTCTACTTGCCGCTGAATTGTATGGGGGGAGGTGGGGGGACCACAACCTGGGCCGGCCGGAGATTACACTGGATATAGGGTCTGCACGGATTACAACGTTTAGAGCATTTTGTCAGATCTAATGAATTCATGGGACCGCTGAACTGAAGTTCAGTAATTAGAGATGCATGAACGCTGCTTGACAGCAGAGATAAAATGAGGCAGATTATAAATATGGGCCAACAAAATGATAATGCTTAATTAAATATAACCACCATGCAAGGTACCTTTTAAAAAGGCCTAAATACAAATAATTTACTACATTGTAAAATTCGGCCATTCGGCCAACTTGTTGAAGTTGAATAGTCCTGCAAAAAACATCTTCACGTGCAACTCTGACGCCCTCATATGTGGAAAACAGGAACTGCACCGATAGAAACTCATGTTACCACACATGATATTCGATTCAAATATCTGATATAGCCTGGCGATTTACTATCTACAATTTCTCAAGAGCCCATGTTTGCATATATGCATATAAATAGCCCAACGATAATAATTTATTATAATTTCGACCTCCAAACGCTAGATGTCAGATGACGGTAATTTCTTCTCAATTACGTAAAAATCACTTTGTTTTGGCACATGACCGGAAGTGTCGCGAGTTTCAGGAAGCGTTTCATTAATTCAGTTTGACATGTTGGAAGTTGAGAGATGAGCGCAGAGGACCCACAACAAATGGTGATTACAGATCAGGGTGAATTCCGCAAGATACTCGGACTAATGCAGAATTAAACTACAGACTGTGAACGGTCACTTTGGCCAGGTGTTGGTCATGTTTTAAAGTTGTCGAGCAGTGCTAAAGGACGAGCCCTCATGCTAACGCTGCCCGTGTCACTGACGTTGAGTCACAGAGAGCTGTGCTGTTTTGTTCGTCACATACTGTACTTTGTTTTTGTTTGTGGTTGTCAGCTGCGGCTTATGATGTAAGGATCTTCGAAATAAAGGAGATAATTTACTTTCTCTTTGGCCAGAAAGGACAGCTTCGCTTTCGAGGGAAGGAATCTGCTTGACTTGAATAGTGGAGGTCTTAAATTTATTTGGACTGAAATGATCATAGACAGCGGTTGACAGAGGAACAGGATGTTTCATAACAATGGTAAGTTATTAGTTCACCTAAAAAAATTAATTCTGCAATTGTTTGCTCCCTTTCATGAGTTGTTAAGCAAAATTACAGCCTCTCTTTCACTTTCATTGCATGGAAAATGATGCAGTGAAGTAACAATTCCATGATTCTAGACAATATTCACCTGTAAATTATGTTGCTTTTATTTCTGCATTTTATATTATTTTTTAATGTATACGGTTTAAGTTAATAAAATAGAAGAGGTAGTTAAATGCACGCAAGGCAGATTGGTGCCAACGGGTAGGAGAAATAAAGAAAATGTTGGCTATGTAACATCATAGTGTAACCACTAGATGCCAATATAGTCCTATAGATAAATAAATACATTAAGATGTGGATTCCCAAGTTGCTTATACGATTATTTCCAGACATAATTACTCACTTTTATTAGGTTTTGGATATATGTTTAGACCTTTTCAAAGACTTCTGCATTGTGGCTTTGTAGATGAATCCCCATGAAATTGCTCTTTATTTTCATATTTTTTGTATCACCCATTATTTCCCATTATTTCCTAGTTCCTATGTGTGTACGTGTGTGTGAGTGAGTGTGTTTTCATATAGCAAATGCCACAAGAATGGGGCTTTAGAGTATTGTTGTGTAAAAATCTGAGGCCTTTGATTCAAAAAGGGTTTAGGAAAAACTGCTACACATTTATTGTGAGATCAGATGTCAAGTTTGTGTTTCTTTGACTCCTTAGACTTCAGATGACTGGAGTGAATGCTAACTGTGAAGTTCATTGCCTGCTAGGATTTACTTTAATTGACTAATCCCAGGGCAATCTTCCCTTCCTATAATGTTGGAGGGACTTGTTGCCTGGGTGCTCAACACATATCTGGGCAAATATGTGACCAACCTTAACACTGACCAGCTCTCCATTGCTCTTCTCAAAGGTATTTGAATTTGTTTTGATTTTTAATCTGAGTTAACTGTCTGTGTTGTATCATTTTGTGATGAATGCATTTTGTAATGATCCAGGGGCAGTGGAGCTGGAGAACCTCCCACTAAGAAAAGATGCTCTCCGAGAATTCGATCTGCCCTTTGAGGTCAAAGCAGGTTAGTGTTATTCCAGCGTTTGGACTTTAATGTAAACAGTTAAAGGTTCAATAACTAATTTGTTTGTTTTGCTAGCTGATATGATAAAAGCCTTGGACTTTATACTACACCTCTTGATGTGCTCTTATAGAAATACCCTGTTGATTCATTTATCAATCAACAAAATAATATGGACACAAATAATCAGTTATTAAAAAATAAACAAAATAATCTGATATTAGGGATGTCTTTCAAGATAAATGCAAGATAAAGTTCTAAATAGTAGGATTCTGTTGGTCATGTAATCTCAGCATAGCGGCTGCTGTGAGATGGACTAACTGAAATGCTGTGTTTTTGTCATTTATAGTATAGTTGTCAAAAGTAATGTTTCGGTGTAATAATTAGTAATTATTCGGCGTGCGCGGTGTTTCCACCGGAATGGAATTGACGCGCAGATTCTTCGCCCCGTACCATTTGGTTGTGGACGGTCGTCGGAGATTATGGACGTGGAAAGATCAGCTATAAGGTTGGCTTTGATAAATGTACACTCTCTGAAGAACATGTCTTTTATCTTCAACGAGTTCGTTAGTGCTCGGGATTTAGATTTTGTTTTTATTACGGAAACTTGGATGAATACTGACAATACATAGGTCTTGCGAGAAGCTGTACCAAATAACTATTCAGTTTTTAATTCTCCTCTGCAAATAAGAAGGGGAGGAGGATTGGCCTCTATTTTTAAGAACAATTTTATTTGCACTTTACTTAAGTTTGAGCAGTTTTCAAGCTTTGAACTTCAAGCCTTTGAATGGCAATCAACAACACCGGTCCACCGAGAGCTAATAAGGACTGCATTCTAGAACTGGCTGCCTTCTTAGCCGACATTGTTCTAAAATACCATAATATCTTATTGATGGGGGATTTGAATATCCATGTGTGTTGTCCAACAAACCCATTAGCAAAAGACTTTATAAATCTTATTGACTCGTTCGGGTTTCAACAAATGGTGAATGGCCCTAAACACAATCGTGTGCACACATTGGACTTAATTCTATCACGTGGTCTAGCTGTCAAGGACATCATTATTGAGGATTTTGTGTTATCTGACCATAATCCGATTTTATGTACTGTTTCTCTTCCCTGTCAGGCGAGAAAACTGTGTCCAGTAAAAAGAGTGTATCGTCCCCTGCTGCTTTATTCACATGTAGATTTTAATGTTTCTTTTATGGAGAAGTTGCAGTGTATGAAAGTGAACCTTTTATCTCCAGATCTTGGTGTAGAAGAATCTATTAATAGTTTTAATCTTATATATACAGAAACACTAGACTGTATTGCACCTTTGAGACAGCTGAGCAGGAAAAACAAGCCTCCTCCTTGGTATAATGAACATGTTAAATCGTTGCGAAGAGAGTGCAGAAGATGTGAACGTAAATGGAAGAAAGAGAAATTACAAATTTCGTATGAAATGTTAAGAGACGCCCTAGGTAAATTCCAACAGGCTATAAAAACTGTTAGGTTTAGATTTTTTTCAGACATTATTGTGAAGAGTCGTCATAATCCAAGAGTTCTTTTTTCAACAATTGATTCATTTCTGAACCGCAGACTAGAGGTGCCTGGAGTTGTACCTATGGATCTATGTGAAATCTTTTGGATTTTTTTGTCGGACGTATATTGGATATCCAAAGGAATATACAACAGGGTTTATACAAACCTATAGATATACCTGTAACTCAGGTGGTCCTGTCTGATTTTGAGACTATCTCCCTATCCACACTTTCAGACATTGTTTGTAAACTAAAGCCGACTGTCTCTCCACAAGATGTTGTTCCAACAGTGCTATTTAAGAAATTATGATTGGTCCATTTGTATTATCAATAATTAATAAGAGCTTACAGTCTGGAATTGTTCCAACTTATTGTAAACATGCTATAGTGCATCCTTTGCTGAAAAAAACAAACTTGGATAAGAATGTGCTGTGCAATTATAGACCAATTTCAAAGCTTCCTTTTCTATCAAAGATTCAAGAGGAAACTGTCTTTACTCTTTATTCAACTTGAGTCCTTTCTTACTGACGATACTATTGGTGAAGTTTTCCAGTCGGGGTTCAAAAAACAACATAGTACAGAATCTGCATTACTAAAAGTATTTAATGACGTTTTTATGGCCACAGACATTGGTGACTTAACCTTATTACTGCTATTGGATCTTACAGCAGCGTTTGACACAATTGATCATAATATTTTAATTTCACGTTTAGAAAGTTATGTGGGTATACAAGATAATGTCCTAAATTGGATTAGGTCTTATTTCCAAAACAGAAGTTTTGCAGTGCAAATGGGAGAATGCACATCGAGCTCAGCGTTTTTATCTTGCGGTATTCCACAAGGATCTGTTCTAGCACCAGTCTTTTTCTCACTCTATATGCTTCTGTTAGGTCAGATTATGAGCAAATACGGGGTTTCTTTTCACTGTTATGCGGACGACACCCAGTTGTACCTCCCCTTAAAACCAACTGTTCCTGATGCTGTTGATAGACTGGTAGAATGTCTTGGAGAGATTAAAAGGTGGATGTATGCAAATTTTTTGTGTCTAAATGATTAAAAAACAGAAGTGATTTCATTTGGCCCTTCTGAATCTGCAGATACATCTAAAATTGAATTGGGTACACTATCCCCTTATCTGATGCATCAAGTAAAAAACTTAGGTATAATTTGCGATAGTGCATTGAAATTTGATAAACAGATAAATCAAGTTGTTAAAATGAGTTTCTTCCAGCTAAGATTAGACGCTAAAATTAAGCCCTTTGTAACACGGAAGGACCTGGAAAAGATAGTGCATGCGTTTATTTTTTCAAGATTGTGACTATGGTAATGCATTGCACTATGGTGTTCAACACAAAAGCTTAAACAGATTACAACTAATACAAAATGCGGCCGCTAGACTCTTGACAGGCGCTCGAAAAAATGAACATATTACCCCTATATTAAGAGAACTACATTGGTTGCCGGTTGTCTATAGGATTCATTTTAAGATACTTTTATTTGTTTTTAAAGCATTACATGGCATTGCCCCGATATATATAGCTGATTTAATCCAGGTGAACAAACCAACAAGAGCATTGCACTCTGAATCACTAAATCTCTTGGTAGTTCTTCGCACATACAGGAAAATGAGAGGATACCGCTCCTTTGCAGCGGCTGCCCCAAGGCTGTGGAATAGTCTTCCCCACTATATTAGGGAATGCTCCTGACTTACTGAGTTTAAACAACATTTAAAAACGTACTTTTTCACTTTGGCGTTTGATAATTCAGGAGTGCTGTGCTAGTGGTGTAAGGTTATTATTGACGCCGCTTTGATTGTGAGGTGTCTGTGGTAATGTTTTAGAATTTAATTGTGATTTTATGATTGTTATCTTGTCCTATGTAAAGCACTGTGGTCAACTTCTGATGTATTATTATGAGCTCTATAAATAAATTGAACATTGAACATAATTAGTAATAAATGCACCTTTAAACCTAAATGAAACTCTTTGGCTGTCTGCACAAACATCAAGCCTAATGTCATTTATTCCATCTGAAGGTTAGCTATTTGCGTCTTGTGATCTTAATTGTGGGAATTAAGGAAACCCTTTTACAGCAGTCTGTCAAAACGGGATTATCTGGATATTCTTGTGCAGTGACATGATGGCACTTGTAAAAGTTTTGTGTCAGTAAGATTTTTATATTTTTATTCAGCAAGGATGCATTATATTGCTTAAAAGGGACAGCAGAGACATTTTTGTCACAAAAGATTTCTATTTTAAATAAATGCTGTTTTCATCAAAGAATCTTAAAGAAAACTGTATCATGGTTTCTAAAAAAAATATTAAGCAGCACGTCCGTTTTCAACATTGGTAAATGTAATGGCACATTTTCATCAACTAATGCTGTGAACTATAGCCTACAGGGAGTCAGTTATTACTACATTATTATAAAATTGAAGGTTAAAATTAACTGATTTGTATGCAATCACTTAAAATTACAATTAAATAAGTTTTTATAATAATGAAGTTATAATACTACATTTATAATTACATAATTATGTTTTACTCCAATTCGTTTTTTTTAAATATATAAACATTTTAATGGGGGCTGTCATAAATACTTGATGGATTTATTCAAACATACATTAAATATTGAAGAATAGTAAGAAAATGTATAGTGCATATAATTGATTGAGCGATTGCATGAGATATGATACGGATTTCGGTAAGTTCTACTATGTTTTAACAAAACTTCTGATGTTCAATCATGTTTATTCATGCTGTAACTAGTAAAGCCGATAAGATGATCAGTTGACCCGGTAACAGCAATCTGTCACGCCACATTAAATAGCAAAAAAACGGTATTTATTGTTTGAGTTTCATAATAAAATGGGCAGAATTTGATATCTGAGTGGCATCTTTTTAATGACTGTAAAGGGAGCGCTCTTTGCGTGCTATCAAAGATATATATAATCCATTGAATAAAAGTTTTTTTTATGCTGCTAAGAGGACCGATGGCCAATTACATGTTGTCAAATTTCGACATATAAATGCAGGATTCACTCTTGAATTTGCAATTGACAGTGATAACTAGCATAGGACAAAAATATGGCATGTCAAATATGCGCAATGTAAATGCAGACTAAAAATATATTTTTGATATTCCAAGTATTTGTACAAGTAATGACTTGTAAATAATCTTAATGTTCTCACTGTACATTGCTATTCATGTTATGGTTGAGCTGTTGCCTACACATTACATCTGCACTAGATTTTAGATGCTCAGTGATTTGATTCTTAATTGTCCATCTGACAGTAAAATTAAAATGTGAATTTTTAGTAAACTAGTACAGGTAAAAGTACTGGTAAATGTTTAATTGTCTATTTGACTAATAAATTAAAATGTATGACTCTGAAAAACGTTGAAGAACCCTGGACTAAAAGATCGATTCTTGGGACTTAAGAATCGATATCTGATCATAGAAATGAGAATAGATTTTTTTTTTACCCAGCCTTAATTTTAAAGTAAATACAAATAGCAAATGGTTACAATAAATCGTAATAATATTTCCCAATATTCCTGTTTTTAGCCTTGGTGAGCATCAGAGACTTCTTTTAAAAACATCAAAAAATCTTACCAATCCCAAACGTTTGAATGGTGGTGTATATGTATAATTTTATGTGTAATTTATAAATATTATGTTTTTCAGGTGTCATTGGGAAGATCACTCTTCAGATCCCCTTTTATCGACCCCACAGTGACCCATGGGTCATCTCCATGTCCCAGCTGAACCTGATTGTCGGCCCTGCCCCCCCACAGGAATATGATGAGGTGCGAGAAAGGGAAGCTGAGAAAGAGCAGAAGAAACAGCTGCTCAAGGCGCTAGAGGACAAGTGGAAGGTACAGGCTGTTTGAAAATATCAGCAGAATCACCTGTGGCTTTATTTATTTATATATCTACTTCTATAAAATCACTTTTATGCATTTATGCTCCAAAAATGTTCAACCTTTTACTAATAGAAATGACAGGCTCCACGCATTCCCATTTGTTAAAAAAAGATTTTAAAGATATGTGTTTAATTTAGCCTGTGTTTCTTTTCCTTCTATTAATTAGTTTTATGCTATTATTGTCATTATTGTCTTTTTTATAATTTATTTTTTATAATTGATATGTTTCACCAGAGTGAATGTGAGCAGAAGGGAGAATCTTATTGGTACTCTGCCACAGCATCTGTTGCGACTCGAATCGTTGAGAATATTGAGGTAATGTTCTCTATTATTTTTACTTTTTCACTTGCACTCTGTTGCTGTTATAGTTTCATGTCAGAAATTCAATTTTATTGTGCTATTTTCTGCATGTTATTAGTTGAAAATTCAAGGTGTCCACTTACGTTTCGAAGATGATTTCTCCAACCCTGAGAAACCATATGCCTTTGGTGTTTGTATCAAGAATGTATCCGCACAAAACTGCTCCAAAGAACCAGTGAGTTTTCCACATTATTTGATATTTTCATGAAGTGGCTTTATCTTTACATATTGGAACATAAAAGTTAAACTCTTCACATACAGGCACAGAAGCTTATTCGACAGAAGAAGCTGGAAATCAGTGAATTCAGTGTGTACTGGGACACAGAGTGCACCATTCTTGGAGATCTTCCCTCAACAGAAGTACAGGTAGATTTGTGATAATGTAAGGACACTCAATAGCACAATGGCTAGTGCTTCTTATAAACTCTTTTTTAACAATTGTCTGTTACAGGAGCTGATGAGTAAATGTATGCAGAACCATGAGCATCAGTATATATTGGAGCCAGTATGTGCCTCTGTGCTGTTGAGGAGAAATGCCTCTAAAGAACCACTACGATCTCGTAATACACCTCGCATTGAGGGCCAAGTGCAATTGGAACCCCTCTCACTTCGTCTGTCACAGGTAACATTTTTCAAGATCTTCCAAATCTCTTGGACCTTTCCTTTAGGGTGTTTTTTCTCGGCTTATTTGAGCACTCTAAGCAATCCTGGGCGGTATAATGTGTATACTTGAAAACTTTTTGTGGTTTGATTTATTAGTGCAATGTCCACTTAAAGTTTGAACACCAAAAGCGATTGCCCTTTCTGAATGACTTTAACTGAACTGGGTTTGGTGAATTTAAAATGTACCATATGTGAAACCACCCTTTGTTGACTTTTACAGTTTAGTTGTTTTTTTTCATGCAAACTAACAGTATGATTTAAATTGACATTTGATTACAGGTTCAGTATCAACAGATCATGGCATTCCTCAAAGAACTGGAGCGGCGAGAAAGGGAGGTTCTTTTTCGAAAGTGGAGACCTAAACTTCACATTTCTGGAAAGTAATGAGATTTCTTTTTTCTATGCCGATAAAAAAACAAGCAGAAATATGTTTTGATATAAGATTTGAATCCTCTAAATAGGTAATGTTGATTAAAATGTGATCAATCTTTTGTTTAACAATGGTATTTTGGTATTTTTCTAGAATAATAACTCTTCTTTATTGTTGAAGCTGTCGGCAGTGGTGGATGTTTGCCATTAATGCCAACCTGAATGAGATCAGAGAGCAGCGCAGGCAGGGAAGCTGGAACTTTGCTCTGCACAGGGCGCGTGATGCCAAACTCTACACTAGCTTGTATGTCCAGAGGCTTAAGGGAGACACTTTGAATCCACAGGAGGAGGTAAGATTATGGACTTAGAGGGTTGAAGGGTATTCACTACAAAGTTAGAGGGTTGAAGGGTATTCACTACAAAGTTAGATTGTCTCGATGTCTCAGAGTTCACTACCTTTGTATGTGTTGCTCTTGAGTTTGTAAAAATAAACGTATTCTTTTATAATCTGTCTCTCACATCAATAGAGTGAGTTGGAAAGGATTGAAGATGAACAGACTCTGGAGGAGCTGCAGATTCTCCGGGAAACTGTTTATGTCTCCTTCCGCAAACATGAGGAAATTGCAGAGGCAAGCTGAGATGACTTACTGTAGTGCCCTACTTGTGGGCAAAATGAACATCTTAAAGTGAAAAGTCAAGGGTGATACTGTGTTGCCTAATACTTAAAAAACAATATAAAAAAACTAACTAACTAATCTTGTATTTTAATCATCCATCAAATCCATTTAGAGTCTACGAGAGCCCATAATAAACGAGACCCCAGCCACCTCTCCCTCAGAATCCATACCTAAAAGTGGGAGTTCGGGCATGATCCAGTATCTGCAGTCTTGGTTCCCAGGCTGGGGTGGCTGGTATGGGGGTTCTGAAAGAGGGCCAGAAGACCTTTTACCAGGCACTGCCCAGTGGGAAATTCTTGGTGAGTTTTCCAGTTATGCTTACCGGAAAAATAGGTTTATTATAATGATTTAATATAATTTTACATTTTATATAGAACATTTCTATACTATTATGCACCGTGTATCAAGACACTCTCCTCCAAACAGCTGAGACAGATGATCTCTTTGATCCTTTGGAGGATTCACAAACACTGAATACCTTTACAAGAAGGGATCATCTCTTTGCACGACTGGACTTTATCCTCGAGAAAGCAGCTGTCACCCTGTACCATCAAGATAAAATTAAACCTCTTATGAGTGAGAGCGGGGTCATTCAACTGGAGTTTTCAGGTTTTTTATAAATATATTCACTTTTTATTGAAATAAAGTCTCAATGCTTGGATCAATTTTGAATGTTGATTTTATGTTTTTTATTTTGCTTTACAGGTGTGAAGATCGGCGTTGAGTCTCTTCCTCGCTCTGAGTCCTCTTTACTCACAGTGAAACTTGGTGGGCTGTTTCTCCGGGATCTCACAACCCAGGGCTCCATCTTTCCTTTCCTTGTTTCACCAAAACCGGTATGATTTTGCCCACAAGTTACTTGGTGCCCTATTACTGTTATCTGCATGTACTATAAATATCTGTGACTAAATATTAATGTAATTATAGATTTTGTATAACTTTTTTTCATTTAAGGATAAGGTTGTTGTTGCTATCAGTCAACCTTTTGGCCAGACTAATATCACAAAAATAGGCAATCTAGGTAAGTAATCTACATTTACTGTATGAAAACAACTATGTACAAATAAATGTCAATGAAGGCTGAATTAAAACTTCTCATTTTACCTTTTTTTCAGGCTCTGTTGTAGAATCATCAGCACCTCCTGTCTTTGATATGATTTATGAACGTAATCCAATAAGGAGCAAATTTGAGAGGAGACTGGAGGTCAATACCAGTCCTCTCAATATCATTTATAACCCTCAGGCTATCAAGAAAGTGGCTGAGTTTTTCTACAAAGGAAGGGTCCACACCTCGGGTGTGTATTGAGGATAATCATCCTTCTTAAATTGGTTTAAATTGCTTTTGTGAAATATCAGTTTATTATGGTTAACATTACATTTTCCAGGGTTTGGATATCAGTCTGAGTTAGAGCTGAGAGTGGCTGAAGCAGCCAGGAGGCAATACAACATGCTGAAGATGCAAACCAAGGCAGAAATCAGACAAACCATTGATCAGCTGCTAGTCGGAGAGTTCATTGTAAGAAAGGACTTTATTTAAAAACATTCAGTTAGATGTTTAGTTTTAATTATATTGTGAGTTTTCTTTCACAGGAAAACAGTAAGCACTGGACTATGAAATTGGATATATCTGCCCCTCAAGTCATCTTCCCGGATGATTTTCAGTCTGAAGACCCCATGCTAGTTGTGGTAGACCTTGGCCGTATTCTTCTTACTAATTCTCAAGGTAACTGGTACTGGTCAAATCAAATTTTTTTCTGTAGCCTTTTCACGTATACTGAATTTTTTGCAGTTGATGGCCACTTGTGACAGTTTCATTTCTGCTCCCACAAAAGATCATAAAACAAACGATGAGACTTCTCAGACAGAAGGAGAGAGTGATGAAGAATTTCAGACACCATTAGCAACACCTCCTGGGACTCCACCTCCAGAGCAAGAGGTGGACGTCAAAGGTCAGGAGAGGCCCCATGATATCACCAGCCTTAAGTCACCAGAAGGTGCCCAAATTGTCAGCAGGAACCTGTATGAGAAGTACTCCTTATCTTTCAATGACCTCCAGATAATGGTTGGCCACTATAAAGATAACTGGAAGCACCTACAGGAGAGTGAAGTGGGCCCCACTCATGTGGTGGAGAAATTCAATGTCCTACTGCAGCTAGAGCAAAGACTGCGATACACATCAGACCCTCAGTTCCCAGGGGCTGTTCTCTCAGGAACACTACCAGACCTGAAAGTGCACATCAACCTGGAGAAGATGACTGCCCTGAAAAGCTGCTTGGCTAGACTGGGTAATTCAGGGGCAGATGGAGGTGACAAGAAGGGGGAGAATCTCAGATCCCCTGACCCTCTTACACTTCGTCATGAGAAGATCTTCCAAAGGGAAGATAGTGATTGGAAGCTTCAAGGTTCTGATAAAAATCTTACCAAAAGTGTGATGACACTTGAGCAACATACTCGAGAGATGCTTGTGGAATCTAAACTTCTCCTTGTAGAGTTTAATATCAATTACATGCAACTTGGCATTGAAAGTGGGGGCCGTTATATTTCTGTCCTGAAAGTGTTTGGAACAAATGCACATTTCGTAAAGCGTCCTTATGATGCAATGGTTTCCCTCACAGTTCATGGGCTCTACCTTGTGGACACATTGCAGACGTATGGCTCAGACTTTGATCTTCTTGTTGCATCTCATAAACACCTAAGTTTTGATGTACCTACTGGAAGTCTTCGCGAAAGCCAGCCCACGTCACCTGTCTCACCAGACAGTAAATCACCAGAACTGCCAGATCTTGCTTTTGACAGGGGATCTCCAAGGGGCTCTCCTCTGAGAGACCAGGAGGCTCTCATTAAGTTGGAATACCAGTTTGTCAGCTCAGATTGCCCCTCCATGAACTTGGACAGCTCTCTGCAGGTGACCTCCATGCAGGTCAACAACCTGGATATCATCCTTAACCCTGAAACCATGGTAGAGCTTCTGAAATTCCTTCAACAGTCTTTCCCCAAAGAAGAAAACTCCCCAACGCAACAGCTAGCACCACTGCCTAATGGAGAAGACAACGAGGAGACCTATCAGTCCACTTATGTCCAGAATAAGGAGTTAACTGTTGAAATTCACAGGTTAAACTTGCTGCTTTTGCGAACTGTTACCACTGGGACTGTGGGAGGTGAAAAGAAAGGCATGAAAATTGCGACGGCCAGTATAAATGGGACCAAAGTCAATGTTTCAATGGGAAGTCGATTGGATGTCAATGGCTCTCTAGGATGCATTCAGCTTGTAGACTTGACTCAGGAAGGTGGCAAAAGTCAGTTTGTGGTCAGTATTGGAAGTGTAGAAGACAGCTCCTCCACAGATGGTGTGGCATTCTTTCCCATTGCTGGCATGGTTCCCTCTGAAGCTTTGAGTTTCCGCTTTATGGAAAAGTCTCAGGGAGAATGTTCACTTCAACTTCAGATGGCATCTTTACACTATAACCACTCAGCAAAGTTCCTGAAAGAGCTCAGTTTATCAGCAAATGAAGTGGAGGACAACTTCCGGTCTATGCTGAAGACTGCAGCTACAAAGGTCTCCACTGTATTGGCAACAAAAACAGCAGAGTACAGTGGTATGGTATCTCTCTTCGAGAACCCATACAGAAGATCTAGGAGGCAGAGTCAGTGTAATTGTGCAGTTAACCCTTTTGAGGAAGATGATTTCTGTGTCCCTGAAAAGGACCCAGGCTTGGATTCTTTTCTGGTCAAGCTGACTCTAGATGTCAGTATAGAATCCCCAGTTGTGTCTATTCCTAGAAAGCCTGGTCACCCTGAGCTCCTTGTTGGACATTTAGGGAGCATACGAATTCAAAATTTTATTACAGGGCAAGACTCAGAAGGGGAGAAGCTGCAGGTTGAAGTGAAGAATATAAGGCTCTATTCTGTCAACACAAACTTGGTTTTAAGGAAAGGAGCACGACTTAACAGCAGCTCTACTTCTGGACCCTCACCCTCTCATGGCGACAACATTAATCTGAATGAGCCTCAATTTACGCGGCATGACTTCTTTGAGCATTTGAGCCGAGGAAAAGGTCAGTTTTTAAATTCTAAAAATGTAGGGAATTTTTGAAGCTTTTTTTATATTTATATTTGGTTAAGTTATTTCATGGCACATTTCAATGTCTTTATGTCTTTTCCTCCTTTTAGCATTTCATATTTTAAAAGATGCCACCATCAAGCTCACTGTCGAGAAAGTCCCTGTTGATGAAAACTCACACTTTACCTTTTTATCATGTGAAGAATCTTACCAGACCACTGGGCTAATGAGAGTGGAAGGCAGATTTGTTAATGCTGTCCAGGTAAAGCACTATTAAAATGCATAGCATAAGTTTATTTATTTATCTTTATTTATCATATATAAATTCCAGAATTTTAAGATGTCTTTTTTTTTCTCAGGTGTGTCTCTGCAAGTCTGTGTATGAGCAGGTCCTTCAAACTCTCGATAATCTTTCCTTCATTGAAGATCAGCGAGTAACACCCAGTCAGCCCCCTACACCACCACCTCCTACGCCCTGTTCTACTAAACCGCATCGCTTCCCTGAACTGCAAGGTGGGCTTTTTGCCCGTGACCCTCCTCATGTTGGCTTTCCTTACTCCTCCTTGTCACCATCCTTTTCAGCAACACTTCCGCTGCAAAACGAGAGCTCCCCTCTCCAGCCTCCTTCTTTTACCGAAGTGAAGGCCATCTTTCGGGTCTCTGAGCTGGAAGTGCAGTTGAGTGGAGACATGAGCCAAGGATCTCAAGGGTTGGTCAGTCTCCGATTTCAAGACCTGGAGGGAGACTTCACCAAAGATCATCCCCATTCAGTCTCCATCCAACTAGCCCTTCACTCATTGTTAATGGAAGACCTGCTAGAGCCAAACCCTGAATCAAAGTACAAACACCTCATGGTGTCCAGAGGGGCTCCAAAGCCCTCCACCTTCAGTCCAAAGGAATACCTGTCACAGTCGTGCCCAATAACGTCCAATGTTCCGTACCCAGAAATGTCACGCTCTCTTCCAGCACAATTTGAAGAGGCACAGAATGTTTTCCAGTTCTACCAGAGACACCCAAGTACACCATCTGCATCCAGTCGAAAGAGCAAAAAGGCTGCTGAGTGCCCCAGCACCCCTCCTCCATCCCCATCCCGCCAAACTCCGTCTCCACACCCACGTCCAGACTTTGATGACTCTTTGGTACATATAAACGTGCTAATGGTTGATAGGCGGCACCCTGAGTTTAAAACACGGTATGGCAACATTGGCCGTAGTGTGGACGTGGACTTCAACTGCCTTGATATTCTCATCACGCTGCAAACCTGGGTCATGATTCTAGACTTCTTTGGCATCGGCTCTACTGCTAATAACCATGCTGTGAAAGTGCCTACCACCACACCTCAGCCTGTACCTGAACACTCAGTGGAAAATAGTGACCTCAGCGATCTTGTAGAATTGTATCCAGAGATTGAGGAAAGGGTCAATACAAAGCTAGATTTAAAGGTACAATAGAATAATGCAAGAAATTATAATAAGTATACAAATTAATAAATGTTTAAAAAAAATACATTCATAAAACAAAATATATTTTCCTACATTAAAAGAATTATGGGCAGAATAGAGTTCATTAGTGCCCGCCCAGTTTTTCATTGATGTTGGTCCTGGAAGTATTTTTTCCATTCACAACCACGGAACGCATAGTAGGTCTGCCTTTAAAGATTTATACGTTTTTGCTAAAAAGTTTCCTTATGGAGAAAGTGAATGGAGTTTTTACTTTCGGAACCTGACTATTGCACTCTACTGTATAATCTTTAAAAATGACTTGTGTACTTCCTTCACAGGTTCACTCTTTATCACTGGTCCTGAGGAAGAAGACCAATGAGCTTGCTAAAGCTAGTGTCTCTAAACTGTTTACACATATGGAAATGATTGGTGTGTATAAGTATGATGACATTTGTTAAAATCAGAAAAAAGGATTTTTCAGAAAATTTACATTTGCTAAATTCATGTCACTTTCAGATGGAGATCTAGCATTGCAAGGAAGTCTGGGAACTTTGTCACTGAGTGATTTGACACCCCACGGGGATCTATACAGAGAGCGTTTCACAACGCGTGGTGGAGAGGCCCTTGTCTACAACATACACAAGTATTTTCTCACGTTTACATAATTTAAATAATGCATATTGAACCAGGGTTACGCAAGTAAGCTAATGTTACACATTTTCACATTTTGTTTGTGTGATTTAGTTTTGACATTGCCTCTATCTCCAGGTATGGAGAACCTGACCCATGCTTGGAGCGAGAATATGATATGAAGGTATCTCTTCAGATGGCCTCAGTACAGTATGTCCATACCCAGCGCTTCCAGGCCGAGGTGGTGGCCTTTATCCAACACTTCACACAGCTACAAGATGTCCTTGGCAGGCAGAGAGCTGCTGTTGAGGGTCAGGCAGTAAGTGGACCACTTTAATTCTGTTTGTATAGTGGTAAACTTTAGACAGAATAAGTTGAAATGTTGAGATAGCTTTAAATTATAAATTTTTCCCTTCCTTGTGTGCTTTTTTACAACCTAGTGTAAATGATGCATACATGCCAGGGGAAACAGACCAGCCAGTGCTGTTCAGATAACCACTTGCTATTTGAGTGATCAGCTGGCTGCCCTCAATCCTTCCCTGCAGAGACAAGATAGAGTTCCTTGTTTAACTCTATCTTGTCTCTGCAGGGAAGGATTGAGGGCAGCCAGCTGATCACTCAAATAGCAAGTGGTTATCAACACCCATTTCGGTCAAATTGGAGACACTGGTGATGAGGCTGGACACTGAGCTGTCTGTCCTTTCTTAATCCCTTCTTAGATACCACTGGCTAGAGATCAGCAGTTACCCATTTGGACACTATCCTGTCTTTCTCGCATTCTTTATTCCTTTACACTTTGCATTACCAAAATCACCAATATTTGCATCTATATATAACATGTTGTAATACCCAGATCTCTAGGTTCCATGAGGTTTCACAGGTTTTGGTGCAAATCTGGGTTTAGATAACATGGCATGTTACATGCAATCTCAAAACCAGTTAGTGCTGTGCTAAGATGTTAGCTTGCAAATTAAAAACATGTTTCCTTCGACCATTTTAGCTTTTACAATATAATGTAATATGCAATTTAAAATAACATAGCTGTCACCTTGCTAAGCATTAGTGTGTTTGTAATATAAAGTGATATTTTATTTCAAAGACATTAATTATCATATTTCATGATTAACTACTGTTTTGTGGCTAAAGCGAATCTAGTAGTGAACTGCTATTTATTATATAAAACTAAAGTGAAATGAACTTGATGAACACAAAAGTCATATACTTTCATATAATGGGAGTCATGACATTGTAGTGACCGTTGAAGGGGATTGCTTTAAAATTCACTTTCTACCCTACAGGTGCGTGATCGCCCACAGCGAGCTGCTCGTGTGCTGCTGGACATTGAGGCAGGTGCTCCTGTCCTCTTGATCCCAGAGAGCTCCCACTCTAAACGCCTCATAGTGGCCAACCTAGGCCAACTCAGAGTTCGTAACTGTTTCCTTGCTGCTGGCTCTCATGGCACCTTCTCTCTTAGAGATAAGGTAGAGAAACTTACAATGGCACATACCTTTTTCCCCTCTCTGGTGAGTCCTACCATCCCCATATAGTGTACACAACATCGCCACTCTGCAGCTGTGGGATGCATTTAAGGAGCATTTTACTGTTTGCTGCAATCTGATAATGATTTCATTAAGGGAAAAGCAGTGGGGTGGGGGGGATAGCAAATTGAATCTTTCAAACACAAATTGAGGAAAGTGCTTCATGGATGTAGTCCCATTCTTTATTGTGCATGGTTAAGGTCACAGTTTTCCAGTAAAATTTAATTTATCTAGGTTTAATTTAACCCCTGTGTGGTTGTGTACAGTTTGTTGGAACATCAGACCTAAAATAACAGTTTATGAACATTAACAATCATCTTACTTTTTTTTTTTTTTTTGAAGAATTTGATTTTGCATGCTAATTCATACAAGGATCCCTCACATTATAAGGTATCAGGGCATGCTAATCTGATGTGTGTTTCTTATTGGGCAATATGATGTTGTCCCTTCTCTCTTTACTTGTTTTCATGACCGATAAGAACAGTTTCTCATTGAGTCAATTCCATTTTAGCATAGTCTGTAGGAAATGCAATGAAATTTTAATACAGTTGTCACCCAAAAAGGATGTAATTATTCTTTTTCATGACACTTAAACCTATATACTGAAATTTTTGTGATTGAATGTCAAAGATCCATGTGATTCATGACTCATTTTATTAAATTGGAATGACAAGGAAAACGTAAATAATGAATAATTTTTGTTGTGAATGAATTTTAATAATTTCTGGGTGAACTCAGTATTTTGGCTGCAGTGCACACTGAACTAGGCTCAAAGTTTTGCCAGTATCTTTTCAATTTCTATATTTAAAGACCATAATGTTGTTTTTCCTCTGTCTTCTTTCCAATTAAAATTTCTTTACTGATTTTTCTAAAGAACAATGAATGTGTTGTATGCATTTTTTGGAAATTATATATATATATATATATATATATATATATACGTTTGTTATATGTATGTTTATATATGTTATATATATATGTTTTTTTAACACTGTAATCGTTTCTGAAGGATCGAGTGAAAGAAGCCCAGTCTGCCTCTGATACTGGGAAGGCTAGGGAAAAAAAGTCTTCAAGTTCCAGCACAGTTGCTGGATTTATCCTAGGCAAACCCCAGCCCAGCCTTGGATGCATCCCAGAAGCAGATGTCCCTTCAAGTCTAGGTCAGCACCCAGAATCTGGAATGCACTTATTGTGGCAAACCAATTTTTCAATATGTATAAATAGGGTGAAACTGATCCCAAAGCAGATCGGTGGCACTCAGGTGTTGTAATTCTGAAGTTATCCCTAACTTAAATGCTAAAAACATTTTTATCAGTGGACTCATTTTTCTGGACTCGGGTGTTTATATTTACCCAAACTTATGTGATAATTGATTTGTGCTTTTATTACAGAAGATCATGTGTGTCTGCTGGACTGTATATCTCTGGACCTTCAGGAGATGGACATATTTGCAGCAGAGCAGATTCCCTGTGAGCCATGGGACAGTGTTGGAAAGCATCTGGAAACAGACTTGGTCTTCCCATCCTACTCAGTACGTAGAAGTGGAGAGAGCCTGCTAAAGGAGTGCTGCCGTCTAAAGCTGAAAGTTGAGCGCAACCTTGACAAGTCAGTCAATTGTCCTTATGTAGCCTAAGCTTTCCTGCCTTAATCGAAAATACTCCCAGTTTAGGTTTCCTTTGCCTTTGTTATTAACATGTATTTAATTTTCTCATTGTCTCAGGGAACTAAGTCATGCCGTCCCGGACATATCCATTCACGGTAGCCTGTCTTCTGTACACTGCTCCCTGGACCTGGAGAGGTATCAGCTGATTCGTGGACTCTTGGATCACAATCTGGGAGAGCCTGTGGAAGAGTTCCTCAGACCTTACAATCTCCAAGACCCCAGCACATATGTAAGCTTATTACAGCAGCTTTCCTGTTTAGTTTTAGTTTTTTTTTTTTTTTTTGAAATTATTTTTTGTTTTTTTTATAAACCGTTTTATGGTTCAAATTTATAACATGCATTGTTTATCATGTGACATTTTGACTTTAAGAACAATGTGTGATATAAATACAAAATTACCACTATCAATAAAAGTTTTAAAACAGTGGAACAGGGATTAACAAGAAAATTTTTAAATGGCCCATACTGTCAAAAATATTGCTGATCCCTGTTATAAATTACAGAGAATGGCTAATTTGTTTATAAATCAAATTATGTAATTTCTTGATTCTTCCCCCAATGCTTCCTGTCCCGTCGTCTGTAATAAAGGCAAAAGCCCCAAAATGCAATTATTAAAATAAAGAAAAGAATAAGGGAAAAAATTTAATTAATTTGCAGGCTTTGTAGGCCTGGACAGTGTATTAATGGAAGTGTCATCATGCAGACCGTGTTAAGTGGTGATGTGTACACATCCCTGTCTCTTTTGGTGGACATGAAGGACGTCAGTCTGGAGTTACTAGACAACCCTAAATCCACAGGTCATAACCGCTCCTTGGCCAGGTATATCATTTGTTCAAAATGTTTTATTTCTTTGCACTTGTTTTTTTTATAGATAAAAAGTATAATTACTCTGTCTCTCCCACTAGGTTTGACTTTATGAAATCTAAGCTCCTGTTTGAGAGTTTCTCTAATAGCTCCAAATCTGTGAACCTAGTGTCCCATTCACTCCTGGCCCACGACACTCGATTCACTGGGTGCAATGGACCAGCACAAGGAAAACACAATGTGTTTGACTGCGTTCTGCAGCCATCCAGGACAGGCACCAACCGAGCCTCTCTGCAGCTGGAGCTACATTACAGGTCTGGGCCCGCTACTAAAATTACATTTAAATGCATTCCATTGGTCAGCAGCAATCACCATGTAGCCCAAGACTGGTTGCCCACTGAAGCTAAGCAGGGTTTAGCCTTATCAGTGCCTGGATGGGAGACATCCTGGGAAAACTAGGTTGCTGCTGGAAGAGGCGTTAGTGAAGGTGTTAGTGTGTGTCCTAACGCCCCAGTATAGTGTTGGGGACACTATACTGTCAAAAAGCACCGTCCTTAGAATGAGACGTTAAACCAAGGTCCTGACTTTTCTTAAAAAAAAAAAAAAAAAAGTAGGGGTGCCTGCGAGGGTGCAAATTTGCCCATTGACCTCTCTCCATCGTCATGGGCTCCTAATCATCCCCATATATTTATATATATGATAGGTTGGCTTCATCACTCCTCTCCACCAATAATCTGGTGTGTGGTGGGCATTCTGGCACAATATGGCTGCTGTTGCATAATCCAGGTGGATGCTGCACATTGGTAGTGGTTGAGGAAATTCCTCCCTTCCATATGTAAAGCGCTTTGAGTACCCAAAAAAGTGCTATATAAATGTAACAAATGATTATTATTATCATCTGAAGATTGCTTTTTCTACTCCATATTCTCTCTGTCTCACAGATCTACGCGGGACTCCTCATGCTTCACTGTGGTTTTAAACAATCTGCGAGTTTTCCTCATTTTTGATTGGCTGCAGATGGTGAGGGACTTTTTGCAGATGCCTGTGGAAAAAGAAGCAGCGCCTACCCACCAGCGCTGGCCAAGTGGCAGCAGTGACCAAGGCAGCACAGCGGCTGTCATGCCCAAAACTGTTAAGAGTGGCGTGGTCACTAAGCGGTCCACTGTGCCGGTCACTCAAGATAAATACCTGGAGGTCAAACTCAATGTGACAGGTAACATCTTAACAATAGTGTGTTACTTTCTAAAAGCAGATTTAGGAATAACATTGGGACATTTCTGACTTTTTGATGGCAAGGAAAAATTTGAATCCTCCAGATTTGCTTGTGAAGGACCTCCTTCCTAAAACATAAAATCAGCTATATATTATCATGTATAAAAACACAAATTATTTCAAATGAAAAAATAAAAAAAAATAAAAAATTATATATAGTACTGTTTAAATGTTTGGGTATGGTAAGATTATTTTAATGTCTTTTAAAAAAAAAATAAGTCTCTTATGGTCAGCTTCATTTATTTGCCTTTAAAAATATATTGTGATAATATAATATTAAAATAATCCTGTGATTCAATAATTAAATTTAATAAATTCAATAATCCTGAATTTTCTGCATCATTACTCTAGTCTTTTGTGTCACATGATCCTTCAGAAATCATTCTAATATGCTGATTTTCTGCTCAAAAAAACATTATTATTATCAATGTTGAAAATGGTTTTGCTGCTTAATATTTTTGTAGAAACCGTGATACATTTTTTTTGGAATCCTTTGATAAATAGAAAGATCAAGAACAGCAATTATTTGAAATAGAAATGTTTTGTAACATTATAAATTCTTTTCTGTCAATGTAATGCATCGTTGCTGAATAAATGTATTAAACTACATTCAAACAGTTTGTAGACACTTTCTAGCCAGAAAATTTGAAGTAGTTTTAACAGCTTAAGTTTGAAGGTTTTAAGTTTATAGGCTAAGTTTTAGTTTAGTAGTTTTGAAAACTAAATAGATAGATAGATAGATAGATAGATAGATAGATAGATAGATAGATAGATAGATAGATAGATAGATAGATAGATAGATAGATAGATAGATAGATTAAATAAGCCTTTTTTTTCCCCTCCAGGGACAGAGTTTGTGGTCGTTGAAGATTCTTCATGTTTGGACACCAACGCTATCATTTTGAAAGGCACTACTGTGCTGACATACAAGCCTCGACTCCTGGACAGGCCTTTCTCTGGCAGCTTAGCAGGCATTGAGGTAATTCCCCTGGACGTCTGTGATTTTGCAATATCCATGACATAAAAGAAAGTGTTGTTTGATTTTAATTTTTTTTAACCTGTTTAGGTATTCTCATGTCGGCTGGGCAGTGAGCAGGAAACAGCTTTGTCCATCATTGATCCGGTCAATGTGCAAATGGAGCTCTGTGGCAGCCCAACGTACCAGAGCAGTTCAGGGCTCCTAGATGCCTTCAACATAGCAGACTTTCCACCTCTCTTGGAGGTCAGTACTGAGTTGAATTGAACCACAGGTCAGGATTGAGCCGTAAGTGCACAATTCAAGATTTTGTTTTCCCCACAGATCCAGTTTCCTGCTCTAGACATCCGTCTTTCCTACAATGATGTGCAGCTTTTCCTTGCAATAGCTAAGTCCATTCCCACCACAGGATCCACCGGCCCTTCAGACACTTCAACAGAAGCTGAGAGTTCAGCATCCACTGCCAGCACAGACGCAAAGCACACCTTCAGGCTCAAGACTGAGGCTTTACTGGGTTTGTTCACTAATAAAAAAAAAATATATATATATACTGTTTTTATTTTAATACTTTAAAATATTAAAAATTGTCATTAACTCACGTTCATGTCATTCCAAACCTATATTCCTTTTTTTACTAGTTACCTTTTCTATCCAATTGCAGTGATTGTGAGTCTTTAAAGATTAAAAATGGAAACAACATGGTTATAAACGTGGTTCATTTGACTCATGTGCTATATTCCAAGTCTTCTGAAGGCATATGACAGCCTTGTTGTGATCATGCACTGAAAACACTGACATCTACATTTTCCGAGTCATGAACAAATCATTCAGACTGGTTTGGTCATGTCATTGGTTTAAAACAATACAAAACAAAGTCAGCACACTGTTTCTCCCCATGTATTGAGCTCATCAGAGCACTACAGTGTGACATTTCAAGCAGTAGGTCTCTTCCTCAGGAAGACGCCAAAAAGATCACATTATAGTGTTCTGGTGAGCTCAATAATCTTTTGGTGGAAGCAACAGTGTGCTGACTTTTTGTATTGGTAAAAAAAACAACTGTTTGGTTAGGCACCTATATTCTATATATTTTAGATTGTGCAATGCATGATTTCCATTGGTTTGAAATTACATGAAGGTGTGTTCATTTTAAGGTGAACTATCCTTAAGTAAATATGTGAAGTTTTTAGAAAAGAGCTTTGCTGAAGTTTACTACTAATATTTCATTGTAGATGGTCAGCTTAAGCGGTTACAGGACCTTGGGTTCAGGAAGGAAGACTGCAGACGTGCACTCATTCACTGTAGAGGTACAGCATTGCACTATACTAGCCTTCCAACGTTGCAAAAGACACATGAATCCAAGAATGGTGTGTTGCATTGTCTGTATTGGTGTACGTTGAATTATAGGTCAGTTGGACCAAGCTGCCACATGGCTGTGGGAGAATGCAGAGATCATGTCGAGCCGAAGCCGGGCTGACTCGGACTCCAGCAGGCACTCGGCTCATCCCCTATCTGGAGTGGAAGTGAAGGCCGAGAGTGTGTGTATCTGCTTCATCGATGACTGTCTGGATTGTGACGTCCCTCTGGCAGAGCTAACCTTCTCACGTGAGGATGACCGCATACTGTGATTACCCTTATGTCACATATACTGTAGGCAGGCAATTCTGTAGCAGCTTTTCTGTTCCATCGCAGGTCTTTATGTTCTCCAGAGGATTGGGTCTATGCAGGAAGGCAAGGCTAGTTTCTCTCTGTCTGGAGATTATTACAACAGAGAACTTTCAGGTGAGATCTCGGCATGTTTGTCACCCTGGATCTCAGTACCTTCTTAAAAGTTAGCTGATTCTTTCTACAGTTCAAATAACATTTATCTTATTGGTTTGGAGTCATTTTGAAGTATTGGGTTTGAATTCAAAAGTCTGAGACCACATTGAAAATCTTGGATGGAAAATCTAATTTATGCCTGGTAAGTAGAGATGCACTGCTATTAAAATTTTGGCTAATACAGAGAAGCCCAATAACTGATTAATGAATGAAAAATGTATTTTCATTTTGAGATTTGCTAAAAAAAAACAGTGTTATTAAATTACTTCTGTTTTCAAAGATTAACTTTAAATGAGTGTTAGAATACGACAAAGGCAATTTAGATGTAAAAACTGGACAAATGAGCATGATCAATTCACGGTTGCTATTGATAACTAAAATTAAAATTATTAAAAATAATTTTCTGTAATTAAAATAAGGCTAAAATAAAATATACATATTAGGTAAAAAAAACATAATAAATAAAGTACTAAAATGACTGAAATAAAGACAAATGAAAGTTTACTTTAAAAATAAATTAAAAAATTAAAGTAGCAATCATTTAATACAACAAAACCTAATAATAAACAGAGCAATTCCAGTAGGGTCCTCACACCATCGGTGCTAAAATCAGTGCTCGGCCCTAAAAATGACAAAAGCACATAACAAAATTACTAAAACTTAAACTAAAATTCAAATTGAAAATATAAAAATAATAAATACTCTAATAGTATACAAACAGTACTAAAATAACACTGGCACAATTAAATATCCAATGGTGACAGATATATTGAACTGTTTTCATAATAAATATGAGGATTCTGCACTGTTTCTGGGCCATTATTAAATGAAGGAATTTTTTGATGTTGACCATTTTACGTTTGTTCTGCTAAATGATTGATTTTCAAGGAAAAACCATATAGGTCATTTTCAGGCATTGAGTTGTGAAGTAATTGTGAACGGAGTGTAAACCCTACACTATGTATTTCTGTGTACATTCATAAGCACACACACTTGTGTCTGCCGGTCTACAGGCTGGGAGCCATTCATCGAGCCTTGGCCGTGTTTCCTGGATTGGCAGCGACAGGCGGCAGGCCGGCTCCATCCTCCTCGCCTGAAGATCGGAGTACGAGCCAAGCAGAGGCTGGATGTCAACATCACCTCTGTCTTACTGGGTACATAGTCTGGGTCAAACACACTCATAGGCCTCCATGCTTTTCTCTAACTGTTTGCTTCCATATTTATAAGTGGTATGTTAATATTGACACCCTGCTGCGGGCCTGTCGTCCTGACTCACAGAGCAGTACAGCACCACCAAGACTTCGTGGTTGGCAGATTACTGCAAGGAAGACGAGCAGTCGCCACAGCCCTCCACCACTCTGTCTTGGATGGGGTCATCAGTGGACCCCCCCTCCTTTGGCCAGAGTGAGTATTAGCCATCTGCTTAACCTGCACTCTCCAGCTCTTGAAAAAGATTAACTGCACTGGAGTTACATACCTGTCTAATAAATCTTATACTTCATTTTTTTTAAGCTGAAGTGTGTAATTTAGGCACCACCAGTTTCACCAAATATATATTACTGTTCAAAAGTGTGTCTTTGAGAGAAGTTTCTTATACTCGGCACAAATGCATTTATTTGACAACTAATACAGTAAAAACAGTAATAATGTGAAATATTATTACAATTTAAAATAACTGTTTTCTATTTTAATATATTTTAAAGTGTAATATATTTTAAAGTTTTATTTATTTTCTTGTCAACCCATAATACTTTTCAGTGAATAGAAAGTTCAAAAGAACAGCATTTATTTGTAATGGACATCTTTTACTGTCATTAATTACTGTCACTTCTGATTAATTTAATGTTTCCTTGTAGAATTTTTTTTTTAAATTTCTTTTAAAAATCCTACTGACCTCAAACTTTCGAACTTTTCAAACTTTCTGACAAACGGGAGAAATACACCTACAAATCATTTGCTTATAGTTGTTTCTACATTTTAAAGCTAGGATAGAACAAAGCTAGGATGGCAGGATAGATTTTTAACATCTTTACAATCACACACTTCAGCTTTAGACAAGTGAATGTTGAATGTTTTGAAAATTAATCCTTCAAATAAATGTATTGTAAAATACACAACTCACAGAGTTTAAACCCAGAAAATCAAAAACAAATTTAAATGTAAATCTTAATATCATGTTGAATTAGTGACTAACAATTAGTTATATCTGTATTTTTAGAGAAGATCGCAACATATACTACCATGATGTGTGCAACTCATTCTACCCTTCTCTTTGACCGTATGCGTTTCCAGTCCTCTTCCTACAGCCTCCTAGCATGTCTCTCTTCTCCTTTTCTCTCTGCTGTCAGGTCTCCCTCTTGCCTACCTTAGAACTAGAAGCTCTACCAGCTTGACTTGTCTTGAGCAGCAGATTCATGCCCAAGGTACAGTTCATAGACGCGTAGCCAACTTTAAAGAAGTCAGAAGGCCGGCTTGTTTAGTATCGTAGAGCTTAGAATACCATCGTTCTCTGGGCTTTTTTTTCTAACCCTAACCCATGATTTATCCCGTGACCCTAACCCATTACCATGTATGCATATTAAATATGTTTTGTGTGAAACGGTTTGATAGAATATTTTTCTTTTAATTATGCTGTCTTGTTACAGAGTTTATGATTGTGTTGTGAAATTGTTACTGAATTTTCATTTATAGTCTTTCTTTCCTGTATGATTTGGGCCATACTTTAGGGAGGAACATTTCTAGCTCATTTTCCACCAAAATATTTTTTTGGTGGACAATACCTGATATAGCTGACATTATTCACAATCTTGAGTGAGACCGGTGGCTAATTTTATATTCATGCCATGTTTCAGCGGATATGAAGCTCTCCAAGAGGAGGCAGCCGTTTGTGCCCTATGCCTTACGCAACCATACTGGCTGCACTATGTGGTTTGCTACTCTTACTACCACACCAACCAGGTCAGAAGAGCTCACACTACAGTATTTAACTACATGTTATATTTGGGGAAAATACATGGTGGTTCTGATGTGTCCACAGAGTGGCACTATCTCACAGCAGTAGTGCCGACTCCATATCTGAAGTGAATGGGCCTGGAACAGATGATACGCACAACATCAGCCAGTGGAGAGAGGTGCTGCCAGGGGAGGAGCTCCCGTTTGAGTTTGAAGCCCGGGAGAAACTGAGACACAGGTAGCAGAGGGTGTCTCTTTTGTAAAAGCAAATCCAATAAGCTTTGAATGTGCTAATGTTGGACAGGATAGTCTATGTTGAAATGTTTTTGACTTAGAGGCCAACTTTTTTTGCTGTACTGTTTGCTTCTCGATACCTCATTGATTTGACTTTACATTTCTTTGCTGATGATGTGCTCTGACCTCAGACACACCCATGAGCTGAAACTCCACCAGCTGCTGGTGCGTGTTGTGGGCTGGGAGCAGGTGAAGCCAGTGTCAGTGGACAAGGTTGGAGTGTTCTTCCGCTACGCCGCCCCTGATCGAAACAACCCCTCGAGCACTGTGAGTTAATGAGTCAAACAATTTATAATTGTGCAAATTCAGTAGTTTGTTATGTGGAGAAGGAAGTTTTTTTACCTTCATTCGAACTATTTAGATCATTAGTAATTCATAAATGCATTATATTAGCGATTCTCTACATGCATTTTGAAGTCTTGGATTTCTCTCATGAGTCTTTGAAATGAATGTTTTTTTCCCCCTCTTTCGTCATTTGATCATTTTGAGATACAAAGTCTTTTAGTAGTTCATGAAAATTGGAAATAATGCTTCATAAAAATTTAATGACCTGGCTTTTCTAGGTTGGCAGCCCAATTAGCAGAACCAACATCATACACCCTCATGTATATGTAAGTGTTTTTACCTCATACCGTTACATCAAATTATCCTAGAGTTTGTACACAGTCTATAATATCTGTTCAGTTCTCAGCCTTGCCGCCTGTTCGAGTGGTTTTCTCTATCACTATGGAGGGCAGTGCACGTAAGGTCATTACGGTTCAGTCAGCGCTCACAGTTAAGAATCGTCTCGAGGTTCCCATGGAAGTGCGACTAGACAGCCCTTCGGCTCCAGACAGTAAGTGTCTACAAACCCACACACGCACTGTTTGCTAAGGTTTACCTGTGTTTATTTATTATGGATCTTATTTTAACTGTTTACCTTCTATAGAACCTGTTGTCCTGCCACCCATCCTGCCCGGAGAGGCCTTGGCCATTCCTCTCCATTTGACCTCTTGGAGGCTTCAGGCAAGACCTAAAGGCTTAGGGTTGTTCTTCTGTAAGATGCCCATCCATTGGACTACTGTGGAGCGGCCTGGTGATGTCAGCAGCAGCAAGAGAGAGTGCCAGTCAGCAGACTTTGAAGAACAACTCAAACGTAACTTTAGGTAAAAACAGGCTGGGAGGAGAAAGTAAATATCAAAGACAAATGAAACTTGAGTTGTAAACCGTTTTTTACAATTATTTTTTTTAAGGTTTTGTGTCGTCATTAAGAAAGAGAACTACCCTGAACAGCAGCCTGCCAAAACTGTGGCGGGAGGTACAAAGCAGATCTACCGCCAACCAGGTCACACCATCTATCTGCTGCCCACCCTAGTGCTGGCCAACCTCCTTCCCTGTGACCTCAACTACTACATCAAAGGGACCTCAATCAAGGGAACCATGAAACCGGGCAAAGAGGCAGTGCTGCATGCTGTAGACACATCACAAAATATAGAATTAGGTGAACTGGAGTACATGCTACATTTCTTTTACATATTTAACATGAAAATTGACCTATTTGCTTTTTTAATCCACATAAAGCATTCAGAAGTATGCTGTTTGTTCTTAGGTGTGCTCCTAGAGAACTTTCCTGTTTGTAAGGAGCTGCTCATCCCTCCCGGTACACAAAATTATGTGGTGCGTATGCGGCTATACGATGTCAACAAACGGCTGCTCTGTCTCACCATTCGGATTATTCTCAGAGCCCAAGGAGCATTAAAAATCCTCATCTCTGCTTCTTACTGGCTCGTCAACAAGACTGGTATGCTTTCATATCTAAGCATTGACTACATATTGATCTAAATTCAAGACTTAAATTGTACTGCACCATGTCTGTAATATTATCATTGGTTATTGTGTCTGCAGGGCTGCCTCTGATCTTCCGCCAGGACAATGGGAAAACGGATGCCGCTGGGCAGTTTGAGGAGCATGAGTTAGCCAGGAGTTTGAGCCCACTGCTCTTTTGCTACACTGACAAAGAGCAACCTAATATGTGAGTGTAAGAGAAGGGGAAAAACCAAAGAACATTGTGTGTTCACACCATGCCCACCCATCAAATGCTTTTGAATAAATTATCTCATTTAATTGGCCTGCAAAAATTCTACAGCCAGAGTTATTTATTTATTATCCAACATAGCAGGAATGTAATTTAAATGCATAACTACCCCTTATTAAAGCTCTCTAAAGTCTTGTCCTCTTTGAACAGGTGCACCATGCGGATCGGTAAAGGGATCCACCCAGATGGTGTTCCAGGATGGTGCCAGGGTTTCTCTCTGGATGGGGGCAGTGGAGTGAGAGCACTCAAAGTCATCCAGCATAGCAACAGACCCGGACTCATCTATAATATAGGTAATAAGGAATGATTATAATATTTTAAGAAATGTTTCTCTTGCATTTGGTATCTGCTAAGACAGGGATGTCTAATACTGCTCCTAGAGGGCCACCATCCTGAAGACTTTAGGTTCAACTTCCCACAACGCTCCTGACTGGAAGTTTCTAGTAATCCTAAAGACATTGATTAGCAGGTTCAGGTGTGTTTGATTAGAATTAAACTCGGCAGGACAGTGGCCCTCCAGAAGCAGGATTGGACACCCCTGTGCTAAGGTGATTTAGTAATGGAATATAATGTCTTATTATAGGAATAAATGTGAGGAAGGGGAAAGGGCGTTATCGTGACACACACATTGTGACCTTTGCTCCACGATACCTACTTGACAATCGATCATCTCAAAAGTTAGCATTCTCGCAGAGGGAATTTGTCAGAGGAAAGGTAGGCGTCCATGTTTTTATTGTGTTTGTCTTTGTGCTATGTTCTTAGATATTTTAATGTATCATAGAATACAGGAAAATAATGTTTTGTTTGTTATGATAACCTGTTGTAGGGTACAGCAAATCCAGATGGATATATCTCCACCCTGCCAGGATCCAGTGTGGTGTTCCACTGGCCTAGAAATGACTATGATCAGCTTCTCTGTGTCCGTCTCATGGATGTACCCAACTGCACATGGTCTGGAGGTTTTGAGGTCAACAAACCTAAATCTTTCCACATCAACATGAGGTACCTTATGCCACCAAATACAGTCACTCTCTAGAGATGGCTAAACAGAAAATGACTGAGGGAAAAGTTCTTGATTTCATAGACATATATTCCTCTCATTATGTGTTCCATAGGGACACTTTAGGGAACTGCTTCTTCCTGCGTGCTGAGATTGCTTTGAAAGGGGCAACGCATCAAATCTCATTCAGTGACACTGACCAGCTGCCCCCACCCTTCCGTATAGATAACATCTCTGAGGTAAGTCCTCAGAGGGTACGCATTATCAAGTATTGTAAGGCAGTAGAATGGTTCAGAAGATTTGAGACTAAAGAGTAGCACTAGGACGGTTGGGAATATGCCCTGGCCTTTACTTGAACCCGGGTCACCCATGAGAATTTGTCGGAGCTCATGAATAACAATAGCATACTAATCGCAATCCCAAACCTAAATTGTTTAAGAAATGTTGGTGCTGCTCTTGCATTTCAGAAATGTCATAGGGAGACATTTGGTTCTGTTTCCACTTCTTACTTCCTAAAATAATGACATTTATCGTGACAATATTATTTCCTTTCAGTGTTCAATTCTGGACACAATAACATTCATGAAAGAGTAGGCATATCAAGATAAAGCACATTATACTTAAAAAGTGTACCTGTTATTAATATTATCCTGTTGTCTTGGGTTTAATGGAGGATTTGCAGGTGTGCACGTTTTCCATCACCTTCCTCCAACCCCAAAGCCAGTTTTCCCGTCATGCGATCTGTTGGTGGTTTTAAATTTACTGAGCGAGACACCATTCTAACCATTACAATAGGTGGATATAAAGCTTTTGTTACATGAAATGGCTCTTTTACTCCCCCTGGCTTGACTTAAGCAATCGATTCATCCGTCAAGCTTTGAATTCACACCTGGCAGCTCTACGTCCTATGGCTTCTCTGTCTCACTGCTGCCCTTACATCAAAACTTTTTTTTGATCTGCTAATAATTATTTTGGGCAGACATTTTGATGGTCTTTTTGTTTGTGTGGGTCTTGATATTAAACAATGAAAAGTCTGTTGGTGCTGGGATTAGACACATTCTCAATGATTTATCTTGGTGTTTCAGATCTTTCATCATCAAACACTCTTGTCCAGGATAGAAGTATCCTGTGACCTCCTGCTTTTATTCAACCATCTTTTTTTATCTCTGACACCAAAACGTCAGGTCTGATATTGCCAACATATTGAGGGAAATTAGATGTTTTCCCAGATCCACTGTCAGCTGCCAATTCTGTGCCATGTTATTTAGTTTTATTCAAGCTGATGGATAGATGCTTGTTGCATAACCACAATCTCCACAAACTCTTTGGTTACACATGTCCTATTTACCTTTAGGTGCCTATCCAGTTCTGGCAACACGGAGTGGCTGATATCCGGCTACACACAGAGGTTAAAGCTGGGGCAGTTCTGGACTACGCTTGCGATGAACCTATTCTTCAACCCTACCTCACCCTCACTGTGAAGGGAGCCGGATCTTCAGAGGTTACCGCTGACATGAACTTCTTTAGAGAATACAACAAGCTCTACTATGAGAACTTCATCTACATTGCTGCGTCCTTCACATTCTCAGAGTGAGTTCTCCACCTTTAATTTTCTAAATAGTTTACCCATCCTTGGAATTGGTAATTTGACCAATTTCAAGCGGAAAACTTTCCAGTGGCTGACTCACTCAAAAATTACCTCTTCAAACTGGTGTTTGTAAATATAAGTAAATATTCACTTGAGGTTGACATTTTGATTTGATAACAGAGATGGAGGGAAAAGGCCAGTGGGGAAGAAGCGGGTGGTCAGCTGTGCTGAACTCGTGCTGGATGTGGAGACGAAAACACTGAGAGTCATCCTAAAAAAAAAGGTCTGCTTATATTCTTTCTCAGCCTTATATCTGCCAGTTTCCCGATTTCTAGTTTATTCTCAAATGTTCTCAAATTTTTTTGTCTGTTAAGGAGCCTGGAAAGCGCTCCCAACTTTGGCGGATGACAGGAACAGGAATGCTCTGTCATGAGGGCTCATCACCTCCACAGAGCAAACCTTCTCAGCCTCGACCCCTCACTTCATCTTTAGTGCTTGACATTGCTGGACTGGCTGCAGTGACAGACAACAGGTTACTTAAACTCTTCACAGCACAACAAAGGACAACTTGTGCTGTCTATCTTAAGCTTGTTCTTGTCCCTGTGGAGAGTAAACATTATCATGGTGTGTGGGTGTCATTTCTCACATATCTTGCATTTTCTTTTTTAGCTATGAGCCTCTGATGTTGAGACGGCCAGACAACCGCCGCAGCACCACCCAGACATGGCACTTCAGCTCTGGCATGTTGACGTGTGGTTTGCCCAGACTAGTCGTCCAGGTCCGTCCTTCTTTCATCCATTTTTCTTTTGCTCCTCAATTGCCTTTTTTCCAATATGAAAGAATCTGTGGCTCTTTAAAATATTGTATGTGCTGTTTTAGGTAAGAGGAGGAGTATCTGGCCTGTATGATGGTGCCGAGGTGGTACTGGGACCAGACTCTGGTGTTTTGGAACCTACACCAGAGCAACAGTTTATCAACCAGAAAATGAGACCTGGCTCAGGTGTTCTGTCCGTACAGGTCCTGCCTGATGGGCCCACACGAGTACTACAGGCAAGACACCCCTCCTGTCTCATTGTTATTGAATTGCATGGTTGGGATAGCATGCCATCTGAAACCATATGAAATGGAAACACTTCTTATGTTTCTTTCACACTTTCTAATATAATGAGAAGCTGCATACCTCATTTCAGATCAGTGACTTCAACCAACGGCGCGTGAATAGACCTTCTCCCAGCACTGAGGAAGACCAGAATAAAGAGAGTGCTCAGACAAAAGTTCCTGAGGAGGAGCTTGAGGTAAAAACCATGTTGTTGTTTTTTGTCCAGCTGATTGATTAATGTGGAATTTTAACATCATTGTGTTTCCAGTAAAAACCAAACTAGAACAGTGTTATCAAATATTGAACTTGGAAGTTCAGACCTCCCTATTCATGCCCTTGTGTGTAGGTGTTGTTGAATCTAGAGGAAGGAGTGGGTCTATCACTGGTGAATAAGCTCCCTGAAGAGCTGGTGTTTGCCACCCTGTCTGGCATTGATGTGCACTTCACCCGCACCGCTGCCAGCCAAGTACTGGAACTTACAGTGAGAGACATTCAGGTAAGCATCCACAGACTTAAATGCATTCATCCAATGTTTGGGAATTTCTCACTTTGGTTTAGGAATGGCTCAAGATGGTTGACGATTAATGAGACTAATTAGTTTATGCCGTTTAAACTTTAGCCAAATTTAATCTAGTAGACAGGCATGTCAGTTGCCAAAGAAGCTTTATCATTTCCCACAAATTTTTCATTCTAAAGCAAACATTTCTGATAGATATGTCTTTACTCTCTCATCTATTACAGGTGGACAATCAGCTCCTGGGCTCCACTCACCCTGTTTTGCTGTCTGTGACTCCAGGCTCCATTGAAAGTACTACAGTGGACTCAGGTCCTGCTCTGCAGGTCAACGCTGTTAAAGTGCCCAGCAGTCTTATGCTCACAGACCTCTTTAAGGTGAAAGCAGTGAACTTATAGATTCACTTTCTCACCAAAATGCTTCACGCTTATCTGTATATCTTCCTTTGACTACAGGAGTTTGATTTATTTACTCTCTGCCTTGCAGCATTTGATGGTCACAGCACGCCGCTATACTGTCATTATTGAGGAAAAACTCTTGATGAAACTGCTCATATTCTTTGGCTACGGTCAGACAGAGGGAGGTGCGTAGTGGTTATCCCTCTGGTGTGTGTAGTATGGGGAATTTACTTCATTATGCTCTGCTAAGTGCTTTATTTTGTGTTTCAGAGGTAGAGAAGCTGGATGAGAACCTCTATGAGAAAGCCAGTGAAGATGCAGGAACGCCAAAGCGCTATTACTTTGAAAACTTGAAGATCAGTGTCCCTCAGGTCAAGCTGAGCGTCTTCACCTCCCACAAGTTGCCCCCTGACCTCAAGGTAAGCCACATTAGAATCAACTGTAGTACTATCAGTGCTTCACTGTTTGCAGTTTTGTTGTTTGAAGTTTGCATTATGCTATGATGTGGAAGTATAATCAAGCGTTGTTCTGCACAGGCCTTGAAGGGAACCCTTGGGTTCCCACTTATTCGGTTTGAAGATGCTATCATTAACATGTACCCATACACTCGAGTCCATCCTTATGAGACACAGGAGATGATCATCAGTGACATCCTCAAGCACTTCAAAGAGGTCATAAACATTCTTCATTCTGAATTATGTTTAAATTATATTTTTATACTGTACATTGTGGTACAAGCGTTTGCATCACCACAGTGTGATTTCATCAGCTCTTGGACTTCATTTTGTAGGAGCTTATCAGTCAGGCGGCTCAGATCTTGGGCTCAGTGGACTTCCTGGGCAACCCCATGGGCTTACTGAATGACGTCACTGAGGGTATGAATGAACTCATCAAGTACGGCAACGTTGGAGGGCTCATCCGCAGTGTTACACATGGTGTTTCCAACTCAGCTGCCAAGGTAAGAAAAGTTCACATTCTTACTGTCGAGTTCACCAGTCCATCTCACAATGCATGATACCCGATCACTTAAGTATTTCACAGGGTTATTTGAAATATTCCTAATTATATGATATATGATAAAGTCCATCTGTTTAGCTGCAAAGTACCAGAGCTGTAACTGCAAGACATGAATTCACTGAGTGCAAGGCCAAGTCATACCGAAAAAAAAGTAAGAGAATGAATTTTCCTCTGTGATCGGGTCTGTTCAAATGTAAATTAGAAGCTGAAGTTGTTTATTTCACAGACTTCTTATTGAATGTTTTTGAAGAAGCGTCCAAGCAGTCTGCTTGAGCAGAACACAAGAACTAGCCACATGTTGTAATTTGATGATTTCCAGGAGAAGAATGGGAACAGCATTGGAAGGTCAAATGCACATGATGTTCACCAGCAGAGCAATGTGACCTGATTTTCCTCCTTATGTGCAATAAAGTGGTGAAGGTTCAGTGAAGTTTATTAGTTTTGGTCTCCCTGTGTAAACAGGCTTGATTCTGCATGTTTACAGAATCATGAGAACACCGACATTTAATAGTTTTGTCAGCATAAAAGTTGAATATCAGCCGTGTAACTTTCTCATGAACATTATAAGAAGTTTGTTTGAGCAGATGGAATTGGCTCATGGCACCAGTGTGTGAATGTGTGTACTCGTATGTGGCTGCAGTTGTGTGTGGTCAGACCTGAGCCTCCACTTCATGTCCTGCAGCCAGCTCTCAGCATGTCTGTCTAACAGGCCATCGCACCACGTCCTTCATTGGCAGCCAGCTCACTGTCAGACAGCGCTTTGTATGCTTTTCCCTCTGTCCGCTCCCTCTGTGCTCTCATTTACTTTCCTTCCAGCCACACTCGCCAAGCTAATGTCTTAAGTACTCATAGCATGGGACAACACTATGTCTCAATCAGCACTTTCACATTCGCACTTGACCCGTTCTCATTTCACTTCGCTGCTTTTTAGCCAAGGTGAGTTTGTTTAAATATGTTTATCATACTGAATAATTATAGTTGATATTTGCAGTCCATTTCTTTGACTTCAGCTCTAATTTTGGCTGTAGTAACTTTTAAGGTCTTTGCTCACTTCCCACCGAAGTGCTGAACAAATGCTTAGGTTTGCTTGAGAAAAAAAAAACTTTTTCAGTTGGCTGCTTTTTTGCCACTAATTCAATTTCATGAGTATAAACAAATTATTACTCCCCCTGGGGAACTTCCAGCAGCATGAATAAAAATGTTTTGCCAAAATCATCCACAAACTGTGTAAGGCTCCATGTCATACCGCTTGGGGTGGAAAAACTTTAATGAAAGATATAAAAGGCATTTGAGAGCTTTGGTTTGATCAAGTGCCTAGAAAGCTTGAGGTTTATTGTATTTGCAAAGATTACTATTAGTTTTTGTATCTTATGTCAGTGGCCACCTAGAATTTATTTTGGAACATGTGCAGACAGGAATTCTGTTGTTAGTTTTACCTTTAAAGGCCTGGGCCTTTTTTAATAGGTATTTCAGCTAATGCACTCTCCATTGACTGCAGTGTGTCTGTGCCTCCAACCTTCTCCACAGATTTTCTTTCAATAGCACCTATATTTTAAACACACATTTGAATTTATATTGAGCAATGTATTAGACATATTTTCAGCAAAGTTACCCCCTGCAGCATAAAGCTGATTTTTCCATCACTGTTTCCATGTCTCGAACAGCCTTAAACTCTCTTGCTGTGGATCAGGATTTTCCTTCATCAGCTTGTACAGTTTTTCACATCTATGTCAGACTCAACCACTTCTTGGCAATAACATCATGGTTTTCATTCCTCTACATCTTCTTTCTCACACATAGACACTGGAACACATTCCCGCACACCTCTAGGGGCCCTGCTTTGAGATAGGATGGTCTAATGGCTCAAGAAGGGGTGGTGTAGCGGGGGGCCATAAACTTGAAAGTGTTCTGATCCTCCTCTCCCTCCCACAAACTCATATCTGGTAAATGTATTGGTATAATTTCACAGTCAAGCCTAAAAAAAGGGAAGAGAGTGAGAGAGAGGGAGGTGGAAGAGGAGGAGGAGCATAGAATCTGAGCTGGCCTTCAGATGAACTCACCAGGGACTTTGCTTGAAGGGGTCATCCCAAGTTCATGCCTGGCTCTTGCTTGAATTCTGCAGAATGTGCCTGTGTTTATAAAGTGCTCTGGCTGCAGTAGGGAGCTCACTGGGCCTGTAACACAAACTCTCTTCCAGGAGGCACCTGCAGGGGACCTGAGTGGGGCCTTTCTGGGCAAAGTCAGGTCAACTGTGCCTAGAGGGGGGAGCGCCACCCCATTAGACAAATTACAGCCTGATATATTTGACAGCTGGATGAGATGGTGTGTAAAAACTGTTATCTGTAATATCCTATGTGTATCCTCAGTTCAGCAGTGGAAGGGTTTGAGAACCATGGTGGTTGCCCAGAATGTGTCTCCCTTGCAATTTAAGCTTGAGTGACTGACTGTAAGACATTAGAAATAAATGTATCTCATGAACTCATAGGAAAATAGAATAGTTGATTTGCATGATTTTGTTTGACTGCGGTCCACAGTATAAACAGCTGAAGAGCTACATGAACTTTTGCTGAAAATGAGACCGGAACTACAATTAGTCATTGATGTGTCGTGTCCTAAAGTAGACAGTCCTCTCCTTAAGGTCAATGCAGGCAGTCCACTCCTTAGGGTCACTGTGGGGGGTTTTCACTAACTGAAAAGACCAGTGTGAGCAACTGTTCCATTTGCTGATTTATTGACAAATGTTTGAATAACAAATTCAAAGATTCTGTATAAATGTATTTCATGCCACATGTTGTTTGGTTTGTTTTCTTATTGGTACAATTAAATTATTAATACTGCATAATTATAGAAATGTCGTAATATTATAGTTAAATATTTTCTTTACTCATTTAAGTGGCAATGCTTCTTTCTGGTATGATAATTTTTCATTTGTAGTACATATAATGTACTATTCTTTTCTTTTGTTGTTGTGAAATGTTTATCTCCCTCTGCAGTTTGCAGGTACCTTATCAGATGGATTGGGCAAGACAATGGACAATCGGCATCAGACTGAACGAGAGTGCATTCGCTATCATGGAGCCACCAGTGGAGAGCACCTTGTGGCAGGGATTCATGGTCTTGCTCATGGTACATCAAAACATTGGCATTTCATATGCACACAGTATTAAGGCACTTATTGTACCATTGTGCAATATTATAAGATTTTTATTGTACTGTACCATGATTTGTCCCCTGAAGTCCCTAACTTGCCATTTCATTGCTGTGTAGGCATCATTGGCGGTCTGACCAGTGTGATAACATCAACTGTGGAGGGAGTCAAGACTGAGGGGGGTGTCAGTGGATTTTTCTCTGGTCTGGGGAAAGGATTGGTCGGCACAGTGACAAAACCTGTGGCAGGAGCTTTGGATTTTGCCTCCGAAACAGCACAAACTGTCAGAGAAATGGCCACCCTAAGCAACAGGTATTTTCCACTCAATTATGTATTCAGGTATTTTTTTTCTATTATGGAAAAGGATGACAGACATATTTAGATGACTGGCATATCCACGGCCTTGTTCATGGCCCTTTTCCAATGCAGGGTGCCAGTGACGGTGTCCAAGATGGAATACAAAACAGAAACAAATCAGTCTGAATAGGTTGATAAAAAAACATCAGAAACAATGCCGTGAATGTCCCCATTGCTCAGCACCTCCAATCACCCAATTTTCAACGTCTGTCTAAACTAAAAAATATTTTAGATGAATTATTACTATCAATTTACTATAAATGTTATGTTACATCTACTAAACATTGCATCAGATTACTTTTAAATTCTTAAAACTACTGACATTAATAGTAATAAGGACCATAATGCAGCTAGTTTGTAGTCACGCAGTCAGTTACATCATTGTTCAGCTGGAAGTCGGTGGGATAAATTGTTGATCGATTGTTGAGCCCTGGCTTCGGCATGGGAACCATCACCATTTCAGTAGAAAAGGGGTATCTGTGGTTCAATGTTTATAGCTCTTACAACTTTGCAGAGCCTTCGTGACCTCTCTGTTGATGTGCCCATAAATCCCACCTGCCTTTTGATGAGTTTAGCTTGTGGCTAGCCAAACTCTACATTAATGAACACCTGCTAATGGTCCAAAGCACAATCCAGAACTGGTCGAAGAACTTGCCTACTGTTTTAAGAGCAGCCTTTAGGGTCTCACCTTCATTTCATCCTCTAAAGCCAGCAGCTCTACCTGAGGTTTTATGAGGGGGCCCAAAAGCAGGTCATATTACACAGGCTGTCTGGTATGTGAAGTCATTTGTTCTTCATTTGCCTATGTATATGTGCAGTGGGGAGTGTTTGTGGTTTTACTGCTCCAACTAAAGGAGTAATGAGTCTCAGGTCCTCTCACCGTGTGTGTGTGTGTGTGTGTGTGTGTGTGTGTGTGTGTGTGTGTGTGGGTGTGTGGGTGTGTGGGTGTGTGGGTGTGTGGGTGTGTGGGTGTGTGTGTGTGTGTGTGTGTGTGTGTGTGTGTGTGTGTGTGTGTGTGTGTGTGTGTGTGTGTGTGGGTGTGGGTGTGTGGGAGGGAGGAGAGAGGAGAGAGAGAGAGAGGCATTCGGAGCGTGCCTGCCACAGTGTGGCCAAGAGTTCAGCCAGAGTTCACACCGAAAATGTGCAGGATTCATGGGTCACCGCGGATGCAGTCTGACCTAACTATTACATGTTCTCAACAACACATTTTGCAGGTAGTGCTTCAGCAGCAAATCTTCACATCCTCTATGTCTTGAGGGATCAATCTCTATCCATCAACTACTGGATGTGGTGATTTCCCAGCTTTCTTCCCTTTCAGTCTGAAATGTTCATGATGTTACCCCCATTTTGCACGTTCTCTTGCAAACCATGTCAGTAATGTCACTGTAGATTTATCAGGTGATGTTTGCCTCTTGCTGGTCGGGAGTATGTGTCATATATATTCTCTCAGACCGCAAACAGGAAATAAACAAGTAAATGAGGAGCAGACTTTTGCTAGTTCAGGAATAGTGGAGGTGTCCACACAATCGTTTTTTGCTCTCCTGCCCTGTTAGTGAACTCAGCCTCCCACATCAGTCCCTCCGACAACCCCCCCCCCCCCCCCCACACACACACATACACGCACACACATGCAAACACACATAACATACACCATTCCCAACTGCACTGTGCAATCCAGGCAGGCTTCCAGAGGCAGCTCAATTACAATCTCAAAACAAAGGCAAATAAGTGCTGGGGGTTGGTGGGGGCAGCAGTAGGGGCTCAGACTTTGACTGAATAAACATCCTGTTCCCCACCTTTAGCTGTCAGTTCAGTTTAGAAAAGGTATGCATTTTCTTTACCTCAAGCTTTATTCAAAGAAAGTCCCTCATCTAGTTGGCCTTTTGACAGTCTGCCTTCAATAAGTTTTGGTAAACCTCAAATTCCTTCATAGTAAAATATGACAAGTCTTGTTCTATGGCATTTAATCGAGACAACCGCATTAATACAACTGTGGTTTCCTTTGTGCAGTTTTGATTATTTTACTGTACCTGCTAATAGGGTTGGGCCGATGGACGATATCATCGTCCATCGTGATGGCTGACAGACATCACGATGTTTAGCCGGTATCGCAATCCCCCACCCACGTTTCCATGGTGACGCTTCATGCTTGGTACGTGATCCACCTCTGCAAAAATAGCGCTGTATGAAAGATTGAGCGCTTTTATTTATAAATATTAGCAAACTTGCTTACCATGTCATCAACTATCTTCTATTCCGATTCTCAAATATGTATAAGTGAGTTTGTTTTGTTGTTTAAAAAAAACTTTTATAAATGATCTGGATCTGTAACTTGAGATGGGCGCCGTCATGTTTGTTTGGGCCGCAGCTCAGAGATTCCTGTCTGTTTATTTATTACAGCGCGTGAATTAACCAGTTTCTTCTGAAATAAATGAAAGTGGCCGGTGAACTGGGAGAAAAATAGAGTTGACTTTATAGTTATTTACAATGTGTGTCTGATATGAATAAAAACCGTCGGCAAATCTATTTGAATGGTTTATTATTGCTGCTTCCATAGACACCATTGTGTATTTTACAAACTAAATGTATTGTTTTGCTATAAATTATATGTATTTTAATGTCTGAAACCTAAAATAAACATTATGTGGTTAAAAACACTGAACAGTTGTGATATAACGTTACCCTATGACAAGCACTGAGCGCGTCCGTCTTTGGCTCAGCACCATCCATAGCGGGAAAGCACAGATCTGGCAGTGATGTCACGTCACTGTACATTCGCTCCTTAGTGCTCAGTTGCTGCAGATTTTTCGAAATCGAAATTGCTGATGAGATATAGAGGAAAATATCTAGTGGAAAATGAGAATGTTACCTCCCCCCTCCCCCTCATCGTCCATCGCGATGTTTCACTGTAGACATCGTCTGATACCAAATTGGTAGACATCGCCCAACCCTACCTGCTAATTCTGGGAATCAACATACTTAATACAAATACATTACACAGTTGACCCACAATTGACCCAGTAAACCAAAGATAAAGATCACAAAGATAAACAAATATTAGTCAGCCAAGGATTAAACATCCCAGATGAGCAAACTTGTCACACCACAAGTCAAATAGGTATATATTAGGGATGTGAGAGACTATTCGACTAAAGGATACTGCTGCTGCTAGTGAACGCTGGGAATACTATTTGTTGTCCTTTTTTTTGCACATTTTTACAAAGGCTGTTTGTTTGAAGTAGTATTTTGACTTAGCCTGCACAAAACTTTTCCGTTTCTTCTATGTCAGTCTGGCATAGATTAATTAAGCCTGCTTATAGACTTGTTATACTACCAGTTATTATGGACAATACCATAATAGTATGAAATATTATACTGGTTTAAAGTGGACACATCAATGACTTAACAACAACAGATTTTATATCAATATCCTAACAAATAGAATAACCCTAGATAATATATAGTTGCCTGTACACATCAAGCTTTTCCTGTGATTTTTACCTGATTTTTTACCTGATTTTTACCTGATACTTTTCATCCATGATACAAATTTCACAATTAAATTCGATTTCGATTCACAAGCTTTCGATTTGATTCGATATAGATTAATTGGGGTCTATCAGGTAAACTACATGGTAAATTTCCTCACGGGAAAAAACTAATATTCTGTAACTAATACTGTAAATTATTGAAGGGAACCCCAGTTGATGCATCACTATAATATTATAGGTTAAAATTAACTGATTTGTAGGCTACTTGCATTTAAATTACACATAAGGAAGTTTTTATAAAAATGGTGTTATAATAATACATTTTTAATGACATAATTATGTTTCTACTTGTTTAATATAAACATTTATATGATGGATCTCATAAAAACATGACAGATTTATTCAAACATTAAATATTGAAGAACATGTAAAGTAAAAATACAACTGAGGTAAATATACTCAAAAACCTACTGCAACTCGATTATAACTGCACATGTGACAAATATTTCATCGGGACAACAGAGATGGTGCCCTAATTTCCGTATACTCCGGCAGGCATGCTTTTTGCGGCGTATGCTTCACTATGTCAGTGAAGAACCAAGTTAAACACCTACGTACCGCAGCCTTTCACTTAACGCCCGCCCTCAACCCATTTTGCTCATGATCTTTCTCGGAAAGGAGCAAGAAGTAAGAGCTGTTTGTTTGCACCCATTGACGGCTGACTGGCCAGGCTCCAAGCCCTGTGCCTGACCTAGAGTTGAACCCTATTGTTCCAATCCCACAATCGGGTGCGGGGCATTGTGCTTGATCGCCTCCAGAGCAGTGGGAGAGGCTGCAGAGAGAGAGAGAAAGAGAGGTTAAGAGTCTCCCTGGGTCTGTTACAGTCTTGTCATGCACAGGGCCAGATCCCATGACTTACGGTTATGATTATGAACCGTGGCTTGCTGTCAAAACGAGAGCGAAGTGGAGAATGTGGAAGTTCTGGCTTTTCTAAGGAAAAAACAACACCACAGTCTCCTTAATATGTCATAATGAAGTAACCAGTCGCTTCAGAATATTTGATTTAGTTGCTAATGCTAAAATTTGCCAGGGTGCTGCTGTTTTCTTTCCATGACATCAGTAGAGTTTATAGCAGTTCATTGAGTCACTTAGTTTTTGTTTTCAATATTACATGCTTGATGTGAAATGCAAAAGGGGTTGCAAAATACACGACCCACTTTAAGATTCCAGGTTTGTCCATCCTTGGTTATCCTTTCTTCCCCAGCGCCTTGCATTCTGAGCTCTTGATGAACAGAGGCAGCTGCATTCATCCGGGCTTCACTTTAACCAGAACAGAGAAATGCGGTACACTGCCGTCTTTGTGAATCAACTGGAAACCATCAGGTCTAATCAAATGCCTGCTGGCCCAGATTCAAGCCAGATGTAGGAATTCCACTTGGCCCACCAGTGGCAGCCAAAGAGAAGAGAGGGGTTGTTTGCAGGAGAAGCCAGACCCAAGCTTTGCATTGGCACTGCAGGCTGCTGGCTAGTCCCATCAGTTTTGGCCAGGACCACCAGAACTCTGGAGCTATCATTCCCCTGACCATCGATCGAACTGCACACCTAAAACCAACATGGTGTGTTTGAATGTGAAACAGAATTGAATGATATTATATGGCAGGAGTCTGAGTATGCGAGTTTTTTGGATTGTGCCACAACAGGTGTTATTTCAAGAGACTCAGTTGTTCTCTTTAACGGGAAATGGGGGGGGGGGTTACTTTCCAGTAAAAAGGTGCTTCATTCCAACTTGGATTACCCAATGTTAACCCTCTTAAGGCTGTTGGTTTTGTAAGTAATGATCCTTGTGTGTTTTGTGTGCGTTTCAGGCTGAGCGTTCAGCGAGTAAGGAAGCCGCGCTGCTGTAAGGGCCCTCAGGGGCTGCTGCCTCGATTCTCCTCCCTACAAGCAGATGGACAAGAACAGCTCTTTCACTTAACGGATAATATCCACTCTGAATCGTAAGTATCCTTTCTGACAGTTAAGTCAGGTTAGGTTGCTTTGTGAATTTCTTCTTTTCTTTGTTATTGAATGTAGGATTAAAAACAAACAAAGCTCATTTTCCAAATGGTTCTTCTAGTTCAAGAATCACATTGAAGGTTTTCTTAGGGAAAGGGACATAGGGACATCATTTTTTAGATCGTCTTTGGTTGTAAGCTTTAGGGCTTGTTTCTCTGTTCAAAAAGTGAGACCGAAAAGACATTTATCACCAAAGATGCTAATCCATCCAGATCAGCAGACCCCTGTTGGCCCACCTGACCTTTCTGCTCAGAGGTGCCACACAGGCCATTAGTCTCCTCAGCTGTAGCCTGCACAATCTGTCCTGCGCTCTCTTACACACTGGAACCGTCTTAATGTTGTCGGTTTAATGTGCTAATCTTTTCTTCTCTGGTGCATTAAATAGCAAGCTTGACTTAATCCTTTTTCAGAGGAAAATGTATTGCGGAGTACAAATTTGCATCAGAATCCTTGGGCGAATTTGGTCCGAATTGAATCATAATACATCTGCTGTACCATTATGCAAAATAAATTGAATTTACACAGATATCACCAGGACATAATACTTTCTGCCCTTTGTAGATCAATGGTGTACTGATCGTATGCCTATTTTCTTCTGTAGTTTCATTGCCGTGGAGCCCATAGACACATACTGTGTGCTGATCTCCTCCAAAGTGGTGTATTTCCTCAAGCCTGGAGAATTTGCGGATCGTGAAGCAATCTTTTTAGAGGTCAAATATGATGATCTCTATCATTGTCTGGTGTCCAAGGACCATGGGAAAGTATATGTACAGCTTACTAAGAAGGCAGAAAGCACTAGTAGCGGAGTGGCCATTCCAGGTCCATCACACCAGAAACCTATGGTAAGTGACCTATCCCTCCGTGTTCACATACACAATTCACATGAGACTAAGGGCGGAAGATTTAGTCACTAGATGTTTTTAGAATAGCAAAATATAGATATTACTACATGGTGCAATGTGAAACGTTTGGGGGTGAATTTTCAGCAAATAATGCCTACAGTATATGATGAAATTTACCAATACTGGATAATGATTATAGGTAATATATGATTTTGGTCATTACGACCACTAGTAAATATCTCATTAACATTTCGAGATATATTTTTCTAATTCCATTCCAAATGTCATTTGTTGTTTCTCATAGGTCCATGTGAAAAGCGAGAACCTTGCCATCAAGATTTCACAAGAAATCAATTATGCCAAGAGCCTTTACTATGAACAGCAGCTCATGCTGCCTCCCAGTGAGAATGAGGATAGCTTATTATTAGACTTTTAACTACACTGACCCGCAGGTGTTTCTCGCTCATTTTTCAACAGCTACTTCCTTTTTTCTTTTTCTGTGAAAGGACAGTAATAAATCAGCCGAGCGTAATCATCCACTTAGGCCAGGGTACGGACATGCTCACAGCATGTGGTTTGTTCGGTGATTCAAACTAGTCTAGAGGGGCTGTTGTAAACTCTGGCAAGCACAGATTTCACTTAAATATGCAAGTATTAGTTTCCTTGCAATCCTTAGAAGTAGAATTAATTTTGTTTGTTTTACAATTGGTGAAAAGTGGTGTTTGTCGCTAGATGTGCACAGCTAGTCTGACACTGTACAGTGTATGTTTGTGTATAGATCCTCTATGTATATAGGCACACCAATAGGACTAACTGCCATGTATATAAAATTTTGAAATTAATTATGGTATGAAATTAATCTTGGATTGCTGTACAAAACTGCCTTTAAAGGAAAGTTCATTTTGCTCTAAATATGTGTGGTTGGAAGTTATGATTGAATTGCACTGATAAAAATGTAGGGAAGTTAAGCTGCTCTCACCATTCACCGGTGACTCAACACACACACACACACACACACACACACACACACACACACACACACACACACACACACACACACACACACACACACACACACACACACACACACACACACACACACACACACATACACACACAGAGAGAGAGAGCAAGTGTTGGAATTACTGACATGCATTTTTCACCTCTCCATATGCAGTCCACTCTCAAAAACATCTGTCTGAAAACAGATGAAACATCTGTTTCTTATCTCCGTTTCTTATTTTCTTATTTTCTTGTCTTTTCTATATCCAATTTAATGAAAGTAATGAAATTTAAATTCTGAATGAAAAATCTTGTTTCTTCAGTTTTCTAGTTTCTCCTTTATTCTGTTTCTAAGGTCTTTTAAAAGTTCAAGCTTAACATTTGAAACACATTTAACATATTTCAACAAATAAAATTATGGTACTCTGTAGTGAATTCTATTATGATTCTCTTGCCTTTAGTGCTCTTTATGTGTCACACAATCAACAAAGTTTTGTCATCTGATGTTCTACATCATAAAGAGACAATAATCTCCTCTATTTCATTTTTCCCAATCTCAAACATTTCTTATTTTACTCACCGTTTTAAACATGAACATTATCATGGAATTAATTGTTTCATTGAATGAAACGATTCCTTTTAATTTGTTACAGTTGTTACCAAAGATCAGACACTACAAATGTTTTCTCTTTAAAGAGTCACCTTCCTCACTTATCTTAACTGTGTATATAGTTGGCTATACTGGTCTATCAGAATAAAACTTAGATTTTTAACTTCTGTGACTGCCTCTGAGAACACTGGTCAGTAATTAGGATAATATGAACAATACACCTATAATGTGTTTTCTAAGTTGTCTATTATTTAAATACTGATATGTTGTATACAATCCTACAAAGCTGGTTTCCTCTATAACTGCACAATATGCAAAACAAATATAGTGTGTAAATTTATTTTGTTGTAATATGCAAATGTATAAAGACATAATAATAAAAGTTATGGTTTAACACAGTATTTGTATTTAATGTGTTTTATGATTGATTAATCTGTTATTTTTTGGTAAAATAAAATAAATAAAAATTCCAGAGTGTCTGCTTTGTTAATCAGGAAATATTTCAACATTTCATAAAGAGGAACGTTAGTGAGATGGATGTCTGTGGGCTACATCTAAACCGGGGGTGATGGAGAATAGTAGGCTATAACTTTAAAATAATTTTTAGCATTCGGTGTTTAGCGATGTTTGTGAGACTGTCAACTGTAACTGTTAATTCGCGCCAAGTATAACAGGCGGGAACTGCCGGTAGTTGACGCACTATGTTTATTATCGCAAGACGATGATTTGCTTGTAATGGAAAATTATATTTTGTCAACGAAACTGATTTAAAAGGTTAATATAATATGAGAATCATTGGCATTAAAATCTGTGGCTTACGAAAATTCACCATGGTTTTGCTGCACTCACCGTAGTTTAACCATGGTATTTGAAGTAAAACTGTACGTGGTTATACAAATGGTATTCAATCCGCAAAAAAAAACATGGTTACTTCATTTTTCCTATAATAAACCATGGTTAATTTTCATACCTGGTTGTTTCTTTATTTTTTAATTTTGATGTTTGAATTTTTCAACTTTTAGTTATAATGGGGCTATTTTCTAAACACAGAGGATATTGCAGGCAAATCAGATTTCTTCTCATTTGGTACAATGTAGGCACACGTAGTTATGCAGGAAAAATGGCGGTGCATCATCTTGCTATCCAAATAAGCGGTGCAGAACTCCTCCATCGCACAGTAAAATGCCAAAATCTTTGGACATGCCAGCTGCGTCCGAAAGCTTAGGCAGCTGACTTATGCCTCGCTGCCCTATCAGGCAATGACTTTGCAGGCAGCATCTGCGCACGAAGGTACCTCACGAAACTGATTTCTGAAAGACTTCTGAGGTAGCGTAACGGTTTTAATGATCTACAGCAAAATAGAGCGAGCTTTGGTGAAAACTAAGTGAATATTTAATGACTACAATAGTCATTTCCCGGTAGAAATGACATCATAGGTGGAAAAACGTTGATCAGAAATGTACATTTACACAAAAACTGACGACCAGCCGCAACTTTCAGACACCACCTTTATTTTTTTAGCTCAACTGTCAAAGAATGGAAAGCACAGGATTGTGGGATATCAAAGGCAGCGAAGGATACATCTATGCTGCCTTCAAAATTCGATTAGATGAAGGTATCTCAGGAGACAGGAACTCATTAAAAATTGGAATCGCCTTTCAAACCGCCTTATATGTTTTTTTTTTTTAGCTCTCCAGACTTTCAAAAACCCATCTGGATAAAATATGGATAAGCAAAAAAATATGATTTTTGCTGGTAGTCTGAACATGGCCTTAGTATAGCCTATTCTTCTTGTTGACTGACAGTGTGATGTCAGATCAAAGGTCTTTCCCTTAAGGGTGACACACTCATTAGTTAAAGATGGAATGGCTCTGGCCACGCAACCCATAATTCAGTATTGCTAAAACTATAGGAACAACAATGCTAGTGCTAACATTGAGCATGAGTTACCATGTGCCCTATCAATACTCTTAGTACCCAGTTCTACTTTTCCACCTGTGCTTGGTCACATTAAGCTGCTCTTTTCTCTGGGTAAAGGGTTCATCACAGGGTGAGCTGTCTGTCCAACAGCCTACTCAGATTTATCTACTATTTGGCTAACCTTGCTCTGAACTCACCCCCTGAGATTTGAGCTGACTTCTCCAACACACATGCACTCCATGACACAGTTTCATGTCCTGATCCCATTCTCAACAGTGTCCATCATTGCGGTTAGACATGCCAAACCTAATTCTTCAGTTTTTGTCGTTCGGGGTATACAACATTTTTGGTGATTATTCCCCCAGCCCCATATATTATTTATTTTATATAGTTTATCAAAAAGCAACCTTTTCTTTCAGTCACAAAATAACAATTGAATGTGTAGAATGAAGAATGTGATGTGAATTGGCAATCACATAATTGCAATAGCTGCTTGTGCCCGTTGTATGTCAGTTTCAGTCCCAAGTGTGCTTTGATACCACTCTATTGTCTTATAATACCGCAGCAGGGATGCACCGCATGGAAAGAATTTGAAGTAGAGACGGCGAAAGTAAAAACATCTGCCTGTAGATTTGATTTTATGAGGTTACAGGGTCTTAGATCTCGCATCCAAATTGGCAAATCGAGGCGTAGGAGAAAATTGTCAACAGGCGCTGAATTACCTACCCATCTGTTTGGTGCGATACAGCTGTATCAAAAGCAAACATCAGTTATTCAGCTAGGTGTGAGTGACAAATCTGAACAAAATGACATGTTCTGGATTTGTCTATTAGCCTTCCAGTGGCTGACCCCTCTTCAGTGTGCTTTCCTGTTAAGTGGAGTTATAGTGTTATGACAACCCTGCCTAGCGCACAATGAGCTCATGATTGGCTGGTCTACAGCGGTGGAATGCTGACCATGAAATGCCTGTGAGTTTTGGCAGAGACAGAACAAGCACTCTGCCAGGGACCGACACTTCCCTGTTTTCAAACCCACATGAACACCCACAAAATAACACTCACGGGTTTTTTTTAAGATCAAATACTGTTTATTTGAAGTTGACCTTAATATGAAGGTAGACATGCTGGAATTACTTTAAACATGTCCCATACGGCAAAAAAACAAATAATTTTTCTGTTCTAAATATATTTCAAATATATGCTAAATACATGAGGTAAACGGCACCGCTTAAGGACAAATATTTTTCAAATTCAAAATACAATTTTATTTAAACCAAAATAATTTCCAAAATGTATTTCAATGTGCAAGAAAATACATTTACAATTTGGAAATAAATTTTGAGTAAATGTAAAAATGTATTTTTAAAAAATGTTTTGTACAATATTAATACACAGTATTTAGATTGAAAAATAAAAAGCGGCCAATAACTAAAACGTACTGAAATTATATATTTATTTTTTAACATCTATATTAGCAATTTATTTTGAAATATATATAAGAATATGTATTTACCGTACATGTGTTGTTACAAAAAATTTTCTTAAAATTAGTGGAAATCTATGAAACTCCCAAAGGCAACATTACAAGATCAAAAAACCCTGATGAGCATTCTAAGAATCATTTCTTTCTTAACTCTATCAGTCTGTGCTCTGCGTTATCACAATATCCAAGGAACACTTTCTCCTACATGCCTGTGTGCAGTCCAGTATAGGGCAACCAAATCCAAATTCATCTACGTAAGACTCGCAGACATAGTTCTTGGGAAAACAAGCCATCTTGAGACGCTGTTCCCAGTGACCCCAAAGCAATAGATTGATGTTCCTGGTCATAGTCCTGGCTTTGCATGAAAAATTGGTTTTGATAATTTTTCACAGTCAAGCTGTTCCTGAGTTTAAGTCCGTCCTTTGAATGTGTTCATGCAGGTGTAGCTTCCTGAAAACTTGTGGATCTCTTCCAAGGCAGACTGTGGCAAAAGGCTGAGAAGAAAGAAGAAGAAAAAAAAAGTTATTTGCTAAATATAAAATTGTAGAATTACGTAATAAAGTGGGGTGGAAAGTAAGACCGCATTTGCCTGAGAGCTAGATATATTTCTGCGATATAGACTGTATGTAGCCCCGCCACTTTTCGCCACATTGTGTTCTTTCTTCCGGTTTGTATTTCCACAGCATGAAGGTAAGATCTTACGGATTTATGAATGAATTGCTTGTTTTTAAATCTTCCCAGTCTGCTGACATTTATGACATCCGCTTCAAACATAACAATGCTCATGGTAACTTTCAATAACTTAACAAGTAAATCCACTTCACCAGCTAATTACTGTTCGATAGCGATGCCATAGAAATATAGAGATTCCGCAAAAAACAGAAGTTCAAAGACAAAAATCTAAAGATGGCATGTTTCTATGGCGCATAAGATCTATAAAATGTATACATTCCATGTTGTAATAAACTTTTAAATAAACAGAAATTATTTTTTAAAAATATTTATTTTTTTGCCATTTTTGCCTTTATTCAGATAGAAAATTGTGGGACGGGTTTGGGATTCGAACTCGGGTCGCCCGAAGCACAATTGAGCTACATGACGCCCATCCCCACAAGGCTATCAGCTCCGACATAATATAATTAAATAATATAATAAAAGTCATTATATAACAATACATTTGAATTAATTATGATTAAGAATAATGTTATGTATATGACAAAGTGTTATTCTGCTCTGATTCCTACAACAGTGACAGTCTCACCTCTTAAGGATGACAAGAAAGTGCATGGTCCATGGCAGGACAACGAAGGCAGTGTTGGTCCTAACTGCATCCACAGTGCGCTCAGCCACCATCTCAGGATTCAGAGGAGGAAACAGCTTAGGGAACCTAAGAGGAGCTTTCATGAATTATGGAGCGCTTGAATTCCAGCTAGGTCTTGTTTATCAGCGGCAGCAGCTCATTACCTCACTCTCATGCCCTGGAACATCTCTGTGTCCGTATGGAAGGGAAGCACTGTGCTACAGCCCACTCCAGGGCAGTCCAGCAGGCCTAGCGTCAGGCTTTCCATGAAGGCATAAGAAGAGGCCTTGGACGTGCAGTAGTCGATGGCTCCGGGGATGGAGGACAGGGAGAGAATGGAGTTAATGCACACCACGTGGCCGTTGCACAGCTCCAGCATGCGAGGCAGAAATGCTTTCGTGGTCTGTGGGGGAGACAGACACAATTACGCATTGTTCTGTTCCCTCAACCATTTTCTGGAAAATCCAACAATAACAATGACAGCTTCAGAGCTTCGGGGTCAAGAATGTGTTAATTGTCTAGGATTCTCTAAGGCTACCTTTGGTGAAAGTCAACAAGCATATTTTGTCCGGCTCAGCAGAAATATGACCCCGCGTTCAGTGTTTGATCTGATGGCTTCTATGCAAAACTCTATTTAAAACTGGCATTCTGCAAACGCCATGTGTTTGAAATTAGAGCAACAATATATTACAGCAATCCTCAGCGTGAGCTACTACTGCAGCTGAAGCTTTAGATGATCGGCTCTTGCTCTCATTGAATATGTCCTAAAACGCACGACTGTGTAGCCTAGATCTTCCAAACAGTGCATTTCCTTTGAAATATTTAACTTTCACTTTTCCCCTAGTTATTTTAGAATCATTCCTTTGCTTTTGTGTGTGAATATCTCTTGTAGTTTTGTCTCTGACTGTTCTATGTGAGGAATGTTGTTACTTTTTCTCTCTTGGCAAAAACACACTTAAATGATGAGGAACGCTTCCAAGAATTACAGCATGCCAAGTGACTTAACGTTAAGTAACTGAAAAATGTTCTGCAAAACACAAAGGAGTATCTAGAGTTCATGTTAGGTTCAAAGCGTGGTTACAGTAGTATGGCTGCGCTATAATAAATTGACAGTCATGAGAGCAGCGAGTAAGTCAAGAAATGTATTAGTCTCTTACCCAGAACTGTCCAAGTGTGTTTATGTGCTGGGTCTTCAGGAGTGCGTCATCGTCACTGTCCATTAGACTTTTCCCATGAACAACAGCTGCGTTATTGACTAGAATGGTGACATCCCCAACCTGTGTGAGACCACATTGCAAAATTCATTCTGTGGACGAGTAAAATTAACATTTTATTTCTGTTACAAGGAAAAGGAATGGAGAGAAAAATATAATAAAATAAAAAATATATAATAATAATAATAATAATGTAAATAAATGTAAATAATATAAAATAATATAAGTCAAGAAATTGTTTATTAAAATCTAGGAATAACATGGTATCACAATAGATACAAAAGCAGAAACAAATATAATAAAATAAAATAAATAATAACAACAACAATAGTAAAAACAAAAAGAGTATAATATAATAATATATGTAAATAATATAAAATAATATAAGTCAAGAAATTGTTTATTAAAATCTAGGAATAACATGGTATCATAATAGATACAAAAGCAGAAACAAATATAATAAAATAAATAATAACAACAACAATAGTAATAAACAAAAAGAGTGTAATATAATAATATAAATAGGGCATTCCTTTTTAATTTTAGGAAACAACATTGTACCACAAATTAGATACCAAAGCAGAGAAAAATATAATAAAATGTTTTTAAAAAATCAAACAAAATAATATTAATAATAAACATTATATAATATAAAATAAGGCAATTGCTTAATTTAGGAAACAGCATGATACCACAACAGACACCAAAGCATAGAAGAAGAAAAACATCATAATAATATAAATGTGAATAATATAATATAAAATAACTATTTAATTTAAACATCATAAACAGGGGTCCCTTGCAAGTTGGAGATCATTATTTATGGAGGTCTTTGGCATCTTATTATTATTAAATATCAACATATTTGAAAATACCTAGCCTAGCCCCTCGTGGCCACAAAGGGAGCAGTAGTGACAGTGTTGCCAGACGTACGATAATTGTTGTATTTGTACGATAATTTTGACCTCTGTACAATGTACGATCAATAATGAAAAAAATCCCATAATGTACAATAATTTCAGAATTGTGTGACACTTCAAATGATGGTCATTGTAGGGCTGCTATACTCATTGATGTAGCTATGGATTCTACGTCTACCGTGAGAAGAACGTGGTGTTACGCATGTCTTCCATCTCATCTCATGTTATTTCTTCTCAGCCAATCATTGTGGAGAATAACTCTCTCATGAGCACAAGTTAATGTTCTTTTTGTATATTGTATACAAAGTTGTATATCATTAACATGTCATCTCTGTATGTATTGCAAGAAGAAAAAGTAAAAAAAAAAAAAGAGTAAAAAAAGTTTTTAAAAAATTAAGTTAACGTTCCTTCCGCGGCGCTTAGGTCAGTTTTTTCCAAGCTGAGGTCGATATTTTACCAATAAAGTCATTTTCAAGTTAGCTGTAATCTGTACGTTCGACTCGTGTACGTTAATTCCCTTCCAAAAATACGATAATTTTTAGTGTCTGGTAGGCCTACAATACTTGTACATTTCCAATCTGGCAACACTGACTAGTGACTAGTGAAACCTAAAATGACAAATGAGACACTACGGTCTTGTGGATCGACGTATCTGAGCAAAAGCCACAAGACTAGCTGTTTGAGACAGGGTTATTCCCTATAAAGTCATTTTAGAGCTCTTGAAAGAAGACATGCAGAGTGTAAGTCTACCTTTTCCCTGAGCACTTTGGCCTGCTGGTACACCTCCTCTCTGTTGCCCACGTCACACACAAAGTAATGACACTCTGTTCCAGTCATAGAGATCTCCTCACAGGTCTCTTTTAAACATTTCTCTGTGCGGCCCCACAAGATCACCTGAGGGAGGAAAGACATGATTGGTTTAAAGCAAATTCAGAACATCATGTACACTTTCCAAGACAGGAAGTGGAATTTTTACATTGTGAGATGATGGACAACACTCTCCAACTCTATGATGCATTATGCATGATTGCTACACATTGATGTATGTACAGGCTGAGTTCTCTAAGGAGTTACTGAATAAAGTATTTCCTTATCGTATTATTGTACACAAGGTTTAGGGAGAGCCAGTGAGAGTGATAGAGGACAGGGTCAGGCTGTATAGGTCGGTTCACTCTCTGGCTATTAGATCCATCACTCAGCAAGGTCAGCAAGAGGTAATGCACACAAGCATGAGCCCGTCCCCTCCCCATCCTGCCAATCTCAATCTACCTCATAAACAAACATACACACATAAAACGGTCACATTTTCTGACCTTCTGAGGAACCCTTTAGTGTGGGGAAATCTCACAAAACCTGTCAAGAACATGTCCGGGCCACACCAGAAGTAGAAAAAAGTTCTTAAAGAAATGATCTACCATTAGGTTTTTTTTGCATTGTGACAGTACATTCCAAACATATTATCACTATTGTTATGTGAAATTCTCATTACAATTTAATAATATATAACGTTTTGCATTACAGTAAAATACTTCTGCACATTTGAATTGTATTGCAGTAATAAAATAAAATAAAATAAAATGCAAAAATAAAACCCATCCATAGGGTTTTCCTTTCTATGGCCTGATATGCTGGGATAGATTCCATCATCCCCACAACCCAACATAGGACAAGCAGTTTGGAGAATGGATTGGATTGGATTAAATGAAAAATAAATATATAGCCTAAAATACAAAAAATTCAATAAAATAAAAAATATTGTCACAATGAAATTAAAAATGGCTGAATTTCTTTATACAAAATATTATTGTATGAGCGAGAGAGAGAAAGAGAGAGAGAGAGCGCGAGAGAGAGAGAGAGAGAGAGAGAGAGAGAGAGAGAGAGAGAGAGAGAGAGAGAGTAAAATAAAAGCAAGCAACAGATGTGCTGAGTGACATACTGCCTGACTCATGTCCCACCAATGTCACAAACAGCACATGGTAAGTGTCCCATTATCAGTAAAAGTTCAAGCAACAGAGCCACCGGGAGACATAAGGAGGGGCAGCTTAACGCCCCCCTCATTAGTGCTGGCCCAGTGGGGTCAGGCAGGGGCCAAAGCACAGCGGGAGTATGAAAAGGACCAGCCTCTATACACCTTTACCTTCCCATCTTTATCATTTAGCCTACATAAACTTTGTAGAATTGATGAACTTCACACAGGTAGTGAATCAACACTGAACTGACTTCAGCTGAATAATGACACTATTGTCTTTTACAGCAGAATGGAATTCTGTTGTTTACATCATTGATCATTGTTTTCCTGTTTATCACTGTGAAGCTGCTTTGAAACAATCTGTATTGTATAAAGCGCTATATAAATAAATGTGACTGACTAGAACTTCATAACTAATGTATGTTTCGCCATGTTTTTATGCTGTCAACTCATAGACTAATGCAGTAATTACAAGAAAAACATTTTCATCCTATTTAAATCCACTCACCAGGGAACTAAAAGTTAAATACTACATAAGTAATCAATATATCAATATATAATTGAGGGGCCCTGACTTGTGTCTGCTTGACTTGACTTTCATACACAGCATCGGCTCTTTTGGCTTTCCATTTGATTCCTTTCCTCTGGGATTCAGCCGTAAGAAGCCCACACAATAACACAAATGACATCATCAGCCCTGCTCTGCTAAATCTGGCTGACCTGCCAATGAACTTGGTTGTGGTAACCAATCTGCAAGGTGCTTCTCTGCCTACTACACCCCCTTGCAAACGATCCATTCACACACCTACACATGTTGGGCACACATTCACACACATGAATGCTCTCACACGCACACTAGCAGCTATTCCTGACACTTGATGCTCGTACTTTAGTGCTATTGAGGTATTATTCTTATAATGAGTTTTTATATTCATTGCCAATAATCATAATAAATAGCATGATATTTCAGTCACCCCCCCCCCCCCCCCAACTTTTTTCTGAACTTCCCTGGAAGGTTAAAGAGTCACACATGATTTGAGTTCAACAAAACAGCCTTGCCTGTCAGCAGCCCATTGTTGGGCATTTGTAAAGACATAAAGGCTTAGGAAACACCTGTGTTTGTGCGCAGGAGGAATATGAAACAGAACTTAAGGCTTCACATGGGGGCAGCTACAGGTCAATGTACCTTCTGTTGACTACACTGACTAAAACACACACACACACACACACACACACACACACACACAACACACACACACACTGTCTGTGCCCCATCAGAACAAACTCCACCATTCAAAGCCTAGGCCTGTTTGCATAGCCAAAAAGGTGAGCAAATCAGGTTAACACAACCCTCAATGATCCTGTTTGATTGTCAGTAGCCTAATGCTGAAATGCTAAAGATACCAACCAATAATGTTGTAGTAAACAAGTCCTACTCACATTTGGCACTTTTACAGCTTATTCCTTTTCCATTTTCTTTCCTCATTTTTAGAAATTATTTGTACTTTATTTTAGGAGTGCTGTCTATTTTAATTTATTATTTAATCTGTCTAAAACTGAGCACAAACCAGCGCATATTCTCACCTGCTGTCGCCTAAATAAACGCTAACAAACAGAAGTGGCGTTCGCGTTCGCCATAGGAGGTTACCATAGCAACAGTGCGCTGCCCAGGCGCTTTCTTTACGATCAGTGTCAGAGTTACACATAATTATAAAGTATGACAACAAGTAGCTTCATAATGTATAATTTTATTAAATATCTGCAGATATATCACACAGCTTTAGAGTTTTACTTAAGAAATCTTTTTTTTCAGATAATTGCAGTATTAGAATGTGCGTTGCGATAGAAGAACTTCAGATTGCTAATTGGAAATTATGCAATCATTTGAATTAAAAAATTTTTTAAAAGGCACATTTCTGAAATACCTTTCAAGTAGGCTATAGGCGATACTTGGAAGTCATTGTATAACTTGCACACAGCAAGACCAAACAGCACTCAAAAATATTTTTAGTCTATTACTAAAGCAAAATGAGTAGTTACATAATAAAGAATTGCATTACATTGAATAAAAACGCTAACACCGCAGGCAGAAGCTTTACCTTTCTTGCTCCTTGCTTGGCAAACTCTTTAGCCAGGTGACGGCCAATTCCTCTTCCACCTCCAGTGATAAGGACCACATCGGTGCCCAGATCTCTGCGCTTCTGGTGCGCGAAGAAGCGCACGATCGCCCTCAATAAGCACAAGAAAATCTGGAAAGGAAAAAGCAACGCGCATCCCAGCACCTTCATCTCCATCACACAGTCCACGCTTTTCTACCGAGTTGAGTTCTATCGAGTAAAACGAGCTCGTGCGTCGGGAGTGTGTTTGTAACTTGTCAGCTGTCAAAAGGCACGCTGGAGTTCTCTGAGAAACTGGAAATGCGTCCTGCTCTCCTGGTCTGAAAGAAGCTGTCCCTTAAAGTGCGAGTAGGTCTAATAGAGGACCTCAGCGTGCCAAGTGTCTTACCTATCTAGGAATGAAGAACTGTCACATGTGAGACGACTCTCTCTCTCTCTTTCTCCCCCTCACTCACAACGCGTCTCCGTGCGCTTTAGGCTATCTCAAGAGGCGGGACGGGAGTCTTGCAAGTGTCGTACGAAGATTGAGAGATCATTTGTGAAACATTTATTTATAATTTATGCGGCACTCTTGTCCTCTCATTATAAGAGAAGTCATGCTGATCACTGTTACTGACTTAAAGGGGTTCATCGTGAGCGCCGCTGGGAGACTCATTAGTAATGCGCATCTATTTTCTCATCCAATTCTTCTAACACGCTGGACGTTTTGAGGAAAGACAACGCGGCATTTATTTAAAAAACTCTAAAACGGAAGAACTGTGATTCAGAAGGGTAGCCTATTTAAGCATTAGGCTAGGCCTATCCCACGAGCAAATTTTAATGCTGCCTTCAACGAGCACGACTGACCAAACCGAGTTGTGATGACGTGAAATATGGTTCAACTTGGTTGTGAATGGTTATTAGCTAAGCAAAACTTATAAACAACACATTTAAAGTTTGTTCAAATTTAAAGCCCACCTTTCATGGTTGCCTTAACAAACAATATTTTAGGCATGATATCTAACAAAAACATTAATGGATATAATTATAATTAATTGGATATAATTGTATATGAACACAATTGGATATAAATCCAAATAAGGCCACTATAAAATAAATGTAAGATATAATACAATTTCAGAAAACATAGCTATGTAGCCTATTTCCGAAATAAATGCATGACTTTTCCATTTCCTCACTCACTAGCTAGTAGCAAACACGCTCCAAGGTATCGTGTGTATTTAGTGCGCAAAACACTCTGGGAACGCCGGTTGGCCAATCGAACTCGAGCTCAGATAGTCCCAACGTTTAATTCTAAATTAGATTTGCCGCGTTCCAAGCTGACGTAAAATGACTAGACGTGCTAAGCTTCTTGATAACCAGAATCGTTAAGTTAGGTCAGAATGATGTAAGAATTTTGTCAAATATTATGTAAGAATTAATTGGACTGTTGACTTAAAATGGAAAAAAACATATAAAATTTTAAGCCATATGATTTGCATTTTGTATGGACTTCAGCAGAAAAAAAAGCAAGGGGATTTTTAAAGTTTGACTTTATTCTTTATCAAGTTTTGCAATAGCAAACAAACGAACACACCTTGTTCGTTGAGTATTCTGTATAGAAACAATGACATTTCGCTAGAATGGATTACATAACTGTTTCAGGAACACCTCAGTGAACACCAGTCTAAGGGTTTATTGACTTTTTTATGTAGTATAAAAAGGTGTTCGGTCTTTAGATCTACACTGTCATCTAGAGGTCTTATGCAGTAGGTGAATCTGATCCTCAAATTTCAATAGCTTCAGCTATGAAAGCAATTGAGTGATTTTATTTTGCACTCAACAGCTCGGGTATATTAAGGAACAACATAAATGAAATGACATTACATTAAGCTGTTTAGAATAATGAAAGCTGTAATGTATGTCCAGGATTATCTGTATGTGGGCCGACCCATTCCTCTTCACTCTAATCCTTTTCTGCAAAGCAGCTGGGCACAAATGCAATGTAGAAAATAAAGTCAAAGCACGAATATGCCACTGTATTGTTAGCTGAACTGTAGTCACATGGATGGGGTGGTCCGGGTGGGTTGAGCTCATCGTTCTGATTCTGAGCACATATTTCTCTGCTGCAATCTCAGTCCTGGATTATAGTGTAACTGCTGGACAGCAAAAGAGATGGCAGAGGAGCTGACAGTATCATAGAGGGTACTAATGAAAAGCGCATCCCATAGTGCTCATGTTAACTCAAGAGTCAATGACCACAGCAACATCATCAGTGAGGGTCCAAGCATGTCTCCGGAAGAATTGGGAACTGAAAATTATTCAACAATCATTGTGAGAAATTAAAGTCTAGAAATATTGTAGGATATTTTATGTGTAGGATGCTTTTGTTCCTTACGGTTCAGATGTTTAGTCTTCTTCTTGATCCTGGGATTTTCTGTTCACACAAATTTTTTTTTAGCTTTAGTTAAAACATAAATTGTATCAAAAAACAGAAATATGTAACCTTAGTATTTTTGTTATGTTGAACTTGCTGATATTCTGGTCATCATGAACCTATACTGACACCTAGTGGTGTGGATGCACCATCACACAAAAGTAAGTTATCAGTTACTGATGCTTATGAAGACTTAGGCTACGTCCGAAATTGCATATTCTCTTGAGTAGGTACTTATTTTGAATTGACCGCTAAAAAAGTATGTTCTATGTAGTATGAATGTATGCAGTATGAATGTAATGTGGACATACTACATTCGCCATGTTGCCCTTATCCTACCAGCGTCAGTTACGTAGCTTCACTGTCATTCATAAATTCTCTCCCGTGGCCTAATGGAATAGTAAAGTGTAATCGTATGCACATCTCAGAATCTCGCCGGAAGAAGTAGGTCATCAGGGTACTTTTTGCCTACTCTTTTATGTGTAATGTGAATTCAGACACTTCTTTTGTCACATAGCCTACTGTTTTTCACGTACTATATAGTAGGGAAGTATGCGATTTCGGATGCACCCATGCTCTACTTGCATTCGGCCATGATTAAAGCAAAAATCTGCAAGCAAAAATGTCCAAAAACAGTTAGGATATCACAATTTGTGTAGTATTTGTTGGTCATGTGATCTCAACATTGCAGCTGCCATGTGGCTACTGGCTACCCGCTCCATGTAAAATAAAACAGCATTTGTTAAAGCTCCAGTAGGTAACTTATGTAAACAAATATTGTGCTAAAACTGTCATTATGTCCTGACAGTACAATATGAGACAGATAATCTGTGAAAAAATCAAGCTCCTCTGGCTCCTCCCTGTGGTCCCATTGCCATTTGCAGAAATACACCGCTCCCGGTCAGAAACAACCAATCAGAGCCAGGAGGAATGTCTTAGCAGTGTCAATCACGATCGTGTACACGCTGATCACCCCTCTCTTGCACAGCGCGAGCGCGTACCGTCGTTTGTGACTCTCCCATTCAACGAACGAAATGACTCGAAAAAAGATTTGTTCATTTTGAACGAGTCTTTTTCAGAGTCATTTCCTTCATTCAACGAACGGAATGACTCGAAAAAAGATTTGTTCATTTTGATGAACGAGTTCGAACGGGATCACGAACGTGCATCACAGAACAGAGCAAGGCGAGCATTTGTGCTTATAAAACTTAACGTTTTTTATTTATTTTTGAAATGACCGATCGTTTCGCTAGATAAGACCCTTATTCATCGTCTGGTATCGTTTAAAGCCCTTTGAAGCTGCGCTGAAACTGTCATTTGGTCCTTGAAACGTTTGTTTCCTATTGAAGTCCATTATATGGAGAAAAGGCCTGGAATGTTTTCATCAACCTTAATTTCTTTTCGACTGAAGAAAGAAAGACGTGGACATCTTGGATGACATGGGGGTGAGTAAATTATCAGCAAAAGTTTTTATCTTACTAGCTATTTATAACTTATAGAAAGAGTGCACCGTTATAAAGTTACATGTATTGCAAAATACATAATGATTTGAAGACCAAGTTTGTAGTCAAAGTATGGGCAGGCCATAGTCAATGTAAAGCATATTGTTGATGTTTCGTCCCTATTAGTGAATGTTCCATAACTGTTTATAATCCGCCGTCATCGATGGTCCTGCTTACTAGCCTGCGCGTTCACGGCAGGCTCTGCTGTGGGGGAGGAGCTGTGGAGGGAGGGCTGTAGCGCAGCAGAGAGCAAGGGGGTTGGACCTGTAAGTTGTGCTTGTTCAAATTTTCAGGCTAAGTCAACATTTTCTCAAAACTTCCTACTGCAGCTTTAAAATCGACAAAAAAAGAAAAGAAAGTTGCTTTCCCTATTGTTACGTATATTCGAGTGAAACGGCTTTTCAGATGAGAAAAGACTTGACTATATTAATTGGGAATTGATTGGATTGTTGTCGTTTGCTATTTCTGCGGTCTCGTATGAGTGACATGTTGTCCCGCCCTCGCGCAAGTAAACGCCATCAGAGAAGAGATTAAAGATTACGACGGCAGATAAATAAATAAAATAATAATTATGAAATGCACGGATAAATCATTTATGATATACCATTAAAAAATAAGAATTGTCGATGTCGATTTTGATTTCATGGTGACTTTAAGCTACTGATGTGACTGGAGACTTCCTTTTCTTCAGTGAGTGTACACGATTTTAAACATATTTTTAAAAATGCCATAATTTTCTTTATGTACAAAACTTTTAATGAGGAAAAACATTACTGAGTACAACTTTAAGTCAGTAAATAGTTGCATTCTTCATTTCAGTCTTAAAGATTTAATGTTATGAAAAATGTACCATAGTATTAAAAATGTACCATAGACTATGAGTCTACTGATCAAACACTTTTGGAAATAAACAGCGTACAGCGATTGAATCTCACTGAACAGTATGGTGCATTTAATTACTGAGTACAAACAAAACACGAAACAAGAAATAGGATGTTTGGGAATGGTTTGAACACTTTAAGGCATGCGAGTGCTGGATACAGAAAAAAAAAACACTCTGAGTGTCAGATGAGAATCCAGCATTGTGAAGCATACACATCTTATGTAAAAACTAAACAGTATGAGGCATCTGAGTGTTGGCTGCAGACCACTTGAATTGCTTGTGATGCGTCTGGTACTGACCAAATACTATGAGGCGGGTGTGTGTGTTGGTAGATCCCAAAGGGTTTTGGACCGTGCAGCGGTACATCGAGCCGTTGAGCTCAGCTGGGACTCTATCCAGAACCAGTACTTTACCAAATCTCTCTTCACTTCCATCCAGCAGAGGTCCTCCCACACGTGTCCATGTGAACAGAGGCTCTGGAAACACTTCATTCTGTATCACAAAGAAAAAGTCTTAATATTAATTCAACGATTAAGAAATTTAAAACATTGAACACTGAGAGTATATAGCATATTAAAGTCTGGAATTAAAGTCTGAAAAATTACAAACAAAGCTAAAATATTTATGAGAGTATCTTGGGAGACCTCTGTTTTAATTATTTATATATATTTACAAAACACCGTTGGCAGTATTCATTTGCTCATATTTTGCACTTGAAGAGAATATTAAACAATTTTCAAAAGAAGCTCTCAAAGACATTTAAGGTCTACTATAAAACATCAAAAGCAACTTAATTATTTAGTTTGACATTTCCAATTGACATTGGTAGGCATTATAATTGTTAAACATTAGCTGAAGCCAAATATACATTCCATACAACATTCCATGCATTCAAATTAGAGTAGCCATTCCGCTCATAAAAAAAAATTAAAATAAACAATCACTGAGATTTGGTAATGCTGCTTTTAGTCGCTACGCTCCTCGTCTCTGGAATAACCTTCCAGAAGAAGTAAGACGTGCTGAAAATATAAATAGTTTTAAGTCTAAATTAAAAAAATATCTCTTTAGTCTGGCCTTCCTATAATATTACATAATGTTTGTAATTTAATGTAGTTTTATTATTTTAATAAATATTTATACATTATTATTTTATTTTTGTATTTTACCTGTATTTGTATTTTCTTTAAATTTTTGTGGCTGTACAGCACTTTGAACTGCATTGATTTGTTTGGAAAAGTGCTATATAAATAAAATTTGCTTGCTTGCTACTGTTAAGTTGCATTATCTGCAAGTAATGTATTTGCATCACTTCATATTCTAGAAACATTTCTCCTTTTATGATTGTACCGCTTTGGGCCCCATTTGGAATCCCTCTACTTTGATGCGAACCGTGTCTCCCACTTCCGCTCTGCTTGGAGCCATCGAGAGTTTCGGACCTTTTGGAGCAGCTTGTAAACAATGAGAAATGAAAGCGTTATCATTATGTCATAGGAGGGAGTCAAGGTGTTCTATACTATTTGTATTCTACACAAATAGTACAGAATAGTACATTATATTCAGGGTATATATAATTTTCATGTTATGGCTATCATAAAACTTCTATATTATTTTGTCTCAAATAAATTACAAATAAAAGACTAAAATCAACCTTTTTGAAACAGTTTTAAAGTCAATGAAGGCATCACAACATTATATTGTACAGTATGAAAATGGATATTCATTTTTAAATTTGCTAAAGATTACATCTAAGAGTTACATTTGAAGATTAAAGGGTTAGTTCACCTAAAAATGAAAATTATCCCATAAATTACTCACCCTCAAGCCATCCTAGGTGTATATGATTTTCTTCTTTCATCCGACCACAATCGTTACATTAAAAAATATCCTTGTTCCTCCAAGCTTTATAATGGGCTGGATAGTAAGATTTTGAAGCCCAGAAAAAGGGCATCCATCCATCATAAAAGTAATTCATACGGCTCTATGGTTTGATAAAGGCCTTCTGAAGCGTGATGAAGTGATGTGTTTTTGTAAGAAAAATATCGATAGCTATGACTTTATAAACTAATCTCTAGCTTCCGATAACGTCCGTCCGTGCGTTTACGAGAGTCGAGTTATGACGTAGGATGTAGCGAAAGCTTCTAGGTGAGAGTAGACGCTTCTCGCCGTTCAAAACAAATAGGGCTGGGCAACTCAAGCTCATCCGACATTTTCTTTAAAAATGATCATTTTAGACTTCTAATTCGTGACCGGTGTTTTGTTTTGTTTTGCTCTATCCTCTGAGCTTCCGTTTTTGTCAATACGTCATGCGTCAGGTCAGAAGTCACTCATCGGCTGCAACTAGACTTGTTCACGGAAACCAGTGATTCTAGTTTATAAGTTTTAGTTATGGATATTTTTCTTTCAAAAATGCATCGCTTCGCTTCAGAAGGCCTTTATTAACCCCCTGAAGCCGTATAGATTACTTTTTATGATGGATGGATGCGCGGTTTTTGGGCTTCAAAATCTCAGTTACTATTCAATCTCATTATAAAGCTTGAAAGAACATGGATATTTTTTAATATAACTCCGATTGTGTTTGACTGAAAGAAGAAAGACATACTCACCTAGGATGGCTTGAGGGTGTAAATTATAAAATCATTTTCATTTTTGGGTGAACTAACCCTTTAATCTTCAAGTTCAACAGTTAGATGTAATCTTTAGCAAATTTTAAAATGAATATCTACCCCTAGAATAACTAACCCTTTAAGCGAGTGTTAGATGACTGCAAAGGTAATCTAAATGTAGAAATGAAAATGTCCGATATATTGTGCACCTCTCAGTAACTGTATCTGGTAATGTACATAAGCTGACACTCACAGAGCGTAACCTCTGCCTTCATGGGCATGGATAGAGCCGGATGCTTGACTTCACAGCTGAACAGAGCCTCATTGTCCAGTTGTGGGTTCAGGTGCCAGGTTAGCGTAGCTTGGACCTCCATAGTACCATCATGAAGCTCAGACTGCGTATGGTTGAAAAAGTACAGTGGACTTGAGCTCAGCACCCAGCGGGGAAACTCTCGGCTGATCACAGTCTCTGGGATGACTTCTGTGGTGGGACTGGGTTCCTCCTGGCTAGGGGCTCCAGATGTGTAGCTGCGCTGGGGCCGGTCTTTATCCAGACGCACCGGTTCGCTGTAAGGGCCCAGGAAAGAAAGAGACTTCTGCACTTTAGTATCATCCAGTTCTCGGCTGATAAGCGGTTGGTTATCCTTGGCACCAAGCAAGCCTCTGTTTTCCACTTTCTCAGAGGACGTGAAAGGATGGACTTCAATAAGTTCCCCATCCCTCTTAAAGTACACCTGAATTTGGGGGAGAAATAATTGAAAAGCATTTGAAAGGCAATGAAGCACATTTCCATTTAAATAATCTCTGCTTTATACATGTCCATCTTTTTTAAGTTTTAATTTAGAGCTGGTGTTTTTTTCTTCAACTAACCACGGGGGCAGGTTTTCCTCCAGTTACAATGCAAACAAGCGTGAAGTTTTGAGCCTCATAGCGATTGAATCGAGCTGGCTGATTTGCTGCCTCAACAGATATTGATTTTGGTGGAGCTGAGAAAAACAATTGAAAACTCATTATAAATCGATAGCACACTACAGCAACTCAAATAGATAAGGAGAGATGACAGTGCAGCATTCAAAGTAATTATTAGTATCTTTCCCTCAAGGGCTCTTTTGTGCTTCAGACCACAAGCTAGGAGATCCTCGTTTAATGAGCTTTCAGTTTATAGGCAAAGTGCATTAGTAGGCAAGATTTATATCACAATAACCCAATCTCTTGATTTAAGCCATGTGAAATCTTTATGATGATTTCTTAGCAATTAAATGAACTCTACTTCGTGTCTCACTTACATGTCACAGCAAATTACTGTTGAAATGTATTAATTTACAAGTGCACGCAGAGGGAAATTGCATTAATACCCTGCTGAATTCCCAGATTTTCATGGGCATGAAGGCACTTGCACAGGCAAGAAGAATAAGAAGAGAGATGTGCGACTGAGAATTTGAAATATTGGTTATGGTACCACATTTGGACCACATTATAATTAAGCAAAACAAACTGCTCAATCAAAATAACCCCAGTTAATCATGAATATTCTATTATCATTATCACAATTGATTATCTTTAAAAGCACTCACTGGACTATTGTTTCAATGATTAAGGTTAAAGGGATAGTTCACGGTCCTTTACTATCCCTCATGTAGTTTCAAACCTTTCTTTCTTGTTTGGAATACTAAAGAAGATATTTTTGTTCATACAATGAATGTTCTTCAAAATAATTAGCGTTCTGCAGAAGAAAGAGTCATACATATTTATAACAACGAGAGTGAGTAAACGATTACAGAATGTTCATTTTTGGGTGAACTATTGCTTTTAAAGTCTGACTCAAAAGCAGTCAATATCAGTTATAAATGGACTTATGTTAATGCAGCCACATATTGAAGCACATATCTGCTTTTTTCTAACTATATAATCAACAATCCATCAAAGTTCTGTGAATTGACCTGTGAACGACGTTTATAACTTGAACCTACACATGACATTTAGAGTGATACTCCCAGATGCCAAGACCACCTTCTCTCGAGACGCCCTGTCATAGATCCCCACATGGCATTCATATGGTCCATCATCTTCCATCTGAACCTCAGGGAGCCTGGGAACATTGAGGAACAATCTGTCTAAACACATAACAGCAGTCACAAAAATAGCATGGTACGTGCTGAGAGGAAAGCCAAGTAATATCCACTATAAACTGAGCTCTGCTGGGTAACCTGACAGTTGACTGGTAAACAAGGTCCTCTCTTCTGCGGAAGTCCTCCATGTGAGAAAAATTGGTGTTGTACATGGCGTCGTAGGTGAAAATTTTCTGTTTTGAGGTTCCACCTTCAGTCACCTGTGAAAACAATGACAGTATTATTCTATCATGAATTGATAAGGGTAAAATTTGAGAGAAATAATTTTGTTTTTACAAATTTTTCCTGTGTATAGAGAATGCTTGATTATTTGGAATAATTTAGTTTAAAATGTCTAGCTGCCACATTTGGACTAAAATAATGCTTATAAATCTGTGGTGCCAGTTCTTGTCTCACTTTACTTTTCTCAACCATTTTCTCAATTACTGTAAACCAACTGCAGTCAAAATGATTTTATCAGATGATAAAACTATGTTTAGTTTAACCCATTTACATCCAAATTGATTTCAAATTGTCTCATTTTCAGAGGAGGAGAGAAGCAGCAAAGCTTAATTTATGTAAATAATTAAATAAATATATGATACGTGGCAAATGATGTGGCAAGAGTTTTATTTAAAATGTCAAGGAAGTGTGTTGGCATACTGATGTTTTGATTGAATGTTTTATCCATATAGCTCATCAATCCCGCCACACTGTGTGACAACAAAATGAAAACAGCTTGTCCTAAAATCACTGAGGCATTCAATCTTAATCCTGAATATATTTTCATATTTTTGACAGCTTCTGTTCTCACAACGTCAGTTTGCCAACAGAACAACAACCAAAAAGATTTTGAAAAGCAAAAAAACTAGCACACCGAAAAACAAGTGATTACATATAAGGCTTTTCATGCAAAGATGAACCTCGGACGCCACTTACCCGAAACCAAACAATCTCTCGTAAGTTGCCATCCGTCCTGAAATTGCACTTCAAAGTCACTGTGTCCCCCATAACCACAGGAGGGAGAGGCTCAATGGTGACTGTTAAATAACCTGGAAAAAGATAGCATGTGTCACTTCCTGAATGCTTTATTACATTCTCAAATTGCACAGCCCTCCTTTAAAATCCCATTCAAATTACCAGCAATGAGCCCCAGCCCCATTTTAGTGCTCTGCTCATTTCTGAAACTATTAAGTCATAAGTTAGCAAAACTGAGTGCTTTTAAAGAACCCAATATAAACCTCCCCAAGAGAGGTCATTCTGCAATGACATGACTGAAATTATAGCATATAATGAACTCTTGATCCAAGTTGTGAGAATATTTCAGATCAAAAAGCATGATTTCAAAAACCAATATGATGTTGTGAGAAGTTCATATAGTCTCAGTGCTATGTTTCATTAATGTTTAATCTCCTCACTTCAAGAAATAACAAACTTTCATCAGTGCATACCTGACAGGTGTATTATTTATCTATTATTAAACAAACTCTTCTAGTATTGTAGACAATGTTAGTATCAAACGATTAATCATCATTCAATGTAATGACATTGATCCAGAAAAATGTATCTAAACACAATATCTATATTTCCGACAGTGTTCTGTTTTACTCTAATCACTTCTATGATAAAACATTTTTTACACAAAACAAATACATTAAACTAAACACAACAAAAAAACAAAGCAAAGTAGCAAAATGTAAAGAATGAAAAATAAGTAAAACAAAGCAAAGTAAAACCAAATTAAACAAAAATGAAACACAAAAAACTAAGAAATGCAAAATACACTAAATGCTACACTACAAAACAAAATGTATAGTAACAAATCAAAGGAAAACTTAAAGAAGCAAAGTGAGACAAAACACATACACACACACAAACAACGCAAAACCAAATAGACTATAAATCAAACACCCATCTGTTTTCATCTGTCTAGATTGGATTTGAAAAGATGTTGCACACACACATTGTTCAGCGCATTACAGTATTACATAATGGCGGTCACAAGGATGGATTCTTTGTGTAGTTTGATGCTTCAAGAGCTAGAGCTACATTTCATCTCTTCAACGTCTTCCATCCATCACTGCTGCCAGAGCAGTGTCCCTGTCTTCATAAAGAGAAGGGGCTTAGTTTACAATCGTTACTCAAATATTTTAGCAACATCCGACAGAAAGCATGAAATGCCTCTGTATCCTGAACAACCGTGGAAAGCAACCGTGTCTTGCTTAATGCAGTTCCATTGAAAGAGTACAGGCATCAGAGTGGGAGGCAATCGGCCTATAATCTGTCACATATTCACTGACCTACAAAATCCCACCGCTCCACCGTATTGGCTTTTTTAACTGTGACGTCAGTGAATGGATTAAATTTTTTTTTTTCTGTGTGTTTTTCTTCTTTCCCTAATCCATGGTATTTTTCTCCATCAACCAAGTAATTCTGTAGGACGCCCCACATGCGGCACAGGACACTGTCTGGGATGTCCGGTGATCCTCAGATAGTTACTTCATCAAGCCTTTATTTATTGAGCAAATGTAACAGAGTGTCCTTTAGGAGGCTTAGTGAGTGGAGACCATGTACATTTTTAGGGTTTATGTCATTACCACTCCACATAAGCACATTTTACAGACTGAAATAATCTTGGAAATCAGAGAAAATCAATCTCTGGTCAAATGTCAAAGTTGGCTGGGAATGTTAATGGTGATGTACAGGGATTAGTTGGGTCACTGAGAAGATTTCAGTAATCTATTCGATTATATAAACATGCATTAAAGGTTAGAGTGTATTAAAGATGTCAGGTTTACCATTTGTGTTATCTATATGGAGATGATAAATGATTTGTGCAATCTAAACCTTTCAGTGATGAGAATTTATCAAAAATCATAAATGATATCCGTTAAACACCGATTGCTGTACACAATGAGGGAGACAGGTATGCCCCCTCACACACATATTCACATTAATTTTCAGTCAATATGGGTTTTTAATTACCTATTCTTAAACCTTTACATTTGGTTTGCCCCAATCTTTCACATTCAGTTACATCTTTGCTGTAAACTCATGCTCTTTAACAAACTGGTACAAGTATCAACATAATTTAAATTTACATTTAACTTCCAATTCTGTCAACTTTTCACTCCAACCCTTATTAAACAATAGCTAAGTCTGGGTATCATCATATGCACCATGAATATGATACAAAGCCTTTGCTAGAAATCAGATCTAAAGGTAAACACTTATAAGGCTTAAAGTTAAACTGCTTTCATATCATTATAAATAAAGAAACACTGCTAATGATGCTCTCCCCAAAGCCTCTGCACCTCTAATATGATCTGACCGGTGACATTAAGTGCGCGACTCAAGGGAATGAGATATGACAAGATGCTAGCCAGCATTATTGAGTTACAGCAAGGAGTTGCAATTACTAATTTTGTCCATAATAAGCACTCTTTCTCTCTTATGGATGCATAGGCATGAAATAAAATTAAAAAAACTCTAATCACCAACAAACGCAAACCTATTCATTAAATAATATTATATATTTACTCTTAATAACCTTAGATATTCCTGCATTAGGCAATTGTTCTGCAATCAATGACGTTTCATTATTTCAGAGTGCAGATAACCCCTCATAAAATGGGTCAGGACAAAAGATTAAGCTTTATCCTCAAATTAACCCATCAAAATTATTAGACAAATGCACCTGAGCGGACAAGACACCTCGATCAATACACAGAGTGGAACAAGGAGGTAAATAGTCTAGCTAGTTTGGTATTTATGACCAACTAAAATAAAATAAACTGTACGCTACAGTATTTGTTATGGACATACATGCGTTGAGTCCAAAGTGTGACTTTGACTTGTAGAAAAACAAAACAATATCAATGGCATGACTTCTCAAAACAACTGACTGCTCATATCATACATAATTCATGTAAAACTTACCTCTGACGAAATCCAGTAGGTCAGCACACAGGAGCAAAGATAAAGTAATTATACTCATCTCTTTTGTCATATTTTTAATATCACTCAATGGTTCAAGTGTGTCAGTAGCTATTCCATCTTAATATTGTGTTAATGTCATCCTCCGTACAAAATATTGAGTAACTCGTCGCGATACTCCCAGTGATTTGTCATGGTGTCCTTCTTAAGGAGCAGGAGCAGGAACACATCTCTCTGGGCTCCGACGGGTGGAGATTCACCAAAGCAACAGATTTGAAGGAATTCATTCTCTCGTGCGCGCGCCCCTGCCCCGAGCGCGCGCAGTCATTAACTCTCATACTCACATTCGCTCTTACACATAGGCTACATACACGCTCAATAACCTCGAACAATCGCTAATGAAATGACTGCCAGGAACAAACACTTATGCTATCTTATTTACGTATTAAGGTTAGTATTAAAACGCCCTTTAAAATTATATTTAATGTGTTTTATTAATTTGCACATTTTTTACGTGAAAATATTGTGGTTTACTAATCTACAAAGATTATTAACTGCACAACATAGCTACTGCTATTGCCAGCCAAATGAATGGATTGTCAGTTTTAGGCACTCACAACTTAAAAGGGTAAATGACATTTAGATACCCCCAGTGTATTGTGATTATAGAGGATCAGGTCAGACATTCTTCCATAGAAACTGGGTTATTTCTCTTCTTATATATGTGCGCTGACGAGAAGATGAAGATGAAAAACAACCCACACTGTAAAAATATTTAGTGTAAAAAATATATATAAAATGCTATGGGGAAAACCTGTTAATTGCGTACATATGACTACCATTCAAAAAATAGAATATTTGTTCTAATAATAATAATAATAATAATAATAATAGGAAGAACAAAGGATGAATTACCATAAGTCTTTAAAAAACAGTGTTCAGTATAAGTTCCTGTGTGACACACAGATTCTAATTCCGTTTTATTTAAATATTATTTTCTCTCATGTGTATTGTATGCTATTTAGTTCAGATTTATATATCAACATTATATAAAAAACGAATGGTTATGAATTGTAAGGTATAAAATTGCCTAAGACACTGTATATTGATTTTTCTTTACCATGCATTTTTATGTATTTAAGAGCATCTAAAATGTGGTATTATGAGTAAGTACAGTTATTGGCACATCCTCCATAATCACAGAGGTGCGAACATCGTGCTTCTATTTAAGTTTTACAAAGGAGGGGCATTATCTTGATCAAGTCCTTCAATTAGCAATAATGAGTGTCTTGATTTCCCACCAGACACAAAGCAATCAAACATCTCTAATTAGAAGTATTTGATGTAAGCATGGTTTACAGTTCCTCAAACTAAATGAGACTCCTTACCAACCACACCGCAAAAGAAACGTACTGGCATATGGAAAATGCCATCCTCAAAGTTAACCAAAGTTTCTCTTCTGCAAGCATAATAGCTTTTTTATTCAATAATGAACCTAGTTGATACATCCTGTTATTGACTTGAATGACATCACAGGAATAGCACAAAATTATTAGATGAGCGTGCATTCTGTTACAAAACATTAATATCAGAACGATGAGTGACTGTTAGACAGCTCCTTTAAATCCTGACAGGTCAGTTTTACTCTGCGCCTGCCAGAGATGTGATTTGGCATCCTCTTCACGTAGCACTTGTGTCACAACGTGCATATATTAACCGCTGCCTGAGCTGCGCCATACTGCGTTTGCTGATATGTTTACTGTGAGAGCCGGCAGTGGCTGCGCAGAGATAAAAGGCAGAAAATATGCTGAGATTCAACATAAAATATTACTCTGCAGTATTAATTTACAGAAGGTCTTCGCACACAATGCCATTTCAAAACCATTTCATGTTGAGTCAGTTTAAAATCAAATGCAATGCTTTTAAATTAAATGGTAATGGAAAAATTACTGAAACTTTTGAATCATAGTAAATATGGTTTATTATTTTTTTTAAAAGTGACACTGCGAACAATGAGAACCACCAGAAACAAGTACCTACACCGAAGACTTTGTTTCTCCCTATCACATTTTACACTAAAATAACATTAAAATACATTTAAATAGACTTGACTCTAAATATTCAACCTTACTTTTCTGTGCATGCACCGCTTTGGATGCTGCATAAAAAATATATTTTATCATTTAAACAAGAAAGAATTGAGTCACAGCCAACACTCAGATACATACTAAGGATTACTTTATGTATTACATATGAAAAAACAAAAAATACAATAACACTTACCCTGATTCCTTGCATGCAGATGTGCTATAATAAAATTCAGTCATTTGGTGCTATCAGACATTTAGTGATATTTTCAAGAGGTGAGATTATTCCATATTTAGATGTGGTGCATTATATAGCCGACTGAGCACATTCTATTATTATGACAGACGAATATTGAACAGTGCAGCTGTTTATCAACTTAAAGGAATAGTTCACCCAAAAATGTAAATTCTGGCATCATTTACTCACCTTGTTCCGAACTTATATGAATGTCTTTCTTCTGCTGAACGCAAAAGAAGATATTTTGAAGAATAAGGATAACCAAACAGTTGATGGGCCCCATTGACTTCCATAGTTTTTTTTTTTAACCATACAAAGTCAATGAAGCACATCAACTGTTTGGTTATCCATATTCTTACAAGTTTGGAACAAATTGAGGGTGAGAAAATGAACTATCCTTTTACATAAATATTCCAGCTCAATGGACAGCATTTGTGGCATAATGTTGATTAAACTTGCCCCTCTTTTACTTAAAAAAATCTTCTGGAGGAGAAGTGGGATAAATAATCCTCATAAACCATACAAATACAGGCTTACAGTCTGTTTGTCATTCAATGATCCAACAATCCTCCATCACTGCAAAAACACATTATGAAAGCCAAAGGATGAAGAATTTATTACTTCCTCAAACTGTAATGGGCAATTGCCAGACCATGAGCGTGTTCTCGCTTGAGTCATGTGAATTAGAGGAGCTAGCAAGTCGGCGGAACCCTTTTCCAGCGGATATAACAGCGGCTGAAGTCACTTTCTCCCTACGTGTTGATTCCTTAGATGAGGGCCCAGGCCCTCTGACCCAAACATCGGGGTCATCGCTCAGCTCATAGATGGAGCCGTCCTCTAGGCTGTGCTCCAGAGTTTCCTGGGTGGAGTTGGATGATTCTTCAGGCCGGCCCGTCAGGACTTTTCCTGGGAGCTGAGAGGTAGAGCGGAGGTGGTACTGCAGCAGCACTCCTTTGGCTTTAGCCTCTCCCTGAGAAGAGCCATCCGCCTGCTGGAGCGACTCCTGAGAGGAATTTGTCGCCTCCTTGTCTTCACCTTCAATATTTGAGTCCGCACCCTCCGTGGCAGAATCTCGCTTAAGGAAATCTTGAGGTAAAACGCTGGAGGTGGCCAGCAAGAATTCAACTGGGCCGCTGTGAGCGTTGAGTGAAGTCATCCCTTTTCCTGATGGGAAAGAGGAACAGTTTAGCAGTTTTGTATTACATTCCAAAGAGGTCCGTTATCAGTCACACAGTGAAAAAATGAAACCATATCCATACCGACTGGAATTGTTAAGCAAAGAGAACACTTTTGGAAAAGCGGCTTTTGTGTTTGTTAACCAAAAGAAAGCTTAGATGCAATACTTTGTTTTAATTATGGGTCACCTGTTATTTTGGGGATGCCCTCCAGTCTGGGCACTGGCAGGGTGACAATAATGCCCTGAGCTGTGCCCACCCATAGAAGCCCCTGGCAGATGAGCAGGCTGGTTACACACACAGCTTTTTGACCTATGAAAAAAAATATATAAATTGTCCTATTTTTTATTACATTTTTAGTTTTTATCCATTTTTCATAACATATACATACACACACACACACACACATATATATATATATATATATAACTCCTGGTCAGATTCAAACATTTTTGTGAATCTTGACACCTGTGTGCCAAAATATCATCCTACTGAAATTAAATCCTGCACCATAATCACATGTTGGACTTGCCAGGGCTCAAATATGCGGAGGGTGTTGAAATGTTGATCTCTTGGAGGTGTTCCAATGTTTCTGTATGAAACAGACGTAGAGATGATCCCTCTGAAAACGCCATCCACACCCCTCCTCCAGCGCGCACCATGTGGGTCACACTAACCATAGGGTCTGGATGAACTTCAAAACACTGGGAATCATAAAAGATACACAATAATGATGAAAATGCATAAAAACAAGAGAGAGCAAGAGGAATTGTAGATTTAGGGGGAAAGAGAGAAAAAAAAACACATCAAAGTTTAGGCAAACATTCTTGACTCAAAAGTGGGTATAATTCACAGTCAGACTATATACTGCCCAATTAAAGTCGGTTTGGGTATGTGAGGCTGGGCATATTACATCAGAGTGACAACTGTTAAGGAAAACGGTGAAAGCTTAAATTAGTAAACAACCCACTTAGATCCACTAAAAATGCTTAGGAAATGGATTATTTAAGTGCAAAAAAAGTAGAGCAAAAAAGCACTACAGTCAAGAGTAATAAAACTAAGAGGCAATTATAATGTGAAATATTTAGAATCTGATCATTTTCTAATATACTACAGGTCCTTCTAAAAACAATTAGCATATTGTGATAAAGTTAATTATTTTCCATAATGTAATGATAAAAATTAAACTTTCATATATTTTAGATTCATTGCACACCAACTGAAATATTTCAGGTCTTTTATTGTTTTAATACTGATGATTTTGGCATACAGCTCATGAAAACCCAAAATTCCTATCTCAAAAAATTAGCATATTTCATCCGACCAATAAAAGAAGTGTTTTTAATACAAAAAAAGTCAACCTTCAAATAATTATGTTCAGTTATGCACTCAATACTTGGTCGGGAATCCTTTTGCAGAAATGACTGCTTCAATGCGGTGTGGCATGGAGGCAATCAGCCTGTGGCACTGCTGAGGTGTTATGGAGGCCCAGGATGCTTCGATAGCGGCCTTAAGCTCATCCAGAGTGTTGGGTCTTGCGTCTCTCAACTTTCTCTTCACAATATCCCACATATTCTCTATGGGGTTCAGGTCAGGAGAGTTGGCAGGCCAATTGAGCACAGTAATACCATGCTCAGTAAACCATTTACCAGTGGTTTTGGCACTGTGAGCAGGTGCCAGGTCGTGCTGAAAAATGAAATCTTCATCTCCATAAAGCTTTTCAGCAGATGGAAGCATGAAGTGCTCCAAAATCTCCTGATAGCTAGCTGCATTGACCCTGCCCTTGATAAAACACAGTGGACCAACACCAGCAGCTGACATGGCACCTCAGACCATCACTGACTGTGGGTACTTGAGACTGGACTTCAGGCATTTTGGCATTTCCTTCTCCCCAGTCTTCCTCCAGACTCTGGCACCTTGATTTCCGAATGACATGCAAAATTTGCTTTCATCTGAAAAAAGTACTTTGGACCACTGAGCAACAGTCCAGTGCTGCTTCTCTGTAGTCCAGGTCAGGCGCTTCTGCCGCTGTTTCTGGTTCAAAAGTGACCTGGGGAATGCGGCACCTGTAGCACGGTGGCTCTGTCTGTAGTGTGTGTGTGTGTGTGTTTGTGTGTGTGTGTGTGTGTGTGTGTGTGTGTGTGTGCACGCACTGTTTATAAAAAGTTGTCACATTTTTTTTGGGGTTACACATTGGCAATTTATTTTTATTTTTATACTTATACACTTTGTTTATACAAAACATTTATAAATATTATTAATGTTAAAAAAAACATTTATTGGACAAAATAATGGTTTGATAATATCGCACGTATAATATTTAATTGCAAGCTCTATTTCTACAACATAAATCATATGCCCTGCTGTTTATCTTACAGAGCTATTTTTTTCCACCTATATGATTGCTCTTCGCTCTGTTTTACAACAGATATTCTGAAAAATCCTTCATCTATAGTTGCAAAAAACTATTGACTCGCAAATGTAAACAGGCTGACGTGTCCATATGAGTACCAACATCTTATCTTCCGGTTGAACTGAACTTCCAAAGCTGAATTTAATCCTGATATTAAGCATCAGGAAGGCAGAGGGAGGGTGCACTCCTTGCGGCAAAATAGAGAGGTTGGCTCAGCTGTCAGAAGTGATCAAAGGCTAGCACCCTAACATGCTGTTGGGCTTCTACAGGGAGGATACCTTTTATGTGTGGCTTAAGATGCTCTCTCATAATGCATCTAGCACATGAAGCCATCTTAACGGAGAAATGAAATGTAAAACTTTGAAATAAAAGAATCATTTCAAGTTTTCTTAAACCAACCTTTGTTACAGAACAGATCTCGAGCTTTGATAGGTGACGTGACAGTTCACTCTTTTGACTCGTACGGTCTAATGAAAAGCACTGCGTCTTCATTGGGAAGGTGGTGGAATCCCATTCAACATATTTCTCAGAGGAGACGTATCTAATGTCTATCACATGTGGGTGTATACCTGAGTCTTGAGAGAGGAGCCTTCAATCACAGAGACCTTGTTGGCACAGCTGGCCCACACATACTCGTCTATTCGGAGGAGTTTGAGGACGGGCGCATTTCCAATAACCACATGTCTGCAGGAATCTGGATCCCACAAACCCTCTGTAACCGCAAAATGCATGCTGGATTTAGAGCTGCTACTGGAAATGGCTAATATTTACACATCTTTTACAATGTAACAGTAGATTCAGAGGCAATATAAAGCATATTAATTACAGTTGCAGGAAAAATATGCATTGCTTGGTCCACCCATCGAGTGTAGGTGGTACAAAAATGTGCAAAATGAGATTGTACAAATTAGTCAGCGTTTCGCCAAAACGTAAAATAGTCGTGAATTACAATGAGAGTGTGTAGGCTAATTTGGAATCCCAAAATTTTGAGTTTGGGCATGGAGGTGTAGCCTATATAGGAAAAAAACATTTTTAAGCACCTTGATGTTTTGCCAGCCCTACTTGCAAAATATTATGTGCACAGATGAAGCCAAAGGTGTTTGAAAGTAGTAAGCAGCTCTTATGAAAAACTGGGATGGAGGGACATCATGGGGCTTTGCAGCCTCGGGATCTGCACAGCTTACTATCATTGACAGAAAAATCACTTCCTAGGTTTATGAGGTCATTTTGCAGGAGGATGTAAGTTCATCTGTTTGCCAACTGGAACTCAGAAGTCGAGAGATTCAACAGGACAACCATTTCAAGCACAGGACTAAATCATATACAAAATACACCATCTGATGTGGCTCAGTCCTGACCTTAACCTCACTGAGATGCTTTGGCATGACCTCAAATGAGTGATTCACACCAGGCATTCCAAGAATATTGCTGAACAGAAATGATTTTGTACAGAGGATACACTTTTTCCCACACTGCCCTGTGAATGGTTACATGGTGTGCCCAATAAAAACATGCAAATGCATCATTGCTTGTGTGTTATTTGTTTAAGCAGATTGGGTTTGTCTTTTGTTGAAGATTAGATGGAATTTTAGGACCAATTTATGCATAAATACAAGAGTTCACATTTTGTTTCCTGCAACTGTAAATCCAAAGTAAATGAAAATAAAAAATTGAATTTATATAATATAACATTGCAGAATGAATTAAAGGGATAGTTCACCCAAAAATTAAAATTATGTCATTATTTACGCACCCTCATGTCATCTCAATCCTGTTCAATTCTGCGGAACACAAAAGATGATATTTTGAAGAATGGTGGTAACCAAACAGTTTTGGTGACCATTCACTTCCATATCTTATTTTATGTTGCTCAGAACAGAAAAAGAAAGTCATATGGTTTTGAAACGACATGAGACTGAATCCCTTTCATTTCTATTTACACTGAAAATTACACTATGAAATTATTCTACCTTCACTCTTTCTGTTGTAAATGGCAACTTTTCCGTTACTTAGTCCAGCGAAAAGAAAGTTGGCAGAGTGTTTCAGGCACAGAACCGGGCAGCCCTCGGGGTTACAGAATGTTAGCAGACACTGAGCAGCGGTGTCCACACTTCCATAAACCAGGATGCTTGAGAAACACACACACACACACACACACACACAATATTACAAGCCATTAGTTATTAGCTTATTAATGTTATTAATAACTTTCTGCAAAAAATTAGCAAGACCAATACAGGTACCAATACAGGTACGTATTCAAAAAGACTCACTTGCCATCCAATAATCCTACACAGATGGTGTTGCTGATCTTGGAAAGAACTTCAGAGGTCTGTGTCTCTAGTTCTTCACCAGTGCTGGGCTCTGGGATATACTCCAGACAAAGCACCGGGGAACCTAGAGAGAAACTCTTGACGGAACGTGGAGTGGGTCGGTTAAGGGAGAAAATCTCCACTTGCCCATGGGAGTCGTCACCCCCACTAGCCACCTGTGCAGTCAAAGAGACAACAAGAAGAAAACAAACATGAGAAGGAGGACATCCAGTGCCTGAACTCACTGACATGGCCCTCTTAGAGGCTGCAGGCAAAAAAAGATGGAAGAAATAAACGTGGAAACACAGCCAAAAGATAAATGATTTATAGAATGTCTTTTGATGTGGAATACTTGTTGTTTGCTTCTAGAGCTGCCTTTCGAGAAACTTTTAATACTGCTTCCCTTTTCTTTTAAATGTCGATCAAACTATTCTAACAGTGTTTTTTTGAGGAGCTCCTGCTACGATCACTTACAGGTGGAAAAGCTGTAAGTCGAAAGAAAAATATCACATAAAAGTAAATTTCAATGTAGGAGTTGTGATTCAGTCAGATTTGAGAACTGGTTCATGGCCTCGAAACTTTATATTGGAAATTATACAAGAGACTTTTCACTGTTTGTCTCCATTTTTATATGACTCCTTCTGCATGTTACATAGTTATGATGAATTGTTAATATGTTATTGTCACCATTAGCCACGAACTTCCTGGGTTTACTTGGACAACATTTCCCATCATACACCTCCCTGGACTGATAACACCAAACACCATACACCTGCACTGCACTGATTGCACACACACCTGCACTTCATTTACACACACATAAAAGCGACTTCCACACACCACTTCTCTGCGAAGTCTTGATCTGCCCCGGCCATCGTTTCTGAGCGTTATCTTCCCGAGTTTGATTTCTGTGTTTGACCTGTGGATTGTTTATCGTTGCTGACCCTTCTCTGCCTGCCCTGACCCTGGACTGTTTACTGGACTCTGATTATCTGCCTGCCTCGACCCTTTGCCTGTCTACCTGGTTTGTCTCAGCCTTGCCTTCTCTGTTCTGTTTGCCACTGTTTGACCCTGCCTGTTTTGACCATTCTAATAAATGCTGCAAATGGATCCCCTTGCGTCTGCACCATCATTACAGTTATCAACTGATTCATTCAAACACACCAATTCATTCAGGAACAAAACAAGTGACTGTGGACCTGTCCTATATACCCACACTTGCGGTCTTTGCACTTGACCACTTTGTTCATGTGTTCAAGTGGGTGTGAAGACATCAAGTGTGCATAGAACTTTTGATTCCCAAATTAGACACAGTAATAGCATAGTGATTTAAAACTTAGACGTTATTGTCACATTTTTATTTTCAATACTTTGCACTTTAAATTAAACTTGTAATTGTCTGTTCAGTAGTGCTATTTAACAGACCGTACAAATTATTAATTGTTGTGCTGCTAATTAAGTGATTAAAAGTAGTTGCAAATGTTTTACCAAATACACATACTCCTTTCTATACCAATAATATTTGCCACACTTTACGTTTTACTACCATATAATATGCAATATCTAATTCATTTTACTTACACTGTAAAGTGTAATGAGTATTCAGAACAACGGCACTCTACCTTGTGTGATATTTCTAAAATATAAACTGAATACTGTGCATTGCAGAGGCAAATTATGCTTAATGTGCAATATTACATAAAATGCCAAAGGTTCAAACCCTGCAAGGAATAGTCCATGTGCTATTTCCATTGTGCCTTTGAGCAAGTATACTGTAGTGTAAGTGAATAAAAAAACAAACATATGCCAAATGACTAAGTGTTTTAGTTAAATAGTTCATAGTTGGATAGTTCACCCAAAAACGAAAATTCTGTCAGTATTTACTCACCCTCATGTTGTTCCAACCCCGTAAGACCTTCGTTCATCTTCGGAACACGAATTAAGATATTTTTGATTAAATCTGAGAGCTGGATCACTCCTCCATAAGCTTCTTCAGGGATTGAAACTTGCCAGCCTCGAAAAGTTATTAAAGACATCGTTAAAATAGTCCAAGTGACTACAGTGGCTCAATCTTAAGTTTATGAAGCGACGAGAATACTTTTTGCGCGCAAAAACAAACATAAATAACGACTTTATTTCAACTATTCATTTTACTTCTCTTTGGGCCTCTAGTCAGTTAAACTAGTGTAATTGCGTAGAGCTACGTCACACGTAGGCTCACTATTGGCCGACGCTGGTCATGTGTGTGATGCGTGTGACGTACAAAAACAGAATCGTACGCTGTTAAACTGGTAACCTGACTCGAGGCCCACAGAGAAGTAAATGAATAGTTGAAATAAAGTCGTTATTTTTGTTTGTTTTCGCGCACAAAAAGTATTCTCGTCGTTTGATAAACTTAAGATTGAGCCACTGTAGTCACTTGAACTATTTTAACGATGTCTTTAAAAACTTTTCGAGGCCGGCAAGTTTCAATCCCTGAAGAAGCCTATGGAGGAGTGATCCAGCTCTCAGATTTAATCAAAAATATCTTAATTCGTATTCCGAAGATGAACGAAGGTCTTACGGGGTTGGAACAACATGAGGGTGAGTAAATACTGACAGAAATTTCATTTTTGGGTGAACTAACCCTTTAAGTGTGATAAAACTAGAGGTCTGTAAAATTTGCATATTGTCAGTAAGTTTAAACAGGGAGGGTAGGATGTTCTCTCTTGTACTGTACTGATGACAGCCCTGGTCAGAGGTAGACTATTCAAGTGTTTGTGTCAAAGATGAGGTGAGGGACCCCTAGGTGCATCATCTGAGATGTACAGAGAGACTGTAGTATGATATTTCAGCACCAGTGGGCAGATTGTTTTATAAAGAAGAACAGATGTTGTCATTGTGCAAAAATGTACCTACCCAGAGGTAGCCCTGAGGCAAGGATGTGCTGGCGGCAGAAAAACCAAGAAGTGCACACTGGACAGGGTTATATAGGGCAGCCTGCAACTGCAAAAAAACAAGATAAAGAGATCACTTTTGAAAATCAGCATTAAAACAGTGCAATTGCAACACTAAAAAAAAGTAATTTACATTATACAGTACCAGTCAAAAGATCAGTAAGATGTTTTTAAAAGAAGTCTATTCTGCTCACCAAGGCTGCATTTATTTGATTAAAAATACAAAACAAAACCAGTGATATTCTGAAATATTATTACAATTTAAAACGTCTTGGTTATGTATGTAACCCTCCGTCCCTGAAGGAGGGAACGTAGTCGATGTGTCGACTGATTGGGATCACGCCAGGGAGCCTGTCATATTCGAGTACTGTTAAAACGAGCCAGTGCACATTGGCGTGCGTAAAATGCATCACACACTCCGCCCCCGCGGCGCGGGGTAGAAATACAGAAGTGGATGCACGCACTAGTTGTTTTTCGCTGAGGAGCCGAGCGTAACTCAGAGTCAGCGGTGGTCCAGCAATAGTGGCGACGGGACTACGTCTCTGTTCCTTCCTTCAGGGAACGAGGGTTACATATGTAGCCGAGACGCTCCCTTCCAGTTGCTCATGTTCGACGTAGTCGTGTCGACTGATTAGGATCCCAATTAAAACGCCACTAGTGCTGCCACCTTCCAGTGCCTAGACAAAAGCCTTCTGATCCCCTCACATTATTTGAGGCGGAGATGGGATAGGACTTAGGCCAGGGAAGTCACTGCTGTTCAACAAGACCACTGGGAAAACGTTCTCATTCGTTGGAAAGGAAGCCACATTTTGCCCGAAGGGAGGTAACATGTGGAGGATACACATATGGACTGGGCCGATGACCGGGCAGTACAACATATGGAATGTCACTGGGGTTTCACTGAGACTCAACCGGACAGTGATGGCAGAGCAGGTCTGCCGAGGGAAGACACGGGCTTGCCGCAGGGAGCCGTACCGTGGAAGAATACTAGGGATCACAACATATGGACCCAGCCTAACACAGGTTCCACCAGTGCATACAATTGATAGACCTGGCATCGGACGTTCCGCCATGTCCGTTGCCGAAGGGTATGGAGGAACTCGACAGGGTTCGGCTAATAAGGGGAACTCACTGGATCAAGAATTGCGCACGTATCCAGTCCATAGGAGGGGAATGGCACAGCAAGCCGACACTTCAAACCGGGCTTACAGTTACCTGCCTTCATGTGAATGGAGCCCACGGGAAGCATTTTGGACATGCGCACACAAGACAGGAGCATTGCTCAACACCTAGGTGTGATGAATATCACTGAGCTTGGGCGGAAACCAAGAATCGCAAGCCGAGTCTGATGGTACAATTTGGGACCAGCAAAATTTACATTTTTATTTCAGGATTATTTGATGAATAGAAAGTTAAAAAGAACAGCATTTATCTGAAATAGAAAGCTTTTGTAACATTAAACACTACTGGTGTTTATATATATATATATATATAAAATCTATATGCAATTTTTTTATGTCTAAGACACAATTCTGGTGCAACTGCACTTTCATTCTTCAAATTAACAAGAGATCAGCAAAGTTTTGTGTCGGTCAATAATAAAGGCAGGATATTATTCTGTTTACCCTCAAAGTAGTCATCTTGAGGCTCGATTTTATGAAGGCAAGCATTAAGAATGGCCTGCTTTTGACAACAGGAATATTTGATAATAATCACAATGGCATTCTGTCACTCACAGAACTTAAGCTTGCGCCCAAAGAGAAGTCAGCAACCCTAACAAATTTTGTTTTTTCATCAGTCATGTAGCTGTTCTTGCAAGACTATTACTGACATAGATGCTTGGGGATGTTACCAAGATGGCCGCAAAGTGAACTGAATTGTCTTGAAGGAATATTCTCATGTCAAGACTTTTTTTTTATCCTGTTGAATTTTGTTCAACAACATGATCATTAGAGTACTGCAACAGTGGGATCAAAAAAAGACTGTTTTTTGCATGTTCAAAAAGCCAGCTCAGAGCCAAAGGATTATCTAAACTAGAGGACAGAATTATACTTTTTTTGGATTGAAGGCTTTAAATAGGGCATGATAAATATGATGCACATCTTTTGATTTCCCCCTCAGTTTCAGAAAGTGATATGAAAGGGATTTCAGATTCTTCCAATTCATTTTAGGCTATGAAAAGCATGGTTGTTACGTTTTTGTCCATATTTTGGCAGCTGAGGCGACTCTGATACATGCTGAGTTGCTGCATATCTAAAAGGGCTGGTGACCACAGCCAGCACTTGGCTTGAAAAGAGAAGTAAAAGAAGTTAATTGACTCCAGGGTGTTTTGGCTCAAATTAGACAGACATAAGGTTATTAAACACTCATTGCCATTCACATATAATTTATGCACAAGCCAGACAAGCTATTATTCCAGGTTTAATCATCAACGGCCCATATGTCTAGTGACAAACCCACCCCTGCCAACACTGTGTTATTCTTAATTAAGAGTACACTGTTTACCACAGCAAGACAACAGATCAATCAGCACATGTTGTAGTAACTTAGTATTATATTATTATAATAGCATACAACAAAGTATACAACAATGGTTTTAAGAGTTTGGGTTTGTTTCATAATGGTACACTCTCAAAAATTGTTCAAAAGCTGTCATTTGACCCTTTCAAAAGGCAATAATATGTACCTATTAGGTACTGATATGTACACCTTTGGTACCAATAAGCACCTTTTTAGGTACTAATATGCACTTTATATGTACAAAGGTGTAGCTGTTGAATGGGTACCACCCCAGTGACTGCTTTTGTGCCTGTATGTAATGAATGTATTGTCATGTCATGTCAGGATCCTTCCAGTAAATTTCATGGCGTATCCAATTAAGTGTAACATGACACAAAATACAGAAAAATGTAACTCGTTTCTGGGTTGCTATTAAAGTAATACTTTGCCAAAAAATTAAAATGGAGTCCATTTGGACCACTTACCTGGTACTTTAGTTTCACAATGCTTTTTTCGAAGCTTGAAAGCTCTAGTAATTGGTGGTTTGTAAGCACCTTCTTTTTTTATTTTACTTATTGTTCCTTTTTAGCAGCTTGAATAGACCTTTTTTTTTGTTGTTGCTTGAAATCATTTTGCACTCACTGTCCTGTTATTGTGTTTCAAACATTCCATTAGATAAAACAGATTTATCCTCAGCTATGGCATTAAAGTACAGTCACAATCAACAGCCATTTCTCCACTTTTAGCTACAAATCTGTAGAAATTTTATTAAGTTGTCCCTTTTTATTACTTGTAGGGTTATAAAAATATAATTATTCTAAAAAATGATTATTGTAATATTAAAGTTAATATGTGGAATGGTCAAGTTCAAATAACTTATTTTTTTCAATTACCCATGAAGTTTATTTACTTAATTTTAAGGGAACGGGTTTCTTCACTTTTTTTTTTAAATTAAGTCAACTGATTACTTTTTACAGTGTTCACTAAAGGACCAGCAAGCAACACAACAACACTAATTGAAATGGGGGACTGGGCAGGTTTTATCTTTAATGTAATGAGAACCCATTACATTGTCATGACACATTAGCCTATAGCACTTTTCCATGGTAAGAGGATGACCTGTTTAGATGAAACAGACCTTATTGTGTTTGAGGAGGATCTTGCGTGGGAATCGCAGGCTGCTGCTGTCCCTCTCCTGCTGTGAGCCTGATGCTCAGCACTCTGATGTGCAAAACTTGCTGCAAACTCGCTCTTCCTGGATATGCACAGTGGGAACGGAGCCCCTTTTCATCTTAAGCAATCTACTGGGGCCAAGGCTTTTATTCACATTTTCCCCTCCATGGAAAAAACAGGCAGAATATTTAATATGTACATGAATTAGCCCACTGGAATTATTTATACAAGGTTCTGTGTCAGGCTTGTCATTTTCCTTTAGAATGTGCTAAAAATGTTGTGCTGCTGCATCTTACTGTAACATTTCAGAAACACATATTTTAAAACAGAAGACTCCTAATGACCTGATGACAGATTTTTATTGTCCTCGTTCCAGCTTTCGATCTCAGAGCTCATTGTTACTTTTTTTTGTACTGATAATATGGGGGTGGATAGGTGTTATATGAGAAGACAGGGTTTAGACACAGCCACATTTGTCTCATGGGTGTTCATCCTGAACACAGACTAAACTTCACATCACATAAGCATCCGCTTGTCTATTCCTGCATCTTCTCTAGAAGCCACAGATCTGCCTTGCTTTTAATCTGCAGTAACGAAGGTATTTCCCCCCACACTCTTTTTACCATCAAACATTTCCCACAAAAAAGTTTTTAGGGCAGGTTTTTATAGATGTAATATTTAAGAGATTCTTCAGATCTATTCTGTCACATAAATTTGTGTTCACAAATATAAACACGGATGCTTCCATTTATTTGGTCTCTAGAAGCTTCGCATGTGATGAAGACAAGAAATTTATCTTCAACTTCGCTTTGGACTTTTCTTGGAATTTAAGGATCTTACCCATTATTCAACAATGATTTAATTGGCTTGCTCAAAACTTTTCTTGTCGTGCACTGGAAGAAAACTGTGCAAGCAAGACGTCAGGGTTTATACGCATGGTCCAGTTAGCCCCTGAAGGTAGATGGTGTGGGGGTCGGGAGCCTATGGTTCTTTGACAAAAAAATCATGTGGCTTACCAGGTCTCTCACACTTTACCAACAAATGATCGAAACAAAATTAGACACATCATTAAAGATCAGCTTTCTGCAGAAAAAGCAGCCAATTACAATTTCTTTGCTGATCAGGATACCGGAGTTAATGAAATATGTACAATTAAAATATATTTCAAGTTGTACCGGCCAAAGTGCGTTTTCTGTGCTGTTCTTGAGTGCCATGACAGCAATCAACAGCAAACCACGTTTTAATGGTAATCTAGAGCTCCTGCACTTAGATTCAAGCAGCTATGTGTAGCTTGTTTGTGGCAATGGCGAAAAGAAAGATTTTTAGAACAGCAGCGGAAATGTAAAACTGGTGCTCTGCTTTTCCGAGGGACATTTCAAAACATTTCACCGTTTACTTTCGCTTTTGCCGCAGAGACCTTTTATGTCCTATAAATGTGTTGTATATGTCCGTATAATCCGTGCAGTTAGTTAGTAGTAATAGAGAAACATGGATTCTGTAAAAAGTAAAGATTGGTATGTGCTTGATATTTATCAAAAAGAAAAATTAAAAACGCAATAAGCCATGAAAGAGAACTAAATCCGCTACTGATAGGATGCTTTCTGCTTTCCAGACAAGCATAGGAGCCTTTGTCCTTGGTTGCGCGCATAAATGGTCAAATTCACACAGATATATGTAAAAATGCCGGCCTTGGGGAGTATTCACTTCGACATAAGCACTCTGCGTTGTCAACTAACTCACACACACACACAAACACCGCACAGTGCCCATGAGCAAAGATGGCAGTATGCACATCACATACTTCCAGAGCTTCAAGCACCAGCCAAGCAATGCCATTGAAATTTAAGTCAGCATGAAACGAAAATTCACTAATTTTTAGAATGCATGTTCTAGATCTAATTGTGAATAATTAATCTACGTATTTTTTTAATGTGCAGGACTTCTCCAAACATAAGTCCGCTTAAACCCCGCCCCTGCAAGCTCACGTTCGCCTCCACTTTTGAGTGCAACGGCCACATCTCAACATCTAATCAAGAACCGATGCATAAAACCAAGTCCCTGGCCTGCATTTTTTTATTTTCCAATAATCTGTAACTCTCGGATGTATGTAGCAACATGAAAGAATAGATCAGTCGCAGACTTAAATGAGAATATTTCATTACTACACTTCCAATCCAAGTATTATATTTAGATAAGTGAGTATATCGAATAGCATGGAAGCAAAGAAAGGAATCAAATTAACCTCAGAGAGTGCGTGAGCTATGAAGACATTTCTTCTAGGGACTTGTGAGCTACTGTACAGCAACATATTCAAACTCATTTTGGGCAAAGCTGGCACTGGAGTGTACTTCAAAAAGGATGATGACAGAATGCAGATGAAAGCAGATGCATGTTCCGAAGGTTAAGACGAGTGTTTGTTCAGTACCAAAGAGGGAAGATGTATACACGCTAACTGAAACACAAGCTGAATGCAAATGTAATCATACAGAAAGTGAAGAGTTAGCTTGTGGGAGAAAGTTTGATTTGATCACAGACTAAAATACAAGGGACTATATTTAGTCCTTAATCTAAACCCTCTGCCCCCAATGAACAATGGGTCCTAAGGCTGCAAATGTATGACTTCAAAGTAGTACACATGCGAGGCAAAAAGAACATCCGCCGTCAGAAGACATCAAAAACATCAGGTGCAGGATCAGGATCAGAATGTGAGATTTAGAAGAGAGACACCCAAAGCAGACAGACGACGCATCAGCCACACATCCAGACTTGATAGCGGTATGGAAAGAAATCATTAAAGGATGATTGCATCACTCCTTCAGAATAGTAAAGCATATTCAGCGGCAGCAAATGAGCTGTGAAGCATTTGTTATATTGCTTACTATGGAACACATTTGCTATGGGACATTAGGGATTTGGGAAGACATTTGAGCCACACAAAAAATGATTTCATAGCTGTCAGGTAGACAGAGCTAATGAACCAGAAGCATTTAAACCCAAACCCATATTTTGTGGACAATGAGAAGACGTGGCCATAAACTATACTGATGAGTGTTGGTAAAATATATTGTACTATATTACATTCGTGCCATTGCAAGTTACCCTTACATTGTTTGTCTACTTTACAAAAAGAAATGTAAAGAATCTTCTTAAAAAGAAACTTAGCAGGAAATGATTATATAGCTACGTATGTTGTAAATAATTTATAAACACACTTTTTCCTGAAACAATGGCAAACAGCGTAAAACATTACTGATGTTTTGGAGCTTTCAACACATTCTTGCTGATGCTTTTAGGTAGGTGATATGACAGATAAAAGTTTAGGATGTTGGTCAAGCAGTCAATTACAGACTTCGGCATGCATACCAATGAACGTCTGAATGTTCATCTGAGTACGCTCTGCCTTGTCTTAGATCAAACGCTCACTACCCAAAGGGCATTTTTTCCCCGCAGATACATAAAGAACATTGCTCATATGGTTGCTCTTTCAGGAGTTTGCAGATAAGGGTAATTTCAATATTAACTCCTATAATGTTGTAGGATAAATAAACAGATACAAACAAGACTATTGTTGCAAAACAGTACAAGAAGTATAGTTCTTATTGAAATCTAAGGTCTTTTCCAGAAAAATCTGAGAAGATTTTATAATCTCATTGCTGTCTAAGATAGGGGTTTTCAAACTTGAGAGGTACCCCTTTTTAAAATAGAAAAACAGCTATATATTTTCATGTGCAAAGACCCATTACTAAGATTATTATGATAAAGATGCCATTTGCTTTCAAAATAAATTAGATGTTATCCCGTTTATACTAAAATCCAAAGCCAATTATTAAATATTATATGGAATATTTACGTTTTAATCAAGTTGACTGTGTATGTTTCTATCCATTATTACAGTAATATTATTAGATGTATATTACTATATTAAATATATTCATTTATATATTTAAATATATTCATTTATATATTTTAATATATTCTAAAAACATGAAAAACATATACCTTATGAATTAAATCTAATATATTATATTAAATATATTTATATATGACACAAATTAATAAATATTATTCCAAAGTATTTTTATTCAACCCATAAATAGTATTCCAAAGAATATTGTTAAAAAATTATGTTAAATAATGAATAAACAATAAATGTTTAATATCAGCAGCATCAGCACCCCCCTGAAAACATCTTGTCTAAGAGAAACAGTTGAGATCTCATTGTTTCTTTCCTATAAGTAGAACAGCACAAATCAGACTTTTAACCACTAACAATTCACTTACAAAACATGAGGGTGAGTAAATGAAGACATCATTTAAATTTTTCAGACAAAGAGTGACAAAATGACAAAAAAACAACCACATAATATGACTTTTGTGTGTAGCTGGATAGTTATTTTCAACTCAGTGCTCTTTACTAAGTAACCACAAATGCAAAATCTGTTGGAGTGGTTGGATATCTCTCACTTACCTTCAGATCTTGCACTTTTGGGGCAAAAACAGGCACCCGGCAGGCCAGTAACGGGCACCAGAATGGAGGCTTAGTCTTTTCATCATCCTCTACACACACCCATCCAGGCAAGTTCTCTTCTCCTACACATACGGTAATAAGCTTAGCCAGAGGCACAATACTGTCACTGAAACTGAGAGCTAAAAACTAGCGCATTCATACACGAGAATGAACCCACGAAAATGATAAGTGAAAGATTCATGTCAAAAACCTGTTACTCATGAGAGGCCACACTTACTCAGGGCGATTTTGGCCAGATGCAGGCGATTGACCCAGGAGATTTTGCTAATTGGACTGGGCGTACCTAAGACCACCGTGAAACTGACTGGACGGCCAGACCTGTCAAGAGATGCACACACACACACACACACACACACACACACACACACACACACACACACACACACACACACACACACACACACACACACACACACACACACACACACACACACACACACACACACACACACACAAACACACGTACAAACTGTGAAAATCCAAGAGGGATTTCACACAATCAGAATCCAAGTGAAACAAAGCCGCTTTCAGTTCCACGCATGACTAAAATTGTACAGCTGTATTTGTGTCAAGAGTCAAAAGAGTTTGGGAAAAAAGTAAGGCAACAACAAAAGACACAATTTAGCTTAAAGCGGGGGTCTTCAACAGGGGGTGCACAGCGGTCTTGCAGGGGGTCCGGCAATTACTGTTTGATCTCAAAATAATATGCTTTATGCATTAAACAATATTTAGTTAATTTCACCCAAAGCTTTCATTGTTCTTCCAACACTATGGTGTTTAATAGTAATGAAATGACTATGCTGCATTTAATTGAATAAAAAAGAAAGTAAAAACAGTAATAGTCAAATATCATTACAATTTAAAATAACTTTTTTTTTTTGAATGTATTTAAAAATGTAATTTATTCCTGTGATGATGAATTTTCAGCATCATTACTCCAGTCTTTAGTGTCACATGATCCTTCCGAAATCATTATAATAAGCTGATTTAGTGCACAAGAAACATTTATTATTATTATTATCAATGTTGAAAACAGTGGTGCTGCTTAATATTTTTGTGGAAACTGTGCTAAAAAAAAATCAGTTTTTTTTATGAATAAAATATTCAAAAGAACTGCAATTATTTGAAAGCAACATAAATATAATGCTGGACTATAATAATAATACAAATGTAAAAGCTGTATGTAACAGGGGGTCCCTGCTCTCTCATTATCCACCAAGGGGGTCCTTGGCCTAAAAGACCCATGCTTTAAACCCTAATGGTCCATTAGAGTTCATGACGTCTTAAAAGCACTTAGTTCCGCCTGTTGAAACTTCCATTTGATCAACAAAGGTCTTTTGGCTGTGTGGAGTGTTAGAGTAACTCCAAAGAGCCTGTCACAAACAAATCCAAGAAATGTAAATCCTTCAGGTACAAGTGTGATGAAATTGATGATTGCGTTTCAGTTAGAGTAACTGTCACATCCGCCCACATTTGAAGGGAATTTAATGGACAGCTCTATTTTGTGTAACCTGTGCCCACTGGCATCAGTGGGTAGTCAACACTCACTTGTCAGGCTTCCCAGGAACCATCAGCCGTAGACGGCACTTGTTGGCACACTGGATCTCGTCCTCTTTGATACGGATGAGCCTCTGAAGAGCCATGCACCAGTCCTGTCCCACCGTAGTGTTGAGATTCTGTACACGCACACAGTCACATTTACGGGAGACAGCTGTCAGACTGACTAAGCACCGGTTACCACAATTAGCACCCTGCTTTTGAAATCAACCACACAATAAACGCAGAGAGAGGTTAGAGAGCGAAAGAGCCTCACACAGGAACTAGGTATTAGTTTATTTTATTAATAGGTATTATTATACCTATTATAATTAGGTATTCAAATAGCGAGGTCAACAATGCAGTTTTAAATTTTTTAGCAGGCGTGCTTTACAAGGGATGGATTTACAGAACAAGTTTTGGTAACACTTTACTTAAAGCCTTTATGTATGATGCATTATAAAAGTATTTTGAAATGCATTAATTATGCCTTGTAACGCACCTCATAATGCATTGTATGATCTCATGAATAATTGTAACCCCAGTTATAATATATTATAATACATTGTGACACCTTTATAAAGTACAATACATTAAAATACATGATAAACAGCCAATTTCAGATGTAACAAGGAAGGATTTATGAAATAATTGAATGCATTACAACGTACATTTTGAATACCTTTATTATGCATTATGCATAAATGCTATCTCATTGAGGGTGTTGAAAGCTGCTAGACTGTGAGCACGGTAAACTCCCTCAGAGAAGTTGCGTCTCTAAATTCTTCCCTTTGACAGCACCGCCAAGCTTTTGTTACAAATCCACAATCTTCAACAATACATTTCAAGACAATTACCGTCGGACTTCAAATCGCCTGCTGTGAGCAATGTTTCTCTTAGAATACATAATCCGTTTTTTGACTAGATGTGTGCAATAAAAGGTTGCAGATATTTAGCGTATATATTTCAAATAGCTGTCAGTAAACTTTGGATATTAGTCAGGGTAGATGTAAATTTAATTATTTTGTTTTTAAATATTTACATTATCGTTAATGAAAACAAGGCTGTGGTAGAGCTTATCTTAAACTACCAAAACTAAAATAGTCAAATTAAAAATTTTCTGAAATAATGTTACAAAATAATTTTTTTAAATATGAAACTTTTGATATAGGAAGGAACATGAAATGAATGACATAAAAATACAAAACAAATCTGTAACTATTATGAAATATACATGATTTAAGCAATGTCTAAGGCTGATCATGCATGCTGATCGGTGTCTAGTGGGGACAACCCTATAAAAAGCCTAAAGGCTTCCTTAAATGGATAGTTCACCCAAAAAATACTAATTTACTCATATGGTAAACAGAAGTTAAAAAATAGTACTCATATTTCCACATCTCTTGCCATCTTTTGCATCTCTTGCTATCTTTTGCATCTCACATCTCTCATCGATCTTTTGCGGAACACTAAAGAAAGCATGTTGAGGAACACTGGAGTCCAAGCAACATTAAAACCCCATTGACTTTCAGTGTATGGACAAAACAAAACACTTTTCTCAAAATATCTTCTTTTGTGTTCCACAGAATAAATAATGCACAACACGAAGGTGAGTAAATTAAGACTTTTAAATTAACTGTCCTTTCAAGAATGGCTAGCCATTCAGATAACTATGAAAATATGTTTTGCACATCCCTATAATAGGAAGGGAATCATCCGCTGACAGTCAGAAATTGATCAGGTGTGCGACAGTGTGATGATTAAGGATTTTACCTGGTACGATCCCTGCAGGGTGCCCACCAACAACGTGACTTCCTCTACCACAGAAAGATCATGCTGTAACTCCTGCAGTTCCTGGAACAGCCGCGGTGGTCCCAGAAACAGCTTTCCTGAACAAATAACATTTCCATGATAATTAGTAATTATATTCACATTAAAGCTTTTGGGTCTGAAATAATACGCCTCCGGCAAATTCTTGCAGCGGAAAGGCTGCGCTCAACTAATATTGTAATTCTGTGCAGTATTTATATCAGGCTGAAAGCTCCAACACAGCAGGAAAGATCTGGAGAAAAAGTTGAAGATTCTGATGCAAAAAAAAGCCTCTGTAGTGTCCTGTGACTGTAAGTGTATATTATCCCTGCTGGAGAGTATGAGCTGGGCTTAAAATTGAGCTCTGAAGAAGCCTTGGGTCTTCTGAACAAGATGAATGTACTAGGAGGAATATGCACTGATATTAGTTCTGGGAGAGTGATTTATCAAAGGTAAAACAAGCACAGCTCGTTCTGTGGGAGTTTATTTTACCAGTGTCAGAGAAGTCAAAATCTATACAATTTATAAGGAGACTGAATATTAATACTATGTTCCTGCTCCACTACAATACCGCAAATACAAAATATTGTACTCCAATTAATTCACATTAGCATTCCTTTATAATTCATAATCATATTACATTATTGTGCCAGTTCTTTTAATGAAACGCACATAAATCTTTAGGTTTGAATTACTTACTCATATTGAACTGTTAGCTACCATTTTCAGACTTGTTCAACTCGAACCAAGAAGCCACAGTGTCAATACTGACTGGTGTTTTATATTACAAAAAGATAATATTATTATTAATATTTTATAAGTAATATTTATTACAAATGATGTAAAACATAATTTAAGTGTATTTCATTACAATTAAAATATAATTTAATCAATACAATAACAAAATAGACATACACACGTACACACACATACTATAGTTTAAAATTGTATGGTTGATCAAATTTGTTGTTTTTGAAAGAAGTCTTTTATGCTCACCAAGGCTGCATTTAGTTGATCAAAAATATTATTACCAATATTTATACTTATTTAATTATTAAGTTAAAATAACAGTTTCCTGTTTTAAATGTAATTTATTCCTGTGATGTCAAAGCTGAATTTTCAGCATCATTACTCCAGTCTTCAGTGTAACATGATCTTTCAGAAATCATTCTAAAATGCTGATTTGGTGAACGAAAAATATTGTTATTATTATTATCAATGTTGAAAACAGTTGTGCTGCGGGAAGTTGTGTTGCGGGAAATTTTCAAAAAAATGATTTATTTGAAACTATTAATTTGAAAACAGGTATTCATTTCCTTTAAAACAGAAAAACTTACTGACTCCAACATTTTAAATGGTATTGTATATATACACACATACATATAAATATGTAGTAGGACCAATTATGTGTCTGTACAATATAGAAAAAACATGAAATGAACTAGTTTTACCGACTACATCAAAAAGCCAAGTTCGTTATATTTCCCATGCTCCTCTAACCACATGAAAGGAGTACACTTAAAAATACCAACCTTGAGAGCTGGTGGAGCTCAGGCGCTTGCTTCCACTGTGCTGGTAGACGCTGTCTTTACGCTGGGGGGTCTCCTGGCCCACCTCCACCACTTGCACTTGCAGCAGGGGGGCACTCCATTTAACTGCGTATTTTGGACCGATGGGGACTAGGCTGCTGATATCTGGAGGGCCCCTGATTAAACACAAAATAATTGCTTTAAGGTCGCAAAACAAAGTCCAACTCGCAATTACAAACAATGCATGATCAGAGGACGTCTGAACGATGGTGACGGAGATCCAGGAATTAGACAGGCAATTAGAGCTTTGTGATCAGAAGGATTCCCAGAGAGCCTTGATAATACCCCCTACTGTGATTTCAGGAAATTATTATTCATGTATTCCTCTGTTATGCATGATCTGCGCTGAGAACAGCTCGATGAGATTGAGGAGTGCAGGAGAACTTTGAAGCCAGTGTAAAATCATTCTGATCCGAAGTCTTTGAAAACAGCATGACCCAGTGGTCATTAAAGAAAAAACCTGCCAGATGTGAGAATGTTACCTTGGCTCCTCAAAGATGTTATCAATGCCCGTTTCAATGTCTCTGTGTGTCAGTTAAGAGGGTGTTAAAAAGAAGATGGCCTTAATTCATAAAATATGAGCAAGTAACTGAATTCTACTCATTTATTAATTTATCTCTAATTAACCCAGAAATTAAAGATCTGACATCATTTACTCACCCTCGTGTCATTTTAAATGTCTTCAGTCAAACGCAAAAGAAGATGCTAGGCAGGATGTTCATGCTGCTTTTTTCCATACAATGAGAGTGAATAGTGACCTCCAAAAGTTACATAAAATGCACTTTATAACATGTCTTCTGAAGCCATACAATAGCTTTTAATTTAAGATTATCATTCACAGAAAATCCTCACTCCCCCCACCAAAGCTCTCAAATCTCATGTGCAATTTAAATATTTGCATATGCACATATTTAATCTGGCACGTTGCAATCGGTTACGAAACACATGGGAACCATTGATGTAAAACCTGATGTGATATGTTTCGACGCACCAGATTTGAACATGAATGAGATTTGAAGGATGCATCGTCGGAGAACATTTTTGATGAAAAACAACTTAAATGTGTCTTTTCCTCAACACCATGCTACCGTAAAGCTTCAATTAACTTGGAATTAAGCGTCGTATGGTCTACTTATATGGCGCTTTTTGTCATCATTTTTTCAGCTTGATGGCCCTTGGTCACCATTCACTTTGATTATATGAAGAAGAAAAAAGCAGCGTGAACATTTTACTAAACTTCTTTTTTTATTCCACAGAAGAAATCAAGGTGTAAACAGCATAAAGATGTGTAAATGACGCTTTTTGGGTGAACGATTTCTTTAATTATAAAGCAACATAATTAAATGAACTTAAATCTCTCTCATGAAAGTACAGAGTTGTGATGTCCAGATTGCTGGACATGTGAAGAGGAGTGCTTACTTTACATTGATGTTTGCACAGACGAGCATGTCATTCAGGAGGAAGACTTTGCGCTCCTTAGACTTGAGGACTTGACCCTTCTCACCATAGACGGTCTCAATCAATGTCTCAGACAGAATCAGCTGCTTCTGATCAGAGTTCAGCTGCTGTTTAAAAAAAGATTCATTTTAAAAAGTAAATGAGTACATCCACACTATGACAGAAGACTTGCATCACCTGTATGTCTGTGCTCTTCAGTTTATACTTTTGACTTTGAAGTAATGTCTTTTGATTGATCTCCTTCTTCTTGATTCATTCTCCTTCTAACAACCTTGAATGTAACACTTGCACAGTCTAACAAATCTAGAGGTTAGAAAAACTGCTTATTTGCATATGAATGTGAGATATATTTGTGCAATGCATCTGCTGAGAGAAGTGGGAACTCTCTAGTGCCGTGGTTCTCAACCAAGGGCCCCGGGCCCACTTGGGGGCCTCAGCAAACTTCCAAGGGGGCCAGAGGATGACTTAAAATTATCTAAATTTAATATTTTAAATATGTATATTGTTAGCAATATATTAAATCAGTCTAGCTTAATTAAAATGCCAAAAAACAAACACATTTTCTTCCCCTACTCAATAAAAACAAACATCTTAAACCTTCTGAAATTTCAGTTCAGAGTTAATTTACCTATAACGACACTCCCAATTTAATTTGAAGTGAGTACATTTGCTAAAAGTTTATTTATTCTGTGATTGAAAACCCAAAGAGGGATGCAGAGGGGGGGGTGCAAAAATATAATAACTTTATAATTTAGCTTTAGTCAAAAAGTGGGTAGAAAGAAATGTGCTAAAAATATGTGTTAACTCAATACAAAGTAATCATTTTATGATAATATATTAACTTCTTTTGGCTTTTAAACAACGACAGTATAAAAGCCACTTTAATTTAGCAAAAAACATGTTATAAATACAATCCAAACAAATCTGAAATGAAAAGTGTTTCGTTTTTCTGTAATAGTGTAATAACATCACTGTAATAGTGGGTAGAAAGAAATACACAAAGAACATGGTGTTATGCAGATTATTTCCATATTTTTTCTTTTGGCTTTAGAACAATGAAAGTCAGTTTAATTTTGCAAACAACATGTTGTCTTTATAATTTCACAATTGCAATTGTTCACACATTGTAGTACATGGGCCTTCCTACACGAAAAATATAGTTGTCTTTATATTTTAGGAAGGGGCTCCTCCATGCTAGCAGATAGATGACTTCAAAGATAACAGATGTGAAATGAAAGCCACAAAACTCCTTTGATATCATATTAGCGGTCACTAAAATCACTTTCATGGACAACTCACCATCCTGGCAAGAAAAAATCTTTCTAAAGCTATTTCAAGAAAGAGGAAATGTGGAAATAGCAGTCCAATCACACTGACAGCTCATGTCCTTCCACACTGCCAGCCAAATTATCTTGTAAAGCCAAATCATTGTGTTTTTGGGTTGGTAATACTGTCGCCTGGACCCGATGACAATGCAGTGCTGAAGTGCCAACTAGCCTCTCCCTATGGAGGATCCCTACACCACTCTACAGATAAAGCGTTGTGGAATTTTTCAGTTTGCTTACCTACCCGAAGTGATAAAATAAAATAAAATTCTGCATCAAAATTTATAGACAAGACAAGTAGACAAGTAGTTTGTTTAGGCATGGTTTGTAAGGAATTACAAACCTGCGCACATATATTCAAACGCACATAACTATAGAATCAATTCTTAATGCACATGTGAACGCCATCAGCGTCTATCACAGGTTCACGTTTAAAGTCTGTTTAGAGAGAACGGTGACATTTTAACGGCCCCTAATTTAATAACAAATGATCATTTAGACGGAAGTGAATCAATCAAAACTAACTTTAGCTGGACAAAAACATTATTCAAGAGCCACTATAAAACCAAACCAATCTCTGTTACCTTAAATTATATGTTTATCTCTGTAAAGTTGCTTTGAAACAATCTTCATTGTTAAAAGCGCTATATAAATGAGGCTGACTTGACTTGACTTTGAAGTGTTCCATGTGTGTTTGTAGTGTGATGGTCTCTGACCTTACTAAGGTTCCGGTCACCGATGCTACGAGCAAGTTGTTGGATCTCGGCGAGCTGCTCAGCCAGCCGTTTCTGCTCGTTCAGCTTCTCGGCGAGACTTTCAAGCTCAGTGAGGGCCAGCTGCAACGGCAGCCTGTCCTGATGCCCCACAGGGGTGTTTTTCAGCATGTCCTGTGGACCACACACAGATATGTCAGCATATATTCAGTCTTTACTACCTAATCTGTCATTAGGCCAACGCTTCAATCCCCTGCAAGCAAAAGATGCTTCTCAAGCGCAACATGATCCACATGATGTGGGAAATAAACCTACAAAAATTCAGTTAATCCAGTATAGACTTTTACTTTACTTTACTCAGTTAACATTTACATGCATTAGTGCACATTAAAAGAAAAATGAAATGAAAACTGACCACATTTACTATAAAATCAAGTGGACTGTTAATGGACTGTTAATGTCATTTTATGGCAACCTTTCTGTGATTTCTCCAGTTTAGCCATTTCAGCTCATTTTCAACTGTACACCCATATAACACCCCTCATTTGCACTCAAATGTCCCTGAAAAACAGCCTGCGGTAACAATCTCAAATGAATTCATTGCATATAAGAATGATCTAATGACAAAAAATCCTGGCAGAACTTGGTAGCAGTAAAATAATAGAGTCTTATACATGTAATCAGAACATACAAGAGGGATTTCACCAGCGTTTAGGTTTACATATTTGAGCATTTGCTGTGCAGTATCAGATCATGGTTTTGATAGTAAGCACATGCTTTAAGTAAATGTAATGTGTTTTACTAGCAATCTGTCTTTTACTTCCCCATACAGAAAAGCCTGAGGAAATTCCATCACCATAAAATATTCTCTAAATAGTTTAAAGTATTAGGGTCATTAACTGTGTGTGTGTGTGTGTGTGTGTGTGTGTGTGTGTGTGTGTGTGTGTGTGTGTGTGTGTGTGTGTGTGTGTGTGTGTGTGTGTGTGTGTGTGTGTGTGTGTGTGTGTATTTGGAGGTTTCAGAGCACTAACCTGCAGGAGGAGTATGAACTGAGGAAAGCGTTGGATTGGTTTGACCATCAGGCCATAGAGTGTGATTCTGTCTGTACTGGCAGCCTGCTTCTTCTACAAACCAGAACAACACAAAATGTTATAATGTTATAATGTCTATAACAATATTGTAATGTCTAAAATCACTTGAAACCTAACCCTAAATATGAACAATAGTAATGCTGCCTTAGCAAGCAGCACATATTAAGCACTGAGGAGAAAAGATAAACAATTAGGGGCAGGTTGAGAAGTTTACCTTGAGGAACTCCAGGAATGCTGGCTTGGACATACAAGCTTTCTTGATCAGAGTCATAGCATTTGTGAAGTTGTTGACATAGTCACTGTATACATCTAGCACCATTGACTTGGAAAACTGGAATGAAGAGCAATGATAAACCCAGACATAAGGCAGACATAACAATCCATATTTCAGACATAATATCAGTGTACTAATGATCTGTGACCGTACAATGTGCATTGAGCTTGCATTTCTATTGTCAATAGTTATGAAGAGACTATTTGCATGATTGTTTTCAATTTTACTGATCCAAAGTTCTTAAAAATAATGTGCTCAGCTGCAGGGCAGGGCCTGGGTGATGCAGGAAATTTGCACACTTAAAATAGAACTGCTGACTAAAGGATGTTCTGTTTTTCCATCTGTAAAGATCCCTCATCACAGAGACCAATAGAAAACGAGTCATGTTAGGGTCTAAAAACAGACCATTACACATTAATACACATATTTACTTTAATAAGCAGATATGACAATGCTTATTCATGCAAAAACCTTTATCTTAAAATGTGGAGTGGAATACAAATCCACTGGATCAATGCTATGCAATTGTGCAGTCTTTTAAATCAAAAACAAGTATGAAAAAATGAGAATTCAAGCAGAGAAATCCTAAACATTTTGTAACCAGAGCAAAAAAAAATCTATGAACAAAGAATCAGAAGCTGTGAAAAACACCACAAATTGAATGTTTTAGTAGAACAACAGGAGACATACTGAAGCAACAAAGAGATCTCCGATTTTCTCAGTGTTATCCCATTCTGCTACACGGGAGGCCAGAGCAATCTGAAACATGGAGTGACACTGCAGGATCTCCTTCAGCCTATAAAAAATGGGCTGGATCTTCTTCAAGCTCAGGATCCTGGGCTCCGCCTCCATCAAAGGCTTCTTATATTCCTAAAATATAATTCAGGCTTTAGGTATGAGTCTCTTTTACATTCAGATTGTGATGTATCTATTGATTTAATCAAAACAAATCACATCTATATTTGTCAATTTACAATAATACAATATTTATTTTGTTTTTGTCTTCAACCTACTGAAAAAAAGCTTAAATCACCCTGCCCAAGTTAGTTAGGATGGGCAGTTTTGATGGATTTAGAGGGGTTTTGGGCACCTTCCGCTAGACAGGCTTGGAGACCAGCTGGCTAACCATCTTAAATGGTCTAAGACCAGTAAACCACCTTAGGCAGTTTTAAGCTTTTTTAACACAGTATATTTTCCCCTTTGTGCTATATTTCTATTTTTCCCATCCTTTCCACTTCATAGAGAAAATTAAGGAAAATTATATCCAGATGTGATGTCAGGATTGTGTCACTGACCAGCAGGATCCTCTTGAGTGAATCTAAGTAGCTTCTTTCACTCTGGATGATAGAGCCAAGAATATGACGTCTGACAATCTGTACATACAAAAACAAAATGCAAAATGCTCATTTCAATTATATTAGGGTAACTGACAGTACACCACCAGCTTTATATTTAACATAAAATATGTAAAAAATATTCTATAATTCAAAAGTTTGGGAACAGTGGGATTTTTTTAATGTTTTTGAAAGTCTATGGTGTTCACTAAAGCAGTATAAAACATTAATATTTTCAGCATCATTACTCCAGTCTTCAGTGTCACATGATCCTTCAGAAATCATTATTATATGCTGATTTGCTGCTCAACAAATATTTCTTATTATTATCAATGTTGAAAACAGTGGTGCTGCCCCAAATTTGTACCCCCAACGTAACGGCTCCGTTCACACAGCTCGGCTTTTCCAAGACTGGGGTTGTGAGTCCTGAATTTAGGGGTGCGAGTTCGGTTATAGAATGTGGTTGTCACTCGCGTAAATAACTGTGTGTGAATGTAACTGTATTAAGGAATCAAATACAGGACTGACAACCGTAATCTCCTGCTGTGTGAACGTTTCCATATCATAAATGAGCAGGGCTAGTATGATACTGACAGGAATGCAGACAGATTCACACACAAGTACATACACAAACACGCACCTGTTGGCCACTGAGTCCTTCTGGCATTGGAGAAAGTTGAGGTGGTGGATGTTTGAGTTCAGATACAGTCACATCCAGATATCCAGAATCATCCTCTGTGTCATCTGCACATTGACACAGTATAGCACAGTTAAACTCCTCATTTAGACTGTCATCACTAACTATTTCAATTTCTGCCATATTGGCTCACTCCTCCCTCTAATGTACACACTATTCTGTAGCTCTGTGAAGATAAACCTGTTATCTTATAATTCACACATTCAAAGAGGCATCTAGTTTCTAGTATTGTTTCTGTACTGAATCCTACCAGGTGTCAGAAAAAACACCAGAAATGAACAAGAGGAAATGAGAGTCAAAAAGTCTGAGTCAAACCTGTGCAGTCTTTTTTACTCAGGAAGGACACCTTGCGCATCATGGCTATTTTGGTCTTTTCCAGTCCATCTTTCGTGCCATTCCTAGCTGCTTTCATTAGCTGTTGAACCTATGGGAGGAAACAGAGAGATAGGCAGACTGCATAAGATGACAGCGAGGAACAAAATGAATCTAACTAGAACTAAAAGAAAAGAGAGAGGAGATCAATTCCTGTTTGTGGATCAGCATGTTTAGCAGCAGGGCAAACCCTCAAGGTCCCTGTCTACTCAGTTGCAACACTCAGTGGATTTCGCACAGTTTCATTTTCATTGTACAGAAGAAAAAAAAAACCTGTCCATTGAACAATGATGTGCATGATGGACTACTTCATACCTACAAGCTGTGTGAATTTTGGTGAATAATGTGTAAACTACAGATGCAACTAAATCTACATTATCTAGATTTAGTCTAATATGAAATGTAAAACTGATCCTAAAAAACTGGGACAAAATGTGCTGCGAAGAGTTTTTTTTCACCTATGTTTCTGCTTCTTCCTTCTCTACAATGTTTTTCTATGACAATCGTTCAATATACATCAAACCCTCCCCCATATATATATATATATATATATATATATATATATATATATATATATATATATATATATATATATATATATATATAACGTAATCCAATCCATAGAAACTAACTAGCAAACAGAACTCAGGCAAAGCAGAACAGGGAACAGAATGTAAACAAATCATAGCTATATATATTCTGTTCTGTTTTGGTTTCGTTTTCATTCTGTTCCCTGTTCTGCTTTGCCTGAGTTCTGTTTGCTAGTTAGTTTCTATGGATTGGATTACGTTCAACTGTTGTCCCTTCAAAAGTATGATTTTTTTAATTAAATGCTTTAAGAAGTTTTTGCTCACCAAGGCTGTATTTATTTCGACCAAAAATACAGTAAAACTATACTGAGATAATATTATTGCAATCTCGAATGACTGCATTTATTTGAAAAAGAAATATTTTGTGACATTATAAATGTCTTCGCTGTCAAGTTTGATAATTTAAATGCATCTTTGCTAAATAAAAGTATTAATTTCTAAGAAAAAACATCAACAATACAGTAGATTTACAAAATATTACAATTTATATTTTGAATATTGCACATGTATTATATTGCGAGAGCCATTTTGTCTAGTCTGATGTTTCTAGCTACCAATAGAACAAACATAAAATAAAGGAAATTCTATAAAAATCCCAAACAATTTCTTTACAGAGTTGACCCATCATCGCTATTACAGAAAATATAAGCACAGTCATTCATAAGTTGACATTTTGTCCCATGTCTCAAGGATCAGTGATAACCACACATTCACCACTGTATAAATGTACCTTAATGTCATAGTTTTGTTTGAGTTGGCCAACATCTCGAGCCCCTAACCGCATGGCTAGCTCACGCCTGGTCTGGACACAGCGTTGCTTCAGACGCCGTACATCGGGGGAAATCTATGTCCATTACCACAAAGCCACGAGCGGTAAGGGGTGGGGTTGAATTGTATCAGTGAATTGAGAAAGATGGCAGATAAAGAGAAGAGGAGGAGGAAAATAATGAAATTGAGGGGAGTGACAAACACAGGCAGACAGTGATAAGATCAAGGCCAACAGGAGAAGGAACTTGAAGAAAGACATAACAGAGTAAACAAGACAGCAAGACCAGAGATTTGGCCTCAGATAGTGTCTGTCTCAGTTTACAATACTAAATCTTCACACTTAAACAGCTCTACTACTCACAAATTAGTCCTTCAACAGATGTACTCAATTTCAGACTGCATAAGGCCCAGTCTGAGCTCTCTGGTTAGTCTAGTTAAGGCTTTCTGTACCTGTTTTCATGCTATGATGTGCAACATCTGTGGATTAAGACCTGATCTTCTCTGCATGCATCAAAAGACATTAACTAAGAACAGGAACAAGGGTAAACCCGACAAGGAAGGAGAACTGAAAGAACCAGGCATCAAAAAAATCTTTGCCCTTTCCTTTTTTAAAGCTGAAGTGTATAATTTCTGCTCTACTTGCATCACCAAACAGAATTAACATAACATTAAAAATGACTGTTTTTAAACTGGTTTCAAGAACACGCCCCAATCTGCCGTTGGTCAGACAAAACAATAGCCCAAAACACACACCATTGGCTGAGCTACACAGAATGCTATATTTTAAAGTGATATGGAGGAGATTAAGAGGAGAAATGGTTGGACAGACTCGGCATTAGAAACAACACTGACTAGTGGAAGAGATAACACCGGTGCCATGCAATAGTGTTGGGCGATATGCTCCATTTTCATATCGTCCTATCGTCAGCCTGTGAGATCGGCGATACACGATATTATCGTGAGGGGGCGGGGCTTACTTACTTGATTATTTACTCATTCATTTGCGAATATTCACGAGAATATTTTTCTATTTTGCTAGCAAAGGTGGAGTGTTTATTACTAGGCTAGATCAGGTTATTTCCCGGTACAGTGAGGTCAAAAAAGATCCTAATCATTTTTGTATCTGAGTATTTCAACATGTCAGTGGAAAATTTACGGACACACGTGATCCTCTCATGCCGTTACAGATGCAGTATTTTGACTGTAGGCCTACTTCTGCACGAGATGAAAACACGTTTTAATATGTGCACTTAATAAGGCCAAAGAACGCGGGTTCTTGTGTTTTAAATGCCGGGGGAAATCAGAGTAGCCTAAGGGGCAGAAATCTAGCTGAGTCGATCGGTTTATACTTAAACTTATGACTTGAATCCGATAAAGGAAAACAGGTTAATGTGTTTACATGACCACATGCATTGTCAGTTTATTCAGAATAATCTGGTTAAGAACGTGCATGTAAACGCACTCACTCTCTGAAAGTGAAAGTAGAAACGGACTGAGCTTTTCAGCATCTGTCTCTGCATTAACGCCGCATTCTCTCAGAGACGACGATGGATAGGCTATAACGGTATAGGGCCTTAATTTAATCTTACTGGCTTAATATTTCTCTTGTGGACCTATATGATGACATTGAAAACATTAGAAGAATATTTCTTGTTAAACAAGTGTTTGAAGCTGCTTTTGATTTTTAAGAGAATTGTGCTGTGTTCGTGAACTAAAGACTGGCCTATATAATTTTAGTGATATTATTATTATTAATATTCAGTAATTGTATTGTTTTTAGTGTTATTAGTGTCATTAAACTTTTTGTTAATGTATGTGCTATGGAAACAAAATACTGACGAACAACGATGCCGTTTTCATCTTGGATCTGTATAAGATATGCGTGTGTCTGAAAACAAGCACTCTTGACAATTTGTGAATGGATCACCCTGCAATTCAATTTTGGTGTGGGATGCAGGCCTAGTTTTTTATTCTGTTTTAAAAACACTTTCTTAGAGGAGTCCTCGTACGCGCGTGTCGGTGTTGTCGCAAGTGTTAGGCTATGTGGTGATGTCGTTATGAATTTAGGCAAGGCAAATTAATTGTAGTTCCTAATATTAATTTAATAACAATACTAGCTTTATAATAATAATACTACTAATAATAATTGAATACATTCATGGTAAAACAAGCAAATTATCGTATTGATATCGTCAGAGGCGCATAAGCTGTGGTTGTCATAAGCTGCCAATTGCGGCTTTGCCGAGCTGTGATACAAGCGAAACGCTATTGGCTATTTTTAAAAAGAGGAGGAGCTCCTCGATATGTTTCGCCCTGTCTTCCTGTTTCTGAGAGTTTCTAGGAACTTCAGTGAGCATTTAACAATAATAATTTCACATTTTACCTTTCTAAAATGAACTAAGAAACTGTCCAATGATTCAAAACGGTTCATCATGAGGACTTACCAAAATAAATGGGTTTCTAGCTTTTAACAATGCACAGCAATCCCTTTATAAATAGTTTTTTAGACACTCTTGATGGTGAATGGGCCGTGTCTTTGTACCTTATTGCGGGTGGGCTGCTTGGTCTCGCTGTCTGACTGCTCGTCGTAACTCTCAAACTCACTGGAACCCCAGCCGTTGTCTATCAGTCCGGACTCGCCAGACCTCTGCACCTCCTCATAGATCACATCATCCTCTGAACAATAACACAGAAATAATTATGTGAGGTGTGAGGAAGATTGATGTCCTGAGTCAAGTTACAGTAACAGGAAACATAAGAGGGTTGATTTGTACAGGTTGGTTACTACAGGATGAAAACAAGTCTTTACTTGCTATCCAAATTGATTGATGATAGAAGGATTGCTCAAGGGAAAATCATATTGCTCAGAGTTTGCACTTTATTAGCTTCTACAATTTTGTCATTTTGGGTCTCATGGCCTCTTCATGACTCACAGATGCCCCTAGTGGGCTCAAGTTGTGAAATTCAGTGGATCAGGCTGGTCACCAAGAAGATCTGTCACTGTCCTTTGTGCATTCATGCATATGTTTGTGTCAGATGTTTCTCCAAAATGTATTTAATGTGGATATTACAGTTCAGATAGTTTGGCCTTGGAAATATTGTTATGGAAATGTTTGAACTCAAACATTAAAATATAGGCAAATCTGTCCAGGGTTTGCAAAATTTTTGAGATCTCTTTCGAAACTCTACACTGTAAGAAAAAAATCCAGTAACACTTTAGTATGGGGAACACATATTCACTATTAACTACGACTTTTGCCTCAATAAATTCCTAATTTACTGCTTATTAATAGTTAGTAAGGTAGTTTGTGTAACATTTAAGGTTACGTATTGAGTAGGATTAAGAGATGTAGAATAAGGTCATGCAGAATAAGGCACTAATATGTGCTTTATAAGTATTAATAAAGAGCCAATATACTAGTAAAACACAAGCTAATAAGCAATTGGACCTTAAAATAAAGGTTTACCAAAAATCCATAGAAAAACAGATAATGCCCTGCAATAAAATTAGTTTATGGACAGTTCCTTCAACTCTACACAATGTGTAATTCAAATAGAGGTAAAACAACTGTGAAAAAACAATCCAGAAAATATTATATAAGCACACATATTTTTACAAACTTTTTTTAGAGTGTAGAGTAGACACGTGTGAGATATACAGTTTTTTTCTTTCTGGAGAAAAGTTTCAATTTGCTCTCCATTTCACCTCATTGCTGTCTTGAAGAAACATTTGAGATATCAAAAAGCTTTCATGTGTGAATATTCATATGGGTGATGACATTGTTAACCTGGACAGGTAACAGGCACAGACCTGCATCTGGGGGCGAGTTGTTCTCACAAGGCACATCATCATAGATGACCTCTGAGCGAGCAGAAGGAGCTGAGTTCACCTTCAGCTGTTCTGGTGGTGAATCTCCAGCTGATTCAGAAACAGCTTTCCCTAGAGTAGAGAGAGACACTTAGATCATCATTCATACATGTAAAAGAAAAACTGCTAACCACATAAACCCTATTACACAAAGAATGAGAGGCTCCTAATGGAACGGTTCGATGGATATTTGAGCATATTCAAAGCACGGACATCAAAAGGATGGGATACTACTTTAAGAGCAGGACATTGGGTGTAAGATCATATTTGACGGACCAGTAACAGCAAACATCATTTGATAATCATTTATCAGAACTTCAGTGAGGTATTAAGCCCAATGCAGGTCGAGCGCAAATGAAATTCAGCCCTGATTAGCACAGGAAAGGACATTAATAATCCTTTTGGCACAGAATTAAGCTTGCATTCCGACAAAAGTGCTACAAAACAATTAACATAGTCCTCCACACGAACGACGGATTGACAATACTTACACTTGTCTAAGTTGTCTCTACTGTGACAGTGTATACAGATTTGTTGACAGCCTCTTTTTACCTAATGAAGTCGCCTGCTGAGTCTCCCCCACGGGACCTTAAAATACCTCAAAGTGAAATGTTCTTCAAACTGTTTAGGCTCTGAAGGATATATTGAGACTACTGTCTGGGATGTCACAGGGAGATCATTTAAAATTCGGAGAACACATTAATTAGGAGTAGGAGTATAATATAAATATCTTGGGAATATTCCAGGTTAAACACAAGTTAAGCAGCTGTGGCACGCTGTTGTTTACCACAGGAAATCATTTCTCATCTCTTACTTTGTAAAAATGTGTGAAAAATGATGAAATTCTATGGGGAAATGGTTGAATTTCTGGTGTCGCGCTTGCATTAGTGCATTTCTCTCAACATGTGCGGCGCAAAATGTTTTTCTGCCGTAATTGACATTCATGTCACAGATGTTATTGATATAGCTTTACTAGTATTGAAACAGAATATTTTTTATGTGGTTTTATAGATGACACTGATTGTCAGTGTGATGTTGCACATATGTAAAAGTTTATACACTGAGGAAAAGACACACAGATCTAAAAGGGTGTAGATATAACAGCAGCAGGGAGTGGAAATGGAAGTAAGATTTATTACTCATTACCAGTCATGTCATAGCAAGCGAGTGTACTTACAACATACAGTGCACTACAACGCAGTAGGTATATCTACAGCCTAAAACTTCAGTACTACGATGCCAAAATACTCCCAACAGTCTAAAATAAAATAAATAACAGGGTTGACAATCATTCCTGAAGCTTGGTAAACAAATACAGCAAAGGGTTGACAGATCTAACTATGCTCTGTGTAAGGGATAATGTACAGTCAGCTGATCATTAATGCAAAATAGACTGCTCATTATTACACGGCTATTGACCAAATAAATAAATACACTACCATTCAAAAGTTTGAGGTCAGTAAGATTTGTTTTTTTAAGGAACATTTATTTAGCAGATATGCATTCAATTAATCAAAAGCGACAGTAAAGGCATTTATAATGTTACAAAATATTTCTATTTCATATAAATGCTGCTCTTTTGAACTTGATATGCATGTTTGAAGGATCATGTGACAGTGAAGCCTGGAGAAATGGCTACTGAAAATTCAGCTTTGGCATCATAGTAATAAATTAAATCTTAAAACATTTTAAAATATTAATTTAAAAAAGATTTTTCTATTTTAAATTAAAATAATTTTAGCAATATTACTGTTTATACTGTATTTTTAATTAAATAAACGCAGCCTTGTTGGCATAACAGACTCCTTTCAAAACATTTTAAAATATCTTACCGAACACAAACTTTTGAACGTTAGTATGTGGACAAGTAATATTGTGGACATGAGTTCATTTTCTTTTCTTTTTTTATCTTAATGATTCCTCTATCAAAAACCGCCCACTACAGCGTACAAAACAATTGGCCCAGCAGCAAGATGAAAAATGAAACTATATTAAAGTAATATCAATAACTGAGACGAAAGAAGGTGCTGTCCTCAGTGATACGAGAGACATGAAAGTAGCGCCGGTTTAGGTTACCTGGATGAACGGACTGATTATGCCATGGGTGACAGAAAATATTAGGAAATATCAGTCCGCTAAGGTGGCGATCGACCAGTCAGAATCAAGTATTCCAGAGAGCCGTGTAATAGAAAAAGGATATCTATGCATGTATGATTACATTCAAATACAAAGACAGCACAACTATACCAACTGTCCTGGGGAGTGGGGATTGTACCTTTATGCAGTCGCAGAGTGAGCTCTGAAACCACACTGAACCATTCCCGAGAATGAACCGGGGCTGCACACACATAGCAGAGACTGTTTAACAGCCGAGGAACACAGCTTTGAAGTCACTTCTACTATCACCATTGAATTTGACGTTACCAAGACCGTAATAATTTATTCCAAGTAATTTTGTTATTTTACAGATTATTTGGAACATGCATTATTTTTTTCTCAAAGCCGTTTTCAAAATTTAGGAATAAATCATATTGACAAGGGCATATTATATTCATTGTATGATTTTGTTTGCATTATCACTTGTTTGTTGTGTTATTTGATTGGATTGCCACAGAATCATCAAGAAAAATCTCCAAAGAATCTGATTTATTAGGCTGAGCCATTTGTGGACATTTGGCATGGGTGTGTTGTTTTCTTTTCCGTGAGATTCCTGTGCGTCTGGATTGGATTAGTCATTGCTATTTTTCAGATCTCAGGTTTCTATGCTGATTTGTAGATTTCGCATTAGAGTGGATTTACAGGAAGGCATGGCATAGCCCCTTCTTAGAGCCACCAACCTGTCTGAACCAGTTTGTGGGGGGACTTCTGTATAAGTGTGTAGAAGCCCTCTGGCCCAAAATCTGAACCTGGAGATACATTTGCAACAGACTTGTCAGATTTAAGCACTGAATTGCCTTCCAAGTTGGCATTTCAGTTTTTTTTTTTAATCCATGTCATTGATCAAGTTGAATCACTGTTGAATTGTTTTTCAGTTTGTGAATTAAATTAACATTCATGCTTACAACGTTGCATTAAGTCATTCTTTCACAGTGTCTTCATAAAATTTCAACATTGATTTATAAGTATTTTGTTACCTTTCAGCATTAAAAGTTGTTTCAACGTAGTTTAAACTTTTTCAAAGCTGAAACAACTAAAATTATTTCAACAACATTTCAACATTGAAGGCCAGTCACTAGACTTTTTTGACTCGTTTTGGGACATCCAGGCAGTCCAGCTAGACTGCTTTAAATAGATTCATCCAAAAAAATTCATAACCACAAAAATATACAGAAATATGCTCTTAGTGTAATACCTTCATAAATATCATTTTTCCAAATGCTGTCTTGTTCATCGGCCACTCGTGGCTCGGCTGAGATGGAACTCCTAAAAAAACAGGAATGCAAAAGTATTGAAATACTGTCCCTTCATGTTTATTCTTATCAGTGTTAACAGGCATATCACATAATCACTAGATGTCACTAGAGCCAGAGCAGGTTGTTTAATAACTAATACAGTACAAAAGTGTTCACATGGGTAAATAATCAACCCTAGGTCTTCACAGCTAAGACAGAATGTATAATAAAGTCCTTTTGGGGAAAAACACTTCAAACAGTAAGGACATAAATAATTATAGTGTCTCTATGAATGACGTCCTGTTTAGGAATAATAAGGTTCAAGATATTCAAGTGAAAATTGTTCAAAACATAACACATAAAGCATACATCTGTCATAAATTCAGATGTGTCAACACAAACATTCTTACCCATCAGGAGATTGTCTGGCTACCATGTCTGCAGGGAGAACAGAAATGTTTAATTTACCAAATGTCTACCCATGTCTGATTTTGCATACAGAACATTTTACACATAAAATACAGTCATATTATGTGATTAACACATTGCAGACTGACCTGGGTATGTTGTGTGAGGATATGTGGGGATATTTTGGTCCTCCACACCAGCAGGGTTCTCTCCATTTACTGTTTGCTGATTATGCTGTGTAACACGCGTCATAGCTTGACAATAAAGTGCATTTGGGGCAGTGCAACCTTTAGTACTCTCTGAATGCTTAGCATCCACATGAGGAGTTTTTGACTCTTTATTCTGAACAGAGTTCTCCACTGTATTCTGCTCATCTTCGCTGTCATCAAACTCGAACTTCTCACCAGTTTCTTCATCTTCATCACCATCATCTTCCTCCTCCTGTGGCTTCTGAGTCACACCAGGAACCATGGACTCTGAAATAACACAAGGGCACAATTTAACTGACAAAAATAAGATAAGAAACACATTTTTACATTTCCTGGTTGCCACGGCATTGCTATGCAGTTGCTAGGGTGTTCTGGGAGGTTGTTTCATTATTACTATGTGGTTCTTATGGTGTTCTGAGTGTTTTTTATTGTTGATAATATGTAGTTGTTCTGAACGTTTGAGAGTATGTGTTCTGAGCATTCCTACTAAAGTGTTCATTGTGATACCCCGTGGCTGTTGTGTTGCGATGCTGTTCTAAGTGGTTGTTTGAGTGTTGCGATAGTGATCTGAGTGGCTGTTTGAGTGTTGCGATAGTGATCTGAGTGGTTGTTTGAGTGATGCGATGCTGTTCTAAGTGGTTGATTGAGTATTGCGATAGTGTTCTGAGTGGCTGTTTGAGTGTTGCGATAGTGTTCTAAGTGGTTGTTTGAGTGTTGCGATAGTGATCTGAGAGGCTGTTTGAGTGTTGCGATAGTAATCTGAGTGGTTGTTTGAGTGTTGCGATAGTGTTCTAAGTGGTTGTTTGAGTGTTGCGATAGTGATCTGAGTGGTTGTTTGAGTGTTGCGATAGTGATCTGAGTGGCTGTTTGAGTGTTGCGATAGTGTTCTGAGTGGTTGTTTGAGTGTTGCGATAGTGATCTGAGTGGCTGTTTGAGTGTTGCGATAGTGATCTGAGTGGCTGTTTGAGTGTTGCGATAGTGTTCTAAGTGGTTGATTGAGTATTGCGATAGTGTTCTAAGTGGCTGTTTGAGTGTTGCGATAGTGATCTGAGTGGTTGTTTGAGTGTTGCGATAGTGATCTGAGTGGCTGTTTGAGTGTTGCGATAGTGTTCTGAGTGGTTGTTTGAGTGTTGCGATAGTGATCTGAGTGGCTGTTTGAGTGTTGCAATAGTGATCTGAGTGGCTGTTTGAGTGTTGCGATAGTGATCTGAGTGGTTGTTTGAGTGTTGCGATAGTGATCTGAGTGGCTGTTTGAGTGTTGCGATACTGTTCTGAGTGGCTGTTTGAGTGTTGCGATAGTGTTCTAAGTGGTTGTTTGAGTGTTGCGATAGTGATCTGAGTGGCTGTTTGAGTGTTGCGATAGTGATCTGAGTGGCTGTTTGAGTGTTGCGATAGTGTTCTAAGTGGTTGATTGAGTATTGCGATAGTGATCTGAGTGGCTGTTTGAGTGTTGCGATAGTGTTCTAAGTGGTTGTTTGAGTGTTGCGATAGTGATCTGAGAGACTGTTTGAGTGTTGCGATAGTAATCTGAGTGGTTGTTTGAGTGTTGCGATAGTGTTCTAAGTGGTTGTTTGAGTGTTGCGATAGTGATCTGAGAGACTGTTTGAGTGTTGCGATAGTAATCTGAGTGGTTGTTTGAGTGTTGCGATAGTGATCTGAGTGGTTGTTTGAGTGTTGCGATAGTGATCTGAGTGGCTGTTTGAGTGTTGCGATAGTGTTCTGAGTGGTTGTTTGAGTGGTGCGATAGTGATCTGAGTGGCTGTTTGAGTGTTGCGATAGTGATCTGAGTGGCTGTTTGAGTGTTGCGATAGTGATCTGAGTGGTTGTTTGAGTGTTGCGATAGTGATCTGAGTGGCTGTTTGAGTGTTGCGATACTGTTCTGAGTGGCTGTTTGAGTGTTGCAATAGTGTTCTAAGTGGTTGTTTGAGTGTTGCGATAGTGATCTGAGTGGCTGTTTGAGTGTTGCGATAGTGATCTGAGTGGCTGTTTGAGTGTTGCGATAGTGTTCTAAGTGGTTGTTTGAGTGTTGCGATAGTGATCTGAGTGGCTGTTTGAGTGTTGCGATACTGTTCTGAGTGGCTGTTTGAGTGTTGCGATAGTGTTCTAAGTGGTTGTTTGAGTGTTGCGATAGTGATCTGAGTGGCTGTTTGAGTGTTGCGATAGTGTTCGAGTGGCTGTTTGAGTGTTGCGATAGTGATCTGAGTGGCTGTTTGAGTGTTGCGATAGTGTTCTAAGTGGTTGATTGAGTATTGCGATAGTGTTCTGAGTGGCTGTTTGAGTGTTGCGATAGTGTTCTAAGTGGTTGTTTGAGTGTTGCGATAGTGATCTGAGTGGCTGTTTGAGTGTTGCGATGCTGTTCTAAGTGGTTGTTTAAGTGTTGCGATGCTATTCTAAGTGGTGGTTTGAGTGTTGCGATAGTGTTCTGAGTGGCTGTTTGAGTGTTGCGATATTGTTCTAAGTGGTTGTTTGAGTGTTGCGATAGTGATCTGAGTGGCTGTTTGAGTGTTGCGATAGTGATCTGAGTGGTTGTTTGAGTGTTGCGATAGTGATCTGAGTGGTTGTTTGAGTGTTGCGATGCTGTTCTAAGTGGTTGTTTGAGTGTTGTGATAGTGTTCTAAGTGGTTGTTTGAGTGTTGCGATAGTGTTCTAAGTGGTTGTTTGAGTGTTGCGAAAGTGATCTGAGTGGCTGTTTGAGTGTTGCGATAGTGATCTGAGTGGTTGTTTGAGTGTTGCGATGCTGTTCTAAGTGGCTGTTTGAGTGTTGCGATAGTGTTCTAAATGGTTGTTTGAGTGTCGCGATAGTGACCTGAGTGGTTGTTTGAGTGTTGCGATAGTGTTCTGAGTGGCTGTTTGAGTGTTGCGATAGTGATCTGAGTGGCTGTTTGAGTGTTGCGATAGTGTTCTAAGTGGTTGTTTGAGTGTTGCGATAGTGATCTGAGTTGCTGTTTGAGTGTTGCGATAGTGATCTGAGTGGTTGTTTGAGTGTTGCGATAGTGATCTGAGTGGCTGTATGAGTGTTGCAATAGTGATCTGAGTGGCTGTTTGAGTATTGCGATAGTGTTCTGGTTGTTTGAGTGTTGCGATAGTGCTCAAAGTGGTTGTTTGAGTGTTGCGATAGTGTTCTAAGTGGTTGTTTGAGTGTTGCGATGGTGTTCTGGTTGTTTGAGTGTTGCGATAGTGATCTGAGTGGCTGTTTGAGTGTTGCGATAGTGATCTGAGTGGTTGTTTGAGTGTTGCGATAGTGTTCTGAGTGGCTGTTTGAGTGTTGCGATAGTGTTCTAAGTGGTTGTTTGAGTGTTGCGATAGTGTTCTAAGTGGTTGTTTGAGTGTTGCGATAGTGATCTGAGTGGCTGTTTGAGTTTTGCGATAGTGATCTGAGTGGTTGTTTGAGTGTTGCAATAGTGATCTGAGTGGCTGTTTGAGTGTTGCGATAGTGTTCTGGTTGTTTGAGTGTTGCGATAGTGTTCAAAGTGGTTGTTTGAGTGTTGCGATAGTGTTCTAAGTGGTTGTTTGAGTGTTGCGATGGTGTTCTGGTTGTTTGAGTGTTGCGATAGTGATCTGAGTGGCTGTTTGAGTGTTGCGATAGTGTTCTGGTTGTTTGAGTGTTGCGATAGTGTTCAAAGTGGTTGTTTGAGTGTTGCGATAGTGTTCTAAGTGGTTGTTTGAGTGTTGCGATGGTGTTCTGGTTGTTTGAGTGTTGCGATAGTGATCTGAGTGGCTGTTTGAGTGTTGCGATAGTGTTCTGGTTGTTTGAGTGTTGCGATAGTGTTCAAAGTGGTTGTTTGAGTGTTGCGATAGTGTTCTAAGTGGTTGTTTGAGTGTTGCGATGGTTTTCTGGTTGTTTGAGTGTTGCGATAGTGATCTGAGTGGCTGTTTGAGTGTTGCGATAGTGTTCTGAGTGGCTGTTTGAGTGTTGCGATAGTGTTCTAAGTGGCTGTTTGAGTGTTGCGATGGTGTTCTGGTTGTTTGAGTGTTGCGATAGTGTTCCAAGTGGCTGTTTGAGTGTTGCGATAGTGATCTGAGTGGTTGTTTGAGTGTTGCGATAGTGTTCTGAGTGGCTGTTTGAGTGTTGCGATAGTGTTCTAAGTGGCTGTTTGAGTGTTGCGATGGTGTTCTGGTTGTTTGAGTGTTGCGATAGTGTTCCAAGTGGCTGTTTAAGTGTTGCGATAGTGTTCTAAGTGGTTGTTTGATTGTTGCGATAGTGTTCTGAGTGGCTGTTTGAATGTTGCGATAGTGTTCTGAGTGGTTGTTTGAGTGTTGCGATAGTGTTCTGAGTGGCTGTTTGAGTGTTGCGATAGTGATCTGAGTGGCTGTTCGAGTGTTGCGATATTGATCTGAGTGGCTGTTTGAGTGTTGCGATGGTGTTCTGGTTGTTTGGGTGTTGCGATGATGTTCTGAGTGGTTGTTTGAGTGTTGTGATAGTGTTCTTAGTGGCTGTTTGAGTGTTGCGATGTTGTTCTGGTTGTTTGAGTGTTGCGATGGTATTCTGAGTGTTCCCCAAGTTGCTTTCTGTGCGAACGTTCAGAGACAGAGAGAATCATGGATAAGTAAAGTGAACTTTCAGCTCCCGGTTTGTGCGTAAACGGTCAAATACACACAGAAATATGTCAAAATGCCATATTTGTTATGTCTGAAGTGAACATCATAAACAGTTGGGAAATAAGTTGCATGTGTATCAGCATAATAGATCTTTGCAGCTCCTAAAGTGACAGCTATTCCTTCTGCTGCCTGTGTCATTAATTTTCACCCAATGGATAGTTCACCCAAAAATGAAAATTAGCCTATGATTTACTCACCTTTAAGCCATCCTAGGTGTATATGACATTCTTCTTTCAGACGAATACAAGCGGAGTTAGATAAAAACATATCCTTGCTCTTCCAAGCTTTATAATGGGAGTCAATGGTTATATGTTTTTGGAAGTCCATCAAAGCGCGTCTAAACTTTATCAACTAAAATAACTAGCTTCAGGCAGACGGCCGTACGCAAGTCGACTTACGCCAAAAGAGTAACACTTGACGATGTATGACCTAGGATGTAGGAGTAGTGTAATCAAACAGACAGGGCTGAGCAACCGCATTCGTCATTATGTTGTACGTCAAGTTCAATGGTTACTCTTTTGGCATAAGTAGACTTGCGTACGGCCGTCTGCTGGAAGCTAGTTATTTTAGTCGATAAAGTTTTAAATATGGATATTTTTCTTACACGAACGCATCACTTCACTTCAGAAGGCCTTTATTAACCCTTTGATGGACTTCCAAAAAAAATACCCATTGACTCCCATTATAACGCTTGGAAGAGCCACGAAAGTTTTATAACTCCGATTGTATTTGTCTGAAAGAAGAATGTCATATACACCTAGGATGGCTTCAGGGTGAGTAAATAATGGGCTACTTTTCATTTTTGGGGGAACTATCCCTTTAATCAAAAAAGACAAAAGACAAAGAGAAAATCACTCACTTCTCTTTAGAAGATTTAGTAGGATAAATCCATATTTAATTTATACAATGAAGACTATGCAGTGTCGTTTTACATTTGATTAATTTCTGTTGATAAACACTGTTCTGTTTTTTATCATTATTATTATTAATTATTTCACAGGAATGTTAAAGTCGTACAGACGACTCCTATAAATGTTTCGGAGTCAATTCTTTCTTTTGGGAGAAAATAACTTTGTTTATCCTGCACTTTCGACTTTACAACTTTGTAGAACGTTTACATTCACAAACAGCTATATTACACACTGCATGAAAAGGAATTTGGAACCTTAATAGAGGCACTTTAAGCTGTTCCTAATCACCTCTAAGAGAGGGAATGGAACATGTTGCACATATTGCTTGCCAATGAATAATGAGTTGTAAATTCATGATACTTTCTCATCTCTTAATTTACATTAATACTCTTAAAAGTTGTAGTTGTTTGAGTGTTGTGATGGTGTTCTGACTGGCCCACCTCTAAGCCTCATTGTACATTATCATAAACATGGATATGGAGATATGTGGATTTTAAGAATAGAGAACAACCCTGGGCCTGTATATCTATTTTATTTTGTGAGCATTGTGTTTATCAGTGTAAAAACTAAGCCACACAGCTCTAGGACCTGCCTGCTACAGACTGATTGCTATGTGACTTAGCATGTATAATGCAATTTCACTTAAAAAGCATAAAGACAACAAACAAAACATTGCGTCTTTATAATTCAGTGCACACTCTGTATCTAAGCAGCTACATTTGTATTCCATTATAATGTTGGACTGAGTCAAAGAGGAGGCTCAAAAAATGTTTTGACCACAACAGACAAAACCCTTATGAGTCATCAGATTTTTTCAGAAAAATTCACAAGTTTAAAGCCAAAACTCCCTCCCTCTGATAACACACACCACAAACATTGAACAGATGGACAAAATAATACAGACAAAAACAATCTGTTACATACACCAAAGGTGTGAGTGTGTTGTGAGCCGAATCCGGTAGAGTAGAAAAGTGGCACAATATCTCTTTTGTTGTAAACTACAAAGTCAAGTTAAGCAACAAAAACATTGCATCACTTTTTGGCATTTTCGGACCAGTTGTTGGAACGTTACGTTTAGCAAAGGAGCCAAAGCACAGGGATAGAGATTACACACTCTGCACTGGACGGAGAAAAACAGATCATGTGAAGAGCAGGATTACATATGTGACCATATGGTCTTTATAGAGAATACTCAACTGAAAGTACTTCTACCAGTAAATGTTTTCACTTGCTCCCACTATGAAAGTGGGTTGTGCATAGCAGCAGTGTAGAAAGCAATTACAACAAAGAAGAAATGTCTATGCTCACATTTCTATGTTACAAATTTCCCTGCTTTAAGTGCCCTCCGATTTTTCCCTGATGCACATTTACCTTATATAATAACATGAATAAGTTACTCAAGTCAATATAGGCTCACATGACTTCAAAATGGTTCTAAAGGTCTGTAATCATGCAGTGCTCAGGTGCTCTATTCCCTTCAACAATCACTAAACCAACAAAACAATTGTTTACCATGTCTCTTGTCCTCATTCCCCTCACTCCAGCAGAAGTATGAGAACCTCTTAGCCCCGGCCAGGTGGATTTTGGGGGATACTAGAAATTTAAGCGATTGTCTCATGCAAGCAGTCTCCATGGCTTCAGGATAGATGTGTGTCAAGAGCAGGTGGCATATGGTGGAAGAATTGTTCTGCTGCAGCATATGGTCAGTTACCTTGAGCGCTGCGGTTTTCCAAGCTCTCTGGAGATTAAGAGGGTAATGCCGTATTCCCTCAACTAGGTAACTGTGTTTCAGAGTTCTACCCACTATACTACTCTCAAATATACCAGAACAGGTGACATACAGAGGTCATTAACAGCTCTTAAACTGTCATTATGGTTTCTCTTTGTTTGAAAAGAGCGCACCCTAATGTGTCATGCACAGATACATTACATTGTTTGGGCCTTGTTTGTACCAGAGAGAACAGTGAACAGTGTGATGTCGCATGACGTACCTCCTAAAACATCTTGGCAGGACTACCAAATAATGACTAAGCACCACTGGGTTTGGAAAATTTTAATTTGAATCATACTATGTTAATGATGTATAAGAGTGTCCAAGATAAAGAAAATCTTCTAAAAATCTAGTTTAAAACACATATGCCAAGTTCTTGAATGTACTCGTCTCTTTGTATGCATGTTGGTATACCATTTAATAGAAAAGTTTTGTTTGGTGTAATGATTGATTTAATTATGAATACATTTAATTTTCCTAACATCTTGAATACATGTGTGTGTACACACCTTTATTATTATGTTAACAAATATATCATAAATATCAGCACCACATGACATTTTAGAACCTGATTTAACCTTGCCCTGTCATAAAATGTCAATTTATGTGATATTTTAAGAAGCTTGACAATAATTTTAATATAATATAAGCAGTCAAGTATTATTAACTATTAATAATAGTTAATAAACTATTAAAAAGTGATTTCGGTAACTGAAAAATAAATAGAAAAAAATTAATTAAAATATGAAAAACTGAAATTAGAAATGTTGCTTTTGCAACTAACTGACATAAATGTCTAAGCTGAATTACAAAAATGACAAAACTAAAAAAAAAAAATCTATATAGAAATATAAAAAACAAAAGCACATAACAACATTACTAAAAACTTGAAGTAAAATTAAAACAAAATATAAAAGCTAATTTAAAATTTGAATAAATGCTATTAGAGTATATATAAAAAATGCTAAAATAACTTGATCTGCATTGGTTTTTTGGAATAAATTAAAAGGGTGGTACAATGACATTTTCACAAGATGTAAAATAAATCTCTGATGTTCCCAGAGTGTGTATGTGAGGTTTTAGCTCAAAATACACCATATATATTTTTTATAGTATGTTAAAATGTTACTTTTTTAGGGTGAGCAAAAACTTGTGTCTGTCCCTTTAAATGCAAATGAGCTGCTGCTCCCGGCAAAGAGAGTGGAGTTTCAAGTGCTCCTTAGCAGCTTGATTACCTTACACTGACAAGAACTGAAAATTTCTACAACTTTTAGCCTTTTATGTTCAAACCGAGTAGGACAAAGATGGAGAGACTCAAGAAGAAGTGACAAAATGTAGACAACATTTCTGAAAGATTGATAGACAACATTGATGAATTTATGTAGCTTATGTGTAGTTATCTTCTAGTCATTGATTAGCATATTCTGTCTTGATAATCTAGAAATTGTGTTCCGGGGGCGGGGTTTATGTCAATTTTAGGATTGGTGATGTCACTAACCCGTGAGGAATGTCATGTAGTCCCTACCAGCCGTTTGTTGTAGTCCTTAAAAAGCAATTTCTTTAAAAGCAAATATCTCCCTTTGCTTTGAACTTTGAGCGTTGTAACTTTGCAGATGTTGTTTATGTTCAAACAGTAACATTACACACTAACTAAAGTTAGAAAAGTAAAATCATAATTAACCACCCCTTTAAATCCGTTTTAATTATCTAACACATCAAAAAATCAACAAGCAGCATGTTCCATGTACTAACCTTTTTTAGGAGGGTTAAGAGTTTCTGGAGATGCCATGAAGTTTAATATGTAGTCATATCTGCACTCCTGTAAAAGAGAAATGTGTTAACACATGTACTCTAAAATGCTCAATCCAAAGTCCCTAAACACACAGGATATTCTGTATGACAGTGAAACACAATACTGTAGTGTATCTAACATCACACCTCAAGACTTCAGTGAAAAATGACTTTTGTTGGCCTATGTATGACATTACAGGTTACTAAAGGAGACAGGGTGAAAATGTTAAATTCCTCAACAGTGTGTGGCAGATCCAGGCTTGTCTTACCAGCTGAATCCTAACACAACATCTCCTCCCACATTTACTGGGAAAGACTCAGTCTCAGCATGTGTCAGAACAACACAACTCAACCGAGAGGAATGACCGGAAGGGTGATACAAAGAAATGTGCAGGTTTAGTTGCGTCAGTACCAGTATTTAGAGTAAAATGAGACAGCAATTCATTAACCAGTTTGGATCTCTTTCATCCCCGTAATAACGCCAAGGTCATGAGTAAGATTCCCAGGAAAAGAATAGTCTTTGAATACACCATAATTTGCTTTAAATAAAAGTGACAGCCAAACTTCACAAAAGTACTTGAAAAGAGTTTCTGTCAATCGTGTTTCCTGATAGATAACCCTACAGCTGGAGGTCAGTGTGCATGAATTATTCACTAGAAAGAAGGGCAGGGGCAAGACGAGGCTGAAGCCAGTGAATAGACAAAGGAAAAAAGCATCTTTCCCACTCGGAGAGAGCACAGCAAGGTTGAATGGTTGTGAGTAAAGCACACATAGTAAGAACAGCAAGGCCATTGAATGGCCTAGAAACTGCTTTCAAATAAATGACACAGGAATCACCTTGGACACAGGCACAATGAGAGAGGCATCTGGACCGCCACACATATTAACTCTCTTTTTACAGACTTCTGCCTATTTTACACTGATATCATTCCCTACTTACTGCAATATAAATTCACAGTTAACCAATGCACTAATCTGATCATGTAAAGGAAGACAAGCTGTTTCAATAAAAAAACTGTAGCCTTGAGGTTAAAAATGACCAACATGAATGATTTGATCCCATGCGAGTCAGCTGATATCAAACCACTGGTAAGTAAGGCTGAAGGACAGACCATGATCTCTGCTCTCAGATTAGCTTTAGCACTGGACTGATAAATAGATGTCAGATTAATTTAAATATCACAAATATACTGTAGTCGTCCACTATTGCCATCAGGTGAAATATAGTTGTTTTTGTCTGCCATTCATCATTAGAGGCCAGGATTATATTAATATAAAATAATTGTCACAGAATCTTCATATCACAAAAGAAAACCAAACGATTTTCAACATGTGCTTTATTATGAAATCAATAATGTCAGTAAATTAAAGTGGTCCGATTATTATGCGCAATCCTTTTTTCATCTGAGAGTCTGGATGTTTTTTTATATTAATCTAACGTTACAGTCTCACTCCCCCCTACTGAGGCATTGTTGCACTGTTATATTTTCATATGTAAAACAACAGAAGCACTAAATGTTTTGCTCTTATTCTAAATAAAGACTTACTCACAAGCCTGGCTTTACGTCGCTTAAATGTCACCCCTCTGATTTTGTCCTTATTGATCACAAGCTATCAATACAGATCCATTGTCATGTCTGCTCCCATCTTTGCGCAGTGCAGCCATCTGGGAATCTACAATTGATGACACCACAGTCTCTGCATCAGAAAGCACAGCAAATGTAAAGAGCTGATTTTAACTGTTTTCTTTTAGTGGAGGAACAAGTTCTGAGACTCCCAATGCATTAACTGACGCGGCTTCTCCGAAAAATATGAAAACTCTTCTGCCTCTTTCTTTTCCCTCAGTCCCTCCCTTTTTTCCTTTCTTTGCACTCACTCCTTCCCCCTGCCGTACACCATGAGAGAGCAGTATGCAAATACTTCAAGAAACAGCCAGCCAATAGCAAATGATCAGGCCTGCACTCCTACCAATCACAGAAGAGCAACTTTTCTTTCAATAGTTCCTTGCTGGGGGTAGACAGCAGGAGAGGAATTAATATGCTCATGGTTTCATTATGATTGATTGATTGATTGATTGATAGATAGAAGATAGATAGATAGATAGATAGATAGATAGATAGATAGATAGATAGATAGATCTCATATTAAAACCAAACCTTAATTTTAAATAAATTCAGTAAAAAAATTGCCTTTGATTACGTTAATTAAATGTAAATGAATTATTTTCCTCTCCTGTAGAGGAAATGTAATGCTGATTGTATATTTATCGAAATAGTATTACTAGTAAAACAATGAATATTGAATGGGAGGGAGCCTCCTCCAAGGATAGCAAGTTAGTTTACTATTAACCTTTAAGGCTGAATGGGCAGGTGAACTAGTGCAATTTTCTTTTAGCAGTGCAGTTATTTAACCTCAGATCATGATGGGAATCATCATTTAAATAATGGGCACCTGATCAAGAACGGTGAATGCCTTGTGGGTTGATTTTAGACTGCATTAAAAATGTTTATATTAAAAATGGCATTCTTTTAAAATTGCGCAACATTGTTTTTTTTATGTCGTATGGGATTTGTTTATGTGGGCCACAATCAATGATCAGACGCACACTTACCATGTAACGTTACACTCCGTCTACAGAGTTCCCTTTTCTTTTTTAACGGACACCGTTTTTCACATGTAAGCATAACAGAAACTCTTCTGTAGTCGGTTCTGTTCAAGTTCTCCACGGAGGAGGTTGTTTACGATCCGCATGTCACCCAACTCAGCAGGGGGCGCTATAGTCTCATATACGGACTCACATTTGTAGTTCGTGCTGCATCCCATACTCGTGTTTTTGTTTTGTGGACTACACGCTCAGTGACATGAAAGTTACATGAGTGTTTTAATTGTATATCTGAACCTCAATTAACGTAGTGAAGAGAATAGAGGAAAAAGACATCTTGAGCTCAACGCTTTAATTCCCAGCAACACAGGTAAACGTTCCTTTTTTAAAGTAAATTAAACTTTTCTGTGTACTTCTACACGAATGACTTTAAAATCGTGTTAAATGTACAAATCTTTGAGATTTCATAGTGGAAATTCAGCGATCTCTCCACCAGACAGATGTGCGCGATATAAAGCCCCGAGTGTGCGCTGAACCCACGTGGTTTGATCGCGAGTCTGCGAGTCTTTTGTTCCGAATCAATCAAAAAACGAGGAAGACGGACAGACATAAGTAGAGCATCTGAATCAGGAAATCTTCTTGCATAATAATACGCATCTTTCAGAACAACAGACCAAGTCGCAGCCACTTGACTTAACACGTCTATATTCCGTCAACTCAGATATTTGTATTTAAAGTAGAGGGGGGAAAGTTTTACTCAGGTGAGTTATAATATTGTCGATGTTTATGATTGCGGCTTCGGATGCAAATGCAGTATAGCATGCTAACACGGCTACGTCTGCATCATACACATCTGTAAACGTTATGTTTTTCAAATGCACTTTCCATGGGACATACGTTGTTGGATTTGACTTTTTTACGGGACGGGGGCAGATATAACACGTGGGGTAAGGGAATAGTTTAGTTACTAGCCTGGTTGAAGCAGAGCGGTGCTAGTTGGCTAACCGGCGGCTGCTTTATAAAACATAACAAAGAAACAAATGGAGACTGAGTGAGACAGACGCGTTGCTGCTGATTCTTTTGTTACAGCGCTGCTAGTGTGTTAGCATAGCACAGGACCGCTGCTTTTTACAACACTTTATATTTATATTGTCATATATACCAAGAAACCGTGCCTTGACATTACTAATACGCAAAGCATGTGTGTGTGTTTTCTTAAGGATTCCTTCGCTGTGGGATAATTGGGAATTTGGATCAGCAATTGATTTGAATCATATTGACTTTTTCTTCAGTCGGATGTTTTTGGCTCGTTTGATTCTAATTTCTGTCCATTTATAGTCAGACCAATAAAATGCATCCCAACTACTTTTTTGTTTTTGTTTTTATTGTAGGATTTTGTACTATGCCACGCAGGAAGCAGACCGATGTGTCTGGGAACGGTGGAGTGAAGAGAAAAAGAGGAGGTGGAAAGAAAAAGGAAAGGGAGTTTAGCAGTGATGATGAGTTTGATGACTTTGAACAAGAAAACACAAAGAAACCTGGGAAACCAGCAGCTAAAGCGGGTCTGCAGCCGGTCACTGTGGCTGATGATGTGAAGGAGAAGATTGTAAGGACATATAATTGCATACTTATTGCTTCTATCTACTGTATGCTTATATACGCATGCACTTATATATATATATATATATATATATATATATACACACATATAGTAGCATTTACACTAGCATATGATAAAGTACAGGGGTTTTCAAACTGTGCATTGCCAAGGACCTCCAAATATGACATTCATGTTATGGAACCGTTAAAAAGCTGCTAAGTATGGAGGCTTATTTCCCCCCAATTACATTTTCCAAGGTTAATGATTCACTGTTATGTTGTTGTTGTTCTCAAAACAATGCATATTTAAAATATTATCCAAAGAATGTTTACCTTGCGTTACTATAACGGTATCTTTTTTCCTTACTTTTAATGTTAGATGTATAAACCTTTAAAATAACAATTAAAACAATAAACTAACACGTTTACTTTGATGAATTTGAAAACTTAAATTTATATATATATATATATATATATATATGTGTGTGTGTTTTTACCTGTTCCCCCAAGCACCCCCTGTGGTTCTTCAGAGCTCAGTTTGAAATCTGTATTAATTGATTGTTGATGGATTTCTTACTTTTTCTGTTGTTCAGAAACTTGAGGTTCCCAAAGTCAAAGGTCAGCTGCTTGTTTTTGGAGCCACCAACTGGGACCTGATTGGCAGAAAAGAAGTGCCAAAACAGCAAGGTACGATCATGCATGAGCCAGAGATATTTGGGTTACAGTGTAGTTTCAGGAAAGTCTCACCGAAGTGAGTCATCTGTGCTAATCCGTTAATGGGACATTGTGACACCAGAGTTTAATTTGCACTTGTTTTTCACTTTTGTTTTCTTTTGTAGTTAAGGAATTTTTGATTTATACAGAGATTTAAAGAAACAATTCGGACATCCTCTTGGCAATTTAAGATGAAGTGTTGGATAGTGCCATCATCTGCCATGCATAGATGACATAGACCTGTGCCTATGAAAGGGCCGTTTTATAAATCAGTAAATTTTATTTTTACTGTTTTGATCTTTATAACAACTAGATAATTTATGATCTCAACAAAACATAGACACTGGTATTTAAGTTGGTAAGTAAAAATAGCATTATTGTGAAATAATATTGTTACAATTTAAAATAACTGTTTTCTATTTGAATATATTTAAAAATGTAATTTATTCCTGTGATGGTAAAGCGGAATTTTCATCATCATTACTCCAGTCTTCAGAGTGACATGACCCTTCAGAAATCATTCTAATATGATGATTTGGTGCTCGAGAAACATTTCTTATTATCAATCTTGAAAACAGATGCTGTTGTGGAAGCCATTTTTTTTTTTCAGGATTCTTCAATAGAAATGTCAAAAGAACAGCATTTATTTGTAGTGTTTATTTTTTTGTAACAGCCCTTACTCTCACTTTTGATCAATTGAATGCATACTTGCTGAATAAATGTATTATTTTTTCATAAAATGTATTGGACTATTTGAAGTACTTGTTGGCTGAAAAGTACTGCAGCGAATTTACACTTCTGTGTGAGATAAACAGGATTTAGTTGCCCGTAACTGATAAGTCATATTTTGAACATCAGAACAGGGAAATTTATAAATAAACCACCAACATTTCACACAGAAAATCTAAGATAAATCAGCCAGGTGCTGAAATTGACTTAACACTTAAAATAAGAAAGAGGAAGTGTGTGGGTTGCAGTCATTTATAGAGTCTTCACTTTTGTTATTGAGTATTCATGTGTGTCTGTGTGTGTTTTTCCAGCTGCTTATAGGAACCTTGGACAGAATCTGTGGGGTCCCCATCGCTATGGGTGTCTCAATGATGTCGAGGTTAGCTGTGTGGTGTCTGGTCCCTGTGCTGCCCACAGTCTCATCATCACCACAGAGGGCAAACTCTGGAGCTGGGGTAAGTGTCACCAACAGCAGTGCTTAGCAGGTCTTAATAAACCCTATGCTCTCAGTCATTAATGTTAATCAAAGAACAAAAGACAAAGAGAAAATCACCCCCTGCTCTTAACTTAAGGCTTTAATACTGATTAATCTATATTAGATTTATAATTTATGCAGTGAAGACTGCCCAGTGTTTATTCAGTTTCTGAATATACAGTATCTGTTAGACCTATCTGAAAATTTCAAAGCACTGTTTTACAAAGTTACATGGTCAAAAACAAAAAAAATTTTGAAGGGAGGCTATTTTTGTCAAACGTACCAGTCGTTAATGAAATTTAAAAAATGTGACGATACCAACATTTCCCTTTAGCATTTTGAGCACTGTTGAATAGATTTTTAAACACCTCTGGTTAGCCATTGCATTCACACGCTCAACATATGTCTCTGATTGGCCATTGCGTTCATGCGCTCAACATATGTCTGTGATTGGCTACAATGATCAACACTTCAAAAACATGTTGTCTTTACCCAGTGCTTTCACAGATACACATGGGAGCGTTTGAAAGCAGGCATCTATTGGCGGATCTCTAAAATATCCACTGATACATGGATCCCCTGATAGATGCCTGTGGGTTTATGTAAAGATTGTTTTAAGTTCACTTAAATTAAGTCATTATATATATATTTTTAATGCCTCTTAAATATTAAAATTGATAGCATTCAATTATACTGTAATGTTGAATGGCTTAAATTGAGAAAATAGAGACATCAGTATCAGTACTGTATCAGTGCTACTGACCTTCATTCGTAGTGCTTAGTTAAAAGATGCCATTAAACAAATATTTAAAATATACCATCTTTATGTTTCTATATTATTTTGGAGATTCAGTGTGAAAGTATTACAATATAAAAATATATTAAAAACTTATAATTTAGGTGTGCAATAAGTAAAATTAATTATATAATTATTTTTTATCGATTTACAGCACTTAAACCAGTAATGTGAAATTATTATAAGTAAATGTTTTCTATTTTAATGTGTTTTAAATTGTAATTTATTCTCGTGATTGCAAATAGAAAAAAAATAATAGCATTTATTTGAAATAGAAATCTTTAATAACGTTCACTGACCTCTTTCTTGCCCCAAATGTTTGAATGGTAGTGTATATATTTTTCCATATTGACAATTTGTCACTAATAAACTAACACCACATCTACCCTGGATGTGAGTGGTGCGATGCAACAAAGCAAATGGAACCCATTATAAATATAATCAGCGATGCTGTCTATACTATATATGGAGCGATACTGTATATGTATATGGTTTACTGTTGGGCAAATTCCCAACAGTAAACTGATGCACTGGTCTATTTCTGACATGCTTCACGCTACTTCTGACACAAAGAACAAATGGATTTGCAATGGTCACTTTGTTGTGGTGAGGCGCAACAACTGTCTCATCCAGTGTAATAAAAATCCATCAATCTTTATAAAAGAAGAAAAAAACAGTACCCAAAAACAACTGAAAAAAAGAAATTCATGCATCAAAAGATGTGGAAATCCTGTCCCTAATTTCTGTTCCTGGTCCCTCTTAGGTCGTAATGATAAAGGGCAGTTGGGTCATGGAGACACTAAACGATTGGAGGCTCCAAAACTAGTTGAGGGCCTGGGGGAGGAAGTGATAGTAGCTGCTGCTTGTGGTAGAAACCACACCATGGCTTTAACAGGTAGGCAACCGTCTGCTAAATGCAAAGTGCTTGTCATATAATTGCAGTTATTATAATTTGTTGCATTGTTATAATGATAATGTAATTCCATTGTGCTGTTCTTATGCTTTGTCTCACAGAAAATGGTACTGTCTACACCTTTGGAGAGAACAAACTTGGTCAGCTGGGTCAGGGCAATCAGACAGATGCTGTGCTCAGCCCTGCTACAGTAAGAGACGCCCTTGGTTTCGTTTACTTAAAGCAGCACTATGCAGTTTTTATAGCTTTGAACAGCTTCGGAGTTATTGGAATGGTTATATGACTCTTTTCGGGTTGAATGGTAGTCGTCTCGCCCCCCCGGTGCCTGTGAGTGGAAAAACCACACTTGCAACTTTTGGCCGGTGGACCGCCGTCAGGAAGTATCGCCTGATTTCAGCTCTCGCGATGTAACGAATTGCTTTACAGCACTGCACACATTACACGCATACACGCCCCATCCAGGATCCGGCTAGCTATAAGAACAACTATCGTCCCATGGCAAAGCCGGCATATAAGAAGCAGAAAGCTAGAAAAGCATTGTCGGTGGAACAGAGAAAGAGGAAACGACAGACTGACCGACCGAGGAGTCACACACGAGTAAACATCGGACCTGCGTTTTCTGAATGGCGAAAAAAAACGAAGAAAGCACGGTCGGAAGAGTCTAGAAAAAGGTAATGAGAATCTGACAGCGCGAGGAACCGGACAAGAGTCCCACTCAGTCAGGCTTTCACTGTTAAAGTTGATCCCTGCCATTATCATGACAACAGTTGTCAATATCTCACATAATTATCAGGACATAAATAAGCCTACACGTTGTAAATAGTGTAAATGAGCGCAATTTGCGAACTATTATGATAAATTGCAATAATCATGTCTAACAACATCATAACGGACATTGTTACGAAATAATGCGACGTACATGATGCACTTTATTGGTGACATCTGGCATTTAGGCTCAGGTAAGCCTAACGCGGTAGGCTACTTTATTATTATGAAGTGCAGAGGCCGTGAGTGCAGATATGCTCTGCGTGAGTTGTATTTACGACAGTAACGTTAAATACAAGTACTCTACAGCGACTCTAGGGGTTGCTATTTGACAAAAACAGAAATCCTGCATAGTGCCGCTTTAATGGGGCTTCACTGGAACATGTTTATTGTGTTTTAAATGCTCTACAAAACAGCTGCATTTATTTACCTACAGATCCAGTACAACGGGCAGCCGATAGTCAAAGTGGCCTGTGGTGCAGAGTTTAGTATGATTGTGGACTGCAAGGGGAACCTTTATTCTTTCGGTTGTCCTGAATACGGCCAACTTGGTATGCAACAATGTAGTCCAATGATGCTCATTTAAAGGGATAGTTTACCCAAAAATGAAGATTGTCACCCTCGTGTTCCAAACCTGTATGAGTTTCTTTTTTCTGTTGAACACATAAGATGATATTTTAAAGACAGTTGATGGCAACCTTTGACACCTATAGTTGAAAAAAAAAAAAAAATGTATGTAAATGGGTGCCGTCAACTGTCTGGTTACCAGCATTCTTTAAAATATCATCTTATGTGTTCAACAGAAAAATAAACTTGTACAGGTTTGGAACAACTTGAGTGAGTAAATGAGACAATTTTAATATTTGGGTGAACTATACCTTTAACTGAAAACATTTACCAAATGCATCGGTTTGATTATTCAACTTTGTGTTCTGTATCTAAAAGGGCATAACTCAGATGGAAAGTTCATCGCTCGTGCCCAGCGCATTGAGTTTGACTGCGAGCTGATCCCTAGACGGGTGGCCATTTTCATTGAGAAGACCAAGGATGGCCAAGTGCTTCCTGTGCCCAACGTCGTGGCTCGGGATGTAGCATGTGGTGGCAATCACACGGTGAGTAGCAAGATTGTGGTGCAAGGCAGACATGGATGAATTAAGGCTGAATTTATTGTTGCTTTCACGCAGCTGGTGTTGGATTCCCAAAAGCGCGTTTTCTCGTGGGGATTTGGGGGATATGGACGACTAGGCCATGCCGAACAGAAAGACGAGATGGTCCCACGATTAGTCAAGCTCTTTGACTTCCCAGGCCGTGGAGCAAGTCAAATATACTGTGGATACCAGTGTTCCTTTGCTTTGAATGAAGCGGGTAAGCATGTAACTCCTCCCTAGGAAAAAGACACAATTGAATACCCATAATGTCTTTGTGGTTAATGCTTCCCTTTCCCCAGGTGGTCTATTTTTCTGGGGAGTGACAAATACGTCTCGTGAGTCCACAATGTACCCTAAAGCTGTGCAGGACCTGTGCGGATGGAAGATTCGCAGTCTGGCCTGTGGGTAGGTAAAGGCAAAGGATTCTGAAAACGTCTTTATAAAACATTTTGAAATGTTTGCAGAATGTTGATTAGATGTTGTCTGTAATTCCTCTCAGGAAGAGCAGTATTATCGTTGCAGCTGATGATAGCACCATTAGTTGGGGACCATCGCCCACATTTGGAGAACTGGTATGTTTGTCTTCTTTTTAAGGCTTTGACTTGTTTAAAAAAAAAACGACACAAGTTTGGGGTCAGAAAAATATGTACAAGTATTTTAAATAATACTTTTATTCAGCATGGATGCATTAAATTAATCAAAAGTGACAAGATTCAAGATATTCATGTTTCTACAAAATGTTAAGAAGCACAACTGTTTTCAACATTGATAATACATGTTTTTTGAGTATCAAATCAGCATATTAGAATGATTTCTGATTTAGGATCATGTGACACTGAAGACTAAAGTAACAATGCTGAAAATTCATATAGGAATACAGTAATGCATTTTAAAAAGGTCTTAATTTGTAATAATTTATTACTATTTTACAGTATTTTTTTAACAAATAAATGCCTTGGTAAACATAAGAAACTTCTTTCAAAAACATTTAAGAAATCTTAGCAACCCTGAACTTTTGAACAGTAGTGTATATGCTTTTCAAATTTCTCATATTTAAATTTTGCATTTTAAGGGCTATGGTGACAACAAACCCAAGTCCTCCACTACTGCTCAAGAGGTCAAAACTCTGGATGGAGTGTATTCAGAACAGGTGAATTCTGCTGGCAAAATGTGACTCGTATTCTCCCACAATTCTGTTCTCTGTGATATAAAGGTATGCAACTGAAAACTTTCCTTTTAGGTTGTGATGGGCTATGCGCACTCCCTGGTTATTGCCCGACAAGACACAGAGCAGGAGAAGGAAAAGCTCAAGAAGCTGCCCGAATACAACCCGCGAACACTCTGATTGGACCCTATTCTTGTTTTCTCCAGTTGCTTTTTTTCTTTAATGGAATGCCTCTGTTCATTAGGTCACCTGGGTAATCACAATTTGGTTGGGATGGGATTGTTTAATTTTTTTTTTTTTGGGACATCAAATTACATTTTTGAAAGACAATCCACGTGTCGGATTAAAGTATCAAAGAAGTTGCATTAACTGATATGTGTAGGCTCTGGTGTTTCAGAATGGTAATTGTGGCGTCACACGCCGGTTTTAATTTCACGATAAAACCAGCAACTGCTCAGAGCACTCGGGATTCCACTGGATCAATCACCTTTACTTAAACATTCCTAATGGAAGTTTATCACAGATTGTTTTGTTGTTTATTTTTCCGTAACAATTACTGTGAGATCCATGTCTGCTCTCTTCCAAAAACTGGTGCTAAATCATTCTAATGCAGACTATCAATGGACTAATGTTAACTTAAAGACAAACTCACTCCATTATTGTGCCTTTAAGTAAGAAGATTCAGGCTGAGGAAGTTCAGTTTGTCCTATGACATTTCAAGTGTTATGGGGCACTTCACCTTTTAAACATCACTTGCATTACTTCCAGCTCCATGTTTTCGTCACCGTAGATAAGAACTTAATTTTCCTCAAATCAAGTTGCTAATCGGTAAGATTTTTTTTTTCCCCCTCCATTTTCAAGATACATACTTCTGTTAATCTAATCAGGGAAGTATTTTCAACTCCTGCAATGCAAATGAGACATCAGCTGTGAGATTTTTATTAAATTCATTCTCCCTTTTCTAGAAATGCAAGTCATAAATGTTCATGCCCTTGCTAGTGATGTAAACTACAGAAATGCTGTTCTCGTGTTGATGTTAGCATGTTTTGGAAATAATGAACTTGATGTTGAGAAGAGTAGATTGTCCCATCATCAGGGACCACAATGTCTTTACAGAGCATTTTTTCATGCGATATGTTAAATACTGTGCCATTTCTTTGTGTTCACCTCGGCTTAAACTGTGATCACATTGTTATCTTTCATAATCTGTATGAAAGTACATACAAGAGTCCATCCAGTTTGAGGTCGAGCAACAAGCTTATGTTTTATGTTCTATGAAAACAAGTTTTAAATTGTGTACTTGCAAGAAATGTGTTAATTTGTTTAAGCAGTATATGTCCAGGAACTGGAATTTAAACTCCTATTTTGATTTCTAAAATGTTATTTTGTTTTCTTCATATTAAATAAAGGTTAATGTAAGTTGATATATGTTGTTACACAGTATTTTTTTACCCATGGATCTGATATTTTATGTAGTTTTGTTTTTACTCAAATTAGCAGAACAGTGTGCTGTTCTCTTAAGATTGACATGAACTGAAAATTTCACCTTCTATATTTCCGTAATGCATGCTAGATCTTATGAACAATTCAGCTGTGCATTTTATTTTTTTATTTACCTCAATGTTTAATCAAAATATTATAACTGGATCTTCCAGTGAAACGACAGACTTCTCTCTGGTGACACATGCAGGGCTTTTCCAATCATTTAGTCCATTTAAACTTGTCCCTGGAAGCTCACGTTCATCTGCCTCTACTTTTGAGTGCAACGTATATACTTTTACAGAATATTCCAATATTCTTTTACATTTGATTATATATCACAATATTGGGGAAAATATCAGCTGCTACTTCAGTTTCAATGTGGTTAACCAGTTTCATTGTACCAGCATATCCTAAAATATGTCAGTGTCATTGATTTATCTCAAGATGCAAACCAGTAATGTTTTTTTTTTTTCTAAGGCACCTTTATAAAAGCTAATTCAATTACCTAATTGAACTAAGGATTATTACTGGTTTAGTCTAAACCCTGTCTGTGAAACCAGGCCTAAAAGCATTTGTGGTTTGTTAAATAGATGTGTCCATCTAGCATGAAACAGTATTGATAAAGAAGTGTATCTGAATGGATAAAATACAGTTGTATATGACTTTATTTAAATGTAAAAAAAAAAAAAAAAACAACGGCAAGAATTTAATCCTCGTCCTCCTCTTCTTCCTCATCCTGGTTGATCTGGAAGTATCGAAGCTCATAGCTTTCTTTGGTGTTGGCCACAACACGCAACCAGTCTCTGAGATTGTTCTTCTTTAAATATTTCTTTGTGAGATATTTCAGGTACCTGCAAATTAGATAAATACAGTGGAATATATGTAATAATGTAAGTTGCAGCTAAAAAATAAAATTATTGGCAAAACAGATGTATCAAAACAGACTAACCTTTTGGAGAAGGGCACCTCAGAAGAAACTATGATTTTGCTCTTGCTTCTCTCAATGGTGACAACTCCACCTCCCAGGTTTCCTGCTTTCCCGTTGACTTTGATGCGCTCCTGTAGGAACTGCTCCTGTAAACACACAAGCAAACAAGAGACAAACTCAGACAGCCGGTGATAATCTGACATTTCCACAGTAATAATCACAAATAGGCTTCACAAGGACTTGATCTTCTCACAAAGTTGGCAGCATCCATGATACCATCTTCAACGGGATGCGTGCAGTCCAGCGTGAACTTCAGGACCTGCTTCCTCTTTTTCTTCCCACCTTTAGAGCTCTGCTGCTTCCTCTGCAATTGCACAGAATGTGCACTTTCAGTCTTATGTCTACGACAGGCATGTCATTATCATCAGAATAACACAACTATTCAGTGTGAATGTGACTTAAACTTCACGTCACGGGGTTCATTCAATAATATAACAATTTTATTACGTATTGGGATATTAAGTTATTTTATGACAGCGATAGAGATTAATATTCAATTTCGAAAGATTTGTGTACATGGAAATGAATGGAAACATATGTTATTTTATTAACTTGGTCCGTGTGATCGAACTTACAACAGGCGCCATAGTGAGAAATTTCGTGGAAAGGAAGAATCACGACACGACTGCGCAAACGTGACGTCGCAGTGTTCGATTTGTCTGTTGTTTGGCTTAAAGAAACAGTTCATCCAAAAATAAAAATTTGTCATAGGACCTGTCACATGACGTATTTCCTGTATTTGGCCCCAATGTTCAAGGGGGTGTGAAGACCTTTCTTTTACTGTCTATGAAGACCGCAAGTATGTGTTGACTTGATTACCTGTAATTTTTGCACACAGTAAAAAAGCAAGTAAAGGTTTTACAGAGGTAAATGTAAAGTTTTATTTACACATTTTGATTTTCAGTAGTTTACACTTTAAAACAAACTCTAAATATCTGTTCAGTAGTCACTATGTAACAGTCAACATAATTTAAGAATTATGATACTTATGATATCTATAAAAAAGCAGTTGCAAATGTGCATTCATCTCTGCACCAACATAATGTGCACATTACCTTGCACTACCAAATTAGAATATCTAATTAATTTAACGTACATTGGAAAGTTTTCCTCAACATCTCTTGATTTTTTGGCATGTGAGTTCCTGAACATGATGAATGATAGATATGCTTAGCCTTAACTACCGCTATGATGCAATATTAGAGACAGTGTGGATTTACGGTGCTTCTACAATCGAACACTGCCTGAGTAGCCTGTACTACTTTTGAATTTCAATTTACTTCACAACTGTTAAAAAAAGTATGTTCTGTATATTATGAATATATGTATAAAATTCAGATGTAGCTATACTGCATCTACCCATCTACCATGCAGTTACTGTCACGTGACCTACCAGCGTCAGTTGCGTTGCTTCACCTCCATTCATAAATCCCCTCCCGTCAACTATGGAAGATATTGACATATTTATTAAAGATAATACCCATCAAGATATATCAGTAACCTTTAAAGAAATTATTTTTGGATACTTTGATTCTGACCCCACTAAAAAAAAGCCTGCTTTGTTAACTTAATTTATTTTATGGGCAAATTTTATATCCATAAATGTAAATTCACCAACAACAAACCAATTTTTATTGTTTTTTTTTTTAAAGAATTTAAAATGTACCTTAACATTATTTCATCCGCAGTAAATAAGAAAGCAATTGAAACAATTTTAAATTGTAAGGTCTTTAATTTGTGTGGCTCTACTCTAAATGATGTATAAAATAATATCTTACCCTCCTATTTCCTGGGGTTTTTTTTTCTTCTTCTTTGTTTTAGTTAGCCATGCATTGGTAACTTCTTCCTTTATTCTATTTGTTCAGATGACATTGTACATATTGTTGTTATATTTTGTACAGACAAGTTTGCAATTTTGTTACAAAATTGTATGCCATGATTGTCATCTCTGTTTTGTTATTTTAAAAAATATATATAAATAAATCATATATCATACATAAATCCTCTCCCGTGGCCTCATGGGATAGTAAAGTGTCCATTGAATGCGCACTTCAGAATCTCGGCGAAAGTAGTCATCCGTGTACTTTTCGCTTACGTTTTTTGAATACTATGTATTTGGACATGCTAATCAGTTGGCATACTGTTTTTCACTTACTAGCTATATTAGAGAAGTATTCGACTGGACATACTACATTCGCCATGTTGCCCTTATCACGTGGACTACCAGCATCAGTTTCAGCGTCAGCGCTTCATTTTCATTTATAAATCTTCTCTGTGGCCTCATGGGATAGTAAAATGTCCATTGTATGGACAATTCAGAATTTCACCAGAAGAAGTAATTCATCTGGGTAATTTCTGTGTACTCTTTTATGAGTAATGTGAATTCGGACATACTTCTTTTGTCACATACTGTTTACCGCCTACTAAATAGTAGGAAAGTATGCGATTTCGGATGCAGCCTTACTCTCAAATGGCCAAGCCTGCAATTGTGGGTACTGAAACAGGCCCTAAATTCACTCACCTTCATGTCATTGCAAAACAGTATGACGTTCTTACAATGGATCACAAAACGAGACGTTTTAGTATGCACTGAACATTTTCCCTTATATTTTGAGCTTTCTGCATGTTTATAACAAAGATCAAATGTTATTCTGACATGACATGCTAGTCAGCATGTTAGTTTCAGAAATATATACTGTGTAATTTAATTTTAGATACCAGGGCTCTGCTTTTGACAGACAATGGCATCTGGTTTGTGTTGTGTAATCAAGGTCTGAGTATTCTGGCCCCAACATATCAGCTCCTCATACAACAGATACAGGAGTGTGAATTCATTGTTTGTTTTTGAAGCCATATCCTGCATCTAGGAACCCTCACAGAACCTTCACACGGCATTCACTGTCACTCCACCCAGCAGAAGCACTCGGACAGGACAAGGTATATATTCTTTAAAGGTGAATGCAATTAAATATGTATATTTTTCAATATGCATTCATTCATGTGACTTTACGTTTCTTCGCAGCATATTCAAAGGCATGTTTCTGTTTTGGAGCTATCTTCTATATCTAATAATAAATATTGAACTTGGATCTCAACTTTTTCACTGTATATTCTGAATCAATGACAGCCCAAAGATACTAAGCATACTAAGAATAATATGTACTATAGATAGGCTATAAACGTGCAATGTGTAAATGTGCTCCTGTAGCATATAGTATATCAGAATATCTGAAGGTCTTTATTATATTTTCAGATGTCTGGAGAGATCTTTTCCCCTCTGGATAATCTCTATGACCTGGACAGTGCCAACTGCCATCCTCTGGTGTGCCACTTGTGCCAAGAACAGTATGAGCATCCATGTCTACTGGACTGTTATCACACGTTCTGTGCCAGCTGCCTGCGCGGAAGGACTGTGGACAGCCGACTGACTTGCCCTCTCTGTGGGTAAGAATTTACTTAATTTAATCATTGATCACCTTATTCTGATAATTCACACAGTATATACATTATTGCAGTGGGGTGGAAAGGGCCCACAGTGTTAGAACAGATTTTAACACAAAGATGAAGCCTTTTGATATGTATGCATTTGAAAAAGATTGTATTTATAGATTTAAATGGTCATACGACATTGTTTGGTTAGCTCTATGGTGCCAGGGTCTTTTGTAGGAGAGATTACCTGTTAACAGCTGCAACATAAATCCTGCCTTTGATCAAAAGTCTCTGGGCACATTCTGCCCAGCCCACTGTGGCATCAAACAATAAGCAGTATCTGACACTTGACATTGGATACACGGGTCCTGGGCTGGCTACAATAAGAGATGGCTGAAATGCCTGTGCGCTCACCCTTCTGCTGCCATATAGTAAGTCTAGCAGCAGTTTAATCACACACTGTAGATCTTGCACCTATGGAGGGAATTTATAAAAAAATAGAAAAAGGTCGGTGGTCTTTATAAAGAAGCATGTTAGAGTAAGTATGAATTTGTTTTAAGCTGGTTTCAGTGTTCATCCGCATTTTGAGTGTTACATTGTCATTGTGATCGCATGCATTTTGTCAATGTTATGCCTCAGCAATGCAAAGGACTGTGTTAATGTTATTATATAGGATAATATATTGTTGTTTAAACCTTTTTGTCAAATACACCGTAAAATCTTCTCATAAAAGTGAATTAACAGGGAATCTTTGAACTGTTAACCTAAGTAGTATTTTTATTTTATTTATAGAGTTGTGTGCCTTTCTGTTTGTGTCTATTTCCATCTCTATGGGGGTTTATCTATCGCTATCTCAGAATTCAGAAGAGAGCTATTTGTGTCGTTGTTGCTATGAAGGAGAGATAAACGCCTCAATGCCAGATGTATGACTAAGACTTTATCAATGGGTCAAACGTTCTGCACAGACACACAAAACTGTCTGTTTCTTTTGTAGACATCAGTCTGTTGTGAAAGGAATAAATGCACTTCCTCCAGAGGATCGACTCCTGAAGTTCTTGTTGGACAGTTCAGCAGACAGTGAGGAAACCGTGCAGTGTGCTAACTGTGATTTGGAGTGCAAGAAACAGGTCTTGTTATCACAATACTGTAACATGCACTTAAAGAAGAATTTAATGGTTCCCCATCCATTAAAGTCACGATGTAATGCAAATAGCGAAAGATATTTTATTCATATATAAACATTCATCAACACACATCAGTTTTTGTAAACAGGCATGTTCGCTTAATGAGGTTCATTCTCGTGTTACGCAGCACGTTTGAACTTCCTCAAGAACCAATGAGGTTCATTCTCGTGTTACGCAGCACGTTTGAGCTTCTGCAAGAGGTTTGTTCTCGTACGCAAAGCAGATTCAGTTGAGCTTCTGTTTATGTTCGCTGATCAATGTTTATATGTGAATAAAAGCCTAAATTAAATCTGTTCATCATATAAAGCGATCAGGTCTCTTCAGAAAATTTGGACTAAACCGCTCAATTCATATGGATTAGTTTTACAATCTCTTTATGAACTTTTTGAAGCGTCAAAGTGGTAGTTACGTAGCTGCCAATAGAGGGACAGAAAGCTCTCAGATTTCATCAAAAAGATCTTCATTTGTGTTCAGAAGATTAACGAAAGTCTTACAAGTTGGAACGACATGAGGGTAATTAATGACAAAATGTTCATTTTTGGGTGAACTAAAAATCAGACTAAATTATTGGAGAATCTGGCATAGAGAGAAGTCTGTAGTTTTAGCGGTAGATCAAGTTTTTGAAACATATGTATGGATGAAAGAATAATAAGATGTACAATGTTTAGAAAATAAGGATTTTTTATTTCATGCTCTAACACAGGGGTGTCCAAACTCGGTCTTGGAGGGACTTCAGCTTGCCTCAACACACCTGCCAGTTTCTAGTATGCCTAATAAGACCTTGATTTAGCTGGTTCAGTTGTGTTTAATTGGGGTTGGAGCTGAACTCCAAGGAGTGCAGGACATTGGGCCTCTAGGAGCAGGATTGGACACCCCTGCTCTAATGGTTCTTTTAGTACTTTAATAGAATTAATATTTTGAGAAAATAAATGCAATTCTTTTACCATATGATGATATATTTAAATTAGAATTAATTTGAATTAGGTTTTTGTAAAAGTTGTTTATACAGTCATGTTAATGCCAAAGAAACAACAAAAATTTGAAAAAAGTGAAAACATTTGATTAATTTTATTAAATATATTGTTTCTTTAACTACTTGTTGTCTTATGAACAACCAGTCAGTAACTACACTTTAAGTATGAGTTTGATTTACTAAAAATAAATGAGTCATTAGAGTCATTTGTTCGAGAACAGGACTACAGCAGTTGCAGAAAAGAGTCATTCATTGGGAATTTGACTCAACTGATCGTGCTGTGGATTCAGTAGCCGTGTTTGCCGTATTCAACTCTGGGTTACACTTTATTTTACAGTATGTGTACGTGCGTGTACTTACAGTGTACTTACCAAAGAAAGTACTGGTTAATATAAGGTAATTACATGGGTTAAGTCTAGGTTTAAGGGTAGGTTCAGGGTTAGTACCTAGTTAGTACTTACCAAAGAAAGTACTGGTTAATATAAGGTAATTACATGGGTTAAGTCTAGGTTTAAGGGTAGGTTCAGGGTTAGTACCTAGTTAGTACTTACTGTTCTAACGAACAGTATGAATGTACGTATGAATGACCATGGGGAACAGGACTGTAAAGTAAAGGGTAGCACTTTATTTTACAGTCCTGTTTCTCATGTACATATGTAGTAATGACACTTACTGGGTAATAACTGCACTAAACCTGAACCTCCCCCTAAACCTAACCCCATCCCTTATTGTTACCTCACATTACTCAGCAGAAGGTGCAACCAAATAAAGTGATACCAAACTCAAATATTTCAGTAGGTTTTTTTATTTATTTTATTTTTTATAAAGATGAGTGTTTTGTTTGTTTAAGTATTTAATTCTTCTGTCACAAATCCCAGGATGTGGATGCAATGTATTATTGCAACACTTGTTGCCAGCCACTGTGTCGAGACTGCAGGGAAACCACCCATAAGGCCAAGATGTTTTCCTGCCACGAGATTGTCTCCTTGGCAAAGCGCACCAAAGAAGCCCACAAAAAATGTGGTGTGTGTGAAGCTCTATTTTGAATTAGTTCAAACTACTTATATTAATGACATTTCTTTTGTCAAGAACTAGGGATTTGTGCACTTTGTCTGTTTGCAGCCCTCCATGAGGAACTCTACATCATGTTTTCTACAGAGAAAAAGTCCATGCTCTGCATCAACTGCTTCAGAGACATGCAAGTGTGAGTTCTAAACATAACTGAGTATGTAATTAGCATATGGCCCAAATGATTTCAAAATAATGTGGGTTAGTCTTATTCCATAGGGAGAACAGAGCACACTGCATTGATATTGAGACAGCATATTTACAAGGCTGTAAAAAACTGGACCAAGCCGTCTTAGTGAGTTTCTCTCCCTTCTTTTTTTTCTGCTGTAATGTGTACTTTCATCTGTGTCTGTATTGTGTGGAGCTGAGGAGCTCCTATTGAAGTCATTTGACTCTCCTCAGGCTGTGAAGGAGCTTCAGACTTCAGCTCGAGAAGCAATTATTCTGCTCAAAGCCATGATTGGAGAGGTCAGAACCAATGTGGATGAAGAGGAGAGCGCCATCTGCACATTGTTCAATAATATGCAGGTGCCATGCACAAATACTCAATTATGATTTTTGATGTCAGAAATTGATTTGAGCACTTTTGATTTGAAATGTAAAATTCATTTGGATTGATTAATAATAAAATTGCAGATTCACACATTTATTAATTTATTTATTGCTCAGGAAAAACTAGCAGAGAGAAAAAAGATCCTACTCAAAGCAGCACAAAGGTAAATACATCACTCAATATTCACTCAATATTATTATCTCATTTTTGACATAGGTGGCTTTTAGAGGCTTTTGCATCGGAGTTCATATATATATGAAGACCTATGTCAAAAATGAGATAATAATATTGAGTGAATGCTCTCCGCACATAGTTGCATAGTTGTTCTTGGAGTCAATTGTTTTATTTGTGATAACACAATGAAACATGCCAAATTGTGCAGACATAATTTTTAGCCATCTAGATAAATAAATTATGATTATTACTGATAATGATGTAGTCAATGTATGCTTTTTCCTATGCATTTTTGAATAGTAAAATAAAACCTGCTTGCCTCTTTTTTTTCTTTTGCCAAATAATTTTGTCTGATAAATACCTTAAAATATTTAACAAATTTAAAATATTTTCCTTATAATTTTAAAAACAAATTCCCAAACCAATCCATCACTTTTGGCCACCACCGTATATTCTGCATCACTTACACGTGTATATATAATCTTGCAGAAAATGATTAAGGTGAAGGAGAACCAAAGATCCTGATAAGGGGACACTTATTATTAATCTTTTTTTTGTGTGTTTATTTTCTAGCCAGCATGAGGAGAAGGAGCGAGCCTTTAAAGAGCAGTTATCTCATCTTGCAGCACTCCTCCCAACTCTCCAGGTTTACTTCGCATATCTCCATTCATCTTAGCTTTTCAAATATTCCTACTTTCAAATATTTTGCTTTCAAATATGTTTCTTTTTTACTTCTCTCCAGGTTCATCTTGTTACATGTTCTGCCTTTCTAAGCTCAGCAAATAAGTTTGAGTTTTTGGACATGGGATATGTGAGTAAAAACAAATACATTTTTTTGTATTTAATCATAAAAAGAAAATTATTTCAAGGCATGCAACTGAGATTGGTTGGTTGGTTGATTGATTGATTGATTGATTGATTGATTTGAACTCACACAGCAATTAATGGAGAGACTAAAGAAGATAGTAAAACTACCTCACAGACTGAGACCAGCTCAAAGCAGTAAGGTTAGTTTACTAAATACAAGTATGTTAAATAAGTCAGTGCATAAGTTATATCTGCTGTTATCCATCCACGCAGATAAACACAGAGTATCGCTCTGAGTTCGTACGCTGCCTGGAGCCTGTCTTGCTGTTGGGAAAACGGCGTTCACTGTCCACTACAGGGAACGTGGCTTTAGGTCTGGGAAATGCCAGTGGACTGTGAGTCTTGGTAGTAGGTACTACTAAAACTTTAAAAAAGTTACTTAAAAAAGTACAAATTAAACATTAGTATTTTTTTATTTAGGATGCAGTCATCCCTGTCAGTGCAATGTCACTCTCCAGCCATTAGTGAGATGTCATTGTGCTCCTCGGTGGTGTGCAGGCCGACCTCACACCGTTACATCAGCACCAAGGTTCTGCTGGCGGAGGGTGGAGAGACGCCCTTTATGAACCACTGCTGCAACTATGAGAACAGCTACAGGGTGAGCGTTTCTCATGTGCTCCTGGCCATTATATTTTACTTTCAGACATTTTCCTGGCTAATTACATTTATTGTGTTGTTGCAATAGAAAAGCAACAACTAAGTAAATGAAGGGTAACCAAATCCCAACCCTCGCGTGTCGGTCAAAAATTAATTAATGGTAGCCTACAGTGTGCAAAATTGATGTAGGCCTAGCCTACTATATTTTAGTTTGATGTTTTTTATTTGATATTTTGTATTTTTAGAGGAATTTTTAATACTAAATTATATTTACGCTGTATTTATAATCCATTTATTCACTTTTTGAGCATAGACCTGAAAATTAAATTTCCAACTTAAACTGTCGTGAATCTTGAATGAGCTTTCGAGCACAGTTCGCTTTTCAAAGACGACACTTGGCGGATTATTGCTGAAGTGAAAAAAGTTTTTAAAAAGTAACAGAATTTTATGTGTATTTTGCAGCCATTTTGCAGTGGCGCAAAAAGCCTGCTCGCATAACAAATTCCTTTAGGTGAGAGACAGGATCATCAGGAGGCGCGCGCGCACTGTGTGAGATCGATGTATCTTTCACTCGTGTATTAATGCCTGTGACAACGGTGACGTAATTTTGACAGTAGATTGTCGCTTCCTGATTCGTAGGCCTACTGGTAACCCAGCATTCGTGTGTAAATTAAACCAGTCGTAAATTTTGGAGTCGTACTCAAACAAATGTAGCAAATGTCGTATCTGTATTCTGGAATCGTACCCTCATGAATTCACGCTTACGCTCATAATTTTTTACAGTTTTTAGAATTACGCACATATGATTTTGATTTATGCACGTATTATTTTTGACAGTATTTTTATTCCATGAATTATGAAAAATACACAAAAATATTATTTACATTTTTATATGAAATATAAATTTTCAAAATCACGTTTCAAAACTGCAAGAAAATTAAAGCAATAAATCTAAACAAGCTGTGTTCTAAATTTGAGCTTGATATCTCAAAAAATTAGCTTTCAGTAAGATTTTGTTTGGCTGCAGTACCAAAAGTTTTCACTAGATAAAATTCGTCTCCCATTTATTTCCAATGTGGTCATATTTAACCGCGAGAAGCACAAGTGTGAATTTTTTTTTTTTTTTTTTTTTACAGGACCATTTAACCTTTTCGAATCATGTTCATGATTTTTTGTGTGTGTTCACATAGCAAGTGCCAAATCCTTTACCAAGTTTTGTACCATTCCAATAAAAAAATAAAAAAAGGTAACATCTTTCAGTCAAAAATGACCGAAGAGCACCCGGGGTTAAACAAATATGATACTGCAACTGACAGATTCTCCGTGTGTGTTCGACCAGACTTTACACACCCAAATCCAGAAGCTCAAAGACCAGGTGCAGGAGATTCACAGAGACCTGACCAAACACCATTCCCTCACCAAACCTGACACCATGAGTGAGATTTTAGAGCGCTCTGTACAAGTGAACGAACAGATATCTGTAGAGTACTCCTCAGTGGAGCTCATGCGGGCCATTTTCGAGGAGGTGAGATGGTAATAGTTTAAGACATTAGCTGGAGGTGTAAAAGAGGGGGGCTCATTATACCATCGATTTTGTTCTTAGATCTGGGAGGAGACATTACAGAGGGTTGCAAATGAACAGGAGATTTATGAAGGTAAGTGAATTCATTAGATTTTCTCACTAGAATATTCTCACTACTGAGTTAAAGTATTAAGTGATTCTTGTTTATTGTTAATTTTTTAGCACAACTTCATGACCTGCTTCAGTTAAAACAGGAGAACTCTTATTTGACCACTATCTCCAGACAAATAGGCCCTTACATTCGCTCCATAGCGAAAGTGAAAGAGCGTCTGGAGCCCAGGTACACAGAGCTTGATGTATCATTCACAAGGCTTATATAGAGTAATAAATATATACACATATTACTGTTCAAAACTTTGGAATTCTACAAATAGATATTTTTACATTTTTGAAATTAGTCTCATGCTCACAGTATTTATGTGAAATATTAGGCCCTACTACAATTTAAAGTTGTTTTCTATTTGAAAAATTCAATGCTGAATACTCTTACTCCAGTCTTCAGAATCACGATTCTTTAAAAATCATTCTAATATGCAGATTTGCTACTCAAGTAACCTTTTTTCAGGATTGTTTGATAAATATAAAGTTCAATACAACTTATTTTTTTAATAGAATTTTGTAACAATGTAAATTTTGCTATACCTAAAAAAAAAAGTTATGACAATTTAATTTACACACCAAGGCTAATTTTTACCTGCAATCTAACACTTGGCAAGCTCACCACTCATAACTTACATTATCAATCACCCATACCCATAATAATTCCTTAAGGGATTTTAATTTTTAATCTAATTGTATCTCTAACAGGCTGAAGGAGCCTAAAGAGCTGAAAGATGATCGCACAGAGATTATGCTGAAGCTCTATGAGGACAGCACCACGACTGCGGACACACAGCCCATGTGAGTTCCCTTCAATTTCTCAGAAGTATATTACAATGTTGACATACACTCATTGGCCATTTAAAAAGAAAAGCCGTTAATTAATGGCTATTCCATGCTTCACTGATACAGTAATGAACTGTCCTGTAACACGGAGGAATTCTGGACTCCAAACAGCCTATCAGAAGAGACCAATCCCAAGAACAAGGAATACTACAGGCCAAACAAACAGAAGAACACCACTGATACAGCCAATCGCAAAGAGATACCAATGTGAAACCGCTTTTGTGTTGATCCTACAAACGGTTGACAGCTTAGATATGTTAAACTGGACAATAAGCATGTGTTCATGTAAATCTGATATAGCGAAGCTTGAATAAAAACAGTTAAAAGTGCTTGCATTTTAGAGAATCACAGTAATGTCAAATAAAAGTAATAAGCGTTCAGTGTTTATTTGAAAGGTTTGTTACATTTTGCTGAAGGTGTAAATAATGTAGTTATCATTCAAGAGGTAGGGTGGTCCTCTCCCATCAGCTCTTTGCACGAGCGTAGTGCAGAAAACCATATTGCATGTGTTCAAATGTCCATTACCTGTACCTACGCATATATTATAGTGCTCGTCATTGGTTGAAAGTGTGCAAGAAATTCCTATTCTTTACCCAATGTGTATTTAAGCTACATCATGCCAGGAGGACAGCGAAGCCTTCCTCCTAGAAATGTAAAATCGTAAAGATAAAGACTTTGGATACAGCATACCCCTCTGGCGTTCGGCCCTCTGAATCCCACCTTCGTAGAAACAGATTTTTCTTGTTGAATTATCATGCAAGTGTGAAGGAAAGTGACAAGACATGGATATGGTAATGAGTGAGAGTGGGAGTGAAGACGAAAGAGACTAATGCATTTGACAACTGTTAGATGAGAGGACAGATGCATTGACAAATACTGCATAACTGGAGGACTGTAAAGACCAATGGAAAGAGGAATTAAGCCTGTAATTTATCAGATACGTTTTATTTCTCTATTCATAATATTAAAACTGTCAAACAGCATTGACAAATCTCAGATATTTAGATTGTCGTAAATCAGTAGGCCTATTGTGACTGGCAGAATTAGTGCAATCCGCTTTGGCAGATCTTAAATAAAAAGCCCACTTTCTGAGACATTATAAACTAATTTTTACACAAAATGGACAATGTCTAAATGGCCAATGCAGTAAATAAATCTTGGGTCCAATTTAAAGCTCCTCTGAATAAAACTCTTTACCTCAAGGTAAGGTTTCTAAACATAAAACCAAGGGATTTAAAAAAGAAAGAGCAGCGTACGAAAGTACGTGGTGCAAATAGGAGGACAAATGATTTATGACTTATGTAAACGAGGAGGAGTTAGAACAGAAATATGATGAAGTGCTGAGGAAGGTGGTTTTGGTGTACTAGTATCTCTGATGGTGTTGAGGGTGGAAGCTCCACCCTGCTCAGGGCAGACCAATGTGTCTCAGAACAGATCAGCGGGTCAGTTTTACTGTGCTGCCACCTCATATATCTGTGCCGGCCCCAGGGGCCGCGCCATGATGCCACCAGGCAACTAGCTCACTCAGTGCCAGTCAGAGGTGTCCAGGTGTGCACTTTCAGACTATTTCCTCCCTTTAATTCAGCAACAGCCTTAAGAGTTAATCCTGATTCCTGAGATAAAGGGCAAGCCAGTGAAGACCTTCTTCTTGTACTCAACGTAGTCCTCTCCAAAGAAATGGATGAGGGAAATCTCCTCTTCCTCAATACGCTCTCGAAAGAATCGCCAGCTGGCGATTGTATATCCCAGTATACATATCGGGTTGCACAGCATTATCTGGAAAATATGACAAACAAGAGTACAGGTTTAAAACAAAACACATGAACATCTTCTAAACTAACAACTAAATGTAAGGGATGGTGAAAAATATAGGGATAAATCACAGAAGCGCCAACCCTCAGTGGTTTGTCTGAGCTGTGCGCTTCTTTTAAATAGCATAAATAAAATCTCACACTTTAATTGTATATAACAGGCTGTGTGACTATGAGGAATGATTAACTCAAAATTTACATCCATATGCAAGTTTGAGGGACTTTATTTAAATGAAATACATACTCTTTCTCTATTGTCACGTGCCAGTGATTATCCTTTCGCGCGCCATAGGTTGCCCTATACAAATAAATTCCATTGAAATAATGGTTAAAGTACCTGAGTGCCAGTGCTCCAGTAAAACCAGCCCACATAGGATGGATGTCTGAAGAAAGCGTAAACTCCTGTGGTGACCAGCACATGGCTCTGGGCCTTCTCATTCTGCACTATATGGTTAAAGTTGGACCCTGCCGTCAACATGGCAGCTTTGCGCAGGCTGTCCCCACAGAGAACCATTACCAGACCCACCAAACAGAGCCAGTTCACCTGCTTTATCTCTGTAGAAAAAGTAAAACAAAATTCAATTCATTTAAAACATTTAAGGAAGCATTTCAACTGCTCCTTAAAAAAAGAAACAATTAAAATGAACAAATAAATTAAATAATATATATAATTAATAATAATTAAAGTTAAAGATAATAATGTTTTGGCAATATATTATATTTAATAAGTATATAAGGAGCTTATAAAAGCTTCATCCATACAAAGTGACAAAACTTACATTATTTTGTTTCCTTACTAATAGGCTTGTCACAATCATGAAGTTTAAGCTGACGACTGTCATACAAATAATTGCATTTATATACAGTACAGCTATATTAATTATTTAACAATCTGACATTAATTATTTAACAATCATAATATTTGTATTTTAACACCATTAATGCTGTCAAGTTTACCAAAAAAAGCTAAATCAATTTTTATCAATCGGGATTTACTGACCAAGATCATAACAAACCTGGAATAAGGAGCATTTCCACAGTGAACTCTATCCAGGAGGAAATAGCTGCTAATGTGTACTCAATACTATGGTTGAGCAGGAAGGAGTCTAGAGACAGACTGCGTGGGTTGATGATGGCAGTAACCAGGTACTCAGAGTAGTGGAAAAATGACAGTGAACACATATACCTAGTGGAACAAAACAGGAGTTATTCCATAGTCAAGCAAATTCATGTGACTTTTAAGGCAGGCCATCCTTGTTTTCATTTCCTATTTTTATTACATGTGTGTGTTAACCTCAAAAAGGCCGAACCCTTTTCACAAAAGTTGAATTACCAGCCAAAGTGTGTCCATGCTGTATCTGCCAAACTTAAAATGAGACCACATCCAAAGGCAAATCCAAGAAAGCAGGCTCGAACAGCAACCTGATCAAGCAAAAAGGCAGGAAAGTGTAAGCTAGATCCTGATACTGCAAATCCACATACATTAAGCAGTCTTCTAGGAGAGACAGAGAAACTCTTACGAGATCCCATGAGTGTACTAATGTTAATAGGATTATACCTGCACACTTGCACACAGGACATTACTAATCGCTGCCCTGGCAAAAATAGACCTAGATATATCGTATCTTTATTCATTTAAAACATGCATATGGATATGACAGGGGTTTCAGCTACGCATTAATTGTTCTATTAGTATAACACACATCCTTCAGACTGTCTCTCTGAGTCTTACCTTGTATAAAGGTCCCTTGTATATGATTAGCAGGAAGCCATTGATAACTGTAATGTACACCGCAATGGCTATTTTTCCGTTTACATCCGTGAGATAATCGAATATCCAGTCAATGTGAGAGCCGAATTTTACAAGTAAAGGTATTACAATGACGGCCAGTCCTGATATAAAGCTAATAATACTTATCCTCCCTTCTAGCACCAACTTGCTGCCTGCCATGTTGAAAACAGCAAGATCTCGCCTAGAAATCTCGCGAGACTTCCGAGCTCACGCTGACTTGCTTACTAATTGATTTGACAGCGTTTTCAAGCTCATTGAACTGTAGCTGTGTATTAATTTATCCTGATGTGCGCCTGTAATTTCAAAGGACTCAAGTATTTAGTTACTATTATTATTACATCATGTATGTTAACAGTAGCCTAGTCTTTATAAAGCAGTGATATTATTGGCTGTTTTGTAGCCACAATTTACCAATGAAGCAACAAAATCAAGATGTTTCCCTCAAGATGTAGAATAAGGGTCGTATTGTTAATCAGCATTAAATGTTAATCTACAGCTGTAATATGTGGAATTAGGTAGTGATGATGGTGGTAAATACTACACAACAACAACACACTTCCAGTGTCAGATCAGTAAAGAACTGAACTAAGATGAAGCACAAGATCTCCCATATAATAATGAATGCTTGGCTTTCATGAGCATGATGAGAAGCATTATTTCAATGTAGCACAAAGTGGTGGAGTAATTCAGATTTGAGCCAAAAGGAAGATTTACTGGTTTAATAAAGTGAGATGAAATATCCCCTGTGTTCTTCTTTGTGTCAATTCCAAAGCTCCTCGTCTGATTAGAAGCTTGGGACCTGGCAGGCGTTGTAGTCCCAACATTAAAAAGACTGTCTTTGCATGCATGCCCAAGTCCATCTATTCATTACTGTTCCTTTGTGATGACAACAACAGATCGATGCAACTCAACCGCATGAACACAAAATACAAATGTCTACATGCAATAACTTCTAATACATTTGTTACAAATTTTTAAAAAATCCACAATGACATTACTCAATCTTCATATCACACATTACATATCATAACAGAGTAGCTCAATTTCCATTCATTGAATGAACTGATCTTGGAGGTACTGAATACACAATCGGTTTTGTAAAACTCATGCAAATATGTAATCAGTCTATGCATTCTCAAAATATTGCTGTCAATGTTTTACAATTTTTGGAAACAATTAAATCCAGGAAAGCAACCAAATGATACAACTAAACATGTATAAGAATGAATATAAAAAAATACAAAACAGTGGAAATTGTAATTGCATGCATTTGGAAAGGAAAATATGACAAATTCTTCTGCCTCATTTAAACAATAATGAACATGCCACGGTTTAAGCTTATACCCTCAGGATCAACACATTGTCCCTTTTTGCGTGTGATGCGGTAATGCCTGTGCAATTTAGCATAGCAACGAAGCCCTGTGAAGATGTAAGGAACATTTTAAAAGATGATTTCCACTTTGTCAGCATGTGTAATAATCAGTTTGAAAACACTTGCTCACCTTCCTCACACATGCAGCTGTCATAGCACTTGTTGTTGAAGCCACGGTTGTGAAGCTCACATACATGTTTTCTGAGATTACAGCACGACCCTGCCATTTCATATAAATGAGGTAAAAATGGTGTGATCATTTATTTGACTTAAATGACTTTCAACTTAAATTTGGGGACAGTAGGATTTTGTAATGTTTTTGAAAGAATCCTCTTATTTTCACCAAGGCTGCATTTATTTGATCAAAATTACAATAAAACAGTAATATTGTGAATTATTACTACAATTTAACATGGCTGTTTTCTATTTTAATTAGTACTGTCAATGGATAAATCGTGATTAATTGCATCTAACATAAAACATTTTGTTTACATAATATGTGTGTGTATATATATATATATATATATATATATATATATATATATACACACACATATTATGTAAACAAAATATATATATATAAGGGGCTTGTTGTAATAATGCAAAAGGTGAAAAAATCACCTGGTAGACAATCCAGGTGATGTTTACAGCTCTCTTCCGATGTAAGAGTAACAAGTTCAGTGCTGGGACTTTTTGTGGCCTGTTTGTCAGATCCTAGATGGAAATAGAGGGATGGTCAAGTGTTATTAGTAAAAATTGTAATTCATCAACACATTATACAACAGACATCTGCAGTTAAAACATCTTAACTGAATTTGCTACACTTAATTTGCACATATTAGGGCATTTGGTGCTTTCCATGCACAGGCTGATGAGATATAGGAACACTTAGATGAATTTGCCTAAAAGTATTAAATTGATTCTTGTGGTTCCAAATGCAAAGCACCATTAATCTGTTTAACGATTTAGCATTGCAAAGCATGCACAAATTATCTCAGTTCACCATTTCAAAGCAAGCATACTTAAAAATTGCAACTTCTAACTTTAAACCCACAAAAGAAGAAACAATGTGTCTGTATTTGTAAGTGAAATATTGGTCTACCTCGCTTCTTAGAAAATTGTTTTTTGACTGCAGGCCTCATATATTCATAATCAGTCCAGTCGAAGAATGTTATGTTGAAAGTGGGCGTCACATCCCCACCTGAACTTCTGACCTGAAGTACAAAACAACATATTCAGTATTCATGTCACTATATGAGGTATTGAAATGTCACTTTTTCATATGAAAGTAAATCACTTTGGCCAATTGTTGATCCTTTGAGGTTCAATAAAACAAATTGTGGTGGTCTGTTGAATAGATTGAGACAAAAAATAATAATTTTTTTTCATGTGTGTATTAAATTGATAACATGAACCTATTATTCCTCATAATGTAGGTCATTGGGATACAGTTTAATTGAGCCTGTTAGACACTGACAGATGAGAAGCTGAGATATTTTTAATCAGTGTTATTGAAAAGACCGAACAGCTAGATGATGTTACCTGTGGTTTACTGGAGGGGGTTGGCTTTGTGGACGGCTTCCCAGCGACTGCTGCAGTTATGAAGGAGCCAGCAGTGGCTGCGGGGAACACTGACTCTGTGGGACTCCCAAAGGAGTTTATATTGAGCCTTTGATCAAAAGAAATCCTCCGTTTCTTCCCTGATGCCAAAGACTCTATGCGAAGAAAATAGCAAGTAGATAATTACAAAATGGCAGGACAGTTATAAGGGAGTTTTACTTTGGAAAGTTTGAGGGTTTCTTTTTTACCTTCATCATGAACAGCCCTAATGATGTGCCCTCCAAACACTTTGCGCCCAGTGGGATGTCTCATTGGCTTCTCTTGAGTCCCGGCGCCAGGAGAGATATTCATTTGCTCTGGAATTAAGGAATCCAATCCCTTGAAGGTCCTCTTTCTTGCACTCATTACTCGTCTTTTATCTCCTGGCTCTATCTCTAAGCGGACGGGACTGAGGCCTTCCAGGTCTGGCCCTTCATTTTGGGTGTGGAACACAGTAATATGGGGCATCTCTCTGAGCAGACCTGCTGTCATCCTCTCCTTGCGACTTCTGTGCTTCCTGTGATGACTGTGTTGATGAATGGATGCCTCTGGCATGGGCGGGATAATGAAATTGTCGCTGAAGATTTCCATGGCTGAATTGTGGCCCATTTCGGTGTTCAATGTCATGATCCCCAAGTCAAGGAGGAGAATTGAGCCAATATACCAACATAAAGCCACCATTCTAAGAGTAGAAAAGTTTAAACAAATAATACAGTAATATAATACAGTAATAAATAATAAATAACACAAGACAGTAATAAAGTCACATTTTCTCATATATATATATATATATATATATATATATTAAAAACTTCTGGAATTATATTTATTCAGCAAGTATGCATTAAACTGATCAGAAGTAACAGTGAAGACATTAATGTTACAAAGGTTTTTTTTAACCTTCCATTAATAACAGAATCCTGCAAAAAAGAAAAGAAAAGATGTATCACGATGGCCTCAACAATATTAAGCAGCACAAATGTTTTCAACAATGATAATAATTAGAAACAATTCTTGAGCTTATCATAATATGATGCCAGTCTCCACAAATCCATTCTTTCACCAAGTGCATCAATATTGTTGTTGATCCCGGAACAACACTCCTAATCAACCAATCAGATTTGAGGGACAAGTTTACAGTTTATGTCAAGTTTAGGCTTACAACCAGGGTTAGTTGTTTCTACATCAGTGTTATTTACCTGTCATTTCACTCTGATTTTAGGGATAACTTATTATGGGTAGGGTTAGGATTAGGGGTAGGGATAGGGTTAGGATTACATTTTCGGACAGGAATGTTGTTCCAGGACCAACAAAATGCGTTGACTCAGCAATGCATCTAACTTGGCAAAATCAGGACATGCAATCTATTCTACTGAAGCAATGTGTCACAGTACATAAAATTAATTGAGTTACTGGCTTTGAGAAAGTTATGTAGAGAAAGCTATGCTTCACACTTCAGAACTTCAAGAAATCACCTGGTCTCAACACAAGCTTATAAGACTCAAATGCACACCGTAAATGAAAAATAATGTTTTGAAATAAAACAAAGAAAATCAGCCTGAGAGACCATTTGGTGTTATGTAGCTCTTCTGTTTGTGAACATTTAAAATGCTTTGGGAGTCCCACCAAGCTCTACATTTGGTCTTTGATCTTGAACAACTGGACAGCATTGAATATATGTTGGGCAAAGACTCTGCATGAGCAATGGTGTCTGGCGATTTGTTATATTCCCTATCTGACTTATTACAATATATAATTCAGACAGACATGTAAGCACATTCGCTCTAACTGTAATTTTTGTAAGCATATTAGAGATGAGGATGAAGAGAACTGATCCAAGCCCAGGGATTTTTACCCTCAGAAAATGGATTACACACACTGAGCAGATGAGTGTGACTAATTAAACAAGCGAATTTAGCTTTCATGTACTGACAGACTAGAGTTGTGACAAATCCAACATTTCCCAACTGTGGCAGCATTTACATATGAACTGCAAAACTTGGAGATTTAACCAAGAGCTTATGATTTATTATGGATGCTATAGATAAAGCCTGAGGATGTTGAAAGATTTACTGGAATATTATTCACTTTAGTTGAACTTTTTCTGATGTCGGTGTAAAACCCTCAACCTCAAATTGCAACACGCCACGCAAAGTAAGGGATTGATGTATTTTTATGAAAATATTACAAATTACAGGATGCACTAAATAAAGTATATTTAACACATTAGTTTGCATAACCAACATAGCATAAAAAGAAAATGCAATCATTTGAAAGTTGTTGCAATAACACATTTCCCTTTGAAGCACAGCATAATGGTAATTTGCCAGAACATTATACAAATAATAAGTGTCTCTCTGTTTCCTATGCTCTTAATTATTCAAATTCTGCATATGCAGCTGATCATGGGTTGATATTATTTTCATTAATTTCAAGATCTCATGCTGTGCACGCCAATGCTGCTCAGGAGCCTAAAAATATCAAAGCTTCACCCCTTTTTTCTCATTAGTCTGTGTAAACAGTGACATGATTAATTCAATGGGGATCTCGTTCTTCCTTGTACAGAGACTTTTCCTACTTATACGACTATCGCAAAACGATTCACGTTAAAAGCAACTGTAATATGCATATCATGCCATACAATTACCTGGCAATAAATGCAGTGACCCGTTAACATAATAACACATGAAAGCATGCGTTCAATCACGAATTAACGATCTACTAATCTTTAAGTTTAAACACGGCATAATTGTTCAGCTATGCTTGACAAAACAGCTCAATAACAACTAAAGAACGTTAACAAACATTCAAGAGAAAAGAATAAGGAAAGTGGTCACCTGTTCTCCGGTGTGTGTGATACGTTATTTCTGCTTGCAGCCGACACTCCACAATGAGCGCGTGTGAGTACAGGAGAGAGCGCGCGCGTGATTGTTAGAAGCGCAGTCTCGAGCTCTCTCAAGATTGCGAGTCACGCCTATATAACCTAAATACCTGAACAAAAGAAGCGCTCTCATCTTATCTTGCTGACTGATGTTGTCTTTTTCAGTTCGGCGCTCTCCGTCTCAGCAGCCGTGTGTGCGTAGCAGTTTACCAGTCACTCAAGTCCGTGCAAATGACGAGTTATACGAAAGTGTCCTGAGTATGCTGCTTTATTGATATCTCCGGCCTGCATTCACATGACCCACAATGTTGCAGTGAACACAAATACTCAGTGCATCTCTACCGGAAAACAACAGGGAAAAACAAGGGACAAAAACACATCTCCGCTCGTACTATGCTGTACACTCGACCATGCGTGTTCCGGACTACATTACCCATGATTCCCTTCCGCTCGTACTACAATTTACGCCCTTACAACATTAAAGGAACAACTCCTTATTTCCCCTTTGTCCCACAACACTACCCCCACTCTGGAATGGTAATTAACTATAATACCAATCCAGCACCCCTTGCATAGAAAAACATAAAATTTATCAACATTTCACAGTGCAAATAACAGGAAGGAATACATCCAACATACTGCGTCCTGTTTCTTTTCCTTTTTTTTTCTTAAGCAACCTCACTTGATGGAGCATACAGTCCATGTTAGCAAACTCCACTCAATTGATATACTAGCCTTTGTAATCCAGCCCCACGTGACAGGGTAAACAGTCCATAAGGCAGAGGGTAGCATGGTGCGTGGAAGGGGGGGGGGGGGGGGGGGGGGGGGCAGGGGGGGTGGCATAAAAGTTTATTACACACAGTCCCTTTTTGGAAGCAGTCCAATTAGTAGATGGAATCTCTCTTCCACATCGCCCTTTTTTTTTTTTTTAAAGGAGAGAATAGCAGCTGAGCTTTTGCACAAAAAAAAGAATGTTAATACTAATGATACCTTGTTATTGATGAACTCACCCATATGCACAACAAATAACATCTACATGGGTCAACATAGAAAGAAAAAAAAACATTAATGCAACATTAATTCTCTTTTAACAGTAGAACAGTTGGTATGTTCATCATAGTCTCTTTTCCTCGAGCATCAGTTTGTCCAGTCACCAAACCACTTTGGTGGTCTCTTAACTCGTGGCGGCCTACCCCCGATTTGGCCGTTAACAGTCCATGGTTGACTTGGTTGCACCGTGCTACCTTCTCCGCACTGCACATTTCTATCCTCCTGTTGAATCATTGGCACACAATACGTTTCATCAAGTACATCCATGCCGCTGTCATTTACAGGTTCCTCTGCAAAGAGGTGAGTGAGGCCAAGCTCAAGGTCAAGGTCACTAACGTTAGCTCCAAGACTGGGAGTAGGAACCTCCTGGGGTTGCCAGGCCTCCAAACTCTTAAACACCCAGCTATTTTCCAAGGGTTGTCGGGAATAATACGGCTTGAGCTTATCGTGATGAACGACCTTCACTTTTGTCTTTGGACCTTTCTGGATTCGATACACCATATCATCCAGGTGTCCTAGAACGAAGTAAGGACCCTCATAGGCAGGTAGGAACTTCCTGATCTTATTTTGCACCCTTTTAGTCCCTTTTATGAGGTACCACACAGCATCACCGACCTTATAATGTGTCCTCGCCACATTCTTGTCATATTGCTTTTTGGCACGTTCAACAGAACGACCCAGTTGCTCTCTGGCAATTTGATGTGCCAACTCTAACCTTTCTCTCATTTCAGCAACATATTGTGGGGGAGTGGGAGCTGAGGTTTCATTAAAAGGCAGCCCTACAACTAGATCAACAGGCTCTGTCAACTCCCGGCCGAAGAGCATCATGTTTGGGGTGAAACCAGTGGAGCTATGCTTGGTAGCTCGGTAAGCCATCACAGCCATGGGAACCATGACATCCCAGTCCCAGTGACACCGCTCTGAAGTGGTAGCCAGTATTTTCTGGAGGGTGGCGTTAAACCGCTCCACTTGTCCATCCGACTGGGGTCGGAAAGGTGTCGTTCGAGTCTTCTCAATTCCTAATAATTCACACATCGCTTGGAAAACACAAGATTCGAAGTTAGAGCCCTGGTCACTATGCAGTGTCGATGGTGCTCCGTAACGACAGACCCATTCAGTAACTATAACCTCCGCAACAGTGACAGCCTGGTCGTTGGGCAGGGGGTAGGCTTCCACCCACTTAGTGAAATAGTCCTGCACAACAAGAATGTAACGGTTGAATCGTTCCGTTTCGTTCATGGGGCCCATCAAATCAACAGCAATCCTTTCCATGGGAGCCCCAACCCGAACAGTGCCCATTGGCGCTTGTGGGGTCTTTGTGGGTCGAGCCTTCGCAGCACAGCTGGCACACGTGCGACACCAGAGTGTAACATCCTCCCGCATCTGGTACCAGTAATACCGTGACTGTAATCGGGACAGCGTCCGCTCCACCCCGAAGTGTCCACCCACTGGTCCATCGTGCATCTGATGCATGACATCCTTCCGAAAGACTTTTGGCAAGATAATTTGAGGATAAAACTCGGGGCCCTCCATCAGGTAGAAGCGCCTTACCAGGGTGCCATCTTTTAGATACAACCTCTTCCACTGGCTCCAGTAAGCTTTAGTCGCCGGTCCATAAGGCAACACGTCACCCCAGGGGGGCCGTTCCCCACCTTCCTCCATCCACCTTTTGATTGGGGCAATATCGCTGTCAGTTGCCTGAGTGGAGCGAAGTTCCTCAGCGGTCCATCCTAGGAATGGAGCAGTACTTGCCGTCATGACAGGCTGCACTACCCCCACTGGACAGAACTCAGGATTAGCATTTCCATTTCCAGGTCCGATGTCAAAATCACACTGAACTGCCTGATGACAAACCTGAGGGCTATTGGAAGAAGGTTCTTTAAGGCTGCAGGCACAATTTGAACGACATGGCCTCCTGGATAGCACATCTGCATTTTCATGTTGGCGCCCAGGCCGATGCACAACCTTGAAATCATACTCTCCAAGCTTTTCCAACCACCGAGCCAACTGTCCTTCTGGTTCTTTCATGTTTATCAGCCACTGCAGACTACTATGATCTGTCCGCACGACAAAAGGTCTGCCCAAAAGATATTGACGGAAATGTGCTGAGAACTCCACTACAGCCAACAACTCTCTCCGTGTGGTGCAGTAATTCCGCTCCGTTAGTGTCAATCCTCGACTGCCATAGGCTAGTACGCGTTCCTCGCCATGTTGGAGTTGGGATAACACAGCTCCGATTCCGAAATTGCTGGCATCCGTATCGAGAATGAGGTCGCCACGATCCATAGGATACCCCAGAACAGGAGCGGTGGTGAGTAGCTCCTTCAGTTTTTCAAATGCTTGATTACTTTCAGGAGTCCATTGAAATCTGGCATTCTTTCGCAACAGATCATGAAGGGGCTTGGCCACTGTGGCAAAATCTCTGACAAAGCGTCGATAGTAAGATGCTAAACCAACGAATTGTCGGATTTCATTAACACTTGTAGGCTGTGGCCATTCTCGAATCTTTTCCACCTTCTGAGGATCAGTGCTGATGCCCTCCTCTGAAACTACATGACCCAGATAGATCACCTGGCGGCGGAAGAGGCAGCACTTGGCAGGTTTCAACTTGAGGTTGGCCTGGCGCAACCTTTCGAATACCTGCGCTAGGCGCTGAATCATTTCTTTGGCATCCCTCCCCAGGACAATTATGTCGTCCAAATAGACTAAGCAAATTTCCCATTGTAGTCCAGCCAGGACACGATCCATTAAGCGCTGGAACGTCGCTGGGGCGTTGCACAGCCCAAATGGCATCACATTCCATTCAAATAATCCCTTCCTGCTGCAGAACGCAGCAGCCTGCCGTGCCCTTGGAGTTAACTCCACCTGCCAATAGCCTGAGGCTAGATCCAGGGTGCTAAACCATTTCGCCATAGACAGAGTGTCCAGGGTATCCTGAATTCGCGGAAGGGGGTAAGCGTCTTTGATAGTGCGTTCATTCAGGATTCTATAGTCCACACACAGTCTGTATGTCTGATCTTTCTTCCGTACCATCACAATTGGCGAAGCCCAGCTGCTATGGCTAGGGGCAGCTAAACCAGTGTCAAGGTTTTGCTGAATCTGTTCGTCTGCACTGCGCTGTTTCTCAAAGGCCATTCTTCGGGGCTGCTGTTTTACCGGTGGACATGGTCGTGTTTGGATGTCATGTTGCACCAGGTTGGTGCGACCAAGGTCCATCGGTCCAGCCGAGAAAACATCACCATAAGTGCTCAGGAGTTCTGCTAGCTCTTCTTGATCCGACTTCCCCAGATGCACTATACTCTCAGCATATAAAGACTGTAAATGACTTGGAACCGTTGCGGTGGTTGGGCTCGCAGTTGGCAGCTCAGAATTGGCAACCTTCACGACATTTGCAGGCTGTAGAAACCCGGCAATGGCCCCCTTCCTTACTTGCACGGCAATGGTGCCTGGGTTATACAGTCTTATTGGAATCTGTTTATTGGGTTGAGCATCAACTACAATCCGCGCCACCAACACTCTGTGTTTCTCCATAAACCCTTTTGTTGGACTCAGTAACACATTTCCCTGCACATGCTCTCGGAAATGTGCATTTCCTGGCACGATATATTCACGTCCTGCTTCCAGAACAGCGGTGCGTGCTATTCTAACAACGTGTACCCTGGGTTTGTTTTTGGGATTAAAGTAAGGTATCTGCTCACCGAACAGTACAATTTTCTGACTGCCAAAGTCGAGACGTGCTCGAGCTTGTTCCAGGAACGGATGTCCAAGAATGGTTTCTGTGTCCTCTGTTACATCGGCTACAATGAAGTTAACGCTGACTGTGTGTGTTCCGACCTGTATCGGCACGTGGACTTCCCCAAGAACATTCACATTTATAGGACCTATTCCTTGCAGAGCCTGTACTGTTGATAGTTCAAGTGGGGGTCGAACTCCTTCATTAATAGCCTCATAGCAGTGACGGGGTAGCACATTCCTTCTCGCTCCGCTATCCAAGAGAGCACATAGCTCCATGCTGTATAACAGTGTGTGTATACACATCTCAGGACCAGCACCCTTTACCTGAAGAACGGTGGAAGTAGGTTGGATGTCAGTAGAATGGTGTAGTGCTGGAGTTACACGAGGCAGATCGAGCCTGGGTGAAGGGCAGTTCCGTCTCATGTGTCCAATGCCTTGGCAGTTGTGGCATACAATCTCTCCCCAATTAATTTTCCCTCGTTTGTTGAATCTTAATTGGTGCGGTTTGGATTCCATTCTGAATGTTTTCTGTCTCTGATCAGAGTGTGGCGACACTGAACCCTCTCCTTCACTTTCACTCGGTTCGTGGCATTCACGGACTGCTGCAGCTCTGGCTCTCCGTTCCATTGGCCTTGTGGCCGACTGCATGAGTTGTGTTACACTGGCGGCAGTTCGTCGTGTGGTCTCGTATCTATGAGCAATATCGTAAGCACGACCCAGTGTACGTGGGCGCTCTTCCAGCAGTCTTTGCACAATGTCAGCATCCCCCATGGCGTTAGTGAACACTTCAACGCTGATGGAGTCCTGCTCTCTTTCAGACCGATCTGCATAGACAATGGAGACTTTCTCATAGATATCATCTCTTAACATATGTAGCGGCTCATCTGCCTTGCGGACCCTCTGCCTCAGCTCTATCCCAATGGCAGCTGCGTGCTCGGATGACGGGCCGTACGCGGCATCCATTTCCTCCACAATGCGAGCGTAATCCCATCTACCCGACCTGGGGTTTTTATGTATCACTGCACCTGCTGCTCCGACCAAACAAAACCTCATCTGCACAGTCATTGTCCTTTCAGACCAGTGATTAGCTCTGGCACAATCCTCAAAACGATTTAGGAACTCTCTCCATGACATTGAACCATCAAACTGACCTGGTCGGAGAGTAGGAATTCTTTCTCTTGGGGTACTGCATTCCTCTCCACTGTCAGATGATAGATCGTAACATGCCTGACGTGGTTTTCTTCCCTGCAGGCGGGGTCTAATAAACTCAGGAAAACAACTCTCATCAGCATTTATATAAGCAGTTTTATTTTCAGCCTCATGGACGCTATGCTGGACTGTACCACTCCCATGTGGAAAGCGATTAATTGGTGACATATATTGTGACATTGGTCTAACAGTTAAGTCTTTGTACACAGCTTGTGGGTAGTAGTTCAGATTTGCTGGCGTGCTCTGTATGTAACATGGTGTGTCAATTCCACTGTCATATGTAAACTCACTTTCCACAACACTTTTGAAAGGGTTGGTTTCACTCATAGCCTGTGGTCGAATTTTTGGCTCAAAGCAACGCGCAGGTCCATTAATTGTAGCTGATTGAGGGCAAGGAACAAAACTTTGCTTGAACGGATTATTTTTACTTTCACTATTGGACACTTGAACTTCCAATTCATTTAACCAATCCGCGAATGAGATGTGCGTCCGTTTTTCCTCATTCTCCGTCATTACAGATATGGCAGGGTTCACTTGACTGCTCTTATTTGTATGAGAGTATTTTCTCGTCATCCTCTCTCTCTCACGCGCGTCCGTCATGTTGCTATCTCTCTCTGACAACATCTGCTTCAGTTTACCATTCAGATTGTCCATATAACTCACCAAATGCGACGAACAAGATCCCGGACGATGCCCCCAATGTTGTCTTTTTCAGTTCGGCGCTCTCCGTCTCAGCAGCCGTGTGTGCGTAGCAGTTTACCAGTCACTCAAGTCCGTGCAAATGACGAGTTATACGAAAGTGTCCTGAGTATGCTGCTTTATTGATATCTCCGGCCTGCATTCACATGACCCACAATGTTGCAGTGAACACAAATACTCAGTGCATCTCTACCGGAAAACAACAGGGAAAAACAAGGGACAAAAACACATCTCCGCTCGTACTATGCTGTACACTCGACCATGCGTGTTCCGGACTACATTACCCATGATTCCCTTCCGCTCGTACTACAATTTACGCCCTTACAACATTAAAGGAACAACTCCTTATTTCCCCTTTGTCCCACAACACTGAACCAATGGTCTAGGTGTGACCGTTTTAATGGTGTATGTTTTGGGAAATGTGTTGGACGAATTTTTTGATATTGTTACTATTCGTTATTATTAGACTAAATAACTATAGGCTATGTGTAATTTTCAGAGGTGGACAGTAGGCTAACAAAGTAGGCCTACATTTAGCTACTTGAGTAGCCTACTGTACTTAAGTAGGCTACACTTTTTGAGTATCTGTACTTTTCTGATGATTTTGGTTGCAGGCATTGCATTTTGGTTGGAAATGAAAGTCGGGTTGATGTCATTTATCTGACATAAAACACATAATATTTGACGGTTCAATGTCGCAATTGACCAGTCACAATCAAGTATCACAGAAAGCAGTATAATAATTAATAATATCACTATAGAAATTAATTAACATCTGTCCAACACATAATGTTGTTTTTATTTAGTTTAACTGAGATTCATCAGAAAGAATTTCGTTGTATGTATAATGACAATAAAGTCTCTATGGACAATACGTCTAATAACATCTAAATTATAGCCTACCTATCAATCACTGATGTGTGATTGAATTTTCAAATTGAAAATGCATTGTCCTAGTCTCTGAAAACGTTTTATGCTCAGCACGGGTTAATGTGACACCGTGAGACACTGCCAAATAAGTGCAGCCATGCACTAAAATATATTTCTGTATGTACAGAAATGTGTAATATATACTACATTGCTGTTCTGTTCTGACCCCGTGCATTGCATTCTTGTAAGTGTGATTAAACTGGGAGGGGTTAATTCCCAGTACACCTCCCAGGGGTTTGATCATATAAAGAAACCAGGCCAGGAGCCCTGAGAGTGATTGGTGGATGACAGTAGTAATGTGGAGTCGGAGGTTTTGGGGTCCAGTGGAACAGCAGTGGAATGAGTTGCACACATCTCCAGGGGAACACACGTGGGCTGCCCCTCAGCAGGAGGCAATAAATCAACCGTCCCCCTCATGCTCCTGTTTTTTAATGTGAGTGCATCACACACCGCTGAGATGTACCAATTTAGGCTCGACACACTCTGCATGAAGCTCAACAGATATCTGTTTCAGTCTAAATCACAATGAACATAAGGATTTAGGTTAGAATAGGCTGTGTCATTGTAAGTGGAAGTTTCTTTCATGCTGTCTGTAAAAAAATGCTGTTTTTATGTGTTTTATATATATATATATATATATATATATATATATATATATATATATATATATATATATATATATATATATATATGGGGGTGATTAGGAGGCCATGATGGACAGAGACCCACTGGGCAAATTTGGCCAGGATGCCGGGGTTACACCCCTCCTCTTTTGAAAATGACATTATGGGATTTTTTAGGACCACAGAGATTCAGGATCATGGTTTAACGTCTCATCCGAAGGACGTTGCTCTTTTTTGACAGTATAGTGTAGGACCCACACAGAGCACAGGATGAGCGCCCCCTGCTGGCCTCACTAACACCTCTTCCAGCAGCAACCTAGTATTCCCAGGAGGTCTCCCGTCCAGGCACTGATAAGGCTCAACCCTGCTTAGCTTCAGTGGGCAACCAGTCTTAGGCTACAGGGTGATATGGCTGCTGCTGTAACATGTGAGGGGCACATTGTAACATGTGACATGGAGCTTAAAATGTTATCTGATCTAATCAAAAATATACAAGACAAACTAAAATATTTTGTCAATAAAATACAATTATTAACTTTTTCATATACGATTATTGCATTTTTTAATAATTAAAAATAAAGTAATTTTTGAGTTTGACAACAAACACACCACAAAACAGCTATAGCATAAACATAATAATATTAATAATTTCTGAACATTGACTCTCAGTCTTTATTCACCTTTTTCTCATGGTTTTTAATTAAAGTATAGAATAGAATAGCATAGTACTAATAGGGGCACGTTGTAACGAGGTGTTACAACATGCCCCACCTGTAAAACTGGGATTTTAACCCTATAGTGTCTCTGCTGCCCCCTAATATCAGATTTGTCTAATTCTAAATAAACACACAAAAAAAAACAGAGATGAAAAATTTACTTCAGTAAGAAATTTACTTTTGCTATGGTTAAATAAATGTTCAGTGATATCTTCCAAAGAATTTTTAATTTTGGCGCAATTTTTTCTCTATGTGTGTTGATATGGCAACTAGTAACACTAAGTTTAATCATGCTGGCATGTGTGGAAAGTTTGAAACCATGTGTGTTACAAATAGCCCCGCTTACGTTGTGCCCCGCTTATAATGTCATTGTAGTGACGCTTAGGGACCTCAAGAGAGCAGTACAGAACAGCTTATGTCCTGCTACTGTAGGCATATATTTTGACACTCATTGAGAGACTTTTTTTTTAGTTTTTACTTGCCATATTTAGTAGTCATGTGGGTTACATGACTACTAAATATGGCAAGTAAAAACTAAACACACTCTTATACTTCAGAAGTTATTCCTTGTGGATTGTGCCCCTCAATAATATCTTGTGTGATAAAATAATATTTGTGTGAATGGTAGCACTTATTTATAAGCATTTTATTAACCTTTGTTAGTTCATAAAAATGTAAATGTTCATCTTTAGGTCCATTAACAAATGTGAACAGATAGCCTACAACTCTTGGTCTTAAAAATGTTGAGAATAACAGTAGCCTATTGTTAGCTGATTAGTTGACTTAATTTAAAAAAGTGAGGAAACATGTTGCCTTAAAATTAAGTATTAAACTTCATGCGTAATTGAAAAAAATAAGTTATATGGAATTGTCAAGTGCACATAACTCATTCTTTTTTAATTATGCATGCAGTTTAATACTTTTTGAGTTAAGTCAACTGGTCACTTTTTACAGTGTAGTTCATGTTAATAAATGTAATTATCTATTAACAAATGAAACCTTATTGTAAAGTGTTACCATGTGAAAATAGTCTAAAAGCTGAAAAGGATGCAAGTAATACACATGAAATGGATTTATAAAGAAATTTTTTTTTATTTTCATTAAAAAAATCTTTCTGTCTCATTAAATCATCTTTTTTTATTTGATCACTCTTAAGTAATCAAGACTAACACAATATCTTGCATAAACAGCATACAAAACATTCCTTTTAATTAAGGAATATACTTTTAGTTGATCATTCTTCAATTCTGAATGTAGATTTTTCGCTGAATATTGCATCAAAGCAATTACCTGCAATAGTTGATATTACAACAAATCTCAACATAAGATCCATTTCTGGACCAATAAAAAATTCTCCTCAGCGTTCATTTTGATTTAAATTTTGTCTTTACAAAAGACTTTTCTGCATTATGATGCTGGGAAAAAATAAAATAAGATAGTAGAATAATGCTTCCATTTCAAGTAGACAGGGTGAGTTCAGTTCAACACTTCTGGCAGACCAAGATTTGGTAAATGCAGCTCCATCTCTTTCATGGCACTGGTTCTTGTCACTGAATACACAGAGGAGCCACATCTTCTGCTGAGTCTGGGAATAAGCGAAGTGTCTCCCTCGAATACTTGGAGTATCCATTGTGGAAGAGCAAGGTCTTCTTTGGGGTGAAGAAAGAGAGCGTTTTTTCCCAAAGGTCGGTGGGAGAGACACCGTTGTGTATCCGCTGCCCCAGAACACCCATCATCTGCTCTACACCATCTGAGCATTTCCTCTCCAGACTCATCATTTTACACCTACAAGATAAGGAAACATTTACATTCAGTCTAGAAACTTGATTATAACTGTCACAGACGTTTATTAATAACATCATATCATGACTCATGGCTGTTTACTTACGCTTTCTGCAGATCTCTCATGGTGAAGGGCTGTCGTTTCTGAATGTTTATTGTCGAGATGTGATATCTATTGACTTTTCTCTTCCCACTGGCTTGAATTTATACACAGCCTGGCTGAATTTAATGAGATGTAAGTTCTCACACTTTTTAACCAATCAGGAAACTGCAGTTTGACAATAGTGCAAGGGCGGATTGTTTAAATAAATAATGCCAAGCCCCTGAGAACCAAATGAGCAGGTGGGAGGGAACTCTTGTTTTATTTTGTCTGTCAGTCAAGGATTGAGATATTGCTAAAAGAGCAGTTTTGAGACTCTGAATAAGCATTGACCTCATTCATGTTGTCAGCCAATAATATGTGGTGGGAATGTGCACTGAAACATCTGTCCAAGAGCAGGGTCAGCCTAAAAGTTGATTGCAAAGAGATTAATGTTTAGACATTTCACTTCAACTTGTTTATTTATTGCACACATCAAACATCAATTTATTTTTAATTTATTTATTATTTAATATTCATACTTGTATAAATATTTAATATACAATGGTGGATTTTTTTATAGCTCTAAAACAAGCAAATCTCAACTTAAAAGTTGATAACAAAGAGATTAGCATTTAGATATTACCGATTTATATATATTTTTTTATTTATTAAATACACATCAAACATCTTTTTTGTTTACATATCTAAAACAAGCGGAGCTCAGCTTAAAAGTTGATAAAGAGATTAAAGTTTATATTTAAGATAAATGTATCTCTATATATTATTTATTTACATTTGAATGTATTAAATACACATTAAACATCAATATATTCCTATTTTATTTATTTATTATTTAATATTCATATTTAATAATAAAAATATGTAATCAATGTAAAATTATGGATTTTAAAAGTTGATACCAAGGAGATTAATGTTCAGCCATTAAACATTTATTTATTTACGTATGTATTTATTAAATACACATTAAACTTAAATATATTCCTATTTTATGTATTAATATACATATTTATTAGTATGAATATTTATCAAATATTATGGATTATTTTTGCTCATAGCTATAAAAACAAGCAGGTGATAACAAAGAGAGTAATATGTAGACATTTTACATACATCTATTTATATATTATTTTAATTGTTTATTTAATTTACAATTAAACAGGAATTCCTATTTTTATTAATTAATTTTTTAACATAGCCTACCTATTTATGTATATAAATATTTATTAAATATACAGTGATGGGTTATTTTGCTCATACACAAAAGTTTAAGATGTTTTAAAAGTAATAAAAGCATGAAAGTGTTGTAAATACATTTCTACATTACGACACATTTTTGTCTGAAAATGTGTTTGAATGAGCAGATGATGTTGCAGCACACACTAGAGCTGGGACGCTGTTGTTTAAGGCTGGTAATTGAATGATGCCTCCAGATGGCGAGCCTGTCTGCCCGGGGGTGCTGTGAGAACAGCGCTGGGTCATTCTGACATTGTGTAATGAGCCACGCTTTCTTTTATCAGTCGGATCAGCGTCATTATTGAATAAGTGTGGGAAGCCGTGGTGCACCAGCGCTCCCAGGTTCTCAATGCTGAGAGCGAAGTGTGAGATAGTCGTCCAGCAGAAAGCAGACAGCAGGCCAGACAGCTGTAAGTGTTTTAAGTATGTGTGAGGAGAGTGTGCCAAGACAGAAGTGTGCTGCTCAGACCTCATAGAGCTGGGAGAGAAACTGCACACTTCATTTGCTCTTCACTTTGCAAACCAATATACAAACTTTCTCTGAAAGCAAATTAAAAGATCCTGCAGAAGCAATGGAAATCAATTCCTATGTATAAGTAGCCTATGTGTTTGTATACTATATATATATATATATATATATATACTGTATATAAAACTATATATATATATATATATATATATAGAGAGAGAGAGAGAGAGTTTGTTTTGTTTATTTGTTGTTTTTATGCAGGATATGTCATATAAAAATAAAATGTTATATATATATATATATATATATATATATATATATATATATGTGTGTGTGTGTGTGTGTGCCACAGAGGTATCCTTTTCCTCTCAATATATTGGATAACATACTGTATGAACTAGGGTTGGGCCGATCATGATGGCTGACAGACATCACGATGTTTAGCCGGCATCTCGAAAAATAGAGTTGAGTTTATAGTTATTTACACTGTGTGTCTGATATGAATAAAAACCGTCGGCAAATATATTTGAATGGTTTGTTATTGCTGCTTCCATAGACACCATTGTATTTTACAAACTATAAATGTATTGTTTTGCTATAAATTATATGTATTTAAATGTCTGAAACCTAAAATAAACATTATGTGGTTAAAAACACTGAACAGTTGTGATATAACGTTAGCCTATGACAAGCACTGAGCGCGTCCGTCTTTGGCTCAGCACCGTCCATAGCGCGAAAGCACAGTTTGAATCTCGCAGTGATGTCACGTCACTGTACATTCGATCCTAGTGCTCAGCTGCTGCAGAGTTTGCCGAAATCGAAATTACTGATGAGATATAGAGGAAAATATCTAGTGGAAAATAAGAATGTTACCCCCCCCCCTCCCCCTCATCGTCCATCGCGATGTTTCACTGTAGACATCGTCTGATATCAAATTGGTAGACATCGCCCAACCCTAGTATGAACCATGCGTCTCATGTCTAACTCTCAAGAGACAACAACAGGACAAAAAACTGTTCTTTAAAGGCCAAAGCGACTTGCAGTCACTTAGATCATATTACGAGGTCACAAATTTTCCACATTCACAGGCCACTAGCTGAATCAATCCTCATCCTTCTGAAATCCCCCTCCACCTGCTCCCCAGAGCTGTGCTCATTGTTTTGGAGCAATAAGGGCTTCAGTCGCCATGTGTCAGCCTGAACGCTCCCATTGGCTGCAGACTGTGAGAACCTCCAGCAAACTCCAGACTCACACATTCATATGGAGATTTGGGAGTATAAATAGAGGAGCGAGGAGAGGGAGTTCAGCACAGCTCAGATCTGATCCTAACAGAGAACTGAACACAAGACACAGAGCCATGGCTCCTACAATCACTGGATCAATCATCAGCAGAGAACAACTTCCACTCACAAACAAGGTAAGCATTCAACATTTCACACCTGACTCCTCTAAATCATGTATTCTTATGAAATGTGAAGTATATGACTGATGGATAAGTGTTTCTAAATGCACGTTCTTAATGTTTCCTCAGCTGAGAAAGCCAATAGTGGAGAAGATCCGCAGAGAACGTATCAACAGCAGCATTGAGAAGCTCAAGTCTCTTCTGGGTCAAGAGTTCCTAAAACAACAGCCCGACTCCAGACAGGAGAAAGCCGATATCCTGGAGATGACGCTTGGTTTCTTGAGACGCTCCCAGAATCCCTCAGGCTGCTCCACTGCAGCTCATGACGGACACTCCAGATGTGTGCAGGAGGCCGTCAACTTCCTGTCTCAGTGTCCAGTGCAGACTCAGTCCCACAGAAGACTTCTGAAGCACTTCCTGCACATGCAGCCGTCCACAGAGAACAACACTCATCAGCTCCATTCACCAGACGCAAAGAGCAGCAGCAAAGAGGAAACTCTAGCGCTCTGGAGACCCTGGTAGAGCCACCAGGACCGTATGATTTATCAGACAGAATTCATAATGCCAGTCTGAGATTGGCATGGACTGTAATTCTAATGTAGGAATTGATTTCCGCCTCTGCAGCTTCTGCAGGATCTTTAATCTGCTTTCAGAGAAAGTTGCTGTTTTATTGAAACTGTGTGACCAGTAATATTTGATCAGAATGTACAGAATCATTTGCTGTGTAAAATGATTATTATATTCGTGAAAAATAAGATTCAAAATATTTGGTCACAGAAATGTGAAAGTCTGATTCAGACGTTTGAACTCTTGTATGTCTTTCACCCATATTGGGTTTTTTCTCTCTTGCATCTGAAGGATGACGACGCTGCTTTCATTGACTGAAAACTTTTGATTTAGATTTCTATTGACTGAAATACATCTAATGCTTCTCTTGTTATATGAGAAATATTTCTTCATTTGAAAGATTTTAATGTGTGTTGCTAGCACAAATGATTGTTTTTAATGTTTGCATGTGTTTACATGAATGAGGAATTTCCCCTGTAAAGGGCAGGTGAATATTGTCACTGTTAGTGATTGACTTCTATTCTTTACAGTCAAAGTCAAGTTCAATTTACCTTCTCTGAAGGTGTCTTCTGTGCATTACTTCATATTGAAGTATAACTTGAAAATAAATTTGAATATATTTTCTGCCTATATCTGCTGTTTTCACTGAATTCCTTGTCCATCAAATTAGCACACAACATAAATCACAGCACTTTTGCACAAATTCAAATATTTCATGGTGATTCACATACCTATACCTGTAAATATACTTATAGATTATGCATTTTCAATTCAGATTCATAAGAAAGTTCATAATTTCTCTGCAGGTCTAGTTTGCAATTCATTCAAGTCATACTTAACTACACTGAAAAAAAATTGTTGTTGGATTTTCTTTGAAACAATTTTCACTAGGCAGTTGCTAGTAAATTTCACAAATAATTAAAATGAAATGACAAGCAACGCATTGAATTAAACATGAGTTTTTGTATAGAAATACTGAAATGGCATTCACTTGTAAAATATAATTAAATAATCTTTGTTTTATTTACAAATTTGAAAAAAAAAAAACATTTACACTGTTGTAACAACTGTCAACTGTAATATAGCATAGGCCCCTGGTCAGCCGTGGCGCGTGAGTTACTATGGCGCTGAACACTGCTAAAAAGCCAAACTACTTTCATGGTGCCTAAAACACATTGTTAGCGCAAACTAAACTGAAACATATCGGGCTTGCCACCTAAACCGGCTTCATGGAATAGGCCCCTGAATTTCTCCAAGCAGAGATAAGAGGTTATGTGTATGTATTACTTCAGATGTAAAAAGAGGGTACAATCAAACTTTAATAATTCAAACTTATTGAGAGCTGTGATTTAATTTGACTTGTAAAGAACTTTACTGCTGAAGATCTCAATGAAAGAATTAAATTACATTTTAAGTTTAAAAGAGATCATTATTATAGATAGCAAACAAAGAACCATGACGTGCAGACTGATTAAACATCAATTAAAAAATCTTCATAGCAGTCCTTCCAGAAATATGCGTTTTTTTGTGATTGTTGCGGGCAAAAATCCTTGATTATGCGGCACGTTTTCTTAAAAAATGCGATGGAATGTGCGGGATATTTATGCAATTTTATGCAATGAAATTGCGGGAACTTGCAAAAATTGCGGGAACTTGCAAAAACTGCAGTTTGATGAAAAAGAGAAAAAAAAGTGATTCCCCCAACACCCTGTTCTCACTAGGCTACTACCTTAATGTAAAGAGTCATTTCTTATTAATTCCATTTGATAAGCAAGCATACTACATCACAGAAAGTGCTGGGAATATTTAAGTTCTCATCTTTTTTTATTTCAGATCTTAATAAACAAATGGCTCAAACTTACAAAACATTGATGAGTCAAACAAGTTCTGTAGCTTTACTAAAGGAATATGCTACAATATCTGTAAAAATGTATAAATAAAACAATTTTTTTTACATCTTTTCGATGATGTTCATGTCGCGTAATTACGTAACTTCATAACGTTCCCATGTTAACAGGGGAAAATGGCTGCTCTTGTGTGAAGTAAACGCAACATTTTTCAACTTTCTGCTAAGATAGGCTATCTGTGACGAAAATGCTGGGATTATGTAATCATGCAAGACCCGCATATTTTGCATTGAAATCGGCAATTTATGCGGTGAAAGTGTGGCGTATGTGAAAAGATGCGGCCCCCGCATAAATATGCAGACTTTTGATGATTATGCATTGAATTATGCGATCGCATAATCACGTTTTTCTGGAGGGATTGTCATAGTGTGCAAATGTGCTGTGATTTATTTAGTTAATTTGATTGACGAAGAAAACATTCAAAACATATTGTACAGATTATATTTTTAACATTTATTTTCAAGTTGAACTTCAATATGAAGTAATGCACAGAAGACACCTTCAGAGAAGGTAAATTGAACTTGACTTTGACTGTAAAGAATAGAAGTCAATCACTAACAGTGACAATATTCACCTGCCCTTTACAGGGGAAATTCCTCATTCATGTAAACACATGCAAACATTAAAAACAATCATTTGTGCTAGCAACACACAATAAAATCTTTCAAATGAAGAAATATTTCTCATATAACAAGAGAAGCATTAGATGTATTTCAGTCAATAGAAATCTAAATCAAAAGTTTTCAGTCAATGAAAGCAGCGTCGTCATCCTTTAGATGCAAGAGAGAAAAAACCCAATATGGGTGAAAGACATACAAGAGTTCAAACGTCTGAATCAGACTTTCACATTTCTGTGACCAAATATTTTGAACATTATTTTTCACGAATATAATAATCATTTTACACAGCAAATGATTCTGTACATTCTGATCAAATATTACTGGTCACACAGTTTCAATAAAACAGCAACTTTCTCTGAAAGCAGATTAAAGATCCTGCAGAAGCTGCAGAGGCGGAAATCAATTCCTACATTAGAATTACAGTCCATGCCAATCTCAGACTGGCATTATGAATTCTGTCTGATAAATCATACGGTCCTGGTGGCTCTACCAGGGTCTCCAGAGCGCTAGAGTTTCCTCTTTGCTGCTGCTCTTTGCGTCTGGTGAATGGAGCTGATGAGTGTTGTTCTCTGTGGACGGCTGCATGTGCAGGAAGTGCTTCAGAAGTCTTCTGTGGGACTGAGTCTGCACTGGACACTGAGACAGGAAGTTGACGGCCTCCTGCACACATCTGGAGTGTCCGTCATGAGCTGCAGTCGTCAATGCTGCTGTTGATACGTTCTCTGCGGATCTTCTCCACTATTGGCTTTCTCAGCTGAGGAAACATTAAGAACGTGCATTTAGAAACACTCATCCATCAGTCATATAGTTCACATTTCATAAGAATACATGATTTAGAGGAGTCAGGTGTGAAATGTTGAATGTTTACCTTGTTTGTGAGTGGAAGTTGTTCTCTGCTGATGATTGATCCAGTGATTGTAGGAGCCATGGCTCTGTGTCTTGTGTTCAGTTCTCTGTTAGGATCAGATCTGAGCTGTGCTGAACTCCCTCTCCTCGCTCCTCTATTTATACTCCCAAATCTCCATATGAATGTGTGAGTCTGGAGGTTGCTGGAGGTTCTCACAGTCTGCAGCCAATGGGAACGTTCAGGCTGACACATGGCGACTGAAGCCCTTATTGCTCCAAAACAATGAGCACAGCTCTGGGGAGCAGGTGGAGGGGTGGGACAGTGTGTGAGAAAGTGCAGCACTGTTGCTCACATTAGGATTAATTGCTCACAAAAGCATTTGCTGTTTATATAAAAGACCTACATTGAAAGAAAATGAGCTCAAAACAATCTCACAATCTAGGAATACATTTCTACCTTATTTTAGAATAATTTAGAGAAATATTAAACATAACTCATAATAAAGATTCAAAATGTCTAATATAAAGAGTATGAAATTCATACTCAAGCCAATAAATAAGCAACTATTGAATAAAATATTATTTTCTTTAATTATAAAATCACAAATATATTTGGAAAATTATAGTTTTACACTTTAACTCTTTAGTAGGAAAAACAAGCAAACATATGCCAGTCTCAATTAGGAACGGTGTCATAAACACCCCTGTGAGGTTTCTATAGAGCCCCTTGACAACATGCCTAATTGCCTGCAGTAAGGCACACTTCTATTCATCTCTGATGAATGGACAGAGTGTGGGAAAGTTGTGGAAAGTGCAGTCCCAGTCCTGCACTACATCACCTTCAAGACTTCATTGTTATAGAGGACATCTGAACTCCCAACCTGTGGCCCTTACGATCAAATTGCTGTCCTGTTTTTTTTTTTGTTTTTTTTCTGGACATATGAATGTTTTTTTTAAAGGCTGATTACCTGTCATGTTACAAAATTGTAATATGGTTGTTTAAACCAGAATTAAACCAGAAGCTGTTGAGCAAAACATTCTACATGCTTTTTGAATACTTGAAATTTATTAATCAGTTATTATAGGAGGATTATGACATCTGAAACCACACAATAAGGTCTCTTGCATATTTTTCAACTATACTTGCAAACAAACAAAAGATTTTAGAATTATTTTTAAAACATCGTTTAAATATTTTTTTAACCAAAATATTGATTAGCGCTTAATAGGTCACTAATCAAATTGCATGATGACATTTCTCATTATTGCTCATCATCCAAATAATTTGGAATTAATAAAAATCAGTTTAATTAAAAAGCTACATAAAAGCATTTGCTAGTGGTCTTAGACGTGTGTTTATTAATAATGGCGCATGCTCTTTTACAGGTTTTTAAGAATCAGATTATGCTTCAAAAGGGGTTTCCACTTTCTCACAAACTTCCTCCCTGTAATACATTCCTCTCCACCTGCCTGTCAGAGAAGTTCATTGTTTCCTGTACAATAAATGCCTCACTGAGCATGTGGCGGCCCTCTGCCCCATTGAGCCTTTTGAACGTTCCCATTGGCTGCAGACTGTGAGAACCTCCAGCAAACTCCAGACTCACACATTCATATGGAGATTTGGGAGTATAAATAGAGGAGCGAGGAGAGGGAGTTCAGCACAGCTCAGATCTGATCCTAACAGAGAACTGAACACAAGACACAGAGCCATGGCTCCTACAATCACTGGATCAATCATCAGCAGAGAACAACTTCCACTCACAAACAAGGTTAGCATTCAACATTTCACACCTGACTCCTCTAAATCATGTATTCTTATGAAATGTGAACTATATGACTGATGGATGAGTGTTTCTAAATGCACGTTCTTAATGTTTCCTCAGCTGAGAAAGCCAATAGTGGAGAAGATCCGCAGAGAACGTATCAACAGCAGCATTGAGAAGCTCAAGTCTCTTCTGGGTCAAGAGTTCCTAAAGCAACAGCCTGACTCCAGACAGGAGAAAGCCGATATCCTGGAGATGACGCTTGATTTCTTGAGACGCTCCCAGAATCCCTCAGGCTGCTCCACTGCAGCTCATGACGGACACTCCAGATGTGTGCAGGAGGCCGTCAACTTCCTGTCTCAGTGTCCAGTGCAGACTCAGTCCCACAGAAGACTTCTGAAGCACTTCCTGCACATGCAGCCGTCCACAGAGAACAACACTCATCAGCTCCATTCACCAGACGCAAAGAGCAGCAGCAAAGAGGAAACTCTAGCGCTCTGGAGACCCTGGTAGAGCCACCAGGACCGTATAATTTATCAGACAGAATTCATAATGCCAGTCTGAGATTGGCATGGACTGTACTTCTAATGTAGGAATTGATTTCCGCCTCTGCAGCTTCTGCAGGATCTTTAATCTGCTTTCAGAGAAAGTTGCTGTTTTATTGAAACTGTGTGACCAGTAATATTTGATCAGAATGTACAGAATCATTTGCTGTGTAAAATGATTATTATATTCGTGAAAAATAAGATTCAAAATATTTGGTCACAGAAATGTGAAAGTCTGATTCAGACGTTTGAACTCTTGTATGTCTTTCACCCATATTGGGTTTTTTCTCTCTTGCATCTAAAGGATGACGACGCTGCTTTCATTGACTGAAAACTTTTGATTTAGATTTCTATTGACTGAAATACATCTAATGCTTCTCTTGTTATATGAGAAATATTTCTTCATTTGAAAGATTTTATTGTGTGTTGCTAGCACAAATGATTGTTTTTAATGTTTGCATGTGTTTACATGAATGAGAAATTTCCCCTGTAAAGGGCAGGTGAATATTGTCACTGTTAGTGATTGACTTCTATTCTTTACTTTCAAAGTCAAGTTCTTACCTTCTCTGAAGGTGTCTTGCATTGCACCTTGCACTGTCTTTGATTACTAATTGAATTTTAAATGTCTGTGGCATTGTTCATTTCTTCCTCATTCAAGGGAAGTATAGACATTATGAGTTCTTCGCAATTGTGAAAAGATGCATGTACCTAATATGTTACTGCTTTATTACTTTAAGGCATGAATGTTCTTCAACCAAATGTTCATTGTCAGATTTGGTCGTGTGAAGAACAGTAATTATATTGCTTATGACAAAATAAATTGTACAATCAATGTTCTTGTCCAGTGTTCTGTTTAATTTAACTCTATAGATCATACATATTTTTAATATTAAATGTGTTGTTAAAATATTATCATAATCTGAAAAAAATAATTTATCATTTTTTTCCCCATGCAGGTACAGTAGAGTATTACACAAAAACAAGTTTTTGTGTGATTAGTAAACCAAAATTCATCACAAATCAATTTCCACTGATAAGGAGATAAGTGTCTCTGAAAGAAGCCCTGACTGATGGGGGTGAAGCTGTACTGAGACTTCATTCCCTGCAGTTTTCCCCACTCTACCCATTTATACAACTCAACAAAAGTATTTCATTGAGAACAATTCAGCACATGAACTTCAAAATCAGGTCTTAAAATTAGGTAACTAAAACCTCTGATGAACAACAACACAACATTACACAGTGTCATTATTTATTTAACAAAAACTAGGCCAAAATGTGTGAAAAGCCATGTGTGACAAACTAAGTACACCCCACCTGCTTCAATAGGAATTAACAGGGTAAGTAGCAGTCAGACGCTGCTAATCAAATGCCTTTGATTAACTGATCATCAGGAAGTGTGACCAACTCTGTAAAAGCAGAAGTTTTGGCAGTTTGCTGGTCAGGAGCATTTAGGTGTGTGTTAACACAATGACAAGGAGGAAAGACATAAACAATCTTAGTCAAGGAATTGTTGCTGCCATCAATCTGAAAAGGGTTATACATCCATTTCCAAACAATTTAAAGTCCATCATTCTACACTAAGGAAGAATATTCACAAGTGGAAAACATTCAAGACAACTGCCAATCTTCCCAGGAGTGGACGTCGCAGTAAATTCACCCCAAGGTCAGACCATGCAATTCTCAGAGAAATCACACAACACCCAAAACTACACAGACTCTAAAAGCCTCAATAACATGTTAAATGTTAATGTTCATGACAGTACGATTAGAAAAGACAGGATAAGTATGGCATGTTTGGAAGGTTTGCCAAGAGAAAGCTTCTTCTCTCTAAAAAGAACATGGCAGCACGGCTTAGGTTTGCAAAGTTGCATCTGAACAAACCTCAAGACTTCTGGAACAATGTCTTTTGGACAGACGAGACCAAAGTGGAGATGTTTGGCCATAATGCACAGCGCCACGTTTGGTGAAAACTAAACTCAGCATATCAGCACAAACACCTCATGCCAACTGTCCATCACGCTGATGGAGGGGTGAGGATGTTGGGCCTGTTTTGCAGATACAGGACCTGGGCATCTTGCCGTCTTTGATGACCATGAACTCCTCTGTATACCAAAGTATTCTAGAGTCAATTGTGAGGCCATCTGTCCGACAGCTAAAGTTTGACCGAAATTGAGTCATGCAACAGGACAATGATCCCAAGCACACCAGCAAATATGAATGACTGAAAAAGAAAAGAATCAAGGTGTTGCACTGACCCAGACAAAGTCCAGACCTCAACTCAATTGAAATGTTGTGGCAGGACCTTAAAAGAGCTGTGCATAAACAGATGCCCACAAACCTCAATGAACTGAAGCAACGTTGTAAAAAACAGCGGGCCAAAATTCCTCCTGAATGATGGGAGAGACTGATACTGATAAGTTATTGCTGCAAAAGGCGTTTCTACAAGCAATTGAATCATAAGGTGTACTTAGTTTTTCCACCCATGGCTTTTCCATTTTACCTTTGTTTTTGTTAAATAAATGACACGGTGTAATATGTCATGTGTTGTTGTTCATATGAGGTTGTATTTACCTAATTTTAAAACCTGCTATAGACCAGATCATTTTTTATTATGTTCTGATACATAAAACCATAAAATTCTGAAGGGCGTCCTTTCTTTTTCACATGACTGTATATAAAACATAGAATAAGATTGAACTAGATAATGTTTTGTTACATTGAAACTGCCATTTCAAATTATGGTCATCCTTTGTAAAAGTCATGACTAATAAAAAATGCTTTACAATTCATGTTATTTGCCTCATAAAACGTAAAAAAAAAAGGTGTTTATCTTAATGTTTACTATCAAAAATAGGGTCTGTAAGATTTTTTTCATGTTTTTGAAAGTAGTATCTTATGCACACCAAATTTGCCTTTTTTAATAATAAAAAATACAGTAAAATGTATTATGAAATATTAAATTGAACTATTATTACAATTTTAAATAACTGTTTTCTATTTGAATATATTTTTAAATGTAATGTATTCCTATGATGGGAAAGCTGAACTGTCAGCCATTACTCCAGTCTTCTGTACATATTGATCCTTCAGAAATCATTCTAATATGCTTATTTGTTGATCAAAACATTTATTATTATTATCAATGTTGAAAACTGATGTGCTGCTCAATATTTTTTGGAAACTGTTGTAAAACTGTTTATTTCAGGATTCTTTGATGAATAGAAAGTTCAAAAGAACAGCATTGAAAGAAATAATTTTTTAACAATATAAATGTCTTTACTGTCACTTTTCACCAATTTATTGCATCCTTGCTGAATAAGAGTATTATTTTTTTTTTCATCTTTATGACCACAAACTTTTGAATGGTAATTCAAAATATACCCTTAAAGCCCCATCAGTAAGGCTCAAGTACCACTTTATCACCACAAACTAGAAATGTGTTCCTATATTAATTCATAATGGTTGATATTATTTAGCATTATTGTTAATAATATTAAAGTCACTAATATTATTAAAGTAAAAAAATAAAACAGAGTCATCAAAAATCATTATATATATATATATATATATATATATATATATTAGAAATTATGAGTTATGTTGTTTTATATTATAATATGAATTATTTAGCAAGGAAAAATCTAAATCTTTTCAAGTACTCCCAGGAACCTGCTTAAATGCCCCCGGGTATCGACATACATCTGGTTTATATTGAAAAGGGACATCTAAATTACACTAAAAAGATACTCATGGCACAATGGCACGTGCTTTGTCAATACATGACCCCAATGTCAGACAACAAGCAAAGCTTTAAACGAGGGGTCTCCACTTTCTCACACACTCTCCATCCTCAACACCCACCCCTCCACCTGCTCCCTTGAGATGTGCTCATTGTTTCCAGAGCAATAAGCATGTCATTTAGCATGTGGCGGCCCTCTGCCCCCTGAGCCTTTTGAACGCTCCCATTGGCTGCAGACTGTGAGAACCTCCAGCGAACTCCAGACTCACACATTCATATGGAGATTTGGGAGTATAAATAGAGGAGCGAGGAGAGGGAGTTCAGCACAGCTCAGATCTGATCCTAACAGAGAACTGAACACAAGACACAGAGCCATGGCTCCTACAATCACTGGATCAATCATCAGCAGAGAACAACTTCCACTCACAAACAAGGTAAGCATTCAACATTTCACACCTGACTCCTCTAAATCATGTATTCTTATGAAATGTGAAGTATATGACTGATGGATGAGTGTTTCTAAATGCACGTTCTTAATGTTTCCTCAGCTGAGAAAGCCAATAGTGGAGAAGATCCGCAGAGAACGTATCAACAGCAGCATTGAGAAGCTCAAGTCTCTTCTGGGTCAAGAGTTCCTAAAACAACAGCCTGACTCCAGACAGGAGAAAGCCGATATCCTGGAGATGACGCTTGATTTCTTGAGACGCTCCCAGAATCCCTCAGGCTGCTCCACTGCAGCTCATGACGGACACTCCAGATGTTTGCAGGAGGCCGTCAACTTCCTGTCTCAGTGTCCAGTGCAGACTCAGTCCCACAGAAGACTTCTGAAGCACTTCCTGCACATGCAGCCGTCCACAGAGAACAACACTCATCAGCTCCATTCACCAGACGCAAAAAGCAGCAGCAAAGAGGAAACTCTGGCGCTCTGGAGACCCTGGTAGAGCCACCAGGACCGTATGATTTATCAGACAGAATTCATAATGCCAGTCTGAGATTGGCATGGACTGTAATTCTAATGTAGGAATTGATTTCCGCCTCTGCAGCTTCTGCAGGATCTTTAATCTGCTTTCAGAGAAAGTTGCTGTTTCATTGAAACTGTGTGACCAGTAATATTTGATCAGAATGTACAGAATCATTTGCTGTGTAAAATGATTATTATATTCGTGAAAAATAATGTTCAAAATATTTGGTCACAGAAATGTGAAAGTCTGATTCAGACGTTTGAACTCTTGTATGTCTTTCACCCATATTGGGTTTTTTCTCTCTTGCATCTAAAGGATGACGACGCTGCTTTCATTGACTGAAAACTTTTGAATTAGATTTCTATTGACTGAAACACATCTAATGCTTCTCTTGTTATGAGAAATATTTCTTCATTTGAAAGATTTTATTGTGTGTTGCTAGCACAAATGATTGTTTTTAATGTTTGCATGTGTTTACATGAATGAGGAATTTCCCCTGTAAAGGGCAGGTGAATATTGTCACTGTTAGTGATTGACTTCTATTCTTTACTTTCAAAGTCAAGTTCTTACCTTCTCTGAAGGTGTCTTGCATTGCACCTTGCACTGTCTTTGATTACTAATTGAATTTTAAATGTCTGTGGCATTGTTCATTTCTTCCTCATTCAAGGGAAGTATAGACATTATGAGTTCTTCGCAATTGTGAAAAGATGCATGTACCTAATATGTTACTGCTTTATTACTTTAAGGCATGAATGTTCTTCAACCAAATGTTCATTGTCAGATTTGCTCGTGTGAAGAACAGTAATTATATTGCTTATGACAAAATAAATTGTACAATCAATGTTCTTGTCCAGTGTTCTGTTTAATTTAACTCTATACATCATACATATTTTTAATATTAAATATCTATGAATAGTTTTGTCAAAAACTCAAAATGCAATATTTTATATTTTGTATCAAATTCTCCAAATGCTTATTGATCAGTATTTCACTGTTGGCAGTGTTTAAATAACGTTACACTCCTAAACTTCAGCTATGAACCTAGTTTTGACCTGAAATCAGCATTTTGGATGTGAAAGATTATGTGTTGTTAAAGTATTATCATAATCTGAAAAAAATAATTTAGCATTTTTTTCCCTAGGTACAAAAATAATTTGTGTGATTAGTAAACTAAAATTCATCACAAATCAATTTCCACTGATAAGGAGATAAGTGTCTCTGAAAGAAGCCCTGACTGATGGGGGTGAAGCTGTACTGAGACTTCATTCCCTGCAGTTTTCCCCACTCTACCCATTTATACAACTCAACAAAAGTATTTCATTGAGAACAATTCAGCACATGAACTTCAAAATCAGGTCTTAAAATTAGGTAACTAAAACCTCTGATGAACAACAACACAACATTACACAGTGTCATTATTTATTTAACAAAAACTAGGCCAAAATGTGTGAAAAGCCATGTGTGACAAACTAAGTACACCCCACCTGCTTCAATAGGAATTAACAGGGTAAGTAGCAGTCAGACGCTGCTAATCAAATGCCTTTGATTAACTGATCATCAGGAAGTGTGACCAACTCTGTAAAAGCAGAAGTTTTGGCAGTTTGCTGGTCAGGAGCATTTAGGTGTGTGTTAACACAATGACAAGGAGGAAAGACATCAACAATCTTAGTCAAGGAATTGTTGCTGCCATCAATCTGAAAAGGGTTATACATCCATTTCCAAACAATTTAAAGTCCATCATTCTACACTAAGGAAGAATATTCACAAGTGGAAAACATTCAAGACAACTGCCAATCTTCCCAGGAGTGGACGTCCCAGTAAATTCACCCCAAGGTCAGACCATGCAATTCTCAGAGAAATCACACAACACCCAAAACTACACAGACTCTAAAAGCCTCAATAACATGTTAAATGTTAATGTTCATGACAGTACGATTAGAAAAAGACAGGATAAGTATGGCATGTTTGGAAGGTTTGCCAAGAGAAAGCTTCTTCTCTCTAAAAAGAACATGGCAGCACGGCTTAGGTTTGCAAAGTTGCATCTGAACAAACCTCAAGACTTCTGGAACAATGTCCTTTGGACAGACGAGACCAAAGTGGAGATGTTTGGCCATAATGCACAGCGCCACGTTTGGTGAAAACTAAACTCAGCATATCAGCACAAACACCTCATGCCAACTGTCCATCACGCTGATGGAGGGGTGAGGATTTTGGGCCTGTTGTGTAGATACAGGACCTGGGCATCTTGCCGTCTTTGATTACCATGAACTCCTCTGTATACCAAAGTATTCTAGAGTCAAATATGAGGCCATCTGTCCGTCAGCTAAAGTTTGACCGAAATTGAGTCATGCAACAGGACAATGATCCCAAGCACACCAGCAAATATGAATTGTGTCATGCAACAGGGCAATGATCCCAAGCACACCAGCAAATATGAATGACTGAAAAAGAAAAGAATCAAGGTGTTGCACTGACCCAGACAAAGTCCAGACCTCAACTCAATTGAAATGTTGTGGCAGGACCTTAAAAGAGCTGTGCATAAACAGATGCCCACAAACCTCAATGAACTGAAGCAACGTTGTAAAAAACAGCGGGCCAAAATTCCTCCTGAATGATGGGAGAGACTGATACTGATAAGTTATTGCTGCAAAAGGCGTTTCTACAAGCAATTGAATCATAAGGTGTACTTAGTTTTTCCACCCATGGCTTTTCCATTTTGCCTTTGTTTTTGTTAAATAAATGACACGGTGTAATATGTCATGTGTTGTTGTTCATATGAGGTTGTATTTACCTAATTTTAAAACCTGCTATAGACCAGATCATTTTTTATTATGTTCTGATACATAAAACCATAAAATTCTGAAGGGCGTCCTTTCTTTTTCACATGACTGTATATAAAACATAGAATAAGATTGAACTAGATAATGTTTTGTTACATTGAAACTGCCATTTCAAATTATGGTCATCCTTTGTAAAAGTCATGACTAATAAAAAATGCTTTACAATTCATGTTATTTGCCTCATAAAACGTAAAAAAAAAGGTGTTTATCTTAATGTTTACTATCAAAAATAGGGTCTGTAAGATTTTTTTCATGTTTTTGAAAGTAGTATCTTATGCACACCAAGTTTGCCTTTTTTAATAATAAAAAATACATTAAAATGTATTATGAAATATTAAATTGAACTATTATTACAATTTTAAATAACTGTTTTCTAGTTGAATATATTTTTTAAATGTAATGTATTCCTATGATGGGAAAGCTGAACTGTCAGCCATTACTCCAGTCTTCTGTATTGATCCTTCAGAAATCATTCTAATACGCTGATTTGTTGATCAAAACATTTATTATTATTATCAATGTTGAAAACTGATGTGCTGCTTAATATTTTTTTGGAAACTGTTGTAAAACTGTTTATTTCAGGATTCTTTGATGAATAGAAAGTTCAAAAGAACAGCATTGAAAGAAATGCTTTTTAACAATATAAATGTCTTTACTGTCACTTTTCACCAATTTATTGCATCCTTGCTGAATAAGAGTATTATTTTTTTTTTCATCTTTATGACCACAAACTTTTGAATGGTAATTCAAAATGTACCCTTAAAGCCCCATCAGTAAGGCTCAAGTACCACTTTATCAGCACAAACTAGAAATGTGTTCCTATATTAATTCATAATGGTTGATATTATTCAGCATTATTGTTAATAATATTAAAGTCACTAATATTATTAAAGTAAAAAAATAAAACAGAGCCATCAAAAATCATTATATATATATATATATATATATATATATATATATATATATATATTAGAAATTATGAGTTATGTTGTTTTATATTATAATATTAATTATTTAGCAAGGAAAAATCTAAATCTTTTCAAGTATCCCCAGGAACCTGCTTAAATGCCCCCGGGTATCGACATACATCTGGTTTATATTGAAAAGGGACATCTAAATTACACTAAAAAGATACTCATGGCACAATGGCACGTGCTTTGTCAATACATGACCCCAATGTCAGACAACAAGCAAAGCTTTAAACGAGGGGTCTCCACTTTCTCACACACTCTCCATCCTCAACACCCACCCCTCCACCTGCTCCCTTGAGATGTGCTCATTGTTTCCAGAGCAATAAGCATGTCATTTAGCATGTGGCGGCCCTCTGCCCCCTGAGCCTTTTGAACGTTCCCATTGGCTGCAGACTGTGAGAACCTCCAGCAAACTCCAGACTCACACATTCATATGGAGATTTGGGAGTATAAATAGAGGAGCGAGGAGAGGGAGTTCAGCACAGCTCAGATCTGATCCTAACAGAGAACTGAACACAAGACACAGAGGCATGGCTCCTATATTCACTGGATCAATCATCAGCAGAGAACAACTTCCACTCACAAACAAGGTAAACATTCAACATTTCACACCTGACTCCTCTAAATCATGTATTCTTATGAAATGTGAACTATATGACTGATGGATAAGTGTTTCTAAATGCACGTTCTTAATGTTTCCTCAGCTGAGAAAGCCAATAGTGGAGAAGATCCGCAGAGAACGTATCAACAGCAGCATTGAGAAGCTCAAGTCTCTTCTAGGTCAAGAGTTCCTAAAGCAACAGCCTGACTCCAGACAGGAGAAAGCCGATATCCTGGAGATGACGCTTGATTTCTTGAGACGCTCCCAGAATCCCTCAGGCTGCTCCACTGCAGCTCATGACGGACACTCCAGATGTGTGCAGGAGGCCGTCAACTTCCTGTCTCAGTGTCCAGTGCAGACTCAGTCCCACAGAAGACTTCTGAAGCACTTCCTGCACATGCAGCCGTCCACAGAGAACAACACTCATCAGCTCCATTCACCAGACGCAAAGAGCAGCAGCAAAGAGGAAACTCTAGCGCTCTGGAGACCCTGGTAGAGCCACCAGGACCGTATGATTTATCAGACAGAATTCATAATGCCAGTCTGAGATTGGCATGGACTGTAATTCTAATGTAGGAATTGATTTCCGCCTCTGCAGCTTCTGCAGGATCTTTAATCTGCTTTCAGAGAAAGTTGCTGTTTTATTGAAACTGTGTGACCAGTAATATTTGATCAGAATGTACAGAATCATTTGCTGTGTAAAATGATTATTATATTCGTGAAAAATAAGATTCAAAATATTTGGTCACAGAAATGTGAAAGTCTGATTCAGACGTTTGAACTCTTGTATGTCTTTCACCCATATTGGGTTTTTTCTCTCTTGCATCTAAAGGATGACGACGCTGCTTTCATTGACTGAAAACTTTTGATTTAGATTTCTATTGACTGAAATACATCTAATGCTTCTCTTGTTATATGAGAAATATTTCTTCATTTGAAAGATTTTATTGTGTGTTGCTAGCACAAATGATTGTTTTTAATGTTTGCATGTGTTTACATGAATGAGGAATTTCCCCTGTAAAGGGCAGGTGAATATTGTCACTGTTAGTGATTGACTTCTATTCTTTACAGTCAAAGTCAAGTTCTTACCTTCTCTGAAGGTGTCTTGCATTGCACCTTGCACTGTCTTTGATTACTAATTGAATTTTAAATGTCTGTGGCATTGTTCATTTCTTCCTCATTCAAGGGAAGTATAGACATTATGAGTTCTTCGCAATTGTGAAAAGATGCATGTACATAATATGTTACTGCTTTATTACTTTAAGGCATGAATGTTCTTCAACCAAATGTTCATTGTCAGATTTGCTCGTGTGAAGAACAGTAATTATATTGCTTATGACAAAATAAATTGTACAATCAATGTTCTTGTCCAGTGTTCTGTTTAATTTAACTCTATACATCATACATATTTTTAATATTAAATATCTATGAATAGTTTTGTCAAAAACTCAAAATGCAATATTTTATATTTTGTATCAAATTCTCCAAATGCTTATTGATCAGTATTTCACTGTTGGCAGTGTTTAAATAACGTTACACTCCTAAACTTCAGCTATGAACCTAGTTTTGACCTGAAATCAGAATTTTGGATGTGAAAGATTATGTGTTGTTAAAATATTATCATAATCTGAAAGAAATAATTTAGCATTTTTTTCCCCAGGTACAAAAATAATTTGTGTGATTAGTAAACTAAAATTCATCACAAATCAATTTCCACTGATAAGGAGATAAGTGTCTCTGAAAGAAGCCCTGACTGATGGGGGTGAAGCTGTACTGAGACTTCATTCCCTGCAGTTTTCCCCACTCTACCCATTTATACAACTCAACAAAAGTATTTCATTGAGAACAATTCAGCACATGAACTTCAAAATCAGGTCTTAAAATTAGGTAACTAAAACCTCTGATGAACAACAACACAACATTACACAGTGTCATTATTTATTTAACAAAAACTAGGCCAAAATGTGTGAAAAGCCATGTGTGACAAACTAAGTACACCCCACCTGCTTCAATAGGAATTAACAGGGTAAGTAGCAGTCAGACGCTGCTAATCAAATGCCTTTGATTAACTGATCATCAGGAAGTGTGACCAACTCTGTAAAAGCAGAAGTTTTGGCAGTTTGCTGGTCAGGAGCATTTAGGTGTGTGTTAACACAATGACAAGGAGGAAAGACATCAACAATCTTAGTCAAGGAATTGTTGCTGCCATCAATCTGAAAAGGGTTATACATCCATTTCCAAACAATTTAAAGTCCATCATTCTACACTAAGGAAGAATATTCACAAGTGGAAAACATTCAAGGCAACTGCCAATCTTCCCAGGAGTGGACGTCCCAGTAAATTCACCCCAAGGTCAGACCATGCAATTCTCAGAGAAATCACACAACACCCAAAACTACACAGACTCTAAAAGCCTCAATAACATGTTAAATGTTAATGTTCATGACAGTACGATTAGAAAAAGACAGGATAAGTATGGCATGTTTGGAAGGTTTGCCAAGAGAAAGCTTCTTCTCTCTAAAAAGAACATGGCAGCACGGCTTAGGTTTGCAAAGTTGCATCTGAACAAACCTCAAGACTTCTGGAACAATGTCCTTTGGACAGACGAGACCAAAGTGGAGATGTTTGGCCATAATGCACAGCGCCACGTTTGGTGAAAACTAAACTCAGCATATCAGCACAAACACCTCATGCCAACTGTCCATCACGCTGATGGAGGGGTGAGGATTTTGGGCCTGTTGTGTAGATACAGGACCTGGGCATCTTGCCGTCTTTGATTACCATGAACTCCTCTGTATACCAAAGTATTCTAGAGTCAAATATGAGGCCATCTGTCCGACAGCTAAAGTTTGACCGAAATTGAGTCATGCAACAGGACAATGATCCCAAGCACACCAGCAAATATGAATTGTGTCATGCAACAGGGCAATGATCCCAAGCACACCAGCAAATATGAATGACTGAAAAAGAAAAGAATCAAGGTGTTGCACTGACCCAGACAAAGTCCAGACCTCAACTCAATTGAAATGTTGTGGCAGGACCTTAAAAGAGCTGTGCATAAACAGATGCCCACAAACCTCAATGAACTGAAGCAACGTTGTAAAAAACAGCGGGCCAAAATTCCTCCTGAATGATGGGAGAGACTGATACTGATAAGTTATTGCTGCAAAAGGCGTTTCTACAAGCAATTGAATCATAAGGTGTACTTAGTTTTTCCACCCATGGCTTTTCCATTTTGCCTTTGTTTTTTTTAAATAAATGACACGGTGTAATATGTCATGTGTTGTTGTTCATATGAGGTTGTATTTACCTAATTTTAAAACCTGCTATAGACCAGATCATTTTTTATTATGTTCTGATACATAAAACCATAAAATTCTGAAGGGCGTCCTTTCTTTTTCACATGACTGTATATAAAACATAGAATAAGATTGAACTAGATAATGTTTTGTTACATTGAAACTGCCATTTCAAATTATGGTCATCCTTTGTAAAAGTCATGACTAATAAAAAATGCTTTGCAATTCATGTTATTTGCCTCATAAAACGTAAAAAAAAAGGTGTTTATCTTAATGTTTACTATCAAAAATAGGGTCTGTAAGATTTTTTTTCATGTTTTTGAAAGTAGTATCTTATGCACACCAAGTTTGCCTTTTTTAATAATAAAAAATACAGTAAAATGTATTATGAAATATTAAATTGAACTATTATTACAATTTTAAATAACTGTTTTCTAGTTGAATATATTTTTTAAATGTAATGTATGACATGAACTGTCAGCATCATTACTCCAGTCTTCTGTATTGATCCTTCAGAAATCATTCTAATATGCTGATTTGTTGATCAAAACATTTATTATTATTATCAATGTTGAAAACTGATGTGCTGCTTAATATTTTTTTGGAAACTGTTGTAAAACTGTTTATTTCAGGATTCTTTGATGAATAGAAAGTTCAAAAGAACAGCATTGAAAGAAATGCTTTTTAACAATATAAATGTCTTTACTGTCACTTTTCACCAATTTATTGCATCCTTGCTGAATAAGAGTATTAATAATTTTTTTTAATCTTTATGACCACAAACTTTTGAATGGTAATTCAAAATGTACCCTTAAAGCCCCATCAGTAAGGCTCAAGTACCACTTTATCAGCACAAACTAGAAATGTGTTCCTATATTAATTCATAATGGTTGATATTATTCAGCATTATTGTTAATAATATTAAAGTCACTAATATTATTAAAGTAAAAGAATAAAACAGAGCCATCAAAAATCATTATATATATATATATATATATATATATATATATATATATATATATATATATATTAGAGATTATGAGTTATGTTGTTTTATATTATAATATTAATTATTTAGCAAGGAAAAATCTAAATCTTTTCAAGTATCCCCAGGAACCTGCTTAAATGCCCCCGGGTATCGACATACATCTGGTTTATATTGAAAAGGGACATCTAAATTACACTAAAAAGATACTCATGGCACAATGGCACGTGCTTTGTCAATACATGACCCCAATGTCAGACAACAAGCAAAGCTTTAAACGAGGGGTCTCCACTTTCTCACACACTCTCCATCCTCAACACCCACCCCTCCACCTGCTCCCTTGAGATGTGCTCATTGTTTCCAGAGCAATAAGCATGTCATTTAGCATGTGGCGGCCCTCTGCCCCCTGAGCCTTTTGAACGTTCCCATTGGCTGCAGACTGTGAGAACCTCCAGCAAACTCCAGACTCACACATTCATATGGAGATTTGGGAGTATAAATAGAGGAGCGAGGAGAGGGAGTTCAGCACAGCTCAGATCTGATCCTAACAGAGAACTGAACACAAGACACAGAGCCATGGCTCCTACAATCACTGGATCAATCATCAGCAGAGAACAACTTCCACTCACAAACAAGGTAAACATTCAACATTTCACACCTGACTCCTCTAAATCATGTATTCTTATGAAATGTGAACTATATGACTGATGGATGAGTGTTTCTAAACGCACGTTCTTAATGTTTCCTCAGCTGAGAAAGCCAATAGTGGAGAAGATCCGCAGAGAACGTATCAACAGCAGCATTGAGAAGCTCAAGTCTCTTCTAGGTCAAGAGTTCCTAAAGCAACAGCCTGACTCCAGACAGGAGAAAGCCGATATCCTGGAGATGACGCTTGATTTCTTGAGACGCTCCCAGAATCCCTCAGGCTGCTCCACTGCAGCTCATGACGGACACTCCAGATGTGTGCAGGAGGCCGTCAACTTCCTGTCTCAGTGTCCAGTGCAGACTCAGTCCCACAGAAGACTTCTGAAGCACTTCCTGCACATGCAGCCGTCCACAGAGAACAACACTCATCAGCTCCATTCACCAGACGCAAAGAGCAGCAGCAAAGAGGAAACTCTAGCGCTCTGGAGACCCTGGTAGAAGCCATTCTTATGTTTTTAAAAGAAAAACAATGTGAACTACCAAGATTAACTCTGTTATAAGAGAACATTTTATTCTATGTCAACCTCTTTCAAAAGAGGATAATTGCTTGTATTCCTATACGTCTAGAATTCAATGTATTTTTGCCACTGGCAAATCATGCTTCAAGCTAATTGAATCTGCTATGTTAGCAACTATATATCTCACACTGAGGTGCAATATTTACATTCTATAAATGTTCCATGTTTCTGAATAGATCTAATTGATCTTGTGATTTATATCAACTTGTTCTTTTTTTTGAACATTGTATTGTTGGTGTTGTAGATTTTATATAATCAACTATAACTGACAAATTCTTTTATAAAGATTATTTAGGTAATTGTGTTTTAAACAAGAGTCTAACAATCAAGCACAGTGATAGTAAAAACACTACTTTAAAAAAATCACTACATGAAGATGCTGAACATAATCTTCAAAATGTTTTACAAAAACAATAAAAAATTATTTTACATCAAATGTTCTGTGGCAATGTGTTAATTCTTTAAAAAAGGTAACTTTATCTCATGCCCCTGTTATGCATCTCACATGTGTCTACTAGTAACATAAATTCTGCACAATTCCAAGACCTAAACCAAACCCTAACTATATCGTAAGAACATATAACATATTATTACTGAGTAATGTATGCAATATTACTTAGTACTTATTTGTATATTAATTACACTGTAACAAGGGTACCTTAAAATAAAGAGTAACCAAAAACATCAGGGCCCGTATTCCTAAAGAATCTAAGAATCCTTTTAGAAAACTCTTAATTTAGCTTAAAATCTTTTACGTAGGAGTCTTAGCCTAAGAGCGATTCGGGACCGACCTGAGAGCAACTCTGAGTAAGGAAAAGACAAAAACTTTTATCTTAGTGAGGAGGCGGGGCTGACCCCGTTGCTATGTATGACACAATCTTTTGAAGACTGTGATTGGTTGGTTGTCCAAGAAGGAAAAAAAGAGTGATTTTAAGTATAGGGCCTATTCTAAGCCTTCACATTGAAATTACATGCGTAATTTTTCCTATTTGGCCATTCACATACACACACACACACATTATATTTATAAAGTCCTCATCTGTGCTCCTAACAATTTTGACATTAAGACCTCTTTTAAGGGTTAAGATGCTTTCTGAATTACTTTTTTCTTTACTAGGATTTTTTCTTTAATTTGAGGAGTAAACGCCCACATTTCTAAGAATTTTCTTAGAATTTTGTCACTAGGAGCTACTTTTTGCATTAAGATTCTTTATGAATACGGGCCCTGGGCCCTGGGCAATCACTACTGTACATTAAGATATTTGGCAGCTGGGAAAATGCATCAACGCAGCAGTGATGATTTGGGTCTGTCACAAACTTCTGTAAGCAGAGTGATCACAAACAATTACAGCATTCCAGAACCTCTTATTGTGCCGCAGTTCATTTTGTTTACACTGGACATTCCCACTTTGCAGGCTCAAAAAAATGCATTTATGAATATAGCAGGCTTCCACACAAGCAGGGGGAATGAACCGTAAATAATTTATTATTAACCGCTATAAGCTCCCACGTCTGCTTCTGTGCTGTGACACCCGGCCTGATTTTCCTTTAAGGATGGCCTTGTGTTCATCCACAAACTGGGCTCACAGTAAACACTGTTCCTCTGTCCAGTTGAGCTTTCTTGTTTTTTTATTCCATGTTTGCTACATTAAAACCAACATTCAAACCACCACGTAAATAGACTGGAACAATTTTTATCATTCTAATCCAATCAAATACCTTATAGGAAATTAAGAGTATGGTATATAAAAAAAAGGATTTATATACACATATATAATGTGTGTGTGTGTGTGTAATTTCAATGTGAAGGCTAAGAATAGGCCCTATACTTAAAATCACTCTTTTTTTCCTTCTTGGACAACCAACCAATCACAGTCTTCAAAAGATTGTGTCATAAAAACAACGGGGTCAGCCCCGCCTCCTCACTAAGATAAAAGTTTTTGTCTTTTCCTTACTCAGAGTTGCTCTCAGATCGGTCCCGAATCGCTCTTAAGCTAAGACTCCTACGTAAAAGATTTTAAGCTAAATTAAGAGTTTTCTAAAAGGATTCTTAGATTCTTTATGAATACGGGCCCTGATACTTTCTGAGTTCAGACAACTTTTAATGCATTCCAATATCTTTTTAAATGCATCAGTTGGTTTCAATTGTTTATTTGAAAATTTGGAATTACATACAAGCACTTTGCTTGTTTGCTTTGTTATCCACTAAAGCAACTATTATCTTCTAACCTTAAAATCAATTAGATAGGTGGAATCCCATGTCACCAAAAAGTGTTCAACTTAGACCCCAAATTTGCCTCAAAGGGGCGGATCCTGTAGAGATTCACAAATCCAAACGGGTAAATTTAAAAAGTAAACTGGACAGATAATTTATAATTAATTTTTAAGAAACATTACACTTCTCAGATGCTTCTCACTGAACAAGGGGAGTAGACAGTTAAATAGACTTTTAATTTCATTTAAATGACATCAGTGATTGGAGCATGCTGACTGCCTCAACCAATGACACCCGCCAAGGCCAAGCTAAAGTGAGCAATAGTTCTTGTGTGTTCTATGGTTAAAAATGTATGCTTAAATTATTTATGAATTTAAATAAATAAATAACCTGAAAAAAATTTAGTAAGAATTTCTAGGTTTGAACTGGTTTGAAAATTGTTGCTGAATCCTGGGAAAATCCTAAAAGTGTTTGAACAGTGTCTAAAGTCCAGATGGTCTTTCTACGTCTTAGGTCCCCCCTCTAATAAAGAGAGTTCAAACACCGTAACTAATGTTATGTGTAACAAGACACACTTCTTTTGTTCCCTTACTGTGGGCAGTCAATGAACAGACTGTGGGAAAGGAAGACAGGCCTCTCACACACAACTCATGGGAACCTCAGTGAAAACCCAGCGCCTTATGTCTTCAGGCCTGCTGCTACAGGTGGTTAAAAACAGAGGAATCATAGTATCAAAAGCACGTAATATCCAATTCAACTTAAACATAGAATATAGTTATACATCTGATATAGAAGAGAATACTTCAGAAAAAGTATTTTTAAAATTAAATTAGGGTAAAAATGTCTGAAAATGTCATAAAGTGGTGGGTGTATTAAGAAGTTTTTTTGGGGTTCGATTTCCCATGTTTTTTTGTGACACTAAAACGATGTTTGTTTTACAACAAAGATGCAATTAACATTTTCAATGGAGCCATTAGTGAATTGTTTGCACTCCTCAGATAAGAGCACCCAGGTTAGTGGGAATGTCCTCAAACACAAACTCACAGTATTGCAATAGTATATGTGAAAAATACAAGCAAACACAAACACACAGAGCACACACCCACATACTATATGTATAAACACTAGGCTACTCTTTGCTCTCCATCACAATAAAAATAGAGGCGTCACCAGGGTTTTTATCGTTGACTAAAAATAAAAATACTAATCCAATAATACATTTTTTTTTCAATTTAAATAAACAATAAAATACAAAAACACATAGGAAATTTATTTTATTTCAGCTAGTTGCCAATATGCAACATTTCTTGTTTTTGTTTAGCCTAGTTTAACTATAAGTACTAAAATAACAAACTAAAAAAGAATGAATAAAAATTAATAAAAACTAAACAGACATTAAAAAACTATGACAAACACCATTACAATATATATATATATATATATATATATATATATATATATATATATATATATATATATATATATATATATATATATATATATATTACATTTTTTACTCTTATAATTAAAGAGAAAACAGAAAATATAAAAGTCAAATTAAAAAGTATTAACAAAAACTATAATGGTATATCAAAGATACTAATATAACAGTTTTCCCTTTATATCAAAGAATAACTAGAATGTAACACCAAAACTATAGCTACCCTAAACCAGTCAAGTTTAAATAAATAAAACTGCAGTAAAGTTAAATATAGTCCAGTATTCATATTTAAAACAAAACAAATATATATTATGTCTTCTGAAGAAAATGTGAATGCTTTTAAAATATCTTGTCAAATGCAAATGCTGTTGCAAATATCTTGTTTGTGTGAGATTGCTTATGTTTTCTGAGGGACTTCCAAACATGTTTATTCAAATAGAAATCAAAGCACCGTTGATAATCTCCCTGCTCGTTCTTATTGCACTTACCACAGTAAAACACTTTACTTACGTGCTGTGTCTTTCCCACAGTAATGACAATGGTATGAGTCTCTGTCCTGACTCTTTTGGCGTCTGCTGGTCGTGTGATCGAGGCAGTTAAGAAGCAGCAACAGCAGGAACAGCAGCGAGCACAATGAACCTCACTGTCACTGATCTCAGCCATAGATCTCAGCACGAGCTCCTGGCGCGTGCTGGCCATGAAGTGAAGATTGACGTAGACATAAAACGAGATGAAGCAAAAAAAAAAAAAATGTAATCACGTTACAAAACGAACTAGCATTCTTTCGATTCAGACAAATAGCAAGTGAGGACTGAGAATGTTTTTTAAAAGTATATTATTTAGATTTTCTCACGCGTGCCTTAGCTCTCACAGCGAAATGAGGACTTCCGTAATTTGGCACGTGGACGTGACTGTTTTGTCACCTAATGTGCGGAGCTGACAGTCATGTTGTTAACAGTTATCAAAGGAAAATTCATGGGAACGGGCTCAAATCTGTGTTTCCAGCTGTGTTTCTTGTACCTTTGATGTCATGTCGCAGACAATTTTATCCACGTGCCATTGTCGCAAGTAGGTGTTGGTCACGCTCCTGACCTGAGCTGCGTTTCCCAGAGCATCGTAAGCCTTTTGCCATCACCAACTTAGCTCACGATGCTTTTGAGAAACGCTGCCCTGGAAATTATGCACAAGATAGCCTATCTTACAAAAATAATAGCCTATAATGATGAATGCACTTTGTACAAACTATTTAGGTTACACAAATACCTTATCAAATAACGTTAATGTTATCAAGATTTCTTTGTTTTACATTTCTTTGTTTTTCAACACTGGCCAATTTTTGCATTGATTACACAAAGAATGAATTATTTGCACAAACATATCAGATAAGCGTTGTCATACTTTATTGTATGTGCATACTGCATTGATATTCTTTTTCATGACTGAAAAGTTTCTGCTAGAGTTTCCCTTGCAAAATATTTAGGTTACACAAATATAAATTGGATGCATGCGCAAGCATCAGTCATCTGATATATTTTATTTTAATATTTTGTTTTCTACTATGTGCTTTTGTGAAAGCAAAGTGCATTTGAAAACCTACATTCATAAATTTTTTTTAATTCTATTTTTCTAATTGGCTGAAGGGACAAATTCCTTCACTGAACCTTCAAGAATGGCGCCTCTCTGATACCTTGGGAAACATTCCTCCAGTGGAAGCGAGCAGGCATTTAACCATAAAATTAATGTCCCCTATTGTTGTGATGAGCCGGCCCTCTGGTCTCAGAGTGTGGGAACAGTAACGCAGCACAGGCCACATGGCTTTGTGATGGTAATGCTGCTGTATAAATACAAGGGGTTCTCCTCTAAGAGGCTCCCAAATCGTTTTGCCACAGAAGAAAAGCAAGCTGTTTCAGTACGGGCATGGCACCACATTCAGCTACACTCTCCTCTTTTGACCATCTTCGCTTCAGTGATAAGGACAAAATAAAGGTATATTTAATTAAAATGCAGTTCTTCTTCCAAAGCATTTGCCCAAAATTTGAATCTGTGTGCACAGCAGTTTGAAAAATGTTCTAACAAGTGTTTCCGTTTGCCTTCAGCCGAGGAAGCCAATTGTTGAAAAGATGCGCAGGGACCGCATCAACAGCAGCATCGACCAGCTCAAAAGTCTCCTGGAGAAGGAGTTCCACAGCCATGACCCCAGCACCAAACTGGAGAAGGCCGATATCCTGGAAATGACGGTCAGCTTTCTCAAACAGCAGTGGCAGCAGCTTCCTCAGAGAGACTATAATGAAGGCTACTCTCACTGCTGGAGGGAGTCTGTCCACTTCCTCACTCTTCATTCCACGGGAGGAGGATCTGTCCGGGAGCTCCAGCACCTCCACAGCGCCCAGCGAGCGAGCTCTGCTCCAGCAGGACCCTCGTCCAAACTGCAGCAGGCGGACAGCAGGAGAGATGGAGTCTGGAGACCGTGGTAGACATGCTGTGAACTGTAAACCCTGAGGGACAGTAATATTAACGTCTCTCATCAAAGTAGGAGATACGCATTTCCAAAGTGTATGTTTGTGTTGTCATCATATTGATTGACAAAAACTTTAGATAAACATGTGTTTGTCAGTGGAAGGAGGTGGATTATTTATGTACAGCCTTTTTCTGTATTATAGCTCTTAGGGTGATTTTTTTTTACCACATTATTACTTAACTTGTTTTGTTTTTGTATGCATATTTAATTGAGGTTGACTCCAGTGGAGTTTTATGTATCAGACCTTTGAACTGATATTGTACTTAAAGAGTTTTTTCAGAGTTTATTTCTGTATTGTTGTTTAGGTAAGGCATGCATGTTGTACCTTTGATAAAGGATCCTGTTCGTTGTCTTGACCAATTGTTTTAAAAATATTCTTAGCAAATGAGCTTTTACATCAAATATTTTCTGTTAATAAAATTCTACATTTTCAATTAATGGTTTTGGTAGAAGATTGAATCAATGTATGTTTGTTTGTTTGCTACAGACCCCTGATGTGATCTGTTCAAAGTCAGATTGTATTTAGATCCTGTTTGTTTGATCCCAATATGTTTAATCATTTGCTTAAAAAAACATCACTTGTAGCAATGGGCTGATCTACTAACTGTAGGTAAATTGAGCTAATTGACTATCGCTCAACTTGTGTGAACCATTGATTTTCTGTAAATGTATGTAGTTCTGTCAAATAAGGTGTTCCGGAATTATATATAATGAAATAAGTGTGTGTGTGTGTGAGGCTTACAGAAATTATTTTTTATTATTTTGCTGGAATAGTCAAATTTCATATGATATGCATTAATTATGTGTTATGGATTATTTTAAACTCTCAAATAACTCTAGATGACAGACGGACTATATTAGGTATTATAACAGCACGGATGGGTAATGTCAAGTAAGTACAATTACACAGCCTCCCTCTATAGGCACACGTCTATTGTTCTCCCCTCCTGAGAATATCACACTCACAATGGAAAAGTAGTGTGGGAAACACTTCCCTGCTCCCAACTCACTCTTTCCTGTGTCAATGGAGATGACCTTCCTAACAACAGCAAGCCTTTCATAGGCTACTATCTTTTCCCAGGGCCTCATGCAAGTGTGTGTGTGTGTGTGCGTGTGTGTGTGTGTGTGTGTGTGTGTGTGTGTGTGTGTGTGTGTGTGTGTGTGTGTGTGTGTGTGTGTGTGTGTGTGTGTGTGTGTGTGTGTGTGTGTGTGAGTGAGAAAGAGAATGGTGAAATACGAAAAATTACGCATGTAATTTCAAAATGAAGGCTTAGAATAGACCCTTTAAAATCACTCTTTTTTCCTTCTTGGACAACCAACCAATCACAGTCTTCAAAAGATTGTGTCATACATGATGTCTATGGTGTCATACATAGCAACGGGGTCAGCCCCGCCTCCTCACTAAGATAAAAGTTTTTGTCTTTTCCTTACTCAGAGTTGCTCTCAGGTCGGTCCCGAATCGCTTTTAAGCTAAGACTCCTACGTAAAAGATTTTAAGCTAAATTAAGAGTTTTCTGAGAGGATTCTTAGAATCTTTATGAATACGGGCCCTGATGTTTTTGGTTACTCTTTATTTTAAGTGTGTGTGTGTGTGTGTGTGTGTGTGTGTCTGTGTGACTGAACATTAGAGAAAAATTAGGAGAGCTACAGAAGAGTTTAAATGTCTGCATGGAAAATCTGGGATTTAGAATTTAATTTAAACCTGGTAATAAACCAAAAGTTTTAGGATTTTGAAAAATGTGAATAAAAGAAACCTTATAAATAAAGGAAAACATATTTCAGATTCTATACTATTTCTAAGTCACTATTCAAAGTAAAATTGTTCCATTAAACTCTTTGGATCATTTCAAATCATGCTGGATAACATGATCATAAGATTTTACACAAACTTTAGAGTTTATGTATCTCGAGTGCTTCTGTCTTTTAAGCAAAAGATGGACAAACCAAAAATACTAGTGATTTTACGTATGTATGACACTGAAGCTTCAAGGCACGTATCGAGCACGCAGCAACATTACATACATAATTCTATTAGCCACCATATTGATATTAGTACTGGCATTTATTGCCATACTTTAATGGCTAAATTAATTGACCGGAGAGATTGGTTTAACACACACACACACACACATTTAAATTCTTTATTTGAATTAAAAGATAAGCATATATCATGGCATAATCCAAATTTGACAAAAAGGTGTACAACAGCAGCCAATGTCTCGGTCCATTATGCACATTTAAGAGTAAAGGTGTACCTACGCCTCCATCTATAGAGGCTACCGATTACTGCTGATACAGAGCAATATCTTGTCAGTTTTTGTTTTGGCCTTGTTCTTATAAAGTCTGCAAATCTGCAGTATCTGCAGGCCTCTTACACACAACTCGTGCACATGGCGTAAACTACCAAAAATGAGGGCAATAACTTTACAAGAATAGCCAAAGTTATTGAAGACATTGTATCATGGTTGATATTTCAACAGTTTTGAAGCATAGCAGATGTCCATGTAAGCATCAAAAGAGCAACCAATTTCTATTATTGCAACGGCTTTGGTGCGTTCATTAATTACAACTATGTCAGGTGTATTTGGAAAGTGATTTATGGCAGTTTCCAATGTAGTGCACTGTTCGTGAGGAGGTGAGAACCAATCTATCTTGATAGTTGACATTGTCTCTGAGCTCCTTCACTACGAGAGCAACAATACGGTCATGGCGCGCGATGTACAGTCCTTTGTAGGCAGAGCAGCCATTAAAAGGATCTCCGGCTAGTTTGCCAAATTGTCTAGATATGATGTCAGTAACCCTCCTAATTTAGGCGCTTGGTTAGAAATACCTGAAACGCTTTCATGATTAAGAAAAATAAAAAAGCGCGATCACTACTTTTTTCAGCTTTTTTTGTACTATGGGCCGTCGATTGTTGATGACGCACGACGGTCCTGAGCGAACTAAAAAGAACACGTCAGAGGCGAGCGTTCGCGGGCAGTTCGAGACACTCTTCTACAGTTCATCGTCGGACCCACCTAGAGAGATAAAATGCCACATTGTGTGGCTGTTGGTTGTAATGCCCATTCGAAGTCAAACGAGAGCGGTGATTTGACCTTCCACTGTTTTCCTAGTTCTGATCCAAAGAGAAGAAAACAATGGGAAGATGCTTGTGGGCGAGTGAAACTCCCCAATTACCCGCGGCTCTGTTCTCGACACTTTAGCCCTGATTCATTTGAGGATTTTGATCGCCGACAGCTGATGAACGAGCTCATGGGGGTTCGTGGTTACAGGCGAGTACTTAAACCGAATGCAATACCCACGATTTTTCCTCACAAGAATGCGAAACGTCCGCCTATTTCAAGTGTAAATCGTGAACAGAAACGGCTAAGGCAAGAGACGCTGGATAGCATGCTAAGTAGCACTAGCGCTTGTGTCTCCACTTGTGCAGAGGAAATCATGGACTGTGTCGAAGCAGACAACCATGCACTTGTCGAGGCTGTAATGGAAGATAAAATCGTCCAGTGCTCTCCAATTAAAGTTGATGCAGAGACTCAGACGGACTTCGGGCTATACCAATTGGATGCAGCTGTACAGTGGCCAGCTGACGCACACTACCAGGTGGCGACCGACCATAGTAGTTACGCACGTAAACATGAGTTGGTAGTGGAGAATGACAACTCTCAATATCTGTTCTTATCAGATAATGAACCTAGCGATCTGTCTCAGTCACAGCGTAGTCTATTTGATCCGGATTACACTGCAAGTGCATCAGAGTCCTCTCAAAGTACACAGGGCTCACGACCTTCAATTAATTCACATGTTGAAGGAATTAGCACTAGAGTTTTTCTAGTTTTTGAGGAGCAGTTACAGAAATTGCTTCGACATTGTTCAAAGTGTGGCTCCCTTATTGTTCAGGAAGAAATGAGAGAGCTACACAATGATGGATCACAATTAACATTAGAACTCGCATGTATTAATGGCTGCAGTTACAGATGGCAAAGTCAACCTCCTGGAAAACACTGCAAAGGGATAGGAAACCTGCTCTTATCAGCGTCAGTCTTCTTCAGTGGGATCCATTTTGCGAAATTTGAGCGCTTCTGTCACAATATGAACCTAAAGACAATAAGTGCTGATACATATGCAACACTGAGGAAGAAGTACGTGTTTCCTGTGATTGAAAAAACATGGAATAAAGAGCAGAGTACTGTGTTATCCACAATGAAGAACCAGCAAGAAGTTGTGCTCTGTGGAGATGGCCGGTGTGACTCTCCTGGTCACTCAGCTAAATACTGTATGTACACCTTTATGGATGCACTGACTGAAAAGGTGGTGGACTTTAAAGTTGTAAGTTGCACCCAAGTGTCAAGCTCCAACACAATGGAGATCAAGGGTTTCAAAGATGCTCTACAAACAATTGAAGAGAATGGAGTTAAGGTGAGCACCATCTCCACTGACCGCCACCCTCAAATTGTGAAAGAAATGAGGGTAAACAATCCTGAAAAACATCATCAATTTGACCCATGGCATGTGGCCAAAGGCCTATCAAAAAAATTAGCGAAGGCAGCAAAGACAAAGGAATGTGAAGGCCTGGCAGAATGGATAACATCCATCATAAATCATTTGTGGTGGTGTGCAAAAACATGTGAGGGTAATGCTGAACTGTTGAGAGAGAAGTGGGTCTCCATAGTACACCATGTTACCAACCGTCATGAGTGGCCTGGGAACAGGTACTACCACAAATGTTCACACGAGCCCCTTGACGAGGAAGTCCAAAGAGGAAAGCTGTGGCTAAAGCCGGGATCTGTTGCACACAACAGTCTTGTGAAGACTGTGACAGACAAGCGGCTTTCAAAAGACTTGGATCACTTAACGGAGTGCGTCCACACAACAACACTAGAAGTATGATCAAGTATAGACATTAGATATTATAAGTAGGCATGATTTCCATTGCTGATTGTAATTCAATTGTAATTGTTCTCATTTCAAATTATATTTTGTTTAAGGTGTATCACTCCATGTATCTGAAATACCTCCCAAAGAGAATGCATTTTGGATATGATGTGATGGTTCATGCCTCTGTGCTTGCTGCCCTGGATCATAACAACAATGTGAACAAGGAACAGGTGAGTTGTAATCATTCCAACTCATTGCACAGTATTTTGCACTGTGACATCAGTCTGTGGCCCCATTTACACGAAGGGAAGACGCAGATATTTCCCTGCATTTTGGCCTCTCATTTACACTAAAACCCAGTTTTTATCACAGAAAAGAGAAAACGATCATTTCTAAAAACTGCGGCCAAAGTGGTGATTTCTTATAACCCCGGTTATGTGTTGTCATGTCAACTAGGAGAAACAGGGTTTTAGGTTCTCAAACGTCACATTACGCGCCAGAAAATGCTTAACGTCATGTGAGCGCCCTGTGTTTGGGTAGTTGACGTGACGCGGCTTTTTCACCGTCACAGAATATAAAAAAAAGAAAATTATTTCAGATCTTCATCATTTAGAATACCAGAGTTATTTTTTTATTTTTTTACAACTTTGAACCAAATCTCAAAATCGTCCTATGTAGACAGTAGACAAAATTATTTCATAAAAATCTATTTTTATAAATAAAGAACAATGTTTAAAAATCTTAATGAACACTCCTGGCATAATTGTGCAAACTTGTGTCTATTTCACTAAATGGCCATCACTTTTCCTATAGATACATTTCTAAAAGTGTAAGAATTAGGGATGCTCCGATCAGGATTTTTGCAGCCGATACCAATAGCCGATTTCTTGTCATGGTGATCGGCCGATACCGATGCTTAACATACTTAATATAAGACAAAGATAAATATAAACAAAATGGAGCAGTCTAATGCAGCCCACAAGGTTAAATTAAACATTGTCCAATAGTAAACTTTGGAGGACAACATAAACATTTAAATCACCTAAAATAGAGAAGTCTGATGTAACTTAAACCTTGTCCAATACAAGTCTGAGCAGGACAAAAATTAAATAAATAAATCATTTAAACTTCTAAAATAACAAATTGGAGTAGTTTGATGCTACTCATTAGATGGGATGGGCATTTCAAGCAAAAATAATATTCGAAGATGGCTGGGTAATGGTATTCAATTATTATTCGAAAATCGCATCCTTCCCCCATCTGCACACACACACATGCATGTATAGGCCACACATGAGAAAAGCAGAGTGGTCTGACGTTTAAATATAACTTAAAAACATAAATCTACATTTCATATTTGTTTTACATAATATAATGTTCTTTTTTAAATTTCATCTATGTTGATTATGAAAAAGGAACCGCATGAGATGGGTAAGATAGGATCATAAGATGCTCAATATATCAGGAGACATTTGGAGTGGGTCAGACATGATTTTGACGCCTTAATTAAGTTTTGTTTTGTAGAAAGCTATTCTTTAAAGTGAATTTCGTTTTGTAAAAATTGTATCTTAATTTCAATCAATGTTTAATCAACAAATTGGCTGGATTTAATAAATAAGAAGCGAAATATAGCAGACAATATAGGATACGGAGGCGCCCGCGCGTGAACTGGAGCGCGTCTCATAAATGAACCGAAACTCAGCATATAAGATACTTTGACTCACAGACCTGAGAACGTATAGAAAGCTTGAAAAAAACTCCAATTCATATCGATAAGAAATGGGGTAGCCTACTCTCTGCTCATGTAGGTTAATCCGTATGAAGTGTGCATTTCTCTAGGCGCGTTCGTCACTATATGTGAAGATGGCGTCAACATCGCCAACTGTATCTTTGCAGCCAGAAAACACTAGTTTATTAATAAACAATTAAAATGTACCATGCTGCTTAAACAATACTTTGCCGGTTCTTTGTGACAAGGTTTATGCCTGCGCTTGATATGCGGAATATAGGCAATATTACGATAACGCTCATTATGGTTTAGTATTTTCTCCCATATATATTTAAGTAATTAAATTAATCTAAATATGCGATTAGACTAATGGCTTAAATGATCTAGGCCTACTACTAGTCGACTAGAAAAAAACTTTAGTCGTGCACGGGCAGCCCTACTTATTTCTCATATTTCCTAACCAGCGCATCACTGCGGGCGTTCTGAGCGAGCGGCGCTGTGTGGACTGAGCGAGCGAAGCAACTCTTCAGAAAGGCGATGTCTCTGGAGGACAATTCTCCTCCACGTGAGATTCCTTTGAAACATACATGGCAAATAGCTAATTTTTTTCATTGTTTCTCGACACATCATAGTAATTCCACACCGGTGATGACATGACTGCCAAATCATTTAAGTCCCCACGCATCATGTACCTTCTCACGTTTTGACGTCATCAAATTGTGATCGGTTTGTGAGATCGGGCAAGTTTAGTGAGTACCGATAAGTTATAAAATGTGACTATCGGCCGATGCCGATCGATCGGAGCATCCCTAGTAGGAATTTCATAAAGTTTGTCACAGAAAAAAATGTCCTTTGGTGTTATGCAATAACCTGATATTAATGGTGCAATGTGTAAAAAATTTGAGTATCTATTAACAGAAATGCAATATGACATCCATAACTATGTTTTCAGTGGTGTATAAAGAACTTACTTAATAAACCGTAATGTTTTTATTACCTTAGAATGAGACATTTATATCTACATAACCGCGGGCACCCCTTCTATGAAGGTCGACATATTGTGACGTCATGTTTCTACCGTAGCCGACAGCGAACAAACAGCGCTACAGAGCGCGTTTCGTCACTACCTTGAAAGAGAAGCAGCAGAAAGCTAGAAGCTAGCCATAAACACCGTGAGTAGTGATTTTTCCCTTGTCAGTGGTGTAAAATATGTAGTAGGATTGTTTCCTGTAACTTAATTCTTCTCCCTCGCTGTGTTATGGCTTTGCTATGTGGGGATAAATGTGCTGCACGTTCGTGAGACAGCTGATTAGTACTCTTGTCATTGACCGTAAAACAGTAACGTCACCGGAATCACAACCCGTCGATCTTGAAAGCATTTTAAGTCGATCGCGAAGAGTTTTCAAAATCAGAGAAAAAAAGCCTATTGTGTGTATAAGTGGTGTCTAGGGGATGCGGAGGCGCGCGCACTGTATAATCATGCCATTTTTGCCGCGCGCACCTTTGGGCTCATGCGGACGCGTCGAGTTTAAACAAGGCTTTACGCTTTAACCAGCTCAGCCACCGTAACAGCTCATATTGAGCCAGCTAAACTTTTACTTTCCCATTAGAACCAATATATAGTTGCATAGTTTCATGTGGTTCTTCTCCCTCGCTGTATTATGGGTTTGCTATGTGGGGAGAAATGTGCTGGTTACGTTTGTGAGACAATCAGCTGATTACTATTATTATATTTTATATTAAGACCCTTGATCCTCACATGACTATGGCTTTGTAAACTTTATCCATGATGTGGTTTATAATGGATTGTGGTACAGAAACAGTGACAATGTTACACACTCTTGGCTTACTCTGGCTATTCTCTGCTGTCTCAGACGACGATATGTTTGTCCAGTTTCAGGCACCGTAGCTTCTTTGAAAGGGAGGGGTGAGGGGTGAGCAGTGGGCTGAGCCCTTAGTGCAACTCGCAGCTGAACCGCTAGATGTCGCTAAAGATCACACACTGCCAGTGTTGCCAACTTAGTGACTGTCGCTATATTTAGCGAGTATTTAGAACCCTCTAGCGACACATTTTAAAAAAAGCGACTAGCGACAAATCTATCGACTTTTTCTGGTGTTATTGGAGACTTTTGGAGACTCTCTGACGTGAAAGCACATATCGTTCTTACTCTTCTCAATGAGCAGCGGGTGCTGCCGTGGGTCCCACCCCCATCCCAAAGCACTCACAGGCGGCCCAGTCCTCGCGCAGCAGCCCCTCTCAGCTGCAGTTAGAGCACCCCTCCGCGTACAGACTGCAAAAGAATCGCGCAAATGAGTCGCTATTTTTAGCGACTTCTCAAACGTCACTCACTCTAGCTACGTCTACCCTGTTCAGTAAATGACTGAGAGGAGCAGCAGCACATTCATCTGTTGAGCGCACGGCCGCTGAGAGACGTGAATGAGCAGTGTTTTTCCACGGATTTATTATCTGCTTTTCTTTTTTATTTTAATTAAATAATTTAGTTTCCTTCCTTTTCTTGTGCTTACGGTATTACTTGTAATACTCACTATCACAAAGCTTTTGTTCATCCGGCTCCCGAACTCTGTCAATTCAGATAATTTTCCACATTGGCCTATAAAAAAAGTTAGTCATTCACTAGGCCTATATCATAGCTTCTCGTTCTATTGTCTGACAAAACATATATAGGAAATGAGAACAGCTTTATTTTACATTCGGCTATATTATATTATAATATATTAAATACAGTATGTGAGCTGAGTATTAATTTATAGAGAAAACACATTAGACAAGCAGAACGCAAGTACGACGCGATGACGTCACGAATATGCTAATTGACGTATGACGTCATCTAGCGACATTTAGCGACTTTTAGGTGAGGCGTTAGCTACTTTACTTTGAAAATAGTTGGCAACACTGCACACTGCACCTTTAAGTTATTTTCCCTTTTTGTTTTTGAATAGGCCGTTTATCAAGATGGGGAGAGCGTGGCTGAACCCAAATTCAAAATTGCTTGGAGCAAAGTCCACAAGACCTTCAGAGCAAAACCTGTGATGACAGAAAAGGACTACAGCTACATGACTGCCATGATGGAAGATGTTCTCTCCTCTTATTACGATCCAAACCAGGCAGTGGACATGAGTTTCAACCAAAGACACATCATGGCTCCACAGGTGGCACTGTCAAGATCACAGATCATTTTGCAATCATTTCAGTATTCACGCTTCAAATAGCTGCGAATCTCTGGCACATGTGTTTGTTTATTCAGTTATCAGTGATGTAGGAAAGCAAACCTGTATTTATAAACATCTAAATCTGTAAATATGTACATGACTGTGCTTTATTGTAGTAATACTGGGAGGCATGTCTGCCTGTCATTCCCCACGTATGCTAGTGGAGGCAGGGTTGTGTGGACCTTGGAGGGAGGGGGAGCTGCTGATTGACACGCACACACACACACACGCACACACGCACACACCACACACACACACACACACACACACACACCTTAAATGCTTCAATATTATTGAAGCAGAGCTCACCTGCTTTTGTATAGGGATTAAATTGTGATGGTCCCAAAGGAATTCTGGTCTTGAAAATTATTTCTCTTCATTTCACAGGAAACTTCTATTTTGAGTATGGGTAGTGTGCACTTTTGACACCTCTGATAATACACAATGAACACACCATTGTAGTTTAAATGCTCAGCTGCTTTAATTTTGAATTATTTTTAGCAGTTTGTTTTTTGCAAGTTCAGTCTATGCATAGTTAAAAATTCCTCCATGCCTCCTCTACTGCTCCCTGATTGTCTGCATGTTCAAATCCTGTATAGGCTCCACTTGGTTCGGGGTAGACATTTCTTATTTTGTTCACTGCACACGAGAATGATTCTGCGGACTCTTCTCCACAGCCAGCCATGCATCCACCCTTCGCTAAGCCCCGCCCTCCCTAGTTACTGTTGCCATGCCTGTCAAGCTTTCGCGCCTGGCACGTCTATTACAGTGTGTATGCACCGGTGTCAGACATTCCCAATGAGATAATTAGTAATTTTTGGTGAACAAGTGAAATCTCTGAGAGAGCAAGACAAAAGGGACTGCAGTATGCATTCGAGGGATATATCCACGACATATGCAATCGATTAGAGAATAATTCCATAAAAATTGAAGCTAAAGCCTATAGTCCCAGCACAAGCAGCAGCCGCCTCACGCTGACCATTCAAATGGGAAACACACAAATTGAGGAACAGCTATGTTCGTGCACAGCAGGGTAAGTGAAATGTGAAAATAATCTAATAATTATAAATCAAACAGTTTATCCATAAATATTGTGGAATAACACTAACACCGGGAGGGCCGCGATCGGATTGGGTTAAAGTTACTCAGTCGGGTAGACGGTGGGCCGAGGTGGGATTTCGTGTTTTCAGACGATCTGTGGGGATGGATAACCCAGTTTTTTTATATATAACCACTACACTTTTCAACAAAGCAAATAAAAATTGTTGCCACTCACATACTTTGCACATTACTATAATATCGGTAACTTTCTCCAGGCTATTTTCCCGGCGTATAGAGCAGGCGGCTACGTGTGGGGGTCCACTGATCTATATATATATGGCCAATCAGAAGCATTTAAGATAGACTCCCCTCACTGCTCAAAACTGACTTTATGTTCAGAGCTGAATTCTTTATGCTGGCAAATCCTCTAATTATAACAAACAAAGTGTATATATTATGAAAGATTCATTGTGCAGTCAGCTTAATTGATAAAAAGATGTGTGAGATCGCGATGAACTGATTTCAGTTTTTTAGGAATTATTAAGGGAGCGCACTTTGCGCGAATTCAGTCAGGCCAAACCATGCAAGCAGTATCTGCTTGCTTTATGTTATAACAGTGGTTTGTGTGTTAATGCTTTAATAACAAATAATTTATCAGGGCAGGTGTTGTGCCGAATTTTGACTCTCTGCCAAATTATTACCCCCCTCGTTGAAATCAGTATCTGATTGCCTAATCCTAACCCCTCCCCCACAACTAATCCTAAACCTACCATACTAGGGGGGTAACAATTTGGCAGGGGTCAGAATTCGGCACCACACCGGGATGCGCAAAGAAGACGAAATGTACTACTTTTGACGACGTCCACTCGCTTTAACCTCCTCACCCACAGATTCTGCTGGATAGATTTACTTTTTTTTTAAGGAAATCGATAAAACCCTACACCTTTTGCTGTATATCTGGCGGCGCAACCCCAAATACAACACGTTTTCGTCATCGTTTCAACTTCGATCAACAACAATGATTTTAACTATGTAGCTGTTTACAGTAGCCAGCTGGATCTCTTCAGTTGGTCAGAAGCTGCTCGCGTTCTGCCAACCGGAAGTATCTTGGTGCCTATTGTTTACAAACATTCTGAAATGCCCATATAAAGTTATGAAACTTTACTTTGCCCTCAGCCAAAACGATTTGCCAAGGAACAAATTATAAATTAAAGCAGATACGGGGCCTCGGCCCACCGTCTAGGGGTAGTAGGCCGTCGATTAACAAAATGCTGCAATATAGTTTAAAGTATGTCAGTGAGCCTCCGTCTTGTCTTTAATCGTCTTATTTTACGTTAAAGTATATGCATTATGAACAAAGAACCGTCATTATTTCCAACTTCCAAGCAATAGGTGTTTTTGTTAATCCTGTCAACATTTAGATGTGAATAGGGTCTCCCACAGTGCTGACCCACGCACATCATTTCTCCCCTTGGCTTTTAGATTTTCGGGAAGGAAAAAAATTCCACTCCCTCGTCCAAACTTTTAGGATACCGGGTATCAGATTTGCACAATCCATATGCACAACGCTTTGGGATGTTTCCTTCGCTCGAAAGCTTGCCAGACCTCCCGCACCTAGTTACGGTTGCTAAGACACGATTGGCCAGTCGCGGTTTTCGGGCGTGGCTTAGCGATATCTGTAAGACCTAAAGCCAAAAGTACACCAAATGTTATGAAAGGATGAATCAAGGTTTGACTCAAGCCAATACATGCCAGCCAATAATGTTTGCGCTGTATTATTGTCTAGATTCTTTATCGGTTACTAGAAAAACTTTCAGTGTTAGCCAAACTAAGTAAGGGATAATGTACAGCGAGGCGGTTGTTATAGCGAATACAAACCCCGACAGGCTGATGCGGGAGCCCGACGCGAAGCGGAGGGGTCTTGAATCAGCCTGAAGGGGTTGTATTCGCTATAACAACCGCCTCGCTATACATTATCCCGCTTATTACATGGCTACCTACCAAATAAATCAATAATTTGACACAAAATATTGATTTAAAAAGGAATTTATTGATTCAAAAACGATTGTATTGTTTCCGCTAAAGAAAATAGTCCGTTCAGTCTCTGGTTAGTATCCTGCTGCGTCCATAGCAACGCGCTGTTTTTTATGGCAACGGTCTGTTATTCTTCGCAGCGGTCTTTTATCAAGACCTGCCTGTTAGTAACTGCATCGCGGCTGGGTAAACCAGTGCTCCATCTGTCATGGAGGCTGACGAGGGCAGCCCACAGTACATCTGGATTGAGACAAACTGCCTCAAAATTAGGATGGGCAATTATGCATGGTAAATCTGTAAACAAGTATCCTGTTCTTAGGATATAATATGCATTTACTGTGGTAGACTATTTCAAAATTCTTCAAGCCAATATAGTTATGCTTAATCAATATAGCTACCCTAGCGACCTTAGCCTGGACAGGACTGCTACTGATATGAAGTGGAGTTCCTTACAGCAAACACTCTCCCTTTCAGTAAGCATTGGTAAACAATTGCCACAGCCACACCAATGCGTATGCCCTACTCTCTCCTCCTGCTCCTCCTCACCTACTGCTACGAGATGATTAGCATCCTGTGAACCTTCCACCGTATTTACAACACGTTCAGGCTCGAACTGAAAAGTGTGAACGGCAGACATTTCGCTCGCTAATTGAGGTAACATGAATAGTTAACCTTGATATCGTTAGTGTTTGCGCGCCTTGTGTTTGTAGCGGCGCGATCGTCTCTCTTTGCCGGCTGTGATGTTGCAGGCAAAACGGCTCGTGTGCAGATGGAAACCATGTTGCTAAGTTGGACTTTGTTGGTAGTACCTGAAGACGAGCTTTAATTGTAAATCTGTGGATGTCATCTTGTAGGGCTTTGTTTTTCAGAACTGTGTGTGACAGGTTATGGTCAGCACAGGCCAGTTGTCCTTGTAGGCGTAGGCCCGTTGTCCTTGTATGCGTAGGCCTGTCCAGTGCTGTATCATACGCAAATGGAAAAGACCGATTAACGTTATTGTCCTTCTGATATTTTGAGTGTCAAGGAGTTGAATGTTGTCGCCAGTCAGGGGCGTCGTTAGGCATTTTAAAAAAATGTAACTTCTGCCTAGCCCCCCTAAAAATGTGTGATTAATGTAGGCTACACAAATTCGTGTTTGCTTCAGTCTTGGTATTATCAGATTCAGCACATTCTTCATCATCAATCCGCAGCAGCGCCAAGGGGGTAATCCATCAGCCGGAAGTTGAAGCCTTGCAGGAGCCGCCATTGTAGCAGAACTTCACCTGCTGTTAGCATTCCATTGACTCCCATTCATTTTGGCGTCACTTTGACAGCGAATAACTTTACATCTGAGGCGTCCAAAGACTTTATTTGTCCATTATTTATTTCTAAATAAACACGACAATGTATAAAAGGCTCCATTACTTTGTATCTTACGTTATGGCCCCGTAAAAGCCGTTTTTGTTAAAAACAGGCTAACGATTGCGTCATAACCACATGACTTTATGTCGCACAATAGAGACATTACCGTATAAGCTCGCAGGCAATCTTTTACTGTCTATGAGGCAATCGGGGGGACAAAGAGGCATAAAGTCAAGGTAGAAGCCCATAGATAGAGAGTCCATAAAAACAACGGGACAAAATATTTCAACAACGTTTTTGAGGAATTAGGTGATTCAGATTTGTTTTGCCACAGCTACTAGAAGATGTACAACTGTCAGACTGTCGTCACGCTCAGTTTGAGCCTGCGCAGTCGCTCAGCCATCAGACAGGAAGTGCAATAATCGGGCTTCAGTCTTCTCCGTTGAAATCAATGGGGTCGCTGTGTCCATTTCTTTTACTGTCTATGAGCAGCGCCGGGCAGAGAGCACGTCAGACACAGAGGACAGGGTGTGTGTGTGTGTGTGTGTTCATCTGAGCCTCATTGGTCTGTCACTGCTCGTCAATGTCAGAATATTTGAGATGACCAATCAAATCAAAGTAGGCGGGCTTTATGTTCACAGACGCTGCTGTGCGCGGATTTTAACAGTGCGACTCGACGCGTACGGTCAAGTGTGAGATAAGATGTAAGTAGCTAAACTTAACATTTCATATTTGACATTTTTTAGGTCATATATGTTAAACGACTGACAAAAAATAATAAGGCAAACTAATATAGGTTTGTCTAATTTCGCCATTTTGAACTGAAAATAGGCCTATGTAACGTGACTTATGTAATGTAATAATTAGTTACTGGCATTGTTTGGGGACAAGAAGCATTAACAAAGCCGTTTTCATCATGTTAGGCACAAGATTGATAATGAATGTGTATATATTGAGAATATAATACAAATTGTAGCCTTTAGTAAATTAAAAAAAGCTCAGGTTTAGGAAGGGAAGAGAAAGGGATGAAGAGACTGAGAAAAAAAGAAAGAGTGATGGAGATGAGGAGAGAGCAGGTATTGAAAAATAATCTACTGCCCACTGACATGGTTTTAAAGTTATTTCTTATCCTTTTTTTGGTCTTAAAAACGTCTTGAAATGCACATCAGAGAAATAAAAAAATTTAACCCCCTACCAACCTCAAATTTAGGAGCGCTTTGATTATAAAGCCCTGTCTACGGCCCTGTATTAGCGATAAGATTAATAATGAATGTGTAGCCTACATATTGTGAATGCATTTAATAAAATTAATTACCTTAGTAGCTTTCAGTAAATAAACGCGTCTGAGAAAATGATTCATAGGCAAAATCAACCTATTAGTTGAGCCTATCTTCACTGACAGACAAAAATGAAAAGCCTATCAATCAAAGCTCAGCTTTAGGAGGGGAAGAGACAGGGCAAGATAAAACAAAGAGAAAAAGAGTGTGATGCTGATGAGGAGAGAAAAATAAAGGAGAGAAATAGGAGATAGGAGAGAAAAATCAGCTGCCCACTGACATGGTTTTAAAGCTGTTATCCACATTTTTTGGCCTTCAAAACATCTTAAAATATGTAGATCAGAGAAATCAAAATATCAAAATTTTCTCTGGGAAACCCAGAACCCCCCTATCTGCCCTACCTCACATTTGGAACCACAGTGATTATAAAACCCTGCCTTTGCATGGTAATGAAACTGGTTAATAGTGAGCATTAGATCCTTAACTAAAGTGTTACCTTTTTATATAATAATAAAAAAAAATCATACCCTCATTGGGGGCTTAGCCCCCCTAAAATGAAAATCCTAGTGAGGCCCTGTCGCCAGTTATGATGGTTGAATCCGTGGCCCAGTCCCAATTCGCCTACTTATACTATGACCTAAAAGTATGTACTCTTTTTGTGAAGAAAAAGTACATACTTTTGAGTGTTAGCAAAAGAGTAGGCAAGCTTTGGGACATACTATCATCACAGCTCTCACAATTCAACCGTAAACTGTCCTGTCAATCATCTTGTCGCAGTTAAAATCCTCCATTCAATCTTATTTTATTTCCAACCGTTTCGGAGAGCACATTCATCTGCCAGTCGTGGGTCTTTCATGCGGATCCTCATGTGTTTGCAATTTGAATATAATGATGCATTTAAAAGGTAGCCTAATGGCTACACGTATCTTTACAAAAGTTCACAATGCTGCTGCAGATGCAATATAATGTAGACAACGTTGAATAAATAGCCTACGTACCTTTTCGTCAGGTTAGAAAAACTGATAATTAATCACTCAAACCTCTTTATCTAAATCTCTCATAATAACCGGCGGACTCGCGCGTCCTCCATGTCTGCAGTTTTTTAACACTTTTCACTCGTGTTTGTAGTTCTAACCGTCGTCCAACGGGCGATGGTTTGTGGGCAATATTAGCCGTTAGAGTGTGCATCGATCTGCACTTCGGATTCTGACCGGAAATAGTAGACCATCCGGGTATCTTTGGAACACTCATTTCAAGATACTACGCTTTGGGACGTACTAATTCTATTTTCGAATACTATTTAGGACGGATAGTATGCGAATTGGGACTGGGCCCGTGGGCCGTGACAATGTTCTTATTGACTTCCACCAATGTCCTGCTATGTTCCTCCAGCGCAGTTTGATAATTGCACGGTTGCACGCACACACACACACACACACACACGCGCGCGCTAATAATATTGAAATGCAGTGTGTGGAGGCTGCTTCATCGACGGAGCTTCTTTCACAGGCTTTTGGGTGCTTTTTTACCAACCAACAGATTGCGATGTTTTCTATGGAAGCTTTTTTTTTCTCCACAGAATATAACATTTTAAAAGATTTTTTACATCCCGCAATTCTGACCTTTTCCCCCCTCAGAATTGCGAAATAAACTCCCGATTGCGTGTCAGTCATAAAATCTGAATTGTAAGATAAACTCGCAATTGCAAGAAGAAAAAAAATCTGAATTATTAAATAGGCCTATACACTCGCAATTGTGACTTTATTCCACGCAATTCTGATTTTATAACTCGCAATTGCAACTTCAGATCAAGCAATTCTGAGATAAAAAAAAGTCAGGATTGTGAGATAAAAAGTCGAAATGACCTTATTTATTTATTATTTTGTGGCAAAATAAGCTTCCATTGTTTTCGACACTTTCGAAGCTTTGAACAGTCAGGGGAAACTCTCATGAGGCTTCCTTTCTCCATCCTTACCAAATACTAATACATTTAAATTCTTAATCTTTTTTTTTTTTGTTCAATAAATTTTTACTTAAATTATTATTTTGATAATTAATATAATTTGTAACAGGGGAAAAAGTGAAATAAAAAAATCAGGTATCAGATGTTTGGACCTCTTATAGTAGGCTAGTCTACACGCATAACTGAGTTTTCCGGTTACACTTTACAATAACTTTACATTACTTAACAGAAACTAACAATAAAAAAATAGCCCTTCTTCGGCAGGGAAAGAGAAGGGATGAGGATCAAATTGCAGTAAGTTTATTTTAGAAAACACATAAACAGAGTAAATCCCAGCATGAGTGCAAATACAGGAAGTCCAAACAAGGAATATAACATAAATCAAAACAAGGCTGAGGAAATCCAGGCAAAAACACTAATCCAAACAAGGCAGAAACAAACACAACAGTTTTACAAAAGAGGATGTAAAGACAATGACCAACAAACACAGGAGTATATTATTTAGACTACCAGTATATCTATGTGTATATCTATCTATATATATATATATATATATATATATATATATATATATATATATATATATATATATATATATCAAGATAACAAGGGGGCTACCAGTGGACAGGTGAAGGTGATTAATACGCTTATTTCACGCAGCCGTTAATTTGAAATTGAAAGCGAGGCTCCAGTGGGAAGAAAACCTGAAGTGTCGCCTTTAATCATAGGAGATTCGCGAATGCGATGGCGTATTGTTGTGTTTAATGTAGAGATTAGTTATTCTAAAAATGTACATACATTTCTTTCATACTTTAGACATACAGTGAAATTCATTTATATATTTTTTTTTTCCAGAAAGTAAAAAAATAAGCTGGAACGAACTATATCTACATAGGCCTATCCTATATTGGATAATAACATCCAATAGTGTAAATCGCGGCAGCAGCTTCAGGTAGGTAGTCCAAGGCATTGTTGTTTATCTTTACTTCCGAGGTTCTTCCCACCGGAGCCTCGCTTTCGATTTCAAAATAACGGCTGCGTGAAATAAGCGTATTGACATGGAAACAAACAAGGGTAACTATGATAACAAGCAAGGCAGCAATGAAAACAATGGAAACAGGAACAAATCACAGGGGTGCAGAAAATAAACTTCAAAATAAAAGTACTATAACACAAAACTGGGGATCAAGACAGAAATTTAACAAATAGCAATACATTGTTAAAATCAAAAAACGAAATCAAAATATACATTTCCTGTTCTTTTTATGTAATATTGCTCTATTATAAATGATTTATCCATGCACATCATTGTGCCCTCATAATCTTTAATCAAAATAACTTCCCCTACTCTTGCAATGGCATCTGTTCTCTTCTCTGATGATGTGTTGGCGTGAGGTGAGGGCAGGACATATTGTCACTCTCATGAGATCACAGCAATAGCAAACCTTAACAATCCAACGATCCAATCAATTCCTGATGGACAAAATCAAGTCTCACCCTACACTTGTTCTTGTTCATGAAGCTGTTTTATTCAGATACATAAAAGACTATAAAAACTTCCATTACATGCTTACTTTAATCATATTTAATAGACCCGAGGTAACATGAATGAACAATAAACAGTTGCATTTTTATAAACTAACGTTAACAAAGATTAATAAATTCTCTAACAAAAGTATTGATCACTGTTATTCAACGAATTAACTAACGTTAACTGATGGGACCTTATTGTAAAGTGTTCCCATATTTATCATATATTTTTGACTACATTTACTGATAACTTTGTGCAATACGATTTACTAAAGACAAACAGGACAAGTGACACCATCTGTACTCGTATCTGCAAAATTAGCTGCCCAATTAAATCTTTTCTCAGAGTTGTTTGGAGTGAAACTGGGCACCCATGAGAGCGGAGTACATGACAGATGTTCACGCAGGGCAGCCGAACTGGTTGCTCTGCCCTTTTCGTAGCCAACACAATTAGGCTTTCTCTGACGACCTGCCCACTGGCTACGCATATGCCAAGCAGTCACAGTCCAAAGACAATCTGAGTATCGGCTCCTTCTAAGACTGAAACTGGGATTATGTTGCTCTGTATTGTTAGAAGGCACTATTGGATTATCCTAATGTTGAGAGACATAGTAGAAAGTCTTATTCGCTTTCACTGCTTGGACATGGTGTACATTTGAATGCAATTTTGGAAGTGAGCTGTTGTATTCATTTGGGGTTTTATCAAAATGATGTACACCTTCGGCAAAAAGTAGCCGCCGAGTATCCCTAGCACACTTAGGAGGATGGCGCCTACATTTAGGGCCATGGCAAAGCTCCCTCTGGAAATGCAGTAAGCTGTAAAGAAAGTGATCCAAGAAATCATGTATATCATGAGACTGAATGTAATGCATTTAGCCTCATTGTAATTGGCAGGCAGATCTTTTCCCATGTAGCTCAAGCAGAAACAAATTAAGCTCAACACACACACAAAAAGGAGCTCGGCGAAGGCCCCGAGAGACAGGGTCTTACTGCACTCCAGAACAATGCTGTCATGGTAGAAGTCATAGTCCTGAGATGGAAAGGGAGGGTCGAGGAGCATGCGAAGAACCGAGATGAAGACCTCAACCACCGTCATGATGAGGATGAACATCTCAGGGCCTCGCTTCCTAGCCCACGTCTCATAGAATCTTGGCAGCTTGGAGGACCATTTAAATATACAAACCACCTTCCAAGAGAGAGATTCAAGTTGTATTATTAGAACTGACAAGGGTGTAACTTTGGTTTGAGAAGTGGGGGGGACACAAATTGGGGGATTTTTTTTCCCGATTTGAATCCCATTCCTGCATTTACATACATTTAGGGACTATGGTGATACAAAATGCAGGAAATAATTAAGTTGATTGTAATGATAAATTCTGCCAAAAAAAAGTAGGCTACTAAACTATGTATAACAAAAAGATTTCTTACTTTTTTATTGTTTAATAGGGGCCGATTGCCAAGACTTGAGAGAATCATTTTATAAAGTCAAAAATGTTCACCATTAATGTTTTGTGTGTAAATAGAATTGAAATTATGTGAGACCCAATTTCCACTGTAATGTAAAAACAACATAAAGATACAACAGTATATTTTTTAATAATTGTTTAACAGCATCTTTTTATGAATGACGGCCAGTAGGCCTATCACTGATATTAATATAGCTACTGATGTCTTGATGAAAGTATCCCCACCCCTCCCCAACCCCCAAATTTGAAACATTTATTAGGCTTCAAAAATATAACAACTATTAATTTAAATGAACTTTAAACAATCATCACAATAAACCCATAATAAAGGTCATATTTACCTGTGCGCTTCCTGTCTTACAGGTACGAAATCCATGAAATTGAATAAGGTTATCAAATAGTCTGCACTGCATAAATTATGAATTATATATAGATTGATCCTTATTAAAGCTACAAAAGTTCTTTAGACAAGATCAGTAAGTAATTTGCTCTATTCCCCTTTGTTCTTTGGTTAACTTTACTGACAGAGAGAATTGGCTGCTGTCCCTTTAAGATCTGTCGCTGATGACAGGATCTTTCGCATTTAATTTTCTCATTTACTCTTGACGTTCATTTAAGATTTTATTTAACTCATTTAAAACTGTTTTTGTGAGGATACAATTGACAAAACGGACATTCTGGCATAAATGTGTGTGTTATTATTCAAGCGCGAAAGAGTAGGCCTAAGCTTTTTCACGCTTGAATAAGCGCGATACCTGTTTATTAGAACTTTCAGTGAGCTATTTTTAGATTGTAGACTATGGTGTGTGGACCAGTCTATGGTGTGGACGCGACGTACCTGGACGCGGACGCGCGCATCGGCACAGACACAAATGGGATTTTGAAAAGTGGGGGGGACATGTCCCCCCTGTCCCCATAGGAAATTACGCCCGGTAGAACTGACAAGTAGTAATGTGATTTATCACGAATGCACAATGTAGCAAAATCATACCGGTTTTTGGTGAAAATTGGATATTTAATTGTTCGTGCTCATTTCTCGTACACTACATTTAGATCGCCTTGTATTCATTTAAAGGTGACCTATTCTGCCCCTTTTTACCAGATGTAATTAGTCTCAGGTGTCCCGAGAACGTGTCTGTGAAGTTTCAGCTCAAAATACCACACAGATAATTTACTTTTGTAAATACCTTTTTGAGTGGAAGGAAAAACATGCTGTTTTCACATGTGTACACACATTGTCAACAGTCAACACACATTTATGTTCAAATAATATGTAAAAGTGAATTTTGCATAACAGGCCTCCTTTAATAATAATAATTTAATAACACCGTTTGGTAACACATACAATAAGCTTTCATTTTGTTAACATTATTCAACTAGCTAGTCAACTTCAAAAATTGTAATTGCTAATTTTAGTTAATGCACCGTGAGCTAACATGAACAAACAATAAACTACAGTATTTTTATCAACTAACATTAAAGATTAATGAAAGTTGTAAAAATATATTGCACACTGTTAGTTCACATCAGTTAATGCATTAGACCTTATTGTTAAGTGTTACTCGCTGTTTTATGTAATTTTTGGCAAATCTCAAAACAAATATTAATGTTTCAAACTGAACATGTTAATGCTGTGATGCCTTAATATATATATATATATATATATATATATATATATATATATATATATATATATATATATATATATATAAACAAGTGGTTTTAAATGCTACAAGTGAATTAAGGCATCACAACATTGTGTCATAGCCTGTATATATTATTTTTTTATATGTACACAAAATACAAAGTATATAATTTTAATAACTGCTATTTATCGTATTTAACTTGGACAAATATTGTTGTATAGGCCAGAATTGTATTATTGTGCATCCCTCATATTTAATAGTAGATCAATTTGAACAGTATATCATCTGTTTCACCCAGAATGTGTTAATATTTTGACTTAGACACAACACTGATATCACCAACATCTTTTTGCTTAATGTTTTTGTGCTCTCTTTCATTCAAATAAATACCAATTTTGTTATCTAATGCACATACATTCAACAAGATAACTTAAGTGTCCAAATACATTTTGAAGCCGCCAGACAGAAATGAAATGTTAAAGGGTAAATCAGCTAAAGAACATTAACCTCTTCAGTACCTCAACAACATGGCCAAACATACCTGAAAAGAGCGCACAGTCACACACGCCAGGCACACGGTGAAGCTGATGATGAAGAGCGGCTGTTTGAGGAGGCAGCCAGTGCGGGACGGTCTGCTGAAGTGGCACAGTGTGCTGGAGGTGGCCACGGTCAGAGACGCCAACATCAGCAGACAGGTCTTTCCTCCGGCCGACTTCACCACAGGGGTACTGAGGTTAAACAGGAAGATGAGAGCTGTGCCCAGGGTGAGGAACAGGGTCACGCCCAGGTATATGAGCAGGGCAGTAGTGAGCGGAGTGCCCCACGACAGGTACAGCTCTGCCCTCTTCTCACATGTCTCACTCTCTGCTTCAGACCAGTCATCTTTGGCACACGCTTGGCAGCTAGTGTAACCTATGAGGACACAAGATTAGTTAGCACAAGAAGCGTTCAAAATGTTTCATAACAAGGCTCCATACAGAATATGTTAATACTGTGAAATGGACATATATTTCGCATTTTCTGGGTAAACTAACAGAGCAATGTTTTGCTAGTCACCCAGGGCTACAGTGTTTACACTACAGGAGGAAACCTAATTACAAATGGATTACTAATAGGCATCTATGCAAAAACTGGGATTTGAGAAAGTATTTTAGCTTTAAGGGGATTAAAAGCAAACATGGATGGGAGTGATAACTGAAGAAAATGTGCCATCTGCTGGACATACTGTGAATGACATCCTGTGTCTGGTCATTCTGACCTAGTTTCCTCCATTAACTACTGTACTGTATATACTTGTACTTGATAATTTTATGATATTTGGGGTGTTTTTGTACCAGTTTTGTCGAGGAAGGTGGCAGCAGGGCATGCCATGCAGTCAAAACAACACTTATGCTGTCCAGTCATGAGCTTTCTGTGTCCGAAGGGACACTCTGGGGAACAAATTGACTCGGGAACCTGGGCAGAGCAAAAATATTATTATTACACTGTAAAAAAATATTTTTTACAATCAACTTTGATGTTGAAGTCATTTCAACTTAAAATACATTAAACTGACTTTAACAATTTTCAACTTTTTTATTTAAATTATACAAGATTCAACTAATTTTTAAAAGCAATGTGAAAACACATGTTGTCATAACTTGATGATATAATTTTTTACAGTGTAAATTTGTATTTATTTATTTGCCTCTGCTTTTGTTTGTGTATAGAAGCTGATGGAGATGGAAAACAGTTGGAAAGCATGTAGCCTACACTACTGTTCAAAAGTCTGGGTTATTTGATCAAAAATATAGTAAAAAAAGTAATGTAGTGAAATATTATTTCAATTTAAAACCGCTGTATTCTATTTTAATATATTTTAAAATGTAATGTATCCCTGTGATGTTAAAGCTGAATTTTTTTAGCATCATTACTCCAGTCTTCAGTGTCACATTCCTTTAGAAATCATTCTAATATGCTGATTTGATGCTCAAGAAACATTTCTGATTATTATCAATGTTGAAAACAGTTGTGCTGCTTAATATTTTTGTAATAGCATGATACAATTTTTTCCAGGAAGAATAATAAATTCAAATAAACAGCATTTATTTGAAATTGAAGTCTTTTGCAACATGAATGTCTTTAATTTCACATTTAATTTCAAAATCTTTTGAACAGTCATATGTTATACAGGGCCAATAAATGGCATAATGCATATAAGGAAAGATACAGACTTACCTTGGTTACAGGAGACACCTGGCCTGGCCACTGAATCTGAGAGGCATCTAACTGAAGATCATTCGGACCGGGACTGTAACTTCCCACCACTTTAAATGACCACTGGCCATCCATCCATAGCCATGTCACAATATCATAACCTGTAGGAGGGTCTCCATTCTTATCAAAATAAAATGATGTGTTTCGAATTGAAAACTGAACTTGTTTCAGCTGGTGAAATACCTGTGGGATTTAAGGAAAATCAAATGATGTGTAATGATGTTCAACACTATTCACAACACACACTTCATGTGTGCTATATTATTATTTCAGTGATTTAAATCTAAAAGCATTCACCTCCCATGGCTGCACCTTATATTTCTGACATGGTCCAGAGTCACAATGCAGGATTTTGTGCACCGCATGAGCCACTGCGTACACGGCCTTATACACGTTAAAGGAGGAAACAATGTCATACTGCGACAAAGGAAAGCTTTTTATCGCCATTTCATAAAGGTCTGTATTTTGCATACATGGGACGTTGAGGTTGAATGAACTGTTTAGACCCATGTCTTTAAGTCCAGACACAGAAAGCCTTTCAAAATCTTCATACCCACTGAATTCAGTATATTTGACTGCGACTCCGAGGACAGTCCCTATCGTACTGATCCCTGGGATGCTACTCACTGTTGACGCCACCGACCAGTCCTCTGTCCCAATCCACACTTTACCTGTCACGTTTTGGTCGATAACAAAAGGAAAGAAGGCAGCGGCCCGCCTCTTATTGGCAAACACAACTATAGTGTTGACTTTGGTTTTGATGATGTTTTTGACCATGTCTTGCATGTATTGTTTCGTCTTGTCAGTTACAGCGGGTATCACGGCTTGGTATGCAATACATAAGTTGTGAAGTGAAGCTTGCTGGGAAAGGCCTTGCATTCCTTGAATACCGTATGAGTTGTCACTACCGAGAAGGGCGATCCAGGTCCAGTTAAATCTGACCAGAATCTGTATCATTGCACTGACTTGGTTCTTGTCACTGGGAATGGTGCGGAAGAAAGCTGGATAGAGGATTTTGTTGCTCAGCAATTCGTTTGTGGCCTCGTAGGAGATCTACAAATTCAAAGGGAAAAAGAAAAAAACGTGAATTTATATATAGCCTATTTTATTTATACAGCATTTATTATACAATGGAAAAAATAAATAAATCTATATATATATATATGTATATATATAGGCTTATATATATAAAGTGCTGTCAATCGATTAAAAAATTAACTAATTAATCGCAAATTTTTCTGAAATTAATTGCGACTTATGTTAACACCTTACATATATGTTTTTTATACATTTTTATATTGTAATACTTTCACACTGAATCTTCAAAGTAATATAGACAAAACATAAAGACAGTATCTTTTAAATATTTGTTTAATGGCATTTTTTATACTAAGCATTATGAATGAAGTTCAGTATCACTGATAAAGTACTGATACTTATGTCTCTATTAAATGGATTTCCCCCCTCAATTTTAGCCATTAAATATAGAAATTCAACATAACAGTATGATTGAAAGCTATCAATTTTAACATTTAATAGGCTTTTACGACTTAATTTAAGTGAACTTAAAAAAATCTCTACATAAACCCATTGTAATGAAGGTCACATGTGCCTTTAATATATCAGGGCTCAACACAAAGGTTTTCCCAATCGGGCCAGTTCAGATTTTTACCTGCCCTGCTAAAATGCTCAAAAAAATGTATTGTTTTTGTTGTTTTTGACCCACATAACTTTGTAAAAAGTGCTATAAGATTTCCAGGTAGGTCTGACAGGTCCTAAATAGACATACATTGAATAATCAAACACTTCACAGACTTCACTGCATAGATCATAAATCAAATATAGATTAATTTTGACACATATTAAAACATTGATCTAGTGACCCCCGTACCTGAGGCACCAGGAATGCACCAAGAGCAGCGGCTGGTGTAAAAGAGTAGGAACTACTGTCAGGACCGATGATGGCCACAGAGCGGCTGTCGACAACTGAACTGTGGTGCTGCTGGGTCAGCAGACTCAGGGTGGCCAGATTGCTGGCTGGGAGAGAGCACAAGTCATATGTCCGGTAGCCCAGCGTGACCCCTGGAAGGAGTTGCTTATCCTGAGTGCCGTTGTTAATTTCGTCCACTGCATATCTGAGGGCCTGCACCAGATGATAGCCATGCTTATTGATCAAGCCTCTAGGAATAAAAATTGCAGACAAGAGTTGTTTGCATTCTGTACAGTGTGGTAAAATGTCTGAGATCACTATTTTACTACCTTTTTAAATACAATTTTTAAATGGAAAATTGTATTATCAGCACAACAATTCTGTGAAAAAGTTGATTTTTTTCCCCATGGATCAAAAGAGAATAAAATAGCCTACATGCCTGTCCAAAACGCTGACTTTATCATTGGTATTATACAAATGGAATAAGCAAAGTACAATAAAATGACATTATCAGATTGTTCTAATAGGCTCATTCTTACTGTCTGCAGTCAGTCAGGTAAGGTGTCGATGGGATGGTGGAATCTGAATTATGGAGAGGAAACCAGCCAGAGATGATATAATCCCCTTGAAGATGAAGACCTCTGCTGTCACTAAAGCTCAAGAGAGAGAGAAACACAAACCAGACCAACATCTTACCCATTCTACCTCGGACATGAGCTCTTCAGACACATTTGTGCTTATAAACACTCTTTTCACACCGGCCCACTGTTTCTCCATACTCTGTTGGTGGCAAAAATTTGCATGCTATATGTAATTACCACGGGGAATGCATTTGCCTGGGGAAAGTTGTTACCAAAGTGTGTAAATGTTTGTACTGCGATTGTAAGTAAAAGCACACACAGGCAAATGTGATGCTGGAGGAGTTAACTTTTTTTTGTGTCTTCATTAGATATTTGCTCCCTCAATAAATAATAGCTTTAAATGAAGCAGCAATAGCAGAACAGTGATGTTCTAGATCATGAATATATTTTTACATTTTTTGAGCAAAGAAGAATCAGATTAGGTCACTAATTATGATGTTATTACATATCCAACAATGTTTTTATAGTCTGACAAGAGAAAATGACATTTAAATCTGCAGTATGTCAAAACACTTTTGCTGTAATGAAAATGCGGTCTGTTAATAAAATATCTAACATCATGGATAAAAACTGGCTCAAAACCATTATCTTTAAACTTAATAGTCTTATACTGTTAAAGGGATAGTTGAGACAATTTGTATTTTTGGATGAACTATCCCTTTAAGAGAATGTGACACTATAATGATGGCAAAACAAAGCTGTATTTCTGAAGAAGTGTGATTTGTGTATCACCGCCTGAACCAGTTGGAATAGATATGCCTGTCTCAATTTCTTTTTCCCAGAACTTTGACCTATAAAATAGACCACAGTTTTCATTTCTCATCTAGAGATATGTTAAAACACAACCGACACCCAAGCGACAGGCAAATTCATGCAAAATAAGTGAGAATTGCTCACTCATGCAAACCTACAATTTCCATGTGAAATCTGTTGGGAAGCTCAAAGAACATTCATTGTCACAAATAATGATATAATAAACACTGCATGCTGCAAAGATGAATGGAAAGATTTAAAAAAAAAAGATTTTGGATGAAAAATAGTGTCATAAAAACTGAAAAGGCAAACTGTTTTTTATTTATTTATTTAAAACCAGCATAAAATCAGAGTACAACTACATAAGACTTGCATAGTCTTCCAGATTTCCAAAAACAAACTCTCATTTCCAGACATGCTGTTTTCAGCTCAATATCAGTCAGCTCATTTATTTAGTATATAGAACAAACTAATACATTTTATTAGAATGGCCCATATTTAAGGCAAATATTAAATCATAAATTGTATCACCATACAACATCTGAATGACCATATAAGATACTAGAAAATACGGAATGATTCATTTCCAATAATTAAAAAAGGCAACAATAGCAAAACTTAAACCCAGATACTGTTTAAAAGCAATTAATCATTAATGTTTATATAATAATAAAACAGAAGCAATAATAAAAAAAATTAACATAAAAGCAATACAAGTAATATGCTAATATGAACATAATTTAGTTTATAAACCTAATTATTCATTGTACAATAAAAGATATAAATAATTAATTATAATTTCTATTTTATAAACCTTGAATAATAAGCCAAAAACATATTTTGTGGTAGGGGAGGGGATGGTGTGTGGGTCATTCTTAGGAAGTGATGTCATTAGTGTGCTTCCCCATGACATAGTCCCATTAAACAATTAATTGAACTGTTTGTAATGCAAATATATATATATTTTTATTTTATTTTAAATAAAACAATTTTAATTCTTAAAGCTTGTTTGACATTTACAGCTCCCCATTTATCACTATTATACTGTAAAAAAAACTTTATTTTATTGAAAAGTAATTATCATTTTCTGAGAAATGTAGAATTTGTCTTTGCGTCTTGTAACATTTTCTATTTCTAACAAAACATTATTATTATAATAGTTATATTTTTAAATGTTATAAATCTATTTCAAGTCACAATGACACCGAGTTATACTAAACATACAGAATCTACTCTCTATTGTAATGTGGTTGAAATAATGTAGTGCTTTATGGTTAGCATATGTACCTTGATACATAGTATTTGGTACTATGGCGGTACCAAATACTATATATACTAAATACTATATACTTGGTATTTTAAATCTAATCTTGAAATATTTTTTTCAAACCTAACAAGTGCACAAATAGCACATTTTCATGAGAATGACCCACACGCAGAACTAAACGTAATAGCAAAGTCTTCAGTATCTATTTTGCAGCTTGACCAAACCTTTCAACACCTGAGGACAGATATGGCTTCTAAATCTTGAGAGCATCCAAAAATCTCATGTCACACCATTTAACATCTTAGACATGAATTATACGTCATCATCTGTACTAAAGATATGATTCAGGATTTAATGGTCTATAACAGAGGAAAGCATGTACTTAATATATTCAGAGAAAAATATAAGGCAACTAAGACAGTGTATACAGCATATTTGTAGGCACATGAGTTTGGGTTTTACTGCAACTCTCCAACACTGAAAGAGCCAATACAAAGAAACAAAGGCAAAACTGCACTTAAGGAGAATCATCAACTCACATACTGAATCTGGTTCCAGCTAAAAGAATCACAGAATGTAACATCAGTCCAGATTATTGCATAGATCTTAGTGCACGGTGGTTTCGTTGAGCAACAGTTTTAAATGGTGAAAACATCTGAACTGGTGAGATATTTCATGATAATTGCGCAGATATTTTTGTGTAGTATACTGCATGGCTGATCTACTGACTATAGTGACATTAAAAGCCTGAATGAATTCCAGAGCTCGATGTAGAAGAATACTTTCCTCTATAATGTGTTTTAATCTGTGTGATATTTAAACTAATGCGTGTGTAACTTGCCTTTTAGATTCATGTAAACAAAGGAACAAGACAGCAGAAATTATGCATTTAATAAATTATATTTATATTTAATATATTATCATAATAGTTGTATCATAGGTAACACTTTACATTTTTGGGCCCTATTTTAACGATCTAAGCACATGGTCTAAAGCACGCGGCGCAAGTGCACAGTCTGTAGGGCATGTCCGAATCCACTTTTGCTAGTTTAAAGACGGGAAAAATAGTCGGTGCACACGGTGCATGGTCTAAAAAGGGTTGTCTCTATTCTCTTAATGAGTAATGGGTGTCTTTTGGGCGTAACGTGCAATAAACCAATCAGAGTCTCATCTCCCATTCCCGTTAAAAGCCAGTTGCGCTTGCGCCATAGCGGATTCGCCATTTGCAAGCGGAAAAACTGAACGCTTCTCCAGAGAGGAAACAGATCTGCTCGTGCGTGAAGTTAAAGCGCGCGAGCAGACCATCTACAGGACTAAGTGTACGCGGGCTGTGGACCCGCCAATAGGCGCACATTACGAACGTGCTCTTTAAATAACAAAAAAAATATTGCTTTTCAGTTGTCTCAAAATAGCAACGCGCCTGAACACACCTCGTTTTCAGGCCAGCACGCCCATGGGCGCAAATGCATTTGCTATTTAAACAGCGTGGCACAGGATGTGAAAACTATAACTGGGTCGGACTGAAACTAGCAAAAAAACACTTGCGTCGCGCATGGTGCCCATTGTGCCGGGTATATGATAGGGCCCAAAGTCTCATTTGTTAACATCAACATAAATATACATTTATTAATATAACTTTGTTGATGTTACTTAACAAAAATGTCCATGTTAAATCTCGTTCACAGTGCATTAACTAACGTTATTACACGGCTCTGTGGAATACTTGATTCTGATTGGTCAATCGCGCCATCCAGCGGTATGTTATTCCCAGATTAGAACCGCTGAAAACAGATAACACAGACTCATCCGGGTTATGAAGTCAGCAGCACTATACGCTTGCTAGAAAGGTTTTTTCTTTGTGGAAATTCCCAGAGCTAATAAAATATTAAAACTCAGTCAAATCAATATTTTGTGTAAAGTTATTTAATTATGTCATCCAGTATCGTGGAATCTGTTTCTCGTTACAACCTTCATACAAACGCAGCTGCTGCCATTTTGTGACTATTGTTTTGTACAATGTTGGATTATAAAATACAAACAGGTACGGTTTAATCTGAAATCAATATTATCCATAATTATTTATGGGGCGCAATGCTGTGTAATAAGTGGTATGAAGCTTTGCGTTTAAAGACCTGACAAAATATTTCAATGAAGATCAATATTTTGTGTCTAATTATTTACTTATGTGGCAAGTAGCCATGTAATAAGCGGGATAATGTACATCCAGTCGGTTGTTATCTCAGAATAAACACCTGACAGGGTGAATCTTAGATAACCAGCTGGATGTACATTATCCCTTACTTAACTAACTGATCTTAAAAATGCTCAGATTAACATAAACTTAGATTAATAAATGCTGTAGTAGAAGCTGAAAGTATTGTTCATTGTTAGCTCACATTAATGTCAACAAATGAAACCTTATTGTAAAGTGTTACCATTTTATATGACAATATATTATTATATAATTTATTTATTATTATTTATAATAATATGCTTTATTATACATGGTATTCATCACACTGTAAAGAGTGTGACATCAGTTAAAGCTAGTGAGGAAGACTATGGAGCCATGCCTTGGCAGTGCTGATGAAGTGGGCACAGCTAGTCCTGCTTTAAGACAGCATATAAAGCACCAATACTTACTCTTTGGGAATCTGAAATCCCACACTCATCCATACTGTGTAAGAAAAGGTGACCAGAGACTTAAAAGAGTGACTGGTTCACAAAGAAGCTGAGAAACCAGAAAGACCATCATCATCTAACTTCTCCATTCATCTCTACCGCCCCTTCTTTCTCTCCATCAGGCTCCAGCTCATCCTGGATGTCATCGGTGTTTCCTGAATCGCTGCTGGCCACAGAACTGAACGAGGGCGACTGTCTGCATTGGAAAACAGAGGACACGAACATAAACCATTAAAAGCCTATGTGCAGATTCATATTGTTTTACTTTACATTCCCAGTTTGGTTTCATTTTAAAGTCACCATCAAATCAAAATGGACAATTCAAAATCTTTAATCATAATAATTTCCCCTTCCTCTTGTAGTGACTTCTCTTCTCTGATGATGTGTTTACTGGAGCGAGGGCGGGACAACCGGTCACTCACATGACATCACAGCAATGGCAAACCACAATCGTCCAATCATTTCCCAAAGGACAAAAATAAGTCCCGCCCTACATTTTTCTTGTTCGAGAATCCATTTCACTTGGATATACGTCACAATAGGGAAGAAAAGTCTACCACAACTTCCATTTCATGACTTTAAAGTTTTGCTAAAACTAAAATACGATTAAACCAACCTGCCGGTGGTGGCTGTGCTTTGGATGAGCCTCCGGCACGTCTCCATCTGTACGTCCAGCCCTCTCTTCATACTGCACATCTCCATGTACTCATGCAGGTGTCTGTTCATGTCACTCTTAGCCGTGGCCAGTTCCAGCTGCAGGAGGAAGAAAAAGCTTTTTGAACTCAAGTAAATATCAGCTGAAACATGTCATTCACAAACGTTCTCTCACCTCAATCTCTCCGATGGTGTCCTGGTACTCCTGCTCTCTGGTCTTAAAGAGGGATTCTGTTTCATTTATGAGGCTACCTAGACTTCGATCCTGGCGGGATAATGCATTAGGTATTATTAATAATCTCAGGAGTCCACATACATTTTGTACTATTACATTTTACAGACAGAAATGGTCAATATTAGTAAGACAGCGTATTTAGCCATAAGAAACATCCCAAAAATACATAGACTGCATTTTTTGGCAATTCACCAAAGTTTGTAATATTTTTTTTACTGTTTTTCAAAGAAGGCTCTTTTGTTTACAAAGGCTGCTTTTATTTGATCAAAAATACAATAAAACAGTAATATTTAAAATAACTTTTCTATTTGAATACATTTAAAAATTAAATTAAAATTAAATTTAAAAATATGTTACATATAATTATAATATAAAATAATATATTTTAATTTTCAGCATCATTTCTCCAGTATTAAGTCTCACATGATCCTTCAGAAATCATTCTAATATGCTGATTTGCTGCTCAAGAAACATTTCTTATTATTTTCTTATTATTATCAATGTTGAAAACAGTTGTGCTGCTTAATATTTTTGTGGAAACCGTGCTAAATTTTTCCCTCAAGATTCTTTGATAAATAGAACGTTTAAAAGAACAGCATTTATATGAAATAGGAAGCTTTTGTAACATTATAAAATGTCTTTACTCTCACTTTTGATTAATTTAATGCATCCTTCCAGAATAAAAGTATTCATTTGATGGTCAGTAAAAAATTTACTGAGTATTTGAAATACCTGAATACTTATATTTACTTATTTTTAATTAAAAAAAATATATATAATTAAGTTTATATTAAATGTATACTTATAATATATTTTAAATGTATCTATAATTAAATAATTACAACAAAGTAATAAAAATATCACACAGAAAATAGTTTTCCATTGCTAAAAGCCAAAAAAAATGTAGTATTTCAGCCAATATGCGTGTGATGCTTCTTATGCTTGTAAGTGAGCATTAACAGAGTTGTTGCCTAAGGTATTTAGTTTAATTCAATTGGGTGCTTCCTGTAGTTGCCTATATAGACATTACATTTACATTACATTTTAATCATATGGCACTTTTATCCAAACATGTTTGCTGACCCACCTGCTCCTGAGGTTCTCCATGAGAGTCAGATGTGCAGGACACTGTGTTGACTGTACCAGCAGCGGCGGAGGTGGGGAGACTGTTGTAGTTACTGAAATCCTCCCAGAGCAAAAGAGTCTCCCCCGTCTCCTCCCACGCCAGACTATCACAGTCATCGTCAAACTCGAACGTTTCCCGCCTGCCAACAAACCAATTAGCTGAGCAACCTCTGCGCACAAGATAGGCAGCAGACACAGACGTGGAAGAGAAAAGAGGAGGAAACGAGGAGACACAAGGAGAAGAAAAGAAAAGGAAAATCAACAGATCCACAATCTAAAGGATTACAAACAAAAGACTATAATACATAACATAGAACAAATGAACATAAGAAAAACAAGTTAATATCCAGATTTTAATTAAAGCAATTAATAATAAATATAGTAAAAATAGTAATTTAATCAAATAAAAATAATATAAAAGATAAAAAGATAATAATATAAAAGATCTCTCTCAAATAGGAAAATACACAGCACATAAAATGAGCATGTTCACCATATATACACAAGATGGCAGTAAGTGATCATACAAAAGTCAAGACAAGCAGTTGAAGTCCTTACTCTGTACTTTTGCAGCATTTTGTTTTCAGTGTTATAAACCCTTAATGATCTTACAAACAACAAATTAACTAAATTAAAAATAATAATAACACAATTATCTCTCTCTCTCTCTCTCTCTCTCTCTCTCTCTCTCTCTCTCTCACACACAAAAAAAACATTGCAGTGGTTCTCAACTGGTTTGACAATGAGACCCACAATTTCTCATGGTCATTAGGCCGTGACCGTGAAAAAAATTATTTGACCTAATTCCTTAAATATATATATAACTTATATATTCTGTTCTGGTTTGGTTCTGTTCTGTTTCTATTCCCTGCATGTGCATTTTGACAGAGGGTGCGTCTCAGGGCCGGCGCTATGGTGGGGCATTCGACCCTCTTTATGTACGTGAAGAAATATATAGATCCGTTCCGACGATGTTTTGTTTGTATTTCAATGGTCCAGTGGTAGCACTTTTGCCAAGCGTGTCAGAGGTTCTGGGTTCTAATCCCCACTCGTATAGTTTTTTTCCCCTCATTAAAACCGATTATGTTTTTCAGTGGTTGTATATCAAACAGGGTTTGTGTGCATTTTACTTTGTGATATCACCGGAACGAATAGAGAGTCTCCGCACAAGCCACAAGAGAACACTGTATCCACACAATCGCAGCAGCAACGAGCACTTTGATCACTTGATTTCAAAAACAACACATTTCAGCGTGCTAGATCGCCTCTTATTTAACAAACGAACGAAATGAATGCTCTTCTAGTTAACTGGAGATGTTATATTATTTGTTTATTAGTATTTGTTACATCCGTGGCGCGAGATGTTTCAAAAGTAGGCTAGCTCAGATTTCTGATTTCTTAAAAAATAAAATAATAATAACTTAGGGGGCAAAATATTTTTTTGTGATTATGTGAATTACACTGTGCAAACCAAAGTAAGAAGGGTTGGCTCTCAGTCTCCACAGTAGGCCTACATAAAATATTCATTTTATTTTATTTTATTTTTCGTGTTCGCATTTATGAGGAAAAAACAATGTTACAGACGTGTTCTCCGTTACGGACCTGAGCGCTCTGAAAGCGGCACTAAAAGATGCTTTAAAACTTTCACAGAGACATCAAACAGAAAGCACAAAACCTTACTTTAACCTGAATTTCGTTTTATATTAATTGTATCTTAATTTTAATCAATGTTTCATCAACCAATTGCCTGGATTTAATAAATAAGAAGTAAATAGCAGACTATAGATAAGAAACGGAGGCGTCGGCGCGTGAACTGGAGCTCGTCTCATAGCCTAAATGAACCGAAACTCAGCGTATAAGGTAGCCTACTTGCCTTACAGACATGTCTACTTTTAAACAGAATAATTCAAAACGAAAGAAAATAGCTTTTTTAATCCGTATGAAATGTGCATTTCTCTCTGGCGCGTTCACTACTGAAGATCGCGAGTCAGGATCCTCAACTTCATCTTAGCCGACACTGACAAAGAAAACGATTGTTTATTAATAAACAATTAAAAAAGCTCCTTGCTATATTTTACATATAATCATTACTTTTGCCGGTTCTTTGTGACAGCTTTTAGGTGCTTTATTGGCAACGCCACCCTTACAAACACGAGTCGCCACCGCATCACCGCACACACCAGAATAGGCCTGATATAGAATTCTGGCTATATTTATATAGCCCCCTCATTTAAAGACAGGACCCCCCAAAAATAAAATTCTGGCTAAGCCCCTGGCTGGGACAATATTGAACCATGGCAAAATGGCACAATGTAGTGGTGGGGACATGACCCACCCACAAATTACGCCTATGATTAAATGTTTTTATAGCATTTCTGCTGTGTTGGACTATGATGTCGCCACTGCGTCAAAATATTTCTCAAATGGTTGTGCCCCCCCGCCGGCACTGTAGTCAGGGCACTGATCAGGGAGTCGGCCATTTTAAGGGCTGTCTCAATCACAGAATACTTCCAAAGCACTAAGAAGTTCACTACCTAAAAAGTCCCACAATGCACAGTGAAAACCAGGGGGCATCAATGCTCACTATGTTCCCTAAATGGAAGTAGTGAAGCTCGAATTTTAACTCACACATAATGACACGCAATAGATGTTAAAATACAAACCATTATTTAATTATATTTCAGCTGCATAAACATACATTGCTAAACAGCTAATGAACAATCTAGCTAATATTTATAATTTATTTACAGCTGAAATGTTGCACATGTAAGAAACAAGTAAAGTATTTATCATAATGTCCTTAAATAACATTACAAAGTAATGTCAGAAAGATATCAGCTCTGCTGTTGTAAATACCAGTAATAATGTTGTACAATGAGGACGTAGTCACGTCGCTGGGAATAGAGTCATCAGTGTACCAATGTGTTGTGAGCCAGTATCCTTTACTGTCCTTACCAGTGCCCAAATTCTTGAACCCAATATACTGATTCACAAGCTGGGGAGCTGATTGAGACACACCCCTAGTTTCCTTGTGTGTGTGTGTGTGTGTGTGCAACAGTTAAACACGAAGTTCACCTATTGTTCATTTACTTCCCTTTGTTATCTCTGTTTATATATAGCCCTAATTTTCTGTTTATCCTTTGTCTTTTCTCAAGTCAAAGTTAAGTTGCTTGTGTATGTCTTTCTCTCCTGTGTTTATTCTGTGCTCCTGAGTGTTTAACAAGTTTCTATTATTTAGTTTGAACTGTTAAATAAAGAGATCCTGCCTCCTGACTTATTTCATAGTATTTTTTCCATACTATGGAAGTCAATGGGGACTATCGACTGTTTGGTTGCCCATATTCTTCAAAACATCCTCTTTTGTGTTCAGCAGAAGAAATTCATACAGGTTAGGAACAACTTGATGGTGAGTAAATAATACTGATTTTTGGGAGAACTATCCCTTTAAACTGAGTCTGAAAGAAAAGTCAACAGCTTTCATTCACGTCTTTCAAACCTAAAGTCTCGATTCAGAAAAAAACCCCGTTTTTTGACGGTACACCCACTCAAAACAGTCTTGTGACCCACCAGTTGAGAAACACTCCTCTAATGACAATGAAGACTCACAGCTGGTTGAGCATCCTCTTCATCTCATCAGTGATATTGAGAGAACCAGGCATGTCCTCCTCACAGTGAGCAGAATCAACATCAGTCTCCAGTCTCTGCTCCTCTGATTCACCCTTACACTCCTTCCTCCTACATACCGCCATCCCCTACAACACACACACACACATTCTCTGATTGCTGAAAGATTCAAATTGCATGATAAGCTGTTATATAAACTCCATGTACTGCAAATCAAATCTGAGCTCCAAATTTGCACATTGTTCCAGTAGATTGGAAGGTATCATCAGAATCTACTGAATGTAAGTTTCCGTACCCCTTTCTGCTCGGGAGGAGCTCTGGACGGGCTGCCGTGCAATATCATGCTCATGTCTTCTGAGTTCCTCTGCTGTGCCACGTCACACAGCTTGGCTGTGATGTCGATGCGTCTGCAGATGTCCATATCAACCGTCATGGCTTTCTCCTGGATTTTAGTGTCCAAGTCAGACACTTCCTATACAAAAAAGCATGATAATGAGACATTTCAGACGTAATCCATCATGCACTGACTCAGCAGAAAACTGGAACAGGAAAACATACCTCTCTTGCTTTATAAAAACATAACAGAACATACTTAACCAATATTACATAGAAATATCATGCAAACAGCCCTGTGGTGTGAAAAATTACAAATGCAAATATTCTACACAGCCTCAGTTAAAGGCACAATATGTAAGATTTTTTTTTGATTAAAATATCCCAGAATCACTAGAACAATGGTATATATTTTGTTGAATTGTGTACTTACATTATACCAAATGTTTCCAACAATGTTTAGAACCAGAGAAATCAGTAATTTTAACCAGTGTAATGTCCCATGTTATTGCGTTGCCTGTCAAAGACGCTACACTTGATTTCCGATTTACTTATTACTTACAGCATTTTCTCCACCATATATATATTATTACTTACAGCATTTACTTTACTTATTACTTACAGCATTTTCTCTACCATATATACATATATATATATACACACATACATACACACACACACACACACACAATAATATATTAGGCAGGTGAGGAACTGTTTGGATACCTTTATCGGGTTAGTCTTATTGTTTGAATCTCGTTTTCTTGATTTACCGCGAGTAACACGTTTGTACCATGCCTCATAGACAACACTATTTTGTTGAGTGGCTAACAGCATAATCAGAAAGAGCTTTATTTGTAATAACAGTAATACAGCATTTTCTCCACCATACAATATATTTTTTAATTAACTGCATGCCATTTAGCAACAATTCATCCAGCTTTTATTAATATGATATTCTAATATCAATCAAGCTTACTGCAATGTGCAACAAGCAGGGCTGGGACCAAGAAAATCGGCCCTGGGATTTTGGCCCAGACTGGCCCACTAGATATGATCATAAACACCACCCATCTTTGCACGCCCTTGAATATGTATACCAACTCCTATTCCTTAAAACAATGTAATGAGTGAGTAGGAACGAGTGAGAGTTAAAAGATGAAATAACAACAACAAAAAATCATTAAAACAATTGAACTATACTCCACAGTGATGAATCCTAAAACAAGCTATAAGCTGCATTGGCATGGGAATACCAGTGTTACTCACAGGATTTTTAGTAAAACTGTGGTGGGTGGATCTCGGGTCCTCTAGCGGGATTCGGGGAACATTCAACAAAATTTAATATCAAAAATAAAACAAATACAAATTGAAAGTAAAAGACAGCAGCCCCTCACGGACGACTGCTGTCACATATTACAAAACAAACACAAGCCCAGGCCTGGCCACTATATCCACTGTCGTCGCTCCTCCTTTTATGCTCCCGCTTCTCCGTGAGAGATACGAGACAGGTGCTTTGCGCATGTGGCGCTCATCAGTAATCACTCATGATGACATATCCTAAGTGTTTTGAAAGTAGTTCTGCTTACCGCAAGCTCTACACTTTCTCATCTCTCTCCTTATCCTCCTCACTATCATCATCAGCCATGGGAGCTGATGAAGGTCCTGCTGCTGCAGAAAACATATCGTTATTTTGACACATTTTACAGCGTCCGCTTGAAGGCCCTGTTTCTTTTTTCACGCTATTTCTCTGCACATTCCTTGCATTTCTTCTCCATCTCTCTGACTATTTTGACAGATACACACTGACACGGCACGCTCGTCAGAGCCCAAAGGGGGAGGTGTTTAAAGATGTGACTGGCTCAGCCCAGTGTCAATCAAGAAAATAACCAATGGGCTGCTGATCTACGTTTTTCATGAGGCCCAAAAAAACAACCTAAAACTAAAGCTGACTTTTTTTTAACAATGCATTACACCGACACAAAACGAATGGGCCGCCGAAGTACAAGTTTTATGGGGCGTTAAGAAATAAAAAAAGAAAAAGAAATAAAAAAAGAAAAAAAAAGATAAAGTATGTAACGTTATCACCCCAAAAAGCACATCGGCCCACCGGGAAAGTGCCGGTCTGCCAGATGGCCAGTCCACCCCTGGCAACAAGTATCTCATACCACCCACGAAGCGAACGCACAGAGTAACGTTACAATAATTTCAACACACTCAAACGTATTTTTAGTATGATTGTTTTGACCAAGTAAAACAGCGCTGCGTTACCCCCACAATTTTAATTTGTCAGATAAAGTTACCTGATTGAGTAGGAATTCAGCATTTGCAGCTATTACATTACAATGAAATAGAATGCTGTGAATTTTAGTGATCAAACTTGACTGTAACAAAGTTCAAGTTCAGGGAAGAACGAAGCATAACTTTAATCATAAAATAAACCTAAGCAACAAAACGAAAGGAGGGGCAGCGGCCGACTACGGCACATAAGCATAATACAACAGCAACTTAAAATGTCCCAGACGCTCAAAGTTAAAAGCAAAGGGAGATATAGATTATCAAGACAGAATATGCTAATCAATGACTAGAAGATAACTACACATAAACTACATAAATTCATCAACCATTCAGAAATGTCGTCTACATGTTGTCAATTCTTCTTGAGTCTCTCCATCAGTGTCAGACTCCAGTTTGAACATAAAAGGCTAAAAGTTATTGAAATTTTCAGTGCATGTCTGTGTGAGGTAAAAGGACACAAGCTGTTGAAGCTCCGCCCTCTGTGCTGGGAGCAGCAGCTCATTTGCATTTAAAGGGACACACACAAAAACGGTGCGTTTTTGCTCACCCTCAAAAAGTGACAACTTTAACATGCTATATAAAAATATCTGTGGGGTATTTTAAACTAAAACTTCACATACACACTCAGGGGACATCAGAGATTTATTTTACATTTTGTGAAAAGGGCATTATACCACCCCTTTAATACATTAGCTCATTCATGAACACGATTTCTGCCTGAGTCCCGTCGCATTGCTTTCCATCGGCTGTGGAGGTAAAGACGACAACTCCCATGATTCCACGCTCATTTACGGCGCCATCAAGCTGCGCATGTGTTATTGTTATGAATAAGCGACCTCTAGTGGCAAAACTTACATACAGTGCCTTTAATATTAGATAATAAAAACTGCATGAATAATAATAAAGTTAAAATGTTAAAAAAAAAAATTTAAGCAGCACAAGTGTTTTTGCATTGATAATAATAATAATAATAATAATAATAAGAGGAGGAAGAAGAAGAAATGTTACCTGAGCACCAAATCAGCATTTTAGAATGATTTCTGAAGGGTCATGTGACACTGAAGACTGGCGTAATGATGCTGAAAATTCAGCTTTGATCACAGGAATAAGTTACATTTTAAAATATATTAAAATAGAAAACAGTTATTTTAATTTGTAATAATATTTTGCAATATTACCGTTTTTACTGTATTTTTAATTAAATAAGTGCAACCTTTGTGAGCAAACGAGACTTCTTCAAAAACATAAAAAAATAGTAATGTTTCCAAACTTTTGACAGGTACTGAATTATATAATTAAATATTATATGGTAACACTTTACAATAAGGTTCATTAGTTAACATTAGTTAATGTATTAACTAACATTAACTAGTAATGAGCAATACATTTGTTACAGTATTTATTAATCTTTGTTAATGTTAGTTATTAAAAATACAGCTGTTCTTTGTTTGTTCATGTTAGTTCACAGTGCATTAACTAATGTTAACAAGTACAACCTTTCATTTTAATAATGTTTTAATAAATGTTGAAATTAATATTAACCAAGATTATGCTGTAGAAGTCTTGTTCATTCTTAGATGTAGTTAACTAATGTTAAGTAATGAACCTTATTGCAAAGTGTTATTATAGAAACTTGTGCATAAACAGCACTACACAGCTTGTTATGGGTTAAGTAAGCATTACAAAACCCCCAAAGGCAGATAATCTTCTCTAAACTCATTTGGCTACAACAGATGGTTGAGCTTCTTTTGAAATGCTTTGTAACAGTGTGCATTCACATTAAGGAACATATTACCCAGGGAGGCAGCAGTCAGCTGTGCTTTATTGCTGGGACTCAGCAACAGCTACTTAACAGTAAAGAACAATATGCATCTGTTCCAGGGCCAGGAGCCTGAATGCTTCATGCTTATTTGTCCACACAGATCTATGGGTATCTATTCAGTCAAATGCCAGAGCTATTTACATATGGGTTCATCTTCATTTCCCTGAAAGTCAATCTAGTAATCTTTATTAATCTCTCACAGGTGCAGTCAAATTATACTCTTTTAAATGAGGTACTGTTGTAAATGGACATTTGCATGTTTTGAGTACTGTGAATAAACTGATACCAGATAAAGCAGGACACTTACATCATGAGGCATAAGGCTCTTGAAGACAACTAGCTCTGTTTTAAGACGCTCCATCTTCTCATTCAGTTCTCCTTGCAATGCTTCAGACGACTGAACACTCTGTAAGGAGAACATTTAGAAAAGTTTTGCAGTGCACTGTAAAAACAAATGAGTGGGTGAAAACGAAGGCAATAGTTTGCATGGCTTTTTTTAGTTGACTATATTTACTTAATTATTTTAATGAAATGTTTTGACTGAACTTAATGTCAAGCTTCCATGCTACAAAACTACAGTAATCAAGCAACTCTGGTGTTTTTTTTGTTTTTTGTTTGAATTATTTACTTGGTCTCAGAACATATTTTTAGAGTGTGGGTGGGGAATTATCTTCCATACAATAGAATTACCTAAAAGCTAGACATGCATCAGTGCAGATGTATGGATGTCAAACATCAACACAGTCATAATATAATAGGGCTGAGAACTCACCTCCTGTAAAGTCTCCACCAAAGAATCCATCTGCTGACGTTTGGACACCTCCTCCTCCCATCTGGAATACAAACACAATAACAGATTGTACTTGAAATAAATGTGCACAGTTTGTCACAGTGTGATAAAGTCTTGATCTGCAGTCATTCAATAAATTACAATCCCACTGAGTGGCTCAAAAGAGGATGAAAGTTATTTAAAAAAAATTCAATTGACCACTTATTCAAAACTGCATTTTACAAAAAGTACAACATATAGTTGTACAAGTATACAACTCTATAAAAATCACATGTATCTAAAGGTTTACCACAAAAGTATGTTTGTTCAGTTACATGTATTCAAAAGAGACTTGAGAAAAACATTGGTATCCTCCCTCTGCCACTGACCATTGAGAATCTTCCTCAGACCTTTAAAACTCCCCGAAAACACTAGCAAGCTCCCTTAAATCACTATGGAGACTGTAGTGTAAAGCAGACCATGCAAATAAAAGCTTAACTTTTGCAGGAGAAATGCTTGAGGTATATTATTGTGCCAGTTTCTTTGCTCTTGTTCCAGAAGCAGTGTGTAACAGTGTCTGATTAAAACAGAATCTATTCGCCATTACCTACACCGCTTTTCAGTGTCCGTGAATCTATAGTGTTGTTACTACTGAACCTTCTTTCACATGTCTAAAGAGTTTAGAATTACCTTATAATTGTGAATTCGGCATCTGTATTGAATGTGATACACTAAAATAATGGTAAACTACGGGTAAAATGTATTCCTCTTGTAACGCATATAAGTAAACATACAACAGTCAAAGGAGTCTGATTCACAAACAGATGATTCTTATGAACCAGTTATTTTTTAGTGAATCAAACACGTATAACGCAAACAGTGTGATCCGATTCCCATAAAAATCTGCCAGTTCTTTATGTTATAGTTCAAAAAGTCCAGACCGGTTTGAATCAGTCCTGTCAAATCCTTCACTGAACCAAACCTATCAATGCGGTCACTGAATCAATGTCACTTAATCATTTTGTTTGGTCCATATCAAAATGAAGTAGGTTTTGGGTCAGTATAATTACCGGATGATTATCCATTTGACAGTGTCTTGTTAAAGAAATATAATAAAAATAATTCATGCATCAGAGGTTTAAATAACTACCTATCTACTGCAAAGTGTTAACATGCTGCGGGATTCCCCCCGTCTGATTCTGTAGTCAGTTATGCAGTAAGATTCCTCATCGGCTGGATTAAAGGATGACAGCTTCTCTTGTTTTATAAGCTCCTGATCCTTTGATTTCTCACATGCTCAAGGGATTATAGACTCCATTAGTCTTACACTTGCATTGTGTGACAGTCTGATTGGGTCCAGACATCAAGACACCTGCAAGTGCTGACTCAACATGACAAGATCTCGAAGGGATCATCTGTTTAGTACAAAGAGTTGTACTTATGTTAAGCTGATCTGTAGGCCAGGCATGAAAAGCATGTGGAGGCTGTGGGTCTTTAGTGAAAACAAGAGTAGAGAAAGTTCTCAGGGTATAAGAGTGAAAGTGCAATGCCATAAACATAAAACACATACTACCGTTCAAAGGTTTGTGTTTTTTTCTTAATTTGAAATAAGTCTATTATGCTCACCAAAGCTGCATTTATTTATTTGAAAAAATACAGTAAAGGCAGAAATATTGTGACTTTTTCCACAATTTAAAATAACTGTTTTCTATTTATTTATTTTTTTAAATACATTTTATCCCTGTGATGGCAAAGCTGTATTTCAGCATCATTACTTCAGTCCTCAGAGTCACATGCCCCTTCAGAAATCATTCTGATATGCTGATTCGCTGCTCAAGAAACATTTCTTATTATTATAAATGTAGAATACAGACGTGCTGCTTAATATTTTTGTTGAATTTTCTTTTTTTGAGGATTCAAAGATGAATAGAAAGTTCAAAAGAACATCATTCATTTGAAACAGAAATATTTTTTTAACAGCAATCATTTTTTGAGAAAGACCGTTTATTGGTTAAGGAGCAGCCACATGTAGATGAGAGTCAGAAGATCCATATAGAACTGATACAGGTGTGGATATACGTCATGGATCTGGCTGTTCAGACAGTGCAGGGTCAGTGTGGATCTCTCTGGATGTCACTGGGATCCAGTGGAGCTGACTAGACAACAGCCCAAGGTCATGAGAATCAAACTCCTCTCATTTCCTCTGCTGCAGCATAGATTGAACTTCCACTTCATCCAAAGGCACTGAACACAATATAAACAGAAACTTTCACAATGGCATGAGCAAATGTAGATGAATACTGCATGTCAAAATCTTTTGAATGCCCACCTGGTCAACAACAAGCACAGGATTAGAACTTTTTAATGAACTGCTGTTTAGAAAAAGAAAGATGAGACACACCACAAAATGAAGAGGCGCTTTCTTTGTTCTTCACTATGCCATCACTGTACACATTGCTGTGACTTCTCCCATTGTGTGAGATCGGGTCGGTCAATTTAAATACACATTGTTCAGTTTATGGGAGAGTTCAAATGAATTGAGCCAATGTTTCAAAGAGCTATTATGGGTGAGGAAAGAGAAGGACAGGGGTAAATCTGTTATAGCTCAAAAGTTCTGTGTGTCCCATTGTAATCTTAAACTGCTTTAAAAGTGTACAAATGAATAGGGCAGAATGATAACATGAGGTGACCGTGAGGGGGTTCATCATGATAGCACCTGTGAAGACCTTCAAAGCATTATGTCCCACATAAAGAAAGACACACCCTTTTTTTCATTTGTCCATCATCTCACCTAGTATTTACTCGAAACAGGAGCTCAGGGTGAGATGATCACAAAGATCAGATGAGACCACCAAAGAGCGGAATCTAGAGAAGACCAAACTGATCTAAAGTGACATTTATGTTACAAAAAAACGTATATTTAAAAAAAAAGCATGTTATTTTAAAAAAAATTCTATTAACTACTACTGTAGTGTACTGTAATGTAACTACTGTTTTCAACATTGATAAATAAATATGAAATATTTCTTGAGCACCGAAACAGCATATTGAAGGATCATGTGACACAGAAGAGAAATGATACTGAAAATTCAGCTTTGTAATCATAGGAAATTAGGCTACTTTTGAAAATACATTAAAATAGAAAAGTTATTTTAAATTGTAATAATATTTCACAATATTACAGTATTTCGGATTAAATAAATGGAGCCTTGGTGAGCATAAGAGACCTTATCCAAAAATATTTTTAAATAATTACCAACACCAAACTTTTAAACGGTTAATGCATAAGGGCAGAACAATATAAGCTCAGAATGTCGTATCTCAGAAGGGGGAAATAACCTAGAAGAAAGATAACCCCATGACCCGTGTACAAATATTCCATTAGTCTTCCAATTATATGAGGTCAAACAAATTGTATGCATAATGATTAGAAAAGAATTAGAAAACACTGAAATAAGTTTATATGAGCCTTGAGATGAAGTATATATCATGGAAATCACCAAAAAAAAAAAAAAATCCTTTTCTGCACAAACTAAGATTTCATGAAACTCTCTTTCCAGCAGTTTTTTCAGTGTCTGATTTTGTGATCCAAAAGGTTTCCAGCCATTTCAAGCAAACATGTGGATGGAGTTGACTGATGTTTCTTGAAAGCATGAGTTCAGTGGTATGTTAGGCATGTAAATGAGTACCCTTGCTTTCTATATTTGTCTGTTCTTTAAATACTTTTGTTGAGGAATGTACCATATTCTGTTCATGCACATTCATTCGCAGCACATTAAATGTCAAAAAGCAACTATATTTCTGCTTAATTTCTGAAGATACAGCCCATTTGTTAAACTTTCACTTAAGACACTGATCTCTGAACTCTGATTTGATATTTTTTAATAATGTTCAGTAAAAGCGTTCAAGTCATTTGATCAAAGAGGTTTATTAGCCATGTAAAACAATGGACTGCATTGGAATGCCACTGGCCAATAAATCCATAAAATGATAATGATTGATTAAAGTCAAAAAGAGGTTGGGGGATGGTAAAAGTGAAATTATAACAATAGTATGATTATACTATTCAGACGCTGCTGATCAAATGCATTTGATTAACTGATCATCAGGAAGTGTGACCAACTCTGTAAAAGCAGAAGTTTTGGCAGTTTGCTGGTCAGGTTTATAGTAATATTTTCAAAACCACTAAAAAATCTAGTTTAAAATATATTTCTATTGAAGTGTTGGTGCTTAATGTAAAAATATATAATGTAAACGATAAATCAAGTTTGAGAATTCTGCTGGCAACTGTCTACAGGCCACCAGGGCACCATAAAGATTTTATCAAAGAATTTGCTGACTTTCTATCAGAATTAGTATTGACTGCAGATCAAGTCCTAATTGTTGGTGATTTTAATATACATGTAGATAATGGAAAAGATGCAATGGGATTGGCATTTAAAGACATTCTTAACTCTATTGGAGTTAGACAACACGTGTCAGGACCTACTCATTGTCGTAATCATACTCTAGATCTAATATTATCACATGGAATCAATGTTGATGCTGTTGAAATTCTGCAGCAGAGCGACGACATCTCAGATCATTATATAGTCTCATGTAAATTACATTTAGCCAAGGCTGCAAAGCCAACTCCGTGTTACAAGTATGTTAGACCTATCACTTCTGCCACTAAAGATTGCATTATCAATAATCTTCCTGATCAGTTTCATCATCTCAGCATCCCAGATAGCTTAGAAGAACTTGATATTGCAACAGAAACTTTTAACTCTCTCCTTTCCAGCACTTTAGATACAGTTGCTCCGTTGCGCTTAAAGAAGATTAAAGAAAATAGTCCAACACCGTGGTACAACGAGCACACCCGGGCCCTTAAGAGAGCAGCCAGAAAAATGGAGCGCAACTGGAAGAAAACAAAACTAGAGGTATTTCGGATTTCATGGAAGGAGAGCTCGATTGCTTACAGAGAGGCTTTAAAAGCTGCTAGATCTGCTTATTTTTCAACCCTATTAAAAGAAAATAAACATAATCCAAGGTATTTATTTGAAAAAGTGGCTACACTAACGAAAAAGAAAGCTTCAAGCCCAGAAGTTTCCAAGAAACACAGCAGTAATGACTTTATGAACTTCTTCACTTATAAGATTGATAATATTAGGTACAAAATTATAACTATGCAACCGTCTACTACAGCATCACATCAGGGAGTGCATTATAGTCTCCCCGAGGTAAAATTTGATTCATTTGTTGCCATAGGAGAGGAAGAATTTTGCAAACTCGTTCATTCATTTAAATCGACAACATGTATGTTAGACCCTATACCGACTAAACTACTGAAAGAGATGCTTCCAGAAGTCATAGATCCTCTTCTTAACATCATTAATTCATCTTTGTCTCTAGGATATGTACCAAAAACATTTAAGCTGGCTATGATTAAACCGCTTGTTAAAAAAACGCAACTTGATCCTACAGAATTAGTCAATTAAAGGCATATCTCAAATCTACCTTTTCTGTCAAAGATACTAGAAAAGGCAGTATCCTCACAACTGTGTTCCTTTCTTAAAAGAAATGGTATCTGCGAGGATTTCCAGTCAGGATTTAGACCGCACCATAGCACTGAGACTGCTCTCATTAAAGTCACAAATGATTTGCTCTTATCATCCGATCGTGGTTGTATCTCTCTATTAGTGTTACTTGATCTTAGTGCTGCATTTGACACCATTGACCACAACATTCTCTTAAATAGACTAGAAAACTATGTTGGCATTAGTGGAATTGCACTAGCATGGTTTAAATCATATTTATCTGACCGCTATCAGTTTGTAGCAGTAAATGAAGAGATGTCTTATCGATCACAAGTTCAGTATGGCGTACCACAAGGCTCAGTACTAGGACTGCTGCTGTTCACTCTGTACATGCTACCTTTAGGAGATATCATTAGGAAACATGGAATTAGCTTTCACTGTTATGCTGATGATACTCAGCCCAATATTTCTTCCAAACCTAACGAAACTCACCAATTCACAAAATTATCGGAATGCATAGTTGATATTAAAAATTGGATGACGAGTAATTTCCTACTACTAAATTCTGAAAAAACAGAGATTCTAATTATTGGACAAAAAACTTCCACACGTAATAACCTAGAATATCGTCTAACACTTGATGGCTGCTTTGTTAAGTCTTCGTCGTCAGTTAGGAACTTGGGTGTGCTCTTTGATACCAATCTTTCATTTGAAAGGCACGTGTCTAGTGTCTGTAAAACCGCATTTTTCCATCTTAAAAATATATCTAAATTACGTCATATGCTCTCATTGACAAATGCGGAACAACTAGTTCATGCGTTCATGACATGAAGGCTAGATTATTGCAATGCTCTACTGGGTGGTTGCCCTGCACGCTTAATAAACAAACTACAGCTAATTCAAAACGCAGCCGCTAGAGTTCTTACCAGAACCAGGAAGTACGACCATATTAGCCCGGTTCTGTCAACACTGCATTGGCTCCCTATTAAACATCGTATAAATTTTAAAATATTGCTGATTACTTACAAAGCACTAAATGGTTTAGCTCCCCAGTACTTGAGCGAGCTCTTAACGCATTATAGTCCTTCACGTCTATTGCGATCTCAAAACTCCGGCCAGTTGATAATACCTAGAATATATAAATCAACTGCTGGCGGTAGATCCTTTTCCTATTTAGCACCAAAACTTTGGAACAATCTTCCTAACATTGTCCGGGAAGCAGACACAGTCTGTCAGTTCAAAGCTAGACTAAAAACACATCTCTTTGACCTAGCTTTCACATAACACTCTATAGACTTCTATAATTCAATATTAGGCTGCTTAGATTAGGTCAGCCGGAACTGGGAACACTTCCCTCAAATCCTGATGTACTCGTTACATCATAAGAAGAATGGCATCTACGCTAATTTTAGTGTCTTTGTTTATCCCGAGGTTTTCCCACAGCCTGCTGGATCCAGGCCGTTTCCAGATCTGACGAAGGACTTTCGCCTGGACCCGATGACAATGCATTGCTGAAGTGCCAACTAGCCTCTCCCTATGGAGGATCCCTATACCACTCTACAGATAAAGCGTTGTGGAATTTTTCGGTTCGCGTACCTACCCAAAGTGATAAGATAAAATAAAAATTCTGCATCAAAATTTATAGACAAGTAGTTTGTTTAGGCATGGTTTGTAAGGAATTACAAACCTGCGCACATATATTCAAACGCACATAACTATAGAATCAATTCTTAATGCGCATGTGAACGCCATCAGCGTCTATCACAGGTTCACGTTTAAAGTCTGTTTAGAGAGAACGGTGTCGTCTTAGCGGCCCCTAATTTAATAACAAATGATCATTTAGACGGAAGTGAATCAATCAAAACTAACTTTAGCTGGAAAAAAAAAATGTTCAAGAGCCACTATAAAACCAAACTAATCTCTGTTACCTTAATTTATATCTTTATCTCTGTAAAGCTGCTTTGAAACAATCTACATTGTTAAAAGCGCTATATAAATGAGGATGACTTGACTTGACTTAAAACTGTAGCTCAGTCTCTCTAAAATAAAATAAAACGAGGGCCTCGTGCCAGATCTATTTTAGAGGACTTTCCCTCACAATATAGTGGGCTCATTAATTACTGTACATTATATATCCTGCCTGCTGCTGGATAATGACTTGCATGCACTTCCTTTTACAAAACCAGAAAAGTCCTATAGCTGTACACAATAAATACACAAAATACTGCTGTAAATATGCAATATTTGTGGCCGAACACACAAAAAAAAGGCTGCCAGGCTATATACTCCATTTCATTTCAGTGATTGAGAACATTAGTCTGTTTCCTGTGCCAAAATCAGCTCTTGGCAAAGTTCTTCTGTCCTAAACCCTCTGACCATGAGCTAAATTTTCTCAGACCAAACTTTCCAAAGCCAAAATCATGTTTCTTGCCTTAGAGAACGACCGCTAAATGAAAATCCTGACATTATGTGCAAAGTTGACCTACATAATGATCAGTTTCAGACAGTCCCGTGGGTCTTCAGTAGTGCACATCTGTGTCCACACCCAGGAAATCAGAGGAGGAGCGAGCTGCATTTCAGATCGATACTCAAAGCTATTCTCAAGAATCACAGACACATGAATACATGATCTTAACCCCTCCCTTCTGTGGCACAGGGGGTCTACACAGGACAAAAATCAACTCTTGTGAAAAAGAAGTGTGTTTAATTATATTGAATGGAAACCTGTATATTCGAAACTATTACTTTCAGTTTACACTTAAATATATTCTTCCAAAGTACATTCTTTTCACAATAAGTACTCTTTTTAATAGTATGTTAAAGAGTACTTCTTTTTCACAAGGGAACAGTCAATATCCAAACCAGCATGAGACAGTCAGGCTTTTAAGCATTTGCGTCACCGGGGCTTTTGAGGTTCAGTTTTTGAATGCATAGTGTCTTGGCTGGCAGCTTCTACTCCATCCGTACACTAGCTGGACATATACAAACCCACACAATAAACACAGTCACTCAGAAAACTATTTACCACATAATTGACAGCAATCTGGCAGAAATTAAATCTTTTGAAAGTCAATCATGTGCATCATCATGAAATAACTTGCTAGCTCAGAAGAAAAGGCAAAATAACTTCTTTCAGGAAAATTGGCAAGAGTGAATAATTTGTTAGCATCACTAGCCCATTGATTTATATATAAGTGATATAAGTATATATAAGTGGCGCACACAGTTTGGACTTTCTCTGCTTGTTTACAATACAAGGGTAAAAGTAGCGCTTTTGGAGGTTTTTGCCCAACACACATACTAGTGCCCATGATTTTGGACTCCTAGCATGAGTGGGGGGTAGAAGTGATTTCCTGCCCAGTGAGGCACCACTACTAAATAATTCCCTGCCTGGAGAGATTACCTCACTTTGCTGCAGGCTTACCTCCTGTTCACTTACACACCAGTGATCCCTCACACAAAACATCACCTCACATGCAGCTACAGCCAACATCCCTGACCAGAACTGGACAGACGTCTACAGCCACGGCTTTACAGCCCGACTCACACGGGTCAGTGGAGTGCATCTGCTGGGGTTATAAAACATCTTCTGAAAGAGTGCGTTCGGTGTTCCTCAAAGTTGCCATCTGCAGAATGTATGGCTTTTGTGCTAGGAAATGTGTTGAATCATACAGCTAGAGCTTAGAAACGATAAACTGACTCCCAGCACAACATTCATGATGGACTGATAAATTTGATTTAGCTAGTCACCATGAAATGTGTGAAAATGGATAATTCTTATTTTTTTATGCCAGTATTCATTATAAATGTTTTATCTGTGCACACATCATTATTATATATTTTTTTCATTTATGTGCCCTGATAATCTTTAATCAAAAAAACTTCCCCTACCTCTTGGAGCAACATCTTTTCTCTTCACTGATGATGCGTTTACTGGCATGAGGACGGGACAACCTGTCATTCACATGAGCAAAGCACAATGATACAACGATTCAATCCATTCCTGATCGATATGAAAGTCCTGCACTAGATTTTTTCTTGTGCAAGAAGCCATGTCACTCATATATACATCACAATAGTTAAGAAAAGATCATCATTCTCTCATGCCTACTTTAAATAGTTCTCTGTCTCATATTGGGCAAAAACGCACAATCAATCCAAACCGATGCCATAGAAATGGTAATGAATATACAAACTTGACACCAATTAAAATATTACGCAACACCAAAAGAGACTTCTAGTGTTCTCGGTTTACTTGGGGTAAGTTTCTTAACAATACAAGAGTAACACATTTATTGAGATGTCCAGAACAGTTTAATAAACCTGAATTTCTATCAAAGCCATGGAATTCCCGCAAAGGATTAATCAGACAAAGAATTTCAATGGAATGGGAGGTGAACAATTCGCACAACACTCCAAGGGGTGGAGCAGAATGACTCCATTCTCTTCGTATGCGAAGCTTCCTAAAATGTTCAATCATGGATGATTTGTATGTTTTGTGCGATTTACATGAAAATAACTGGGTTGAATATCTTTTTTCCCTTTCAATAATAATGGTTTTTGACTTTAGTAATGTAATTTTGACCTCAGAAACTCAAAACTCTGAAAATAGCCAGATAAAATTAACTTTAACAGTTTGCAGTTTCTTTAATTTGGCTCCAAGTTGCTTCGTACTTTAAAGAACACGAGACCAAACATTAAGCCTGTTGCCAAACGCATGCTTAATTTATCAACCGGTTTTATATTTGTTTAAATGATTTCCTAGGAGACCGTTTTTGCATGAGCTTGATGCCACACTTTCCACCTGTTTCAGGTCACATTTAATATAACAGACCACCAACATCCATCCTAACCCACCGGCTGCTACTGTGACATTGTATCTGAGGGCCAAAACAAACATGAGATGAAAGCAGAGCAAAGAGGCCCATGCAACAAAAAAAAAAAGTTAATTTTGTGTTGGGCACTTAAGGAAAGACAAGTCGAACATATGACTATTTACTTAAGCATTTATCAAAGAAATAGCCAAGTCCTAACAGTATTGTAAGCTTAGTAAGCACTGAATAATCTTAGGATACAGAAACTCTTTATAAAGTGGGGTTTCCACTTCACTCAAGACCTGGAAATGAATCATTGTGTGGCTCATTTGTCCACTTCTTCTCACTGACAGTCCACTTCTGTTCTGGTAGATGAGAAAAAAATTCAAGACCTTCTATAGCCAGACTATTATATTACTATTACACCAGCCACTGACACAAACTATGATAACAACACAGCCAAGAAGAACAGTCTGGGGAAACAATTTAGGGTTACTGTAGATATTGTGAGAAAACATGTCTGGGGCTTCTAGATGACCGGAAATGCCTTAAAGTTACAGTAACATCTGTGTTGAGCAATGAATGAGTCCCCACACTAGTGCTCAGAGAAATTTGACAAATGTTTTTTTCCTCACTTTTTCAGCAGTATACGCCTAAATCAAGAATCTTTTAACAACAACAGGAAATATATCTTCCAAATCAACATGTACTGGATCATTTCCACCGTCAATAACAAAAATAAATGGTTGAATAAGCCTGTGAATTGAATAACACACATCAAAAAGTCTAACAGATAATATAATCAGGGGGGAAATTCCAGATGTATGAACCAAACTCACACAGAATGGGTGGAAGTGTATTACGTGAACTAATGGTCCCAAAAGGTGTAAAGAGAAACTATAAAGAGATTCTACTGAAGTTCTAGGGCAGTTCCCACAGACTCATATTGAATGGGAGGATTTTGCAGAGATCCCCATTTGGAGGAGAGAAAAAGATAATGTTTCTGTCAGATAAAATTTCACCCCTGCTTTCTCGGCTTTCATATCCAAACTGGACGCTTTGTAATAAGATACTAGAGAACATACAGGGGTTACTGATAGAGCCTTACTGTTAAAGACACTGAAAAACCTATACCCCAGGGACAGCCATAAAGGAAACACACAGTCTTGTTTACTATGAACACACGGGGGGGGGTTTCTTGTTTTTGAAAGGAGAAGGGTTATTTTTGTTGCAAGTTATTGATAATCAACCCAACTAACAAAAATATATTCCTGTTCCCATTAAGATATAAAACGCTATTGTTTTCTGAATGTTTAAAATGTCCAGTTTGTTCTTGGTTATGCGATTGCCAGCGAAAAAAATAAGGGAATGTTCTATTCTATCATTTTGCAAACATTATGGGAACATAACTTTAAAATGTTCTCTGAACGTTCCGAAACAAGTATTTTTGTTTAAACAATGTTAGATGGACTTCCAACTACAATGTTACAAAAGAAATCCCCGTTCCATGAATGATGTATAAAAACTTTTAAAAAATTTCTGTATATGTCTGAAGAATGTTTGTTCTTTGAGAGAACCTTGCTAAAATGTTAGCCAAAGTTCCAAAGCTTTTTTATGTTATTTTAAACAAATATTATTATCATTAAAATGATTATTTTTAATTATGACATATTAATGCAAAGCTGATTTGCAATCAAAATGGTCACAACTGCATTTGTTTTTGGATGTTTTACTTTTTTTTTATCAATGGCTGATAAAAAAAAAAGGCTGATTAATTAATGTAATAGATTAAGTACGGTACTTTGACATTTATCGCTAGACAGGTAATAGCGATAATAACCAATAGAAAAGTGTGAATATTAGTGAAAAAGAGAGTGGTCAAAGCAATTATTGATCTATATCTAATGGTAACTTATTTAACTACACTGTAAAAACATATTTTCATGATTTATCACAACTTTTTATCTTTTGTCAAATCAACTTATATAACTAATGGGGTGAAGATAACATACTATTTTGAGTTTCTGTTTATTAAACCATTATTCTTCATTGTATTAATTCAGAATTTTAAGGCAACCAGGTAACTTGCTTTTTTAAGTTAAACCAACAATTTTTTTAGAAATAATTTTTTCTACAAAAAGTTTTGGCCAAAGTAGACTACAATAGTTAAGTGTAGGCTAATAGTTTTTAAATGTCAAACTATTATAAATTAATATGGCATCTCCAATTAGTGTTTCAAACTTTCATTTTGTTCCACTTACTTAACTGACATTGGTAACGAATATCAAGTCACCAGAATTTTGTTGGAGTAACAAATAATGCGGTAACCATCTTTTCCCCCTGAATTAGCCTACAAGAATTGCTGATAAAGAAATTAGCCTCCTCGCTTTTTTCGCAGGGCAACCACTTGAAATAAGCTAAAGCTGGACTTACTTTCTTCTGTATTCGTCTCTCTCGCGCTTAACTTTGGCCAAAACATTGTACAAGGCCCTGAGTTCAGGTGTTATGGTGTCAATCTGAACCCCGACACCGTCTGGATGAGTCCAGGACACTCCAGGCCCCTGATGAGTCTCGAACCGTCCTCCGTATCGGGCGGTGTGTGAGAAACTCCATATTTTACCGGGGAGTCTCGATTGACACAGTGCGTTTGAATAAGGCAGTTCGAGGTTCGTCTGGACCGCTTTATCCCGGGAAAACAGCAGTCGGAACCGGGATTGCTCCTGGGCGTGCTGCAGCTGGATCTCCAATAACTTATTTCTGCGCTCTAATTCGTGGACTTTGGAAAGGAAGCAGCGGAAGCGGAGATTAAGTGTTTTTAACACATGAATGTTGGAGCCCAAATCGTTTCTCAACGCGCTGGTTGCCATGGCGCCGGACCCGCTCCCAGTCGCACACGCTTCATTCATACCGAGAGGAGCAGCGGATTCATTGAACAATATCGGGTTGAGAACCGGGTCTGGGAAACGACGGGGTAACTCCATCTTTATCCGTGAGCAATGTTTCTACGCATCAAACTGCAGATGCTGTAAAGCAGCATACGTCACCTCCATGCTCTCGGACGCAAGGTGCACTCCCTTTATCTAATATCACACAAGTAGGCCATACTCGCGCTTCTAGCGGCCGGATAAAGCGCAGTGACCGGTATACATTTTATGAACTCTCAGCTGCCCTCCTACTATCCGCTTGTGATGAAATGAGCTGTTCATTGGTCTCAACTTGCCGTAGAGCGTCAGGTTTCAGCCCCGTCTGAGCAAAGCCGCATATCAACCGAAGGAAAACGGGAGGAGAGGAAGACATGTCTGTCTTATCCGCCCTCCAGTAACAGTCGCATTGGATACCGTGTCTTTAAGACACGCCCTTTCAATTTACATATTACATGAGGGGCGTGGGCATAAACACACACACACACACACACACACACACACACACACACACACACACACACACACACACACACACACTGAACAGTAGCATTTTATAAGTATTTACATATTAAATATTTGCCATCTATACAATGTTCCTATGATAAAAGATAACTTTGTTTGTTTCTGACAAATATACTGGGGTCATTCCTACAGTAGGCCTACTTTCTTTGAACTTTGTAAATTAAAATAAACAATTTAAGCAAATCTTTCTATTAAATTGTAGAGAAAACATACTATGATCATGCTTTGACAATTTTCTTTTTTGATAACTTTTATATAGCTTAAATATAGCCTAATGAATACTCAGAGAATCCAATGCTAAAAATAACAATTTTTTGTGCTTTTCCTTTCCCACCTAAAGGATGTCACTTCTTAGAGGAAGGCTTTTATTAGTTAAAGGAATATAATATGATTAAAGTAATATTGTCATATATTGAGTTGATAACCAATGTAAACAAAATATGAACATAAAAAACATGTTTTGTTTTGATTATAGAAAGGAAACCATGAAAGAAAAGCCTCCACTCAAACCCAAGTAGTGAACAAATGCACCCTTACATTTTCTTAATGATGATTTAAAGGTGCAGTAAGCGATTTGTTGAAAGTAGATCGGGCTGAGCACTAAAATCCACTTGTAGCCAATCAGCTATAAGGGGCGTATATACTTATTAGAGTGGAGGTGCCTGTGTTACATAAGGCTTATATGACTTCACGTCTCCATTTTCAGCTCCTCCCCACCTGCACGCGGCAACTCTCGCCGATCAGTTACATCCAGATGCAGCCGATGTCGAATGCACCTATGGTGTGTTTGTGAATTTGGGGGCGGGGATATCAAGATAGGGGAATGATCCTTTTGGGTAGGGGTAGGGCTGGACAATAATTCAATATCAATATATATTCCAATATTTTTTTTTTCAATAACGGTGATATGATTTTTAAACACATTTTCGATATTTCAATATACATAACAGCATTTGTCACTGACTGACGTTAGGCGTGTAGCCGTCAGAAAGAGCAGAACACAATTGGTTACTTTCGTGATGACGTACACCCCAGACACGCAGCCAGTGCTCAGCAGTAACGTTTGTAGGCTGATCTCCAACGTCGCAAGTTTTAGCTACAAAATGAGCGCCCCTGACCGCAATACAAATGTGACTGAACGAGCTTCCACAAGCGAGAAGAAAGCAGACAAAATAGTTGATAAGAGAGGAAAGACTAAAGCCCCGTTCACACCGCCAGCGACACGCAGCGACAAAGCGACATGATCCCATTCATTTCAATGGAGCGCTGGCGACATCCGGCGACACGAGCGACATTGACCGTTGGCGACAGAATGTGGGCGTGTCAAGCGACAAGAGACAAGCGTCAAAAGTTGAGAAATTTCAACTTTATGCAAATGAGAAGCGATTTTCGCGAGCGACAACCAATAGGAAAGAAGCCTTTTCAGTGGATCCCACGTCACCGTCTCGAGTGCAGGCAAGACAGAAGAGTTCGAGGATGATTTCACTGTTTAATATTATTTAACTGTGACCAGATATATGGATATAATAAAATGATGCATGGAAAAGAAACTGTCGACAGTCTCAGTGAGTTTAATTCATACATTTATAGTTCGAGTTGTCTAATTTTATGATGCAAGTTTAGTACTGCTGCAGTTCATTTTACAGTTTCCCCTGCATTGTTTTGACTATTAGGGACAAGAAAATTGATTATTTGTCAAATACGAATGACGTTTTAGTAATTTATGACAGTATGAGTGAGTTTAATTTGTTGATTGATCGATCGTTAATCTAGTAAATTATTTAATCCACTGAACACTGCTATGGTAATATTAAAACACTCTCCCAACAGCATATACTGTTTCTTTTTAGCCTAATTCCTAGTCAAATTAAAATTGTATAGTTGTATATATCACTTGTGATGGTATTTTGTATAGATATGGCCAGACGTGCAGTCTACCAATAACATTAGAGCGACAGCACTACGAACGCCCACAAGCGACATCACAGTACAGAGCCTAGCGACATACAGCGACAAAGTCGCTGGCGGTGTGAACGGGGCTTAATTCAGTGGTATGGAAGTGGTTCGGCTATCTGAGATCTGATAAACTTCAGGTTTCATGCGCTGCAAAATGTGCCGGAGAGTGGTGCCGACTAGCAGCGGGAACACATCAAATCGGTTCCACCATCTGAAGCAGTTCCACCCGATAGAAGCAGCACAAACAAAACTTTAACCGGCACAAACGAAGCACAAACAAAGACTAAAGACTTTTTTGCATGAACTTCACGCAGTGATTGACAGGGCGGGCGGGGGCGTGATCGGCTCGGAATGCATTTTCAATTTGCAAATTGAATTTGGCTACATTCATTGCGGGACATTTAATGAAAATGCCATTGCAAGTGTCTTAACTGTGAGTGTAAATGCTTATAAAAAATTGTTTTTCCTTGAACATGTTAAACATATCTAATCATTTCTGTAATACATTTTAATTTTAATTTAGCAATAAAGCGTTAAAATATGTATTCAATTTACATATTAAAACTAGTATATAAAATGGAAAATATAAATTATATAATTTAATTTTAATTTTGCACCAAACGTTGCACAAATGTAAATTTAAAAACAGAAATACATTGCCATTTTACATATTGGATTGTCATTTTACATATTACATTTCAAATTGAATATTGCTACCCATATGCTTCCAAAGTCTTGTAGAAGGTATTGAGAAGAGAATATTATTGTTATGATGGGTTATTTCATTGGTTCATGTAGTTTGTTATGGTGCAGTACCGAAAGACTCCAGCAGGTTTCATAGACTTGGCAAATTAATTTTTCAGAAGATTGTAGGTACAGACATCTGTTGTGGGCGTTCTTAGCAGTTTTTCTGAGGCTTTTATATTGTTCATATTGATATCGGCATTATATCGTATCGACAGAAATTAAGAAATATATAATGATATAAAATTTGGCTATATCGTCCGGCCCTAGTTAGGGGTGTGTTTGTTTTTGGTGATGAACCAAAGTTCATGTTTTGATACATTTTATACATACGGTAAGTTTTGGTTTGGTTTCACATTGCAATTATGCAAGCACACTAAAGAACTTTACATGACATACACTCTTAAAATTGATGTGTTAAAAATGAACACAAAATATGTGTAAAAGGATTTGTAACACATTTTGTGTTATTACAGACACATGATGTGTAAATATTGTGCTCAACTGTTTACACAATTACTGTGTTAAACACATTTAGTAGTACATGTTTATATAAAAGGCATATATTCTGTTGCAAATACTCAACAGGCGATGTCAACTTTAATGATTGGATTTATTTATCATGTTGAAAATGTGAATAAAGCATTTTAACTCTGGGGGGAAACAACTGTTGGGACTACGGAGATGTTTTTGCTGCGCATGCGCGGTGGCGTTCTTTTCCAACCGACGCCTAGCCAGCCGTCAGAATTCAGAAATGCGTCTGTCTGCCTCAGGTGAGTGAATATAATTAAACGTGTAAAATAATAAATATTTCTCCACATAGCATGAGAAAGAGTTGTGTTAATTGTCCAGGAAACATAATTTGTTTGTTTTAACCGTTTTCATGTTCCGTAGCCGAATATGTTTTGTGTGTTAACTAGCGTCAAGGCAAGCGAGCTCTCACGCTTTGCAAAGCTGTTTATTTATTGGGTATGACTGCTAATAATTGTTTTTAAAAAGTCGTAACGTTAAAGGTTAATATACATGGCACCTTAAGTTTGAACTCATTTTACTAGTCTCTAACAGTCATTTTACCAATAACGTCCTTTTAACCACTGCATAACGTTAGTCGTTAGTTGTGTTAGTGTTGTGTGGTTTAAAAAGCGCGCCACTTTGTGCTAAGTTACCTTGCTTGTCACTGACTAGGCTATTTAAATGTATTGATAACGCGATACAGTTAACGTTTACATTTTCTCATTATTAAATTATGACTCTTATGATTACAGCATTATAATATGGTGTTATTATATCTTTTATCTAGGTAATGGTAGACGAGGGTCAAATCACGTTTACTCTAACAATTTTACACAGAGTTCTCGCGACTGTCTTCATAGACGGGAAGGAAACATGGAGAAAACTATTCACAGTTGGAAGTGTTGGAGAACTGATTAACTCCGCCAAAACGGAGCTCTCTCAACAAGTATCTATTGATCGAATACTGAGATTTGACACAGATTTTCAAGAATTTATTGACATCGATGTTAATTCAGAAGTGAAGGAGCTTGATAAATTCCAAATATATTATACTGCTAGTATCACACAGGATCCATTAGATGGAAGAGTTGAGTCATTACTGGTGAGTCATGTTTTCACTCTTCCTATTTATAATTTTCAAAGTAAACATTTCAATTGTAATTTTTTTTATAGTTTCATTCAACAGAAGTAAGCCGGACTGTCACCACAAATGTCACCACAACTGGTCTGCTGACACTGCTCGAGGAAAAGGCCCCTACAATCTTGAGAGAACATGAAGACACAAAGACACTGTCAATTTCTTTGAGAAAGTTACTTGTTAAAGTGGCTGTGAGTGACCTTGTAGAAAAGCATGGATTGTAAGTATATAACTGTTTAACAGCTTTGCACTCATAAGTTATTAATAACATCAAATAACATTAGCTGTGTTTACATGGACCCTTATAATCGAATTGACTGCTTAATCGGACTAAAAACCTTCATGTAAACACCTTAATCGATCTGATTGAGCTCGATCCGATTGGAATTTCGATTGGATTGAAAGGTGTAGTTTATTCCTTTTGTAATCTGATCGAGAGAACATATAAACACTTGATCGGATTAAAACACGAAACTGAAAGGACTGCACATGTGCAATGACGTTGAAATAGCGTAATGATTAATTTAGATGACACTTTATTCAACAGGAAGAACAGCGCGTTCCGTGTGTCATACGTCATTACACTATTTCAATGTCATTACGCTATTTCAATGTCATTGCACATGCACAGTCCTTTCAGTCTCGGTTTTCAATCCGATCAAGTGTTTACATGTTCTCTCGATCAGATTAATGGATTAATGTCCCATTTGGTGAAAATGAAGGACATGTAAGGATGTTTTTACATTATTAATTTATGAGTATGAAATTACTTGGCAGTGCGTATACAAACTGCAAAAGCATACTTATTTCTGTGGCATTTGCATACATTTCTAAATTGTGTTTTTGTGAAAATGACATGTACATTTTATCATTCAATTCATGATTTAAAGGTAATCATTTCAAATATAATTTTGTTTTTAATCTTTTGCATGTGACCTGAATCTTTACTACATCAAGATGAGCTGTGTTACACTATGTTAAGGATCCTCGTTCATCTTCTTCCACCAACGGCATCTGGGAGAAGCGTCGCCGGCAGTAAATGCTGTGTCAATTCTGCTATCTCATACTTGGTGGAACTGGTGCGGGTATGCATTGTGTTAGCTTTTTATAAAGTTGCAATGTCACATGCAACAACATTTTCTGATGCCTTTCATTGTTTCATTTCTATAGGCTGGTACCATTGTGACGTCTTTGCTTTAAGAGGGCATGAACGGGTCTCTAAAGTCAACACAGCCGCAGCTCGTTTCCATCGGCTCTCCAGGACATGAAGCCCAGTATGTAATTGTGGCAAAGAATGATTCTTTTGCTTTTCCACTTGATGTTGAAAACCTCACTTGTGCTGTTGACAAACTTTTCAAATTCTACTGGCTGTGTAATCTTCAATATCCATGCCAACTGTCTTCAGTTTTCTCATTTTGATTACGTATATGACCTTCCTTTGTCCCAGTCCACTTGCAAATGATCAAAGGTTATGGAATTGATTGCTAAATTGCAGTCTCGTGCCTAATTGAAACAGACCATGTATACATGTCCCAAGTGCTTGCAAAATATTTTTGTCCAAACAAAACAGTTGATTTGGCATTTAAGGGAAGTACATGCACTCTCTGATAGCCAAAACCTAACATTAATCTGTAGTCTAACATGAGTTTTATAATATTTGATCTGTTGTTATTTAAAGTGTTTCATGAATGTTTTATATGATTAATGTTTTGAAATGCTTATTTTTTTATCAACAGTATTTTTTACCGTATGAATTACATGTTAAAACCAGAAAAAAATGCAAAATAAACACAGTATGTGAACCGTATTCAATGCTTCAGTGTGATTTCATGATAACTACATATTGTATTGTGATCTAGCTTTTTCAATAATGTTTTATAATAAAATAAATCTATAACACACAGTTGTGTTAGATGTATACAAAAAAGACACATTAATGTGTTAACTAAAGTAACACATTTGTCTGTGTGTTTTCACAACACATATTCTGTGTTGTATTTTAACACAATATGTGTTGTCCCTGAGCACACTCAGAGCATGTGTTGAAAACGACACATGTTGTGTTGTTTTCAACACATTTGTTTTAAGAGTGTACTTGTCGTCATTATCTATGTGGGCTGCATCTTGACATTGATTGCATTACTACCTGCAGCAACTATACTTGCACCAACTATACTCAAGGTTAGTTCAAATTTACCAAATTAACATCCTCGTTGTGCGAATATTTTATCGTCGCCGGCAGGAAAGGAGGAATCATTCTTGCAAGCAATCCTGCGAGAACCACCGGAAATTCCTGTAAATGGTCTGAAAGTCTGAACCAAACAGAAAATGCTTTCACACTAGAAACGAACCAAATGTTTGATCCGGACCAAATTTCATCTGTTTGGTCCGGACCGTGGTCCGGGGTAGGTTTCACAACTGTCATTTTGATTCGGATCAAATTGAAAAGTCCGAAAATCCGGACCAAACAATGTAGGTGTTAAAGAGCCCTTAGGGCGTTTTCACACCTGAAAGTCCGCACCAAGGTCCGAACCAAAGTTCACGTTTTGATACATTTTATACTTTCAGAAAGTTTTGGTTTGGTTTCACACTGCAATTATGCGAGCACACTAAAGAACTTTACGTGACATACTTGCGTCCTGTCGTCATCATCTATGCGTGCTGCATCTTGACCAGGCTTGTGCACAATTCAGAATTGATTTGAGAATGACTCATAAATTCCAATTCAATTCTTGAATTTGAATTAAATTTGAATTGATGTCAAAAACAGGATCTAGAATTACAATTCAAAATTTAATTAAAGGAAGCAGAATTGCAATTCAAAACAAATTCTAAGAAGTTCATATAGATATTTTAAGTGAAGTGTTTAACAATGAAGCTTTACAGTATATGTCAGATATGATTGCATTACATATTCTATAAATGATATTAGTTTGAACTACTTGTACAGATTACATTAACAGGAAATATTTCCCCCCAGCAATGAATGTTAAAAGCTCTTGTCACAGAACAAATTATTAAGTTTGATTTATTGTAATTGTAATTTTGTGGAACATGATAGAACATGACTCAGAACATGATAGAACATGACTCCCAGAATTACTTTAGTAAATCTTTAGAAGAAAAAAAAAAACAATTTTAGGTGGACATTTTTTTTTATATATACATATAGGCTATTAGAACAAAATGTATGCAGGGTTGAGGAGTGAGTTATCTGTAATGAAATTATGTTATTGAATTACAAAATGAATGTAATTGTAGTTGTATTACTGAGGTAAATTGTGTAATTTAATTAGTTACTAATCAAATTAAAAGGAAATTGACTTACATTGATAAAGTAATCCAAATAAAATAATCCAAACAACATTTATAATGGGTAACTTATAACAGTAAGCAATTACATTTCCAAAGGAACCTTCCTAACGCTGAATGTATGTGAGATTCAACATATTCTTTCTGTTGTGTGACTAGGGTGACCGCCCGTCACGCTTTGTGTTGTACCGCACAGCAACAGCCGTTTTTAAATCATATCCAATGGTTGAAAAGAAAGGAGTAAACACGGTCACTAGTAGGTTGTCAATCAAAATGTTGAGCGGTGATTCGTTCCATGTGTTCCCTGTCAGAAAACAAATGGATAAGTCGGTAAATTAAAATTTTAATTTAACAGAATTTATCAACTTATTTCCTGCTGTAGTTGTTTTAATTCACATCCTTTCTAAAAATATGAAAGTGTTTGGTGTAATATATTCTTAATATATAAGGCTGTCAATAATTTCATCTTGTTTTATATTTTATTTGTTCATTATTTATTTTGTTGGATTTTAGTTGGACTTAGTCAGAACTGTTTCAAAAATAGTGATCTGCATGATGCCTGGTGCCTTGCTCAGTCATGTTGAATTGAAATGGCAAGTAAAATAAAGACATGTTATGTTACATTGTGATGTAATTGTGATGTCTGGAAGGGACTAAATAACAAAGTATTTTTATCAGCTGAAATGCAGAATACAAATGTTTTTATTAAGTTAAATGGACATTATATAACAGTTTCAGGTTATGTTTTAGTCTTGGTAACATGTCCCACATTTGGTTTGTTTGATGGTGGTCACCCTATGTGCGGCTGTGTAGAATTTCTTTGAATTGCCATGAATTTAATTCCACTTCCTGTCATTCAAATTCAAATTCAACTTCCTGTGGGGCGGAGTCAATTCAATTCAAATTCCAATTCATGAATTGAATGGAGGCCAATTCTGAAAATCTGAATTTTGCACAAGCCTGATCTTGAAATTGATTGGTTTGTAAATGGACGTGCGTCTGACGTCAGCGTGTTGTCAATTCGGCGGGTAACTTTGACAACATGAATGAACAGACACATATCGTTGCAACTGTATTTTTATTTTTATGGCATAATTACCTATAGGACCAACTATACACAAGGCTAGTTCAAATTCGCCAAATGAACGTCCTCGTCGTGCGAACATTTTATCGTCGCCGGCAGGAAAGGAGGAGGAATGGTCTGATGTCATCAGACCATACTTCAATTAAAAAACCTCGTCTCCTCTCCCCATGTGCTACTACGGCTCATTTTTCCTGCCACCTTCTGTTTTTTCGGAACCACCGGAACTTCCTGTAAAAGGTCTGAAAGTCCGAACCGTACAGAAAGGCTTTCACACTAGAAATGAACCAAACCTTTGTTCAGTTTTATCCGGACCGAAAATACCTCTTTTCGTCAGACCAAATTTCCTCTGTTTGGTCCGGACCGTGGTCCGGGGTAGGTTTCAGACCTGTCATTTTGATTCGGACCAAACCAAACAAGGTAGGTGTGAAAGGGCCCTTAGAAGAAGAATAAGGTGATTCAGATTTGTCTTGGCACAGCTACTAGAAGATTTACAACTGTCAGACTGTCCTCAAACTCAGTTTGAGCCTGCGCAGTCGCTCAGCCATCAGGCAGGAAGTGCAATAATCAGGCTTCAGTTTTCTCCGTTGAAATCAATGGGGTTGCTGTGTCCATTTCTTTTACTGTCTATGCTCTTGACTCATGACGTGTCTTCAGCTATAACAACCACTTAACGCGCCAATTCAATTTCGTTCTCATTCTCGCCTGATTGATTCGAAGTGACGATATTTTGTGCAGCTTGCTGCTTAAGAGTTCTTCTGGTTATATACGCAAGCTTTTTCGTCATTGTCATCACCTCAGATTACAGATTTTTAAGAGCTGGGCGTGTTTGCTATGCACGATGATCGCAAGTGACATTTTATAAGCATAACATTTTGGAGAGGCTTCAATCTTCCGGTTGCCTATAAGTTTGAATGCCTCAGTGAAGAGATGCTCTCGGAAGCCCTGGCTGCATTGGCTTGATAGCGTGTGTGCGTTTCTCGCTATGCGGATCACCACATAGTGACTTATTGACTGTCTTTTTGGATTTGAGGTGATCATCTTAAGCATGCAAGATTAAGTCTTCTGCAGTAGAGTTGTTTCTGCCTCTCCTGGCTAAAGCTCAGCCTAATATGGAGATACAAGAGAAAGCTCTGCCCCAATGTTGAGTGTAGATGCACTGATGAGCTACTGTCACGTGCATACAATTCTATAGCAAATCTTGGCCGTGTTTTAATTCTTTGGTAGATATGCTTGTGGTCTTACACTCCTCTCTGAGTGAAGCCTAATCTGACCCATTAGTGGTGGATCTAACTGAACTTGCATTACACGCCATGGGTGTTTTCGCTAATCACTGTGGTACTGCTTTGGGCACTCTTGTATAAGCTCGACGGCAGGTATGGTTTGCCCAATCCTTCTTGCCAGAGGTATGTCAGAATAATTTGAGACGACTGCCATTGGTACCTGGATGAGTTTTGGACCAGCTGAACAGGAAGCCTGGAACCAACGGGTGTCGGTGTCTGAAACTCGTTTGCGTCATGTGGGGACAGCCTCAGGATCCAGGCCCCCTCCGACAGCCTCTGGTGTCCGTTATCACAATGTTGGTGTAAGACCTAAGTATAGGCCTTCTCAACATTTCCAACATCGGTATCCACAAGCTCCTCCAACCCCCAGATATGGTTGGACTCCATTTTCAAGGCCCCCAACGACATCCCACCACCTCTACAGAAAAGCGTTCATGGGACCACTGAAGCAGAAGGGTCGACAGTGGGCTGTTTCACCATTTATTTTCGGGTTGCAAAGAAAGACGGCGGGTTTCAACCGATATTTGATCTAATTCAATCTAAAGTTTTTGCCGTTACGAATGCTATGAACAACTGATGTGTTACAGGCCATTATGCCTCAAGATTTGTTCATGACAATAGGTTTGAGGGATGTCTATTTTCATTTTCCAATTGTTACAGAAAACACACACTATTCCTTCAATTTGCATTCATGGATCAAATATTTCAGTTCAGGGTTCTTCCGTTTGGCCTGGCTCTGGCACCAAGAGTTTTCTCAAAGTTTCTCCAGGCAGCATTGGAACCACTCCAGAGGTCTGGCAGGAAAGTGTTTCCATACCTGGATGACTGCCTTGTCTGTGCAGCATCACCCCAGCAGGCAGTGGATCAAGCACATCAAGGCGTCTACTCAGACCTTTGTCACACATTGTTGTATGTGAGCCCTATGTGACTTTGGTCATGGGAGTTTTTTTGTCAAAGGAGTACTATTGGGAGTACCACCTGCACAGTGGGAGGTCATAAGGACGGATGTCAGTCTTCTCGGATGAGTCTGGCACTTGCAGCTCTCACAGAGCTGCTTGGAGAGGGTCTCTGCTTACAGCGCACATCAATGTACTAGAGTTGACTGCGTTGTTTCTTACACTTCTTCACTTTCAAACTGTTCTCAGGGGAAACCAATGTTTTGGTGTGCACAGACAACAAGGTGACTGTTTTTATATAAACCATCAGGGAGGCACAAGCTCACAACCTGCTTATTTGGGCCCAGGTCAATCTGCTGTCCATCCAAGCAGTATATCTACCAGGCAGATTCAATGACCCCGTGGCCGCTTTGTCACGTGGCAGGGTGTCACAGGGAGATTGAACTCTACACACAGAAGTGGTGCTAATGATATGGAGGACGTATGGCGCTGCGGTAGATGTGTTCGCGGACAGACAGACGTCTCAGTGCCCTCATTGGTTTTCCCTGATGGACAGGGATGCAGTCTGGATGCATTAGCCCACGACTGGCCAGACATGACACTACTTGCTTTTCTCCCATTACCACTGATTTGGAGGACTCTTTGAAGAGTGGGCGACTGCGGCCATCGTCTGCTGTTAGTGGATCCTTATTGGCCTGCGAGGTCATGGCTTCAGACTCTTGTTTTCACTGATAATAGTACCATATTGTCATCTGCCCAACGGACCAGACCTCCTGAGTCCGCTAGAAGGAAGATTTTGGCACCCACATCCAGATCGGTTGAAACTGGGTGTGGCGATCGTGCCCACCAGAACTCTCTTGGGAGTTTTGAATGCACGTGCGGCATCCGTGTGAAATTTGTATGCTTGAGCTAATCGCCTGTGTCCTCTATTCCCGGTCATTCTACGCGCTTTGGCAACATCTTGGGCAGCGTTCAGAGGAGTATCACAAATTTTCTACTATTTTCTACTTTCAGCACTGCCTCTGGCGGTCTTCCACTTAGTCATAGAACCACAATTATGTTTGTAACCAGCGTTTTTGGTAATAAAAAAAAAAGCTGAAATAAAACAATATAAAATATAAATATAAAATATATTACAACTAACTAAAATAAGTTTAAATTGAGGTACTAAAAATAAAAAATACATTTAAAAAACCTAAATAGAAATAAAAACTAACATTAAAATGACAAATTTAAAATAAAACTGAAAATATAAAATTAAAAGCTAAATTAAAATATTGAATGCAATACTAGCATATACATATCACTAAAACAACATTGCTTGTGTGACACATTGAGTCATATATGGTATTCTTACACCTTTATTAAGTTGAGCTAATTCAAAAAGCAGACATTCAGCAATAGTTGAACATTGTAGCAGCGGGAATAGGCGAAGAAACACTAAGTGGGTTTTTCTTGTTTTCTTATTTTTAACAAACTTCACACCATGCATTCAGCTCAAGAACACCCTATCGCAGGTGTGTTTATATTGTAAGAATAAGCTTAAAATCACTGAGACTTCTCAGTGGCACCTTGCTTACCAGAGGCACAACTTGCTCTGGGGAAAATGTTTAATCTGCGGAACATTATTGAGTGAATTACCGTCACATGGAAGACAAAACGAAAAATAAATGTAGTATTGCGATTTGGATCAAAACACAATAACACAACCAGAAAAACAAAGTGGAAAAAGGCTCCCAAAATAAATATGCAGGCCCTTTTTTATTCTCTTTATCTTTGCGTTTCATTGTTGATGCAGGTAAACCTTTTACAAATCAGAAAGTATTTCCATTTCACGGGAATAACACATTAAACAAGCTTTCATCTCACTCTTTAACCATTTACACACATGGAAAACAATCGTCACAGATTTGCATCGCAGAACCAATGTCAGGCTTTGCCTATCTTACAAACTGCAAACAATTCATAGAACACCACCGCAAAAAAAAAACAAACAGAAAAGACAATGAGAGATTAGTTCACATTTGAGTTAATCTCTAACTCTTAGCCAATTTAGAACTTGAGTCAAAAAACAAACAAAATCACAAAGGGAAAAACAAATGCCATCAAGATTGTTTATGAAATAATTCCCAACCAGATTACCTGCAACATTTCAGATTAAAACAGAATGGTGTGTTTATGTGTATTAGATGTTACAAAACCATTGTAGAATAAATGCGCATTAACTCGTCATTTTCTTGTTTAGGAGAGAGTTATAACTGAATGAACCCACGCGGAGGTCAGGAGCAGAAGTGGAGGTGAATGAGTGTGTATGCGAGCTGATGGAAGTTTTAGGAGCCTGGGCCCCGATTGAAAGGTGTCCCTTTGGAGTTGCGAATAGCTGGGTCCGGGTAGCGGACAGACTCCATGTTTAAGGAACACCTGCACTGCACAGAGCGGTCACGAGTCCATAAAGTGAGGTGTATAAATGTGTGCCATCAGGGCACAGAGTTCAACAGGTCCAGCAGGAAGGCGTCAGGGTCTGGGATTTCTGACAGAAGTCCTGGGAAGAGAGTCAGTACGAGAGATTAATATTCTGTCTGTACAGCCACATTATTTTACAGTTTAACAGTAAGAGAGCTTTGTGTGTGTTAAAAATGTCTGACCTACGACATCCAGGAACTCTGAGAAGGATTCAGCAGGCATGAGTTCATCCTGGAAAGACCTCAACACCCTTTCTGAAGCCTCATAGATAGGCATGTCATTGTGCCTTATGTACTCTGCGAGCGAGAAGGACCAGCCTCCTTCTGTGTTGCTGGTGGGCACTTTCTGTTGTAGGAACATAGCAGATAACATTAGATTTCATGGAAGCATGCGCTTATTCGACATCATGCTTACAGGAGTCAGAAAGAGGGGGAAAATATCCGCATATTCTCATACCCTAAACATATCATAGATAAGATCCACCAGACCCCAGAAGAGAAGCGGTGAGCGGTAAACAGCATACTCCTTCACTGCTTTGTCAGTGAACCTGAAATGATAAAAATGCAATCATGTATCAATTAAAATGCAATGAAATCACTTTAGACAGTGATTCTGACTATCGAATCAGGAATAGCCATTAAAAAGAATAAATATATAAATAAAAATATATAAGATTTATGTAGGGCTGTGACGGTGGCAGTTTTTAACCACCGGCAGTTGTTGGGAGGTGTTTTCCACACAAAGATGCGTCATATAGCCTACCGCTCTGCACTTTGAGAGGGATCAGGGATATAGGACACAAGCAGGAAAGAGACCATCTTTTTTCTAATATCTTCATGTTTTCTACTTTTTGTAAAAGGTCTGAGGAGCGAATTTTATCTTCCACAGAGTCAAGACACTTAAGCTATGTTCGATTTTGCGCTGCCAGAAAATCTAAACTAAAAATCACCCGCGCGTGTGAAACGCGCTTTAAAAATAAACTTGACGCACCTTACCAAATATAATAAAAAAAAGCACAAACTGTGTTAAAAAGAATTTGACGTGCAAGTAAAAAGGTAGGCCATCTTTCCTACAGCATTTTTCTACTTTACCACAGTAAAGAATGTGAATATAATAGGCCTACTTTAAAGCGAACCAAAGGAAGAAATGTTTATAATCCCCTGCGAAAATGGGTAAGACGGTAGGCTAAGTGAAGATTTGGGAAAAGAAACAAAGGAATAACTGTCCAGTGGACTAACTAATGAAATTTTGTTAAATTCTCTGATAATCGGGTGACCGGATCTCAAAACAGCTTACAAAGCCGGCAAAGCTTAAATTTATGGGCTTTTCCATGGCTGCGATGTAACATTTTAATTGCTAACCTGTTATTTAATTTCTAACCTATTATTTCTTTTGTAAACAAAGCTTTGTGCTTCACTCCTGTCACTCCATAATATTAATGTAAAACAGCATTCACATATAAAAAACTGTGTTTTGGCGGACTACAACCGGTGCTACTCAGTCATCACGATGGTGCTTTACAACCGCGGCGGTGCGGTTGTCAAGTTCACAGGCACAGCCCTGTTTTTTTGATAATATAATATATAATAATAACAATGTTTAGATACAATAAAAGTGCAAACATTTACAAACAATAATAGAGAGGCCTGAAATAATCTGACACACCCAGTCCATGCCATGCCTGATATACAGGTCCTTCTAAAAAAATTAGCATATTGTGATAAAGTTCATTATTTTCCATAATGTAATGATAAAAATTAAACTTTCATATATTTTAGATTCATTGCACACCAACTGAAATATTTCAGGTCTTTTATTGTTTTAATACTGATGATTTTGGCATACAGCTCATGAAAACCCAAAATTCCTATCTCAAAAAATTAGCATATCATGAAAAGGGTCTCTAAACGAGCTATTAACCTAATCATCTGAATCAACTAATTAACTCTAAACACCGGCAAAAGATTCCTTAGGCTTTTAAAAACTCCCAGCCTGTTTCATTACTCAAAACCGCAATCATGGGTAAGACTGCCGACCTGACTGCTGTCCAGAAGGCCGTCATTGACACCCTCAAGCAAGAGGGTAAGACACAAAGAAATTTCTGAACAAATAGGCTGTTCCCAGAGTGCTGTATCAAGGCACCTCAGTGGGAAGTCTGTGGGAAGGAAAAAGTGTGGCAAAAAACGCTGCACAACAAGAAGAGGTGACCGGACCCTGAGGAAGATTGTGGAGAAGGACCGGTCCAGACCTTGGGGGACCTGCGGAAGCAGTGGACTGAGTCTGGAGTAGAAACATCCAGAGCCACCGTGCACAGGCGTGTGCAGGAAATGGGCTACAGGTGCCGCATTCCCCAGGTCAAGCCACTTTTGAACCAGAAACAGCGGCAGAGGCGCCTGACCTCGGCTACAGATAAGCAGCACTGGAGTACCCACAGTCAGTGATGGTCTGGAGTGCCATGGCAGCTGCTGGTGTTGGTCCACTGTGTTTTATCAAGGGCAGGGTCCATGCAGCTAGCTATCAGGAGATTTTGCAGCACTTCATGCTTCCATCTGCTGAAAAGCTTTATGGAGATGAAGATTTCATTTTTCAGCACGACCTGGCACCTGCTCACAGTGCCAAAACCACTGGTAAATGGTTCACTGACCATGGTATTACTGTGCTCAATTGGCCTGCCAACTCTCCTGACCTGAACCCCATAGAGAATCTGTGGGATATTGTGAAGAGAAAGTTGAGAGACGCAAGACCCAACACTCTGGATGAGCTTAAGGCCGCTATCGAAGCATCCTGGGCCTCCATAACACCTCAGCAGTGCCACAGGCTGATTGCCTCCATGCCACGCCGCAATTTCTTTCTGTGTCTTACCCTCTTGCTTGAGGGTGTCAATGATGGCCTTCTGGACAGCAGTCAGGTCGGCAGTCTTACCCATGATTGCGGTTTTAAGTAATGAAACAGGCGGGGAGTTTTTAAAAGCCTTAGGAATCTTTTGCAGTTAATTAGTTGATTCAGATGATTAGGTTAGTAGCTCGTTTAGAGAACCTTTTCATGATATGCTAATTTTTTGAAAGGAATTTTGGGTTTTCATGAGCTGTATGCCAAAATCATCAGTATTAAAACAATAAAAGCCCTGAAATATTTCAGTTGGTGTGCAATGAATCTAAAATATATGAAAGTTTAATTTTTATCATTACATTATGGAAAATAATGAACTTTATCACAAAATGCAAATTTTTTGAGAAGGACCTGTAATCTTGCATCAATCCTCTAGGCATACTGTAGTCTAGCTTTCAGCCAACATAAGCACTTTGAGTGAGCAAAAAACACTTGCCAAATCCAAAAATACACACCTAAGCATGTAAAGCACAACACACACTTATAAAAGCTCTTAAATGTTCAAGCTCTGACATGTGCAGAGTCATGCTTTGTTTCCTTACTTGTTAGCACCCCCTGGTGAGACTTTGCGGGCATGAGAGGTGACCAGCAGCCTGCGCAGGAAGTCCACACGTGTAGTCCTCCAGCGCTCAGGTGGTAGGATGTGCATGGCCAATATAGTGAAGTAGTGTGGCCCATCCACCTCGTACGAAGTCTCCATCCACTTCTCACCAGGCTGCTCTAAGAAGCTCTGTAGATTCTTTTCCTCTCGTGATGTGGCCCTTGTTCTATGGAGGAAGTCAGAAGAAAAAACGTTTAAAAACTGTAACATGTCAAAATGCATTGGAATTTAAATCTCATCTTTGATAAACGTACGTGTTGAGGACGTAAAGAACTGTGTGAATGATGTAAGGGATGAGGTGGATGTTGCTCTCGCGGCCTCCTCCTCCTGTGTCCACGCTAAAGGATTGCTCCATTGCAAAGCGCAGGAACAGCAGCTTGGTATCATGAATGTTGAGCTGGTATGTGGGTTCCCTTTGCCCTGTGCACTCTTGCAGATATGTGTTGTGCCTGCAACAGTACAAAATAAGGATATATTCTTGTAGATATTCAGGAGTTCATCTTAGTACTCATTTAAACTGGATGCAAGAATGACGTACCTTGCCAGGCAGGTGGCAAAGGCAGATTCGGGTACGTGTGGCCCCCATACTGGTAGGAGCCCATTGCACTTTGTGTTGGCATTCTGTAGTGCCGCACTTTCCCATTCCTCACGCCCTCTGGCAAGCCTGATTCAGACATACAGAGAGAAAATTATAAACCAAGCAAGATGTCTAAACCTTCCTTGATCAAATCCATTGTATTCGCAGAAATTTCACGCACCTGACAGCAGCAAGATGGCAGTCATAGTGGACTATGTTAAAGTGTGAGACAGTGCTGTAACCCTGCTGCTTGCGGGGTTTGTTCTCAAACTCCTCAAGGGCCACACGCTTTGTAAATGTGTAGATGCCCAGAACTTTGGTAGGCTGTGGAGTACAAAATATGAAGCGGCTGAACATTACCAATTACATTTCATTTTACTGTAGGTTGTTGTGTTGTTAGAGAAACAGACCTGGAACTTGTAGCCCTCTCTGCAAATACAGCAAGTCAACCCAGGTTCTTCTATGAGCTCCTCCATTTGTTTAAGCAGGGATGTCTTAGTCACCACTTGGCCCTTCTCATTGGTCTGAAACAAAAGCAAAAAATGGAAATATTTAAATTTAAAGACTTTTTTTTTCTGGTTCAAACATTAAGCTTCTATCTATATGTGCAACTCACTGTCATTCCCAGCGTGCCGAGAGCTTTCTGCCTCATCGCCATGGCCATGCGTTTCTTCTCTGCTCGAGTCTCCCTTCGAGCAGCATCTATCTTTAGGTTAACCTCGGCGTGCTCCCTTAGAGCCTCCAGAAGATTCTCTGCTAAAGTGCCGATACCTTCGTCACTGGACACCTGCTCCAGCTTGTGCAAATTGGTTATTGAATCTGTTCCGATTAGCATCTATAACAGGAAGAAATAGTTTAATTAATTTTTGTTGTGTGCGTATGAAATAATTATCTCAAACTAGTGGTTAAAGTATTACCTGTGTAGGGGGGTGTTGGGTGGCCAGACCACGCAGCAGTCTAAGGATGAACGGAAGGGCTGGTCGAGCAAGGAATTTCTTCCAAACGTCTGCATCCAGGCTACAAAACAATATGTATAGTCAGGGTTATCACTCTGTAAACAGTAATGTTTTTATAAATGGGAAGATAAATATTTATTATATATTTTTATTGTTTTATAATTTTATTAGTTAAAAAATACTTGGGATGAATTAATTTATATTGAATAAAATTAATAAATATGAACAAATTTAAACAATATACATACATTTATATTGTAAAATAAGTTGGGATGAATTAATTTATATTGAATAAAATTAATAAATATGAACAAATTTAAACAATATACATTCATTTATATTGTAAAATAAGTTATTTAAATATTTTTATTGGTTGAAATTTAGTATTTTTTATTTACAATATTGTCATACATGTCTGGGCGGGTCAGGGTGCGTTAAATATGTTAATAATTTTAACGCTATTTTTTCCATAATTAATCGCACCAAATGAACATGAAAAATTAACAGCACTTTATATATATATATATATACACACACACACACACACACACACACACACACACACACACACACACACACACACACACACACACACACACACACACACACACACACACACACCTATAAAATTATTTATTTTTGGATATGGATAAAAGATAATGTATTATATAAATACATATATCACTATTTATTATGAATAACAAAATACTGGATTGTATTTATTACACAGTATATTATAAATTATATTATAATTAATACATTAAAATGACATGATAAATTAATACATGCATATATATAATATATGCATTATATTTAGACATTTCATACTTCTTAGCACAGGGGATATGTTTCTTCATATAGTCCAGAGCACTCTGGGTGATGCCCTTCTGTAAGATGAGGTCTTTCAGTTGATGGCCATTACTATTGTTCTTGATTCCTGCAGCTATTTTACAGAAGCAGTCGAGGAAGATCTTGTCATCAGCACTGTGCTCCTCATCATACCTGAATGCGAAAACAAATGGTGTTAAAATCAGCAAACATTCTCCACTGTTTCAAGAAGTCAGTTCTAGGTTATAGAGATGGACAAACTCCATACTTATCGAAGTTGCAGCAGGGTTTAAAGCGCTCGACCAGGATGTGCATCTTCTCTAGTTCACCAAAGGACAGGTAAGGGATGATGCGGAGTAGCCCCTGTAGGACACTGGGATTTGAACGCACAAACAATGTGTTGATCTGGTCCAGCAGCATCACCAGCTGGTCCTTATCACCCGTCAGCAGCAGGTTACCCTGGAGGAGAAACACAATGGAGGAGAGATCTAAACACCACTGGCTCACTTCTATTTGTTAGTAATACTCATTGCACGAATTAAAATGTCTTGCTCACCTTGTCTTCAGACACAGTCTCGGCATTTGCCTCATCCAGGATGATCTCCATAATACTAAGAACCTGCTCTGCTATGGATGCTCCTCCACTGTCCTTGCTCTCCTGCTCTGCCACCAATGCCTGAAACACAACATCCAATTACAAATATCCTCTTAAATATTAAATTTTATCTCATAAGCACTAGCGCTGAATTCTTTTGGTATGTTACTTACCAGATTTAGCGTGCCCAACATAACATTCAGTGTGTTCATCTCTGGTTTCACCAGCTGCTGTCTGTTGACTTTCACTTTCACACAGTAACTAAATAACTTGAGAAGAACCTATAAAGTAAAACACAATCATTAGAATTGCCTCTGAGGTTTCTAAGGAATCTGTAGGAAGTGAGGAATTAGAGAGGTGAACTTCATACTCACGGTAAGAAGATGCCGGCCCTGTTTGAAATCTTTGATTCCAGAGAGCCTGTTCAACATGCACTCTAGACCTCCACACTGCGCCATCACTCCGGCCATCTTATAAACCTCCTCATCGTCCTCCTCTTCGTCTGCAAAGAGACAAAACACCAATTACAAATAAGAAACATGGGATAAACTAGAGGGAAAAAAACTGACAGGAATCTTAAGTCCTACAACATAACACTTACCTGTAGTTGAGTCCAAAGACTCAATGAACTCCTCTGTTGCATCTCCCAGAAGCCCCCTCATTCTGTAGATGATCCTCATTGGCTCACCCTTTATTGAAAGAAACAATATTTAAATCATGGTCGATAAGTAAAAAAGTAAAAGATTTTAAAATCATGAGCAAAAATAAAAAAAGTATCTCTAGCTCACCTCATTGGTGGGGCACCAGACCTTCTTATAGACCTCAGCAACAGACAGATCCAGACTAATGATCTTGTTATTGACAAGGAGCTGCAAAGAAAAGTCATGTTTAAAAATGAATGCAGATAATGTTCAAATAAAAGTAGATAAGATAAAGATTTTTTTCGTTGTCTTGAACAGTCTTTATCTTTTAAAAATTGTGTTTTCCCCCCTGCATTCTTCTAGTTGCACCACTTATTTGGACAAGCCACATTTTCATATATTTATAAAAATGTATTAAATACCCCATATATAACCAGGGTTGATAAGATTTTTAAAAAAAATGTTTCTGAAGTCTAGTTTCTTTAATTTAATTTAACAAATTTTAATACCTTTACAGGATTCTTTGATGAATAGAAAGTTCTAATGAACATTTATTTGAAATATACATTTTTGGAACATTTTCTTTACTATCAACTTTTGATAAATTTAATGCAGCCTTGTTGAATAAAAGTATTTTTCTTACAAAAATAAACTGAACCTATTTTTCTTTTACAAGGCAGTGTAATTGACCGTAAAATCTTAATAAACTTATTTCTTTTTAGAATGATTTAAAATAAGAATGATTTTGAAATAAAGCCACAGGACAATGGACTTTTGCAGATTACGTACCTCCATGCCACTGTCGTCTTCCAGTAGTGCCACAAGATCGCAATCCTGGCAGATTTTGTTCTTGATATCCCTCATGAGAGGGCCAATGCCTGGTTCGTTACTGCTGTATGGGTTTCCTGGCATACGGCCCTGCAGGAAGTCCTCCTGCTGTGGGTCCTTCTCCAGCGTAACAAAGAACTCCGTCACCTCATTCTCCTCCTTCATAGACGCGATTGAGAGAAATGAGCTTGAGCTTTTCCAAAAGATCATTTTTCCAAAAGCTATAGCCGAATGTCAATGAGCTGAAGTCTACTCACCGGATAAATGATGCTACACAACCGCTCGAAGATGAAGACAGGGGTGCGATAATCATCCAGATCGTATCGCTTTGCAGTTTCGATGCACACAGCCATGAATGCTTTGGTCTCCGACTCAGTTCCTACAAAAGAAGAAGCATTGAGCTGATATTGCCTCTAATAATGCAGCAACATCAGATAAGACCTGAAGGTGAAGGCTGGAACCTGTAGTCATATCTTCCAACATCTCCAGCAGCATGTCCTGGGTCTCATCAATCAGTTTAGTTCTCTGGACCACCAGCTTCCTCAAGCACAAGTAGCCGTTCAGGACTGTGCCAACCAACCGACTCTTAAAGTGACGCTTAATGGAATCCACCTCCACGAACGAGGACAGTAGGCCTGTATGAAAACAGAAACTGTTAAAAAAAAGTCACAAGCTCTCAAGAAGTTTTAGATGAATGAGTTTGACTTTATTGATCCTGATCAAATTGGACAAACTAAAATTCACCTGTTAAGCTCTTGAGGGCATATCCCTGCTGTAAGTCTGTGCTCAGTGTGGCCTCTTCAAGGGCGAGAAGATGAGCAATTTCCTGAAGAACACAAGTTCAGGTTAATGGAAATGACACATCCCCACTATATAACAGTATTGTATTTAGTTTCTGATGATACCTTGGTGATGAGGTTGCCAATATATGGCAGGACACCACGGGCAGCCAGATAAACCTTCCAGTGAGCAGGTTTGATGAGCTTCTGATACAAAGCCAGGTATTCTGCAGCACACTCTCCAGCGATGCTTAGTTCATCCAGATAACTAAAGAAAAAACAACAAAATCTTCAGTCTAGTAAAAAAAGGTCCCCTAAATATGACTCGCTATTGTCTATTGTGAAAATATTAGGCCAAAAAGGATTTTTTTATCCATCCATGTGATTTGTACCTTGTTAAAAGGTCCAGAACCTGTTGCTTGCGGCTGGGGATTGTTGTTAGAGCTTCGACGATAGTGCAAGCCGCTTGTCTCGCTGCCTGGGTGGCTGGGGTGAAGAGCACCTGCAAGAGGGGTCAGATTACATAAGAGCACATAATGGAGAACATAATCAGACACTCTAGAGACTTTTGAGGGAGCATTTACTTGTCTCAGCCAGTTGTTATGGCCCAGTTTGAGCAGGCGAGGGAACAAGCCTTCTGATCTAGATCTCATGAACCGCTTCCACTTCCACACATACTTCTCCATCAGGTACTGCCTCCTGATCTCAGCCTTATTCGAGGGTTTAGAGACGGTTTCCTGGCCTGGGAAAGACGAGAGTGCAGAATCAAGTAAAGGATTTCATGCAAATAGCTCACAGCATTGCTGATGCAAAATTTGGATATTTACATCTAGCAGGAAGGCACTTTTTCCAGGCTTCATAAGATGCTTTCGGGTCTTTTTTGAGCCAGAGCTGGGCCTGTGCGTGGATCTCGTTGTTATATGGCTTGACTGTAGTCAGGGATTCGACTGCAGTATCCTGTTAAAGAGCACAAGTCAAGTAAGTGCATCAGAACGTATTGATCAACACATCATCAGTACTATGAGTCTGTCGTACCTTGTTTTTCTTGCTGGTGGGGGCAGGAGGTTTGATGAGTTTTTGCAGGATCCTCAGGCACATCAGTGTAATGTTTTCCACCACCACAGGGGTCTTTATATTCACCGCCATCAGGAACAGACTCAGGGCTGAAAATGAAAATGAACAGAGGCATGAGAGTGTCGAACAACTACAGCTTGAGGATATATAAAATTTGACGTTTATCTCTGGAAATCCGTCACAGGACTCACCACAGCGAAGTCTGAGCTCCCAGCATCCTCCCTCCTTAGCAATGGAGTCTGTAAGAAGCAGCATTTCATACTGCAAACTACTGACCTGAATGAGAAATGACAACTGTAAGAACTAGAGTCAAGTAAGTACTAAAGACTAGTGGTCGACCGATATATCACCAAGGCCGATATATCGGCCAATATTTGGCATTTTTAGAATATCGGAATTGGCCGATATGTTTTTCTAATTGGCCGATGTGTTGGAAGCGGAACTTTTATTTTGACGGCGCTCCAGACTTTTATTTTGACGGGCGGCGCTGAGAACACCAGCGCCTGAGAAGAGAACGGCAGCGCCTGATGTCTCGATCACACAGCGCTCGCTCACATTCTCCGTCTTCATTAGTTTACGATCTCTGACAGTCATATCTAATACTTTGTTAGACAGAACTGGTAAACAAAGGTATGTGAAAAAGTAACAGATTATAGTATTTGTAACAGAAAAGCAGAGGTGGAAAGAGTAATAAAATATTCGACTCAAGTAAAAGTACTACTACTTCAATTAAATTTTACTTAAGTACAAGTAAAATTACCGGTCTAAAAATCTACTCAAGTAAAAGTAAAACATAGCTTTTTTAACAGCGGGGGGTGGGTGAACAGTGGGTGGAGTGGGGGGACTCTCCCGTGTAGGGTTGTAATGGTATGAGATTTTTACAGTATGATAACGTCTCAGAAAATATCACGTTTACAGTATTAATCAATTTTTAAATAAACGCTATTATTAAATGATGGTTATTATTATTATCATCAGTTAAAATGACAGTTAAATTAAAGAAAACAGGTTTTTTTGGGGTTGAACAAATGCTTATATTATAACAAACTTGAAATCATTTGTTGGTTTTGTTTATTAAAATTTCAATAGAACATGTCAAATCAATTAAATTCAATAATTGATAATGAATTAGATTAACAACTCATTTTTAACATTAATAATTTATAAATTTTTTTAAGAATAATATAGTCCTATGAAATGTATTTTATTCAGAAAATTAATGTTTCTTTTTATGATTTAATCCAAATATATTATCAAAAACGGTGGCAGTCAAATGAAAATTTAAACTTGTGTCCTTTTATTTTTTGGGGAAGATCTGCAAAAACAGATTTACTAAATTAAACCATGGACAAAAAATATATGCTTTAATTAATGTTTAAATAAATTGAATTATTATTGTTGTTGTTATTATTATTATTATTATTTTGAGAAGTACGTTCTATTGTATGCCTACAATAGTAATATATTTCTGTCATAATCTCTCCTAGTTAAACCAAACTTTTATTTTGATGGGTTGTAGTGAAGACCTGTTTCAAAGTGTAAACCTATTTGACAATGGTTTTTCTCAAATAAAATGATGAAAATGCTCATTAGGCGTTCTCTCAGAGCAGCTCTGGAAATGTTCATGTATTCATCATGTACTCAAATTGTTTGTGAGAGGCTGAAAACACCACGCGTACTTGAGTATGTACAGTAGAAGACAAAGTGGAGCAGCTCATTCACACCGATTCACACAGAACAAGCAGGTTATATATTTACATTGCAGTATTTTTGCGCTTAAATATTCACAGACCATGTCGCGATTGGATTTATTGCACAGTTCTACTTTCCATGTAATTCATCCATCCATCATTTTGCGTGTTTTGCGTGATATTGTCTGCGTTATGTAAATTCCATTTTCATGACCGGATTCCGGGATTCCCTCTGCATCACGTAAATCATTCGGCCTTGCGTTATAATCGGGACATACGTTTATCTGCAGGAGAGATGGTGTCCTATGTAGGCTATCCTCCTTTTGCAGCCACTTTGTGTCCACATTTTTTGCAAATTGGATATCTATCCTCGAGGACTACCACACTTTTTTACATCCAAAGTATTTCCATACTGGCCATAATTCGCTTCATTAGAATGCAAGGGCGCTTCGCTTTCAGCTGGGTCTGCGTCACCTTTTTTGCGTGTTTGTTCTCCCGCCCTTCAATCAATGCAGTAGTTTCCGAAGTCTGATTTTTTTTTCTCCCTTGTATTATTATATTTTACTCAGTAACGGATATGATTTCAAATGTAGCGAAGTACAATACTTCAAACAAAACGTACTTAAGTAAAAGTAAAATTACAGATTTTAAAAACTACTTTAAAAAGTAGAAGTACACAAAAAAACGACTCAATTACGTAACGCGAGTAAATGTCATTCGTTACTTTCCACCTCTGCAGAAAAGGCAAACAATCAGGCTTAATACTTGAGCATTTGCTGAATGTTGACGGTAAATGATAATCTACATCATTTAAACAAATCTCTAAATATCTAATAAACATTTAATTTCACAAACCTTGCAGATTTAATCGAATCCAGCTGTGATATCTTGTGAAGTGTGCATTGTAGCCTTCATAAACGTGTTACTGCGAGTGATGGTCGGTCCGTGTGAAGTGAGTGAATGCAAACAGAAGATCAGCTTCACAAGAGACGCGATCGAAACACTTTAAATCCTCAATTTTAAAATATGCTGCGTTATATCCAGTTGCCCACTGTGTCATATTCATATTGTTTTCACTGTGTGCTGTATGTAAAATTAGCATTACATTGTCTTTATTTGAAAAAATATGATTACCAGTTCGCACGAAATTACGGAGTGCCCTGTTACAGTGTTTACTTCCTTTTTATTCACATATTTATATATTTTTAAACAATTACTTTATTTGTGAAAAATACTGTAATAGGATTGCAGATTCAAGAAGTTGCCATCTAAAGTATAAGCATGCTTATTTTAAGGATTTGTTTTCTAATTTATGAAATATTGATTAAAATAAATATAAAGTGTGTATATATATATATATATATATATATATATATATACACATACATTTTTTTCTCTCTATTATATCGGCCATCGGCCACCCTGCTCTCTAACATATCGGCATCGGCCATCAAAAAAACAATATCGGTCGACCACTATGAAAGACCTGCCACATGCATCAAAAAAAAAAACAGTAGTTCACCATAGCTAGACGTGATCTTTAAAATGTACTATGTAATAAATACCAGGTCAGGGTTGGCCCAGTGTCCTTTAAGGGCAGCTGACACCTTGGCAATAATGAGGTCATTCATCTGTTGCGTGGCCTCTGGGTGATCTCTGCAAAATACATTGCCATAAAAGTAGTGAGCAACTTGTAAACACCATTAGTTATTCTCTTCAGAGTTTTGTGTGTATATACCTGGTGAGCAAACAGACGAGCTGACGGACCTCCTCCCTCATGGCTCCGGTGCCGCGGCGCAGGTTGTACTCAAACAGCTCTCGGATGAGGCCCTGCAGTACCAGGATCTGCCTGATGGCAGTGTTGGTCGCCAGTGCGCGCAGCAGAGTGATGCAGTGGCCCGTAACTGCGGACGCACAGCCGTAGCACTTGGTGGAGGACGTGTGTCCACAGCCCAGCACAGACAGGGCTCGGTACTGGCTGGCTGTGAAGGTGGGCTGGGTTGAGGTGCGGGATGATTTGGTAGCTGCTTCCCGCTGCTGCAGGTCATACTCCAGCAGCTCCTTGCGCGACGCAAGCACTTTCTGAATAAGTAATAAAAACAGAGACTCTACAACATCCATTTTTATAGTAAATTTAACAATAATACTTATTTAATAGCATATTAAGTTAAATATTAATATTTACATAAGTATAATAAATGATCATCAACATTAGCAACATAATTAAATTATTATATAATTTATAATTCAATTAAATATTTACATACAATTATTTAACTTTAATAGAATATTAGTTGCTACTGAAAATTGCTATGGTATGAAAATTGGTATTAGTACCGTAAAATTTTGTTTTGCAAAAATATTATTCTTGACTACCATTCTGAGGTATGTTTTCTGAAGCCAACTATGCTCGCAAGTTCCATCGTTACCATCATAATTATATACTTACGACCAAAGTTGGCTTACGATGCTTTCGGGAAGCCCACCCCTGGTATAGTAACAGCTCTATTGATCGCTAACCTGGATGATTTTGGAGAGCTCATCGAATGAAGTCTTGCAGTCTCCGCTGTATTCCTGTGCCAGCTGCTGAATGTACCGGTTAACACAGGCAGTGGACGTGCCCAGACCAGCACCTGCTCCTGTATCATCCTGAGAAAAAATCATGAAAACATGAATGACACACCCAACACTCTTTTGGGCAATTCAAAAGAGAAAAGACATTGATCTGTCTGAAACTGATCAATGCTAACAGACTGACCTGTGGTTTCTCAGGTGCAGCCTCGTTCACTTTGGACAGCAGACTTTCCAGCTGCGGCCGGTGGCCCATGAGCTGGTGGTAAACCCGGTCAGCCTTGTCGAGTAGAGTGTTAATGTTGGTCACAGCCTGGACACAATAAAACAGTAACAAATGTTTTAGTAAGAGGATCATTTAGACTATATAGATTGTGTAATGTAAAACAGAAATGTGTACAACACCAAAATAAAACGAGTCCTACAAACAGACCGGGTTAAGTCAGGAATAAATGGATATTTATATATTGGATATTTATGCCTGCCATACCTTTTTCCTGTCTTCTTCATTTTCTATAGGATCCACTGCACAGCAGGGTTTTGCATACAGCATAAAGTCAAAGCGTGCATATTTACAGAAACCACAGGCATTGCACAGGAACGGGTCCTTTTCGTCGTAATTAATGGACCTGGAAAATTCAAAACAGACAATTACAACCTCAATTTCAGTGTAATTCTGTCAGTTTCTTGGGTCTTTGTACAATATTACATTTTAAAGCACATCTCAACATCCAGACCCTCCGTACCTGCACTTGTGACACTGATACACGTTCTCTCCGCAGTTGCCGCATACCCCTGGGTTGGCAGGGACAGAGGCGCTGCAACGAGGGCACTGCAGGGTCTCTGTAGACGCCTGGTAGTTCTCATAAAAATCTGAGAATTCAATCATGAGGTTGGAAGCCACAATGGGGAGAGGGAGGTCGATCTTCACTTCAGTTTGGCCTGGAGTCAACTGTACCTTCTTAGCTTTGTGCCAGCGAGCAGGTCTGTGTACACACATTTCAAATTATTTAAATCTATCAACAAACATCTACAAATACAGTCAGTAAAAATGCGCATGTTTTCTGATTAGCATGCTCACTTGTTCTTCAGTTCTACGATGGCCTGTACAGTCCTGTTGTTGTAGTAGAGGTTGATCGTGCGAACCATCTTGGTTCTTTTGAGATCGCCAATCTTCACGGTGACTTTGCTGATAGTGTGGCTGCCAATCAGCTTCACCACTTGCTGAGTGGTAGTGTAACGGGTGTCCACTTTGATAGATGAGAGTTTGATGTTCTAATAGCAAAGGGAATAAAGCAGGCCAACATTCAGACCCATAGCATTTAAAACAAGCATTTAAATGTGACATGTCATGAACGTCACTCACAGAGAAGGGCACTTCAGGATTGTTGCACACCAAGCAGGGATCACTCTCCAGGTAAAATCCATCAAATTCCACCAGTCCAGACAGGGTGCTGAGAAGATAAGTGTCAAGAGATGAAAAATTCAGAGATGTTCTCACATCCATGACCCAAAATATCTTCTAATGAGAGCATGCTGGGAACACTTACTTGTATATGTTTGAATTGGGATGATTGGTCAGGATGTGGTTTTGTGCTCTCAAAATTTCTACAGCTTTTTGAGAGTATTCCTTCAGCTGGAAAACACAGAAACAAAACATTAGGTGCAATCCAACAGTCACACCAACATTTTAAATCTATTACAAATTACACTACTGTTCAAAAAGTATAATCAAATTCTACAGTCATCTTAATAAACAATCTCATATTTGAGTATGACTACCTTCTTTTCTGTCTGAGGTGTTTTGAGGGAGAAATATCCGAGCAGGTCCACAAATTGAGCAGCTTTACGTCCATAAGCAGGTAATTCTGGCCAAATGGCCCACATCAGGTCGAGCAGCAACTCCTGCTGGGATTTGTTTGAGTTCCTGAAAAATAAATTTTCAGTTTAACGTGATGGTTTAAGTTCAAAGCACTGGACCCAAGGTAGTGCATTAAGAGAAGATTCTTGCTTCTAAGTACCTGTAGATATGCAGCGCGAGGCAGTGAGCTTGCCAGCGCACAGATGAAGAGTTGGACTCGAGTAGGAAGCAACGCAGGAACTGAATGAGAGTCTCCTTATCTGCAAATTTGTTGAGCTGACTAACAAGAGCTGTACACAATTGATCTTCTTGACTGCCAGCTCCATCCCCTGCAATAACACAACAGGAACATTGAGAAAGGTGTCATGGAATATTTTTTTTGATTTTTAATCCTAAATGAAAGTGGTTCAATGATAAAAAAATTGATGAAAGATCATTGAAAAAAACATCGAACCTTCTTTGTCCTTTTCCTTGTCCTCTTTCTTGCTCTTCTTGCTGGAGGATTTGCTCTGAGAGGGCTGAGATGTCCCTGAACCTCCACCTGAAGATCCTGTCGAGGCTGCCAGGACTTTACTGCCACATAAGGCGCAAGAGAGCAGCTGCAGCAGGACCGGAGAAACACCCTCATCTACTAGAAAACTCACTTGCAGCAGGAAGTACAACACCGCTACACAAAGACAGAGACAATTCGATTAGTACCACATGTGGCTTTACTGTTTGAGCAACAGGAAGGCTTAGTTGTTCTAGTTCTCTTAGTTGTCGAGTCATCAATTCCGAAAGGGAAGCAAAAATTTATCAAATTTGCACCCTGAAAGCAATGCAAAACGCTTTGGATAAAAGAACATTGTACACTTACAGTCATCCTTCATGCAGAACTTCTGCCAGTTGATTGTTCTCTGAGTGGCTATTTCAGCACATGCTTTAAGGTGTTCCATCTGTGTAAAAGGAAAAAAAGTTCACACAAATCCAATCTAAAAGAAGATTAAAAATCGTAGGGCGTCACACATGCCTGTTACTCACCAGACTAATGAGAGTGTCATACTGCAGAGCGGAGCCAGATGTTGCTGTAACGATTCCTCCCCGCAGGAAGATGCCCTGCTCCTCCAGAAGCTTCTTGATGCCACGCACGTGAGAGTCAAGCGTGTGGAGGTCTCGGAGTTGGCGGTACTTCTCTTTGGATCCGCAGATGAACAGCAGAAGCTTCCTCACCTGTCGCCTCACAAACGGCGTCTGCTGGATCATCAGATACTGGAAGATAATCGAAAGGGGGGACATTTAATATTTAACAATATTACTGATCTGCCTGCACTGACAACATTATATAAGAACTGAACTGAGCTGGACGATGACACCACTGTTTTCTGTGGCTATATACACTGAACAAAATTATAAACGCAACACTTTTTTTTGCCCCCATTTTTCATGAGCTGAACTCAAAGATCTAAGACTTTTTCTATGTACACAAAAGCCTATTTCTTTCAAATATTGTTCACAAATCTGTCTAAATCTGTGTTAGTGAGCACTTCTCCTTTGCCAAGAAAATCCATCCATCCACCTCACAGGTGTGGCATATCAAGATGCTGATTAGACAGCATGATTATTGCACAGGTGTGCCTTAGGCTGGCTAAAATAAAAGGCCCCTCTAAACTGTGCAGTTATAAATGCAATTATAAAATATATAATTGAACTAAATTTAAAAAAAAATTCCAACAAAAATGAACCGTCACTGAACTTACTTAAGCTGGACTATAACGCAATTTTCTTCTAGATCTGCTGTACAGCAGAAACAAACTTTGTTGCATTATTTTCCTGTTATCACTGTAAAGCTGCTTTGAAACAATCAGTAGAGTAAAAAGCACTATATAAATAAAAAATAAAGGTGAAAGAGGTTGATGCATGCTGAAATATTCATTGATAACTCTTCAGCACAGGCCAAAAGCAAATTACGTGCATTACCTCTGACAGGAAATAGAACCAGGAGTGATCAAAGATAGGCGGTGGGATGCGCGGGTTGGCGTCTGCGATTTTCTTGATCTGGTAAGGCAGTCGGAGGACCATCTCGGTGAGGAGCTGAGAGTATGCCTCAAACACATCAGCAGCATGGCCCTGAGAAACACCCACAATTTAAAGATCCGGATATTTCCTTATAGAATATATTTAACGTTTGGGTAAGAGCAAGCTTTTTAAGAACTGGTCTGTACCTTGACATATTGACGCAGGAAGAAGGGGCTCATGTCTGGGGGTGAGGAGGAAGTGTGGGGTTTAAGGAGCTGACTGGTGGCCGTTGGCTCTTCCTCACCCTGCTGGGTCTTCCAGAAATCCAGCAGGGATTTAAGCACATGCAGGCAGTAGTCTATAGCTCCCATGCTGAGCAGAGCGGTAGCTGTTGCGTTGGAGATGAGAGAAGACGACTGGCGAGAAAACAGATGAAGCTGAATTATTTAAAGGTTTTTTTACACTCACTGCTCTGCAAAGTAAACCTTGTAGCATGTAAACAATAATATTAGAAATTAACTAGATTTAAACTTACCAAAGCAAAATATATTGTTACATTTGAGGTAAGCTTTTAGGCTTTTTTTGCGTACATTAAATTATGAGAGCCACTTTGCTCTTGTAATGACACTTTTCTATTGGCTGAATCAATACTCTGGATCATTATTGGAAAAATAATAAATGCACATATACATATAACACATAAGGGGCCGTTCGGACGTGCTGCTTTGTGGAAACTATAGCTGGTTAAATAGATGCAAGGCAGGAGGACTATCAGAACTCAGTATACAAACAGATGCCAATCAAATTAATGTTCAACAATTATGTCATCAGCTACATTTTAAATACTTAATATTTTATTAAATGTAAATAATAGCAGATTTAAAACTACTTCATTTCTTAAAAGTGTACTTTAATATCCAATATTTCCTAAACGTGTATAAGAAAATAAACAAGAATTTAAAGTTAAAATGTATTTCTTATTTAAAGAATTAAATATAATTTTAATCTTAAAAAACTTATTTTGTAAATTTACAAAATCTAAACAGACCTAAGAGTGAAATAATTTATAAAGCATTTGTGCTCTACCATAAAAATATTTTCTTTTAAAGAAATTAACAATTTAGTAAGGATACATTAAATTGATCAAAAGTGACAGTAAAGACTTTTACAAATGTAAAAAAATTCTATTCTAAATTGTTAATTATAATTAAATTAAAATTCTTTTGAATTTTCTATTCATCAAAAAATCATGAAAAATATGAAGCACAACTGTAATCAGAAATGTTTCTTGAGCATCAAATCCTATTAGAATGATTACTGAAGGATCACGTGACACTGAAGATTGGAGTAATGATACAGAAAATTCAGCTTTGCCATTACAGGAATGATTTACTTTTTAAAATATATTAAAATTAAAAACAATATTATTCATTTACAATATTTCCACCACTGAATAATTTTTTTTCTTCTAAATAATAATTGCAACTTTTTATCTTAATTCTGACTTTATAACTCGCAATCTGAGGGAAATAAAGTCCAAATTGCGAAATATAAATGTGCAATTAATGTGCGAGTTTATATCATGCAATTGTAAATCTATAACTCACAATTGCGAGTTTGTATCTTGTAATTCTGAGAAAAAAAGTCACAATCGTGAGGCTCAAAGTTGTATTTACATTGTTTATTTTTTTATTCAGTGGGGAAAACAAGTTTCTATAAAATGCAGCATTGGTGAATACAAGTGACTTTTTTCAAAAGCATCTTACCGACCTGAAACTTTTGAACAGTTGTGTATGGTCAAGTAGTTTGTTATTAAGTTTAATTCTAGGGCTATGTATCGTTCAAAAATTTTCAATATCGATACCATGACTTCGATACCGGTTCCTGAACGACTTTTATCGATACCAATTTATGAACAGATAATGTTATAGCAGAGACTGTAACATTAATGTGAAGAGGGGAAAAAACAAGATAGCTAAACTGTTAATGCAGCTAACCTTAAAGTTAAGCACACTTTACAAGATGCCTAGTTTAATGTGAGTTAATTCCATTTTCCCTGTTAAAATTCTTCTGGATTCCGTTTTTTTCCCCCATTTAAATTTTTCTGGATGGTTAAATTAATTTGTATTAAATCAAAAAGCATGTGTAATTAATTTAAATCATGAAACGTGTTCAATTTAACAGCAATTTAAGTTTAACAATTATAATATTTTTCAAATTCCATTTGATTTTTACCCACTTCTTTGTTTAATTTTGTCTATATTCCATTTTAATGATTTAATCAAAAACATAACTAATTAATTGAATTCATAAAAAAAACTTAATTTATTTATTTTTGAATACAATAACAAATTGTATACAATAACAAAAGGGCCCAATGAAATGTTTTTTTTTTGGTATTTAATTAATTAATTTTTCTGGTAATCAAATGAAGGCATAAAACATTAATTTATCTTTTATTAAAATGAAAATAAAAAGGCTCTTTAATTTTTTGCCAAACAAGCACTACACAACAGCTGCTTATGGACGTAAATGAAATTTTGTTTTAATATTTTTATTATTATTATTATTATTAGTAGTAGTAGTATTACATTAAGATGAACATTATACTGTACAAGAGTAATATATTTCTACCGAAGTTTCTTTGTTAAACCAAACTTTTATTTTGACGGACCTTCTGTGACGTGATGATAGTTTGTCTCAAATGAAATCTTGTCAAAGTGAGAATATTAAACCGCAAAGGGACTATTTAAATATGAACCCTAGATGTTCTGTGCAATGAATGGCCCAGACGCCCACGCAGATCCCTTTACTACACAGCATGTGTGACGCACGCGGTGCTTGTCTGCGCCATTCTTTGCACCGCAGTGATCGCGCACTGTTGCCATCAAGCCGACGTAAACTAGTGTTTCCTTGATGCCTCACCACAGCCAGAACTTGATTTGCGCACATCATGCATGCTGCATGCTTATTGTTTCACTGACGTTGAAAAGATTAACCCCTCAGGTATCGAAATTTGGTACCAAATGACAAGAAATTTATTTGGTACTCGATGGTATCGAGGTAGCATCGAACTCGATACCCAGCCCTATTTAATTCTCAGACTTAGTGGTTCAAAATAAATCTTTTAACCTTCAGAACAAAGCTTTGTGAGTACCATATTACCATAGCGAAGTTGACAGTTACCTCAGAGGAGGATTTTGAACCAGACTTGGTGCGGGACATGAAGACACTGAGGAGCCTCATGATGACCAGGTGCACCTCGTTTATAGAGCAGCGCTCATTCTTCTTTGAAACATCCTGGAAACCAAAAATTACATAATCTACATTCTGTACATCTATATATTCCATCTATCTATGTCTCCTGTATATATGTATATTGATAATATAATCTATAGCCTGGTTTAACAGACAAGGCTTAGATTAAGCCAGGATTAAAGCTTTGTTCAATTAGGACATTTAAGTAGCTTTTATAAATGTGCCTTAGGAAAAAAAAAACATTACTGGTGTCCATCTTGAGACAAAACAATGGCACAGATAAGGGAATAAGCTATGTCAGTGAAAGTTGCTTTCAGTTAAAACAGCTCAAACAGGCATTTTAGTCTGGGACAAGCCCTTTAGTAAGGGCTTAAGCTTTGTCTGTGAAACTGGGGGTATATATTCCAAACTAGAACAATGCATTTAAGTTAAGTTCTTGCAATTTAGTCTCACCTTCTTGTGCATGCCGAGCTCGGCAATGAGCTGGGCCAGAAGGTCGTCCAGTGCTCCCTTGTCTTTCTCGTCTTCTCCATCTAGATCTGTGGTCAGCATGAGGATGACCTGCATGTAGGGAATGGCCTGAACTCCACCAACAGTGTGGAGCTGGGACAGGTGCTGCAGGAGACGCTCCAAGAGCATTAAACGCACCATGTGCAACCTGTTCAGAGGAGCGAGACAGGCAAATAGACAGTTATTATCTCCTTTTATAAACTAGAATAAAATATGTTTCTGTATAAGAAATCCATCATGTAGACAGACCTGTTGCTTGTGTGGATGTCGCCCTCTGTCTCTCCTTCTCCTTCTGATCCGTCTCCTTCATGCTGTGCAGTAGTGGTGCTGATGGCTCCAGTGCTGGAGCTCACGCTGCCTGGTCCAGCAGGGTGTCCTTCAACAGTCGTGTCCCCGTAAGCACTGCTGCGGCCAGACACTGAAAAAACACAAATTGTCCTGAGTGGATGAAACTCCCCAAAACAACCACTTTAAAATCATTTATGTTTAAAAACATCAAACAAACAGTAAAAATCAAGTCTTACCATTGTGTTCACCGGCAACCGAGTCGACGGCACTGCCTCCGCTCTCAGAGCCCACGCTGCCCCCGTGCTCGGCGGGAGAGGTGCGCAGCGTGGAGCCGTCTGTGGCCGCTGTGCTCCCCTCATCATCCGAGGCTGGGGCTGAAAGCATAACCAGAGCTGTTACAGGAAAAAAACAGCAGGCTTTGCTAAGGGGGGGGTTTCTAAAGGTGCACACGAACATATACATAGAAAAATAGCCATATGTTTGAAAATTGGAAGAAACAATGACATGAAGGGATGACAGAAGGAATGGTGGGTGAGCATGCAGAAAGAGTTTTGTGGAGAGATGTGTGCAGTTACCTGATGCAGTGGTGTCTGAAAGGGTCCCTGCATCCAAAGATGAGGAGCTGGGGGCCTGACCGGACAGACCCAGACTCTGTAGACCAAGAGCACTGCTGCTGCTGCCTGCAGACACAGCATACATTCAACATTAGACCCCTGATGGTCATAACTAGCTAAAAAAAACAAAAAAACATGGATGCTGGTTTCTCTCTGAGGGCGGAAAAGTGGAAACAGTGACCTTGCTGGTCTTGTTGCAGACTGAGAGCTATAGCCAGCTCCACCATGGTCTCGTCATCAGCATCTGGGGGGATGTCCAGCATGGGTGGGAAGCCCTCCGCCCCCGCCAGCAGAGCTTCCAGAGATGAGGGGTTCCCATTGCTCACATTCTCTGCCGTCTCCAGCACCATAGACTCTGACTGCAGATCAAACCGAGAGAAAGAAGAGGATTATATAACAACCGCCTTCTTTAAATACAGAAGTTTGAACAAAGACTTAAAGCAACTACCTCCATCGCAAATGTTTTATGACAGTGTAATATATGTTTTACCAGTGGCAGGTTTATTTTGGGGCTGGCTGTTTAAAGCATGAAGCATTAAGTAAATTGAGCTGCTGAGTTTATATTTGTGCATCATTATTCGTTGTGTGTATCCACTTGGTAAAAGTTGCTTGGAGATAAGTTAACGCACTTTTACTCACAATGATTATTTGTTCATTACCTGTTATATTAATATATAGTAAAATATTAGACGTGCAAGATTTAAAAAATCATATTACTGCCCAAAATTAAATTCAAAACTGAATTATTTAGTCAAAATTTGATTATATTATTTTATATGATTCAATTACATTAATATTTCACAATATTACGGTTTTATTTTATTTTTAATCAAATAAATGTTGTTTATGAGAATTCTTTCATAAAAAAAAAATCTTACGGACCCTAAATGTTTGAATAGTAGTGACTATATGAATTAATTACAAAACCAATCCAAAATAATCAAATCAGTTCAGATCAAATCAAACCACGGCCCAATTTAAGAGTGAATTTCACAATCATCAAGTAATAAAAAACAATCATTGTCAGATAAGTTATTAACACTCTTAGGGTCCAATAGAAGGACTAATAGTGGCTGCAAAGCTCACCACCATCTCAAAGTCTCCGTGGTCCACCTCGTTTTGCTCTTGACTCTCCTGCCTTCCGCCTTCCCCTCCCGTCATGTTGGAGGACTGCATCTTCTCATCAGCATCATCATCATCGTCGTCATCTTTATCTCCTAGCACATAAAAGCATTGTTTGAGGTTGATTCATTGAGGTGTGCGTGTATGATTTAAGTCACAAAGCTGAAAGGCACAGCTCATACCCATGGGAGTGTTGGAGCGTGGGGGAGAAGGCAATGTCACATGTCTGCGCTTGTTTCTGGGTCTCAAAACTCTAATCAGCGCCTGTTTGCAAGCAAAGCTCACCGAGGTGTCCTGTAGACCAAAAATATTAGATTACAATAATAACGGTTCTCAAAGATATAGATTATATCTGAAAAGAATGACAACGGGATACATACAGGGCAGAGCAGCATCTGCATGTAGATTTTGGATGCCACATTTATGTAATCCAGCTCACAGGTGCAGTAGCCATGAATTATATCAATTAGAGCATTCACTGTGGCTTCAATGTGAGTTAGACCTTAGAAAAAAACAAAACAATGTCAGTATTTTGAAACAATACATCCATGAACTCTTCAAATCAATCCGACCACATACCTGGCAAACAGGCTGGAGCCAAAAAGGCATTCTTGGGTTTGAGGGCATGAAGTTTCCAGAAGTTAGTAACCAGTTGCATGATGAAGCTACAACTCTCAGTATCATATTTCAGGCCATCCTTCCCATCATCACCTACATCTGACAAGAGAAAAACTGCCTGTATTAAGAAGCACATAAAATGACTACAAGATGAACGTACAAGAGGTTTAATGAGCGTACCAGTGTCTGATTGAGGAAGTCTGGACTCGGTGAAGTGCACAAGGTTATTGGGTCTCATGATGGCGATGGAGCGGGCTGTGATCACCAGCCTTTGGAACACATCAGGGTCCAGCTCCTTCCCTTCTTTACTGCAGCTGTTCAGACACTGTACTGCGTTGCTCAGCAGAGACTGATCCTAAATACAGATTCAGCACCAGTTATAAAGCTGAACGTAAAGACATGGTGATTCAGGTTTAACACAGGATCAGTTTCTAATCAGCAGTGATCATGTGTACCTTGTGGTTGTGGTAGGCTGTGCGGCTGGTGTGCAGGCTTGCCAGGAGGCCTTTGGTCTGTTGCAGTACTCCAGCAGGAGTGGGGATGGACAGGAGGAGAGTGGCCAACTCTAGAGCCGCAGTTTTATTTTTCTCCTATAGATTTTAGGGATGGAAAAGCATCACACGAAAATGAAAATTTCAATCAAAACAAACAGAAAAAACAGTAGTTTCGCTATTTGTTATAAAAAAGTGTTGCTATTTTTAACCATTTCATTTTTTTTAAAACAAAATATAAACATTAGATGAAAAACTTAAACTAAAATAAGTAGTTGCATTGACAACTGATTGAAATAAAAAGTTGACGTTGAAGCAAATTTTTTTTTTTTTAATTCAAATGAAAACAAAAAATATATTAAATTAAAGGTAGTGGGAAATATTTACTTGAAATAAATACTGTAATAGTACATAAATAACACTGGCTTTAATTTCAATAAAACAGAAATCAACACCAACAATTTTGATTATTTCTGAAACCAAATTTGTTACTACAGCAAATACAGAAATCCCATTCAATTATTTACAACTTAATTATTTACATAAATAATAATATATGCTCTGCAGGCCAATATAATAGTCATGTTGGAACTACACCATCTTAAATTGTAGAAATGCGCTATACACAGTCAACCAATGGCTAATTTATTCCAGAAGCAAAAACGTCCAAGTTAATCGAGATAATGTGAGTAGCATTTGGCAAATCATGTGATCTCAACATGGCGGTCACCATGACGGACACACTCCATGCACAATAAAACTTTTATTAGGAAAATGATATGATTTCATCTTATTCGAATGTACATAATTTTAAACATACATCCAAAACAAATATTTTCTTGTGTAAGACTCAGTAAATCAGAAAGGTATACTTAAGGCAAAATTGACTAATCCTATAGACAAGGTACTACCTATACCTTATGATTTTTTTTCTTTTTAATTTTTGGACCAACTTGTACTTTTGATATCCCTAATCTCAAAGAGAATATCTCTTCCTTACCTTTTCAACGGGGGAGCCAACGGCAAAGCAGCTCTCTAAAGCTTCCAGTGAGCTGACCACCAACCTAGAGATCAGACAACAGTTAGATAGAGAAAGCAATGCATTATATTTAAATTATAGCAGTCCAAACTAACATATTCAAGTTCTACACCATTCTCAAAGCATTGTCATTATCAAACCATAACACATTATCATCAAACATTAAGAGTTTTAAAGAACAACTCCTGTGTGATTACTAATGTCTTTATAAATGCTGTAATTGTCCTGCATGATCTTCACCAGAGCAAGCTCAGTCTGACTGCTCTCTCTCTCACTCACTCACTCACACACACACACACACACACACACACACACACACACACACACACACACACACACACACACACACACACACACACACACACACACACACACACACACACACACACACACACACACACACACACACACACACACACACAAGCAGAGAAAGGGCGGTTACTAACCGGTCCAAGGCTGATAAGGACTCAGTTTCACAACTTTTTTTATTGTTTTAGGGAGCAAAGAAAAAGAAAAATGTGTGAGGATCACAGAAAAGAAATACGTAAAAATGATTTGTATGTCAAACACAGGAAACGATTGCATGCAAGCACGAGGTCATTATGATGGCAGCCATGCACTGGACACGTCACGCGCACACCCCCCCCACTCCCTCCTCTATCCTCTGCTCTTCGTTTTAGTTACGTTAATCGACATCAAGTACGGACACTTTAGAGACAATAATATAGATTAAATGCAGTTTAAGGGAAACAAAGACAGAAAACATCATGAATTATTTTTTTACAGGAAATCAAATCAAGTAACAGGTTGAAATCAGAGCACACAGGTTAAGGTGACAAGTGTACCTCTCCAGTACAGTGCCGGTAGTTGCGATGGGGCTGGTGACGTCACTTTCCCCGGTCCCGTTGCCCTGGTTGAGGTTGGGGCTGCACACGTTGTTGACTGCAGCTGAAGGAAAGTCCTCCGGTGGCTCATCTGGCCAACCGAACTGCTCTTTGGTTTTGCCATAAATCTTAATGGAGTCCAGCATGGTGACCCCTGCTGGGTCGACTGAAGCACCAACTGAAAAAAAAAACCACACGTGAAAATTGTCAAAATACATATTATAATATATTAGTAATACAAGTAATACAAATATTTACTTTATTATAAAGGTTATAATTTCACAATATAATGTGTGAATTAAAAATAAAATAAACTTGTTGACCTTGTTACATGCACTTATTGTTGTAATAACAGTAAATTATTATAACTAAACCAAACCCTAATCTTAACCCTATCGTAAGTAAATAGTACTTAAATGTAGAATTACTTAAAATAAAGTGCAACCATAAAAAGTAATATTATTTTTAATGTAATATTATAGTGTAATTGGTTGCATTATATAATTTAATTGAAATCTGTCAAATGTTCATGTCATAACTTTTTTCTTTTAAAATTAATTTTTATAATTCATATTATGCTAGTTTTATAGTAAAATAGATATCCAATTAATAATAATAAGTAGATGAGTAGGTGTGTCCAAAATATTCACTGGTAGTGTACATGAAAGTAGTTCTGATATCTGTTGGGATCTTACTGAAAATGGAGAGCTTCTTGTCTGCCTGAAGGGCTTCCTCACGAGTGAAAGGGAAGTCAAACCAGCGGGAGCGCGTCAGGTTCAACTGCATGGTGCGTCCAAAGATTTCAATGTAGGAGGGAGCTCGCTCAATGGCCTGAGTTCCCACCTGCACCCTCATTCCTGTCATCACCATTGAGTTGTTATTGTTCACTACTTCCACCGTGAAACCTCCAGGCTGTTGGCGGGAAACAACATAAATGACTTAAAGTGGTTTGCTAAGACATTTGAACTACTTTTCCACTGATAATCATTTCAAAATAATATTGTAGCTAGAATAATTTTTTATACCTTGGTGTTGGCCACATACATCCCTGTAGAGTTCAGGCGGTGTTTGATTTGTTGGCCGTTGTAGACCTGCAGCAGGTCATTGCCACCAAACTCCACCTCTGTCAGCTGCTGATTGTGCTCGAAAAAGTCTACAGGAAACGTGACTTGGCTGGATGTGCGTGTGGCTGACGAGGGAAAAGAAAAAGGCACATAACCATCTCTAAACCACACTAAACAACATGTGAAGAATCCGAGAGAATGTGGCGTGACTCACTGGCTGTAGCTGTCTTGCGTTTACGGACAGGTTTCATGATGCTGATCACACTGCTAGGCTGAAGGGAGGGCTGGAGCCAATAGGACGTGTTCTCCACGTTAGCCATGTATATACGAAGGCTGCCATCTTCACACAGCAGAATCATAGTGGTGCGCTGCTGCTCGTTGCTCGCTGTGTGACGGATTGCTACCATGTCCTGAATCTGAGGGGAAGTGAGAGACTTTGTGTTTTTGCTTGACTTGGCATAGTAGTAGGATTTATTGAAACCAAACTTTTGCCCATTCCAGCCTCTGGTACCCTGGTATCAGTAGTAAATTGGGACTTCGGTGACTGGTAAAATTTAATAATTCACTCTCAATCTGCTTGTAATCTCAATTTCTGGCATTCAATAATTGTATAAATGCATTGGTAATGCACGAAAATCAATGTAAATCTTTTATTATTATTAAAAAACAAAAATACATTATATTCCAGTAAATATTTATATTTATGATACATTTTATAATATTTCCAGGGCTCTGAAAAAGTAAAATGCCGTTTTCTGTGATTAATCACAGCTAACATTATTAATTGTGATTAATTAGTGAGAGCATATGCTAGCCACAGGAAGTGAGCAAAAATATTAGCACGGCCTCAGAAGGGGGGTTGGGGCAAAAAACAAAACTACAAATGTTGCATTAAGCAGTACACACTAAATCACAGAAAACAATGCGTTTTACAACATAATATTAAAAGTTTTATAATATATATATTTTATACTTCCTCTAGACCACTAGGAAAATCTAGGAACTGACCTTAGCTTTCGCAGGCAGGGTTTTGATTTCCTGGATGAGGAACGTGTCTGGTTTTACCATGATGACCAGAGGGATTCCTGTGGTCTGCTGCACGCAGCATAGCAACCCTGGGTGGTTCATCACTTCTGACCACTGACAGAGTGCTGGAGAGGTCTTACTACTACCTCCATTAGAACTTGATGTACAAGAGAATGAACATTAGAGAAATACAAAACACATGAGTGAAAGAGTGTTACATAAGAATAGCATTGTGTAGAAATCCTACCCTTTGACATTGATGGTGAAGAGTCTCTGTGTTTCCATGCTGCTGCGGCTCACTGTGGCAGCGAATGACTTGCCCTGACTGTAGCTGAAGAAGAGCATCTGCAGGACGTGGGAGTAATACACAGAGACTCCGCCTCCAGCCACCTGGCCATTACTATCCTGTGAAGCAAACACAAAAACTAACTCAGAATGCTGTCATGTTCAATCCATTCGGTTAACTTATTGCAGTCTAATTGACTATATAGTAAAAGATAAGATCATAAAAACCTTCAGATCCTCGTGGTTGATCTCTAGAACGTTGGTGACGTAGAAAGGGCCATGCTGGGCACTGCTGGACTCATCCATCACCTGAGTGTACATGTAGCCAGCTGAGGACATGATCACAATGATGTTTTTGCCCTCCTCGTTAAACAGGAAAGTGGCATCTCTGATCTTCGAACTTGGTAGCAGAAAGTAGTACATGGGGCTCAGCGCATCCACAGATAAGTCGTAAATCTGCAAGGAAAAGTCATTTGAGGCACAAAATTTTCAAATTTCTCACATTTGAGAGTACTTAGCCCAAACAAAAATAAACATTTTTACTTAATTGTAATGTAATATTTAGAAATAATTGTAAAATATTACAATATTTTTTACAGAATATATGGGAGATGATGTGCATTATCCATTGTTTCCACATTTTAAAAATGATAAACTTCTAATTGGAAGTTGTTTGCCAATTTTCAACCAATAACAAAGCAGTTCCATGACAAGTACAATAATTCACCTTGACAAAATCAGCAGTTATAATGGCCAATTCAGTCTGTGATCCAGGAAGCCAGATGGCCTTGATGATGAAGTTTCCAGTTGCAAGTTGCGGATGCAGGACTAAGTGATCTGACACAGAGCCTGTGCTGCTGAACGTCAGAACGTGACAATCCTGTAGATGATAGGCACAGAGAAATGAGACTAAAATCATTGGGGAAAATAACAGGGTTCCTGCACACTTTTTAAAGTCAAATTTAAGGCTTTTTAAGACCTTTTTAAGACTTGAAGAAATCAAAATTAAGACCGTACATTAGGGGTGTGCAATATTGACAAAAATATATCTCGATATTTTAAACGTTTTGTTGATAATAATTAGAGGATATTTTACTGATTGTGTTTTTGTGCTGGTGCAATGGCTGGTTTAGGCCTGTTGTTGACAGCAGACTCACGAAGATATTCATATTTTTCATATTCTATGCAGTGGTCAGTTCACAGCAGTGACAGAAATGATTAATTAACTTGCAATATTTGCCACCTTAAATTGATTTCCAGGGGAATTTTCACCTATATATGGACATTTTTTCTAAACTTATTTAGAGTTCTGCATCACCTTTTATGTCAAATACTAACATTCAAATTAAATTATACAGTAATTATACTTATTTATACAATAATACTTAATTACACAATAATTATACAGTACCACCGTTACCAGTCAAATTAAATCATTCAATCAAAATCCATCTTTGCAGTTCAGAGGTGACACAGAAGCAGCATCAGAAGAGGCATTAATATTTACACTCCATTTACAATTGCATAAATAAAGCTATGAGATAGTTTTAAAAAAAATCCATATTCAATATTTAAATATGAAATGATTTCTAATTTTAACGTTTTAATTAAAGGGTACTTTAAATATGAAACTAAAACCGCCAGTAGGCGGCAGCAAGTCACTGTCTTAATACCGTAAGCGAGTTGAGGGAGTCATTCATTCAACCGATTTGTTCAAACGGCTGATTCATTCGGGAAAGAAACAAGTGATTGTTCATTGAATCGTTAAAATGACTCGTTTAAAACGTGGATTTCAGTCAAGAAATCATCGGTGTCTGTTGCATTAGACTCTGCTACGGTTTCATTTTGAAATTCTCGTCAGCGAAATAAAGGGAAAACAAATAATATTGTCAATATGGTGTCTAAAAAGTAACTCACAATGTTAATTTATTTTTAATTTAACTAATGTATAACAAAATATCACACTTGTGCACGGGAAAACGGCACTCTTACTGATGTGATATTCTAATATAAGAACATAATATAAATATAAGACAAAAACTAATTTGGGGACATAGGCCTACCTATAACTGCACTTACACATCACGCAGTGAAAGCACGAGAGACAAATGCGATGTCAGCTCACAGTGCCTCGTACATCGTTAAAACAATGATTACAATATCATAGTAGACAATACACATCGCACACCCCTACGCACAAAGAATGAACTTACTACTGAACTGACATTTGCCAACTTTCTTCTTCTCTCCTCTCTCGCGTGCAGGAGACAGACGTTATTCTGCCGGCCGCGAATGTGATGCGAATTGTCACGTGACCAAGCAAATCCACAAAGATAGGATAATAAAAAATAATACTACGCTAATTAGATAGTTTTAATTTGGAAAACATTTAGATATGTCGAAGTCGAAGTGTCATCTAAAATTTAAGACCTTTCATAAGTAAAAATAAGACTTAAGACTTTTTATGGCCTTAAATTTTAAAAATCTAATTTAAGACTTTTTAAGACTTTTTAAGGATCCGCGGGAACCCTGAATAAAGTTGTGTCATAGTTTTGTCAGCATTTGCTACCTTGAGTCCACACACTGCTAGATAATCCTCATTACAGGGGTTTCCTGTGAGGCTGAGCACAGTGAAGGGAACCGGAGCGGAGGCTAGACGAGTCAAAGTCAGTTTCCTCTTACTGGAGTCAGCCTGCTTCAACAGTGCAGACAACTGCAGGACCGTGATCTGCAAAAAAAAAAAAAAAGAATATGTAGTCCCAATAAAAAATTAAGTAGCACAGATACAAACTCGTGTTAAGGTTTTCTGTAATACCTTGCCCTTCTCATGGCTGACAGCGAGGTGTTGTCTGCGTCCGTGAGGGGACGACAGCACACACATCGCCACCCGACGCAGAACATGCGCGCTGATGAGCTGGCGGATGGTCTGTCCTTGATCTCCACTGTAGTTCATTCTGACATTCTCAAAAGCACCCTCTTGTGAGCCCAGTGTGGGAACCTGGAAGATAAAAACATGTTTAGGTGTCAGCAATTTTGTTTTGGGAGCATTAAGAACAAGTTTTTAGGTATATGGTTCATACCATGAGCTGGTCGGTCATCTCAACGGTCTTGTCTTGAGTGTGTAATTCGTTGAGAGCGTGCTGAGCCCGGCTGCTGCTGCCCACCGCTGATGCCTGCTGGAAGTTGGTCTGAATGGCGTCCATTAGGAAAATGAGCAACTCCAACACTAGGGCTGCTGTGGAGGAGCTTGACTGCAAAAAAGAATGATAGCAGTGAGACAGGTCCAGTTTGCTTTCATTCAAAACATCAATGATTCAGAAATTCTCGCACCACTTGAACGAGCAGGTCCTCTCTGCAGCCCTCAATGTTTTTACACACACTGCTCTTCTTAGGCTTGTCGTCGTCGCTAGTTTTGCCGTCACAGATGGTGACTTTTCCTTTGTCCGCGGGTGAGGCGCTCTGGTGACGGATGGCGCTCTCTGGCATGCGCAGCTCGCTCTGAAAGGCCGAAGACTCCTTCATGGTGGAGCTCATTCCACTGCTCGGACTTCTTTTCACTAGAGCCTGTAAAACAAGGATACAGACCCAAGATCAGGGATACAGGATGCATTGCATTGACTAAATTATAAAGATGTTTATGCTTGGGGAGGGGAGGGGACACCACAGGGAAGAGGGAAATAAATTAGATTATTACATGCTTTGTGTTTCCATCAAGGAGACATGCATGAGTGGATATGGCTTAAGTGTTGAAATGTTTATCTGAAAGCTTTTAAGATTAGAAAAATAAGTGGAAATCGTATGGATATACAACTACTATAATGAAAATTAAAGGAACAGTTCACCCAAATATTACAGTTTTAACATTATTTACTCACACTGATGTTGTTCCAAACTTGTTTCTAAATTTTTTATCATACTGAGTACTAAACTTAGTTATTTTCCGCCTACATTTTAAACAAGTGCATTTTTTTGCTTCAGGGGATATAATAATAGATGGAGATATAATCCAAATCTTTTGAAGCCATTCAGTAGTTCTATGGACTATTTAAGTTTTTTTTCTTTTTGGGTGATTTACAGTGGTAGTTATTATGGAAAAGTGCTGTGTAAAATTAGCCTTTATGTTCCACTGAAACAGTTTGAAACGATACAAGAAAATGTTTGTTATAGTGGGTGAACAATTCCTTTAACAATATAATCTTAAGTAATATACTAGTACTACCAAACAATAGAGGACAAACTTGCTTTACTACCAAAAAAAGGAAAGGTGAAATGTTGCAAACCCTGATGAATTGGGGGAGATCTGAAATGAGCTAATGGCAGTCAATGATAAATGATTTGCAAGCCAAAGTTACCGCTGTTGCTCTTTTCCCATGATGACCTGAAGTATTCGGTCTCACCTGGCAGCTGCCATCCTCCTTGGCACCGCAGTCACAGAAGAAAGAGCCGTATTTGGCATAGGAGATCTCATGGTCTTTGTGACAGACCTTGGCACACACTGTGCACACACCTACCCCATCCACCATCTTACAAGTGTGACAGTGATACCTGTACGGGGAAGAGCGTGAGATTAAAGGCCAACAGCACAGCTTCTGAACGCTTCTGTTTCATAGCAAAGGAAGGCCGTGTGGATCCATTACCAGTGCTGGTTCATGAACTCCTTTTGAGTGATGGTGAAGGTGCATAGCTTATTGCAGAGTGAATCCTCATCCTATAACACAAGAGACTTAGATATGATAGGAAAAATCAAAGCAATCTTTAAATTTACAGTGAGCAGATCATTTCCTGACCGAGTCTTCAGCCTGTGAATCTTCCTCCTCTACAGCTAGGTCCTCTACCCAGTCAGAGTCCACTTCAATGGCCTTCTCCTCTCCCTCCATCAGGAGCTGGGACGAGCCCTGGCCACTGCTCTGTCTCAAAGCGTTCATCACATCCGCCAGATAGGAAATGATGTGGCAGGCACACTCCAGCATGCTGGCATGCTGCAAACAAGAGTGTTTCACTAATGGCCCGAAACAATTAAATCCAGGACGTGTGAATGGTTACCGTAGAAATGGACTTTTGACTTTTACCGTCAAATTGCACCTACCTTTCCTTGCGACACATTAGCGGTAACTTTTTCCACAACGTTCTTCTGATACAAGTATTTTTTACTGAAAGAAAAATAGGAAAGTTTCAGATTTAGGAGGTAAATACTCCACGAAATCAGAGTTTGGGTTTTGTAGTTTCAGTGTATGTGTGGCAGTTTCTAATTAATTTTTTTTAGCTGATATAAAAATGATGTATAAAATGTAGTCCTTTATTTTCTTATAGGAACAAATAGCAAAAAGTATGATGTACTTTAACAATTTGTTCAATAAAATGCTGTGAAAAAGCATTATTTCTTAGAAATATTTTATTATGGATTTAAAGTTCAGCTGTAGTCAATCTTTGATCCCTAAAATTACATATTGAACATGAGCTAACATGAACTCACAATGGAACATTTAGACAAATATCAATAAATACTGTAACAAACGGATTGCTCAATAGGAGTCCATGTTAGTTAACGCATTGTCTAAAATTAACTAATGGGACAGAATTGTCTAAAATTAACTAATGGGACCGCATTGTCTAAAATTAACTAATGGGACCTTTTTGTAAATTGTTACTTTTATATTTTTTAAATATATAATTTCCCTCAGATGTCAGTCACTCACCATCTTGTGAGCCAGTCAATGGCAGCTCTGTGTAGCTGTAGATGTCCTGCTCCTTGTCCTGCACTGGCTAGAGTGGCCATGATGACCATGAGCTCAGGAAAGCCTGCCCCATCCCCGCTGGCCAGCATCTCCGTTGCCATGGGTATGAGAGTGCTCAGAAGCACCGTGCAGACGCCCTCGCCAACCTGGCTGTTATCACGGACAATATAGGAGGTGAGGAGTTGCAAGAGCTGTCTGTTCTCTTGCACTGTGTCCAGCTGGTCTGAATCTTTAGGAGGGGAGGCCGTCATGCGCCTCAGCCAGGCCTGCAGCCTCATGGGCTCCACACAAGCCAGCTGGGCCAATGAGCCGCACAGGCACAGAAGGCTGGAATTGGGGCTCTTTTCCGCTGAGGGATGAACACAGATGAGAAGTGTAAGAGGGGAAGAGTAAAAGGGGCAAATTTTTGAGAGACATAACATGGCTACATACTGAGCTGAAACAGTTTAGTAAAGAATTTCAGAACTCTGTTACAGAACTTTGCAGATAGATTCTCGTTGGCTGTGGCCATCATGATCTGCACCAATTCTCCCCTACAAGACAAGGGGGGAAAAGTGATGTATTAAAATGATGCAAAGGGTTTCAAGCAATTCCTAAAAAGAGTTTATTCAGTTAGAATGTACCTGAATGAGAAGAATTCCTCCATTGCTTTGCGGACCTGACTGCTTTCCAGCTGTTTCTCCAGGTATTGTAGACACTCTTCAAGAATTGACTCGTCCAGACCACTAATTGGAAACAGAACCATATTAAAGGCATAGTTCTCCCAAAAATGAAAATTGTGCCTCATGTTGTTCCAAACCCTTAAAACCTGGGTTAATCTTCAAACCCAAATTAAGAAATTTTTGACAGTCCAGGTAACCAAAATTTTAAAGACCCAAAATGGTTTTAAAGGTGCCGTATAATGAATCAATATGAATTGAGCAGTTTAATCCAGTCTTGTGAAAAGAAACAATCGCTTTATATAATGAACAGATTCAATTTAGGCATTTATTTACGTCACAGACAATTTGTGTGAGAGAAATGTTCTTAGGAAGTCTTTAACTATCCTAGAGGATACATCCCACATTTTGTTTCTAGAATTTGAATTGCTTCCCTCCCGGAAGCGATATAGAGTGCCCAAGTGGAGGACCGCTAAAGCCTCTAGGTCTTTTGTTTCAAACGCAGTTATGAGTGTAAATACTTATATGAAACAAAGAAAAGGTACCGTGAATTTTAAATGGTAGCTATACGAAGATCTATCATAAATGCCCAGGGTTTTTGTGATGTTATGCTGTCTTTTTTTGTTTTTTTTGTTTGTTTCTTGTTTTATAAAATTTGTATGTTTTTGAGGTTGAAGCTATTGCCCTGTAAAGGGACAAAAAAGATTTTACTACTACTACTACATATGGTAAACATGGAAGCTTGTGCATGTCGCAGGCTAGCACAAACCTCATTGGTTTTCGAGCAACACATGAACAAGAACCAATAAGGTTTGTTCTAGCGCGCAACACACACTCACAGACAAGTTGCCGTGCTCAACATATGTGATGCGCTCAATCTATATGTGCATGTTTATATGTGAATAAAAGCGGAAATTTAATCTGTTCATCATATAGCGATCGTATCTCTTCGGGATTAACCAAAGTGTTATGGGTTTGGAAAAACTTGAAGTGAGTAATTGAAGACAGAATTTTAAATTGGGGAACTTACCCTTCAATCTAGATTATTTTAGATTACTTATTATTATTATTAGACTTTGTCCACCTTAGTGGAAATTTGTCTTTGACTTCTCCAAACTGATATGCATCAGTGATGCCACAGTTAAAATTACAAAAAGACACAGTTAAGAGTATGACAGTACCACCATCAACATACAACAACAGAAAATGGAAAGCAGCGCAGCGACCTACGATAAACACAAAAAATGCTTTCAGTTTGAATTAAGTTCCTGTATGGCATGGGGAATAAAAGATCTCTTATAGATGTTCCGCCTCGCCCTTGGGACCCTGAATCTACGGCCCGATGGGAGCAACTCAAACTCTGAGTTGAGTGAGTGTAGGGTTTCTACTGATATCTGTCTGGCCTTCCTGAATACCCGCTCTATCAAATACACCCCCAAGCTGCCTTTGTGACTTGCCAATCACCTTCCCTGCAATATTAACAATTTTGGAAAGCTTGTTTTTGTCTTTCACACTCAGGTTGCCGTACCAAGCTGTTATATTAAACTGTAAAATGCTTTCTACCAGGCCCCTATATGCCATCTCAAGAATGTGTTGACTGACCTTGAAGCTCCTCAACTTTCTAATTAAAAACAATCGCTGGTTAACTCTCTTAAAAATACTCTGAGTCAACATTATAACTTAAAGTGTGATAAATGATTGTGCCCAAGTACTTAATTTTTTCTACTACCTCCACAGGCCGACTGTTAAGTACAACAGGGGCGATGTTACTGGCCCCTCTTGGTTTTGTTTGTATTATAAGTTATTTTGTTTTAGTCATGTTAATTTCCAGTTTAACAGTCTGACACCAGTTCTGCAGTAAAGTGACTTGGCTAAAGTAAGCTTCCTCATGTGCAGCATTATTTCTGTGAGAAGTCCTACCAAGGCCATGTCATCAGCATATTTAAGTAAACTAACATTGGTACTGTGCACAGTCATGTAATTTATATAAATTGAAAACAGCAAAGGTGACAACACACAGCCTTGTGGTGCTCCAGTATTTATAACAAGCTCATCTGAGTAGACCCCATTCATAAAGACTCTCTGAGGGCGATCAGTTAAGAAACTTTTAATCCAGTGAATGAGCCCACCATTCACCTTCATCCTATGAAGTTGTTCTAAAAGAATATCAATTTGCATAGTATTGAAAGCAGAAGTAAAATCAATAAAAAGAACCCGAACAAATGATTTTGGTTGTTGCAGGTGTTTATCTATTTGATTTACAAGAGTAAGAGTTGCATCCTCTGTGCCCCTGTGTGACCTATAGGCAAATTGAAGGGGGTCAAGTTGATTCCCAACAGAAGACATAAGATGGGTGCTGACCACTCTCTCCAAACACTTGGCTAAGAGTGGAGTGAGTGCCACTGGTCTAAAGTCTCCAAGGGTTGTAGCCCTAGAGACTTTAGGCACAGGTATTATTGTGGATTTCTTCCATGAGTTTGGAAAAACACCACAATACAGCAAAATTTGAAACAGCTGAGTAAGAACCCCTTTAACTCTCTGGGGTCGAGAAACGCGCCGGCGCGTTTTGCTGTTTTTTTTCCACATAGCAGCAACATAGACTTAAAATACTCCGTCATTTTTGGTCATATAAATAAAATCAATACATGATTATAAACTATAGAGGGTCTTCTTTTTTTTGTGTACACTCACATTAACATCAAAACCGTGTGCTTTTGTAAAATGAAGAAAATAAACAGGGTGTGCTTTCTGCCTCTCTGTCTCCGTTAAATTTTTTTCTGGTGCACGTCTCTAAACTTAAACAAAGCTCAGCGAATACTATTCACACAAGCATGAGCAAAATATCTTTATAATCATTTAAGTTTGTACTTTTAAAATATCTAATTCAAAACTAAAATAAATATTCTCTGTTTATGTAATCTATTAAAAAAGAGAGAGGTGTCAGCCGATCTCATTATCGTTCTCTCAGCTCATTATTCTGCTAATGTGACACGCCCACGGAGAGCGCGCGCTATTCAAACGCAAATGATCTGAAGCAACACATGCAAAGTGTCAACGCCCCTCATAAACGCAACATAAACACAACAAATGTAATCATCAGATTAATGTAGCCTACTATTTCTTCTTGCGAGGCTGTGTGAGGAATAATCCTGGGACATTTACCTCAGAACATGTGCTGTTTTTTTTCATTACGAGGAGCAACGGATCCATCTGATAAGTTCTTTATTATTATTGTTCTAATCGCGATATCATAGTGTATGTAAACCGCAAAAAGACTGTTTAAATATGAATCGCGTCTGTGTGTGAATGAATGAACTGAACAGTTTTTACCAAACCCTATTACTATACTGAGATGAGTGAAAATCGACTGAAATATGTTGAAATAACGTTAAAATGTCTTTGTATTAGCAACGTATTAAACTGCAAATTAATATTTATGCCCTAATATAGGCTCATAAAAACAACAAACGATATGCCTATGTTACAGACGAAATATGAAAGACAACATTTTGTTGACTAGTTTTGGATAGATTATTAACTGTTTAATGTAAAATATGCTACTGCCACATCGAATAAGCTTTTGTTCACCAATTTCTGCTCAAATGTTATATATTAGGCTATGTTTGTTTTGTCAAAAATAGAGTCATCAAGTAGGATGCTATTATAGTGTTTGTTCCAATGTAGGCTTTATTCAAACTAATGAATCCTTAACTTTGAAATATGTATGATAAAATGTATACTTTAGTTTTTACAAAGAAATATGAAATATCCATCTGAGAAGTAAGTTTTTTTATTAGTGTTCTAATTGCGATATCATAGTGTATGTAAACCGCAAAAAGACTGTTTAAATATGAATCGCGTCTGTGTGTGAATGAATGAACTGAACAGTTTTTACCAAACCCTATTGCTATACTGAGATGAGTGAAAATCGACTGAAATATGTTGAAATAACGTTAAAATGTCTTTGTATTAGCAACGTATTAAACTGCATATTAATATTTATAGGCCCTAATATAGGCTATCATAAAAACAACAAACGATATGCATATGTTACAGAAGAAATATGAAAGACAACATTTCGTTGACTAGTTTTGGATAGATTATTAACCGTTTACTGTAGTCTAAACTATAGACTACTGCCACATTGAATAAGCTTTTGTTCACCAATTTCTGCTCAAATGTTAAATATATTAGGCTATGTTTGTTTTGTCAAAAATAAAGTCATCAACTAGGATGCTATTATAGTGTTTGTTCCAATGTAGGCTTTATTCAAACTAATGAATCCTTAACTTTGAAATATGTATGATAAAATGTATACTTTAGTTTTTACAAAGAAATATTACACTTGAAATATTGTTATTTTAATTGTTGCTGTAATTGTAACCTTTTTAATAAAATAGCAAATAATATATTTACAAGGTAGATGTAAACAAAATCTTAAAATGTCAATATAAGCCTTCTCTTCAAATTATTTGTATTGTGTTTTATTAGTGACAAATTTGGGGAGAGGATACATATCCAAAACTTTCTGAAAATACAGTATGAGAATTAACTACACAATTACTAGAAATGTTCACCTTGGATATTATACAATTTGCAAGCAAAAATACAAGTGGAAAAATACTATTTTTTTATAGATGTTTCCAACTGTGAACCAATTTTGTAGTATATATACACATTTCTTTTCTTGTGTCCTTGTATTCTTTCTTGTGGCTCAGTGACACACCTGTGAACAGCTCATTATGCAGGCTCATTAAGCAGGTCTTTTGTCTTCACAGGTGTGAATCAGACCATTATACATGAGTCACGCCCATTTCGCATATTGCCTTTCCAAACAAAAAGTGTTTTACTAAATTTAAATCAATGTATTGTTTTATGTGAATGATTTGGAAGGATGATTTTCAGATCATTTTGAAGCAAAAATCCTAGGCGAGAACATCCATTAGTCAAAGGTCTTGTGGACACATATTTAGTATGTGTTTTGTGGCCTTATTTCAGAGACTTTAAGTTTTAGTTTTTTCAATAACCATGCATAAACAATATTCTCCCAAAAATACAAACATGTACATACATCTTGCTAACATATTATGGTAGCCCTGTTTGTGCTATATAGAGTGAATTTACACCTTTGCCATTAACATGTTTATAAATAACTGAAAAAAGCACAAATGTTAGAGCATGTCAGAATGCTCCAGGACCCCAAAAACACATAGGACCCCAGAGGGTTAAGCTGTTGAGAGCATGCCTTTAGCATCCTTCCTTGAAGGCCATCAGGCCCAGGGGCTTTGTTTGGTCTGATTTTAGAGAGACACATGGCTACTTCTTCAGAAAGCTGTATATGTTCATAGCAACCAATCTGATCAAAGGTAATATTGCAGCCTATTTTTGGGTCTCTCACATCGTATCATAGAAAATGTTTAAATCATTAACAAATTTGCCACAATCTTCCACGTTTACACTTTGTTTTTTTCCTTCCCTACCCATTATTGTATTTAATCCCTCCCATGCTTGTTTTGAATAGCCCATACAAAATCTTTGCTCAACCTTATTCTATTCTTAAAAAAACTTTACGCTTGAAATCCTTCTCTTTCTCCTTTACTAAGACAGCATCTCCTCTCAAAAATGCAGCCCTTTTCTCATTCATACACATTTTAAGATCCTTTGAGAGCCATGGCTTGTTATTACTAAACACCTTAACTATCTTGGAAGTGATAACAGTTTCTTCAAAGAACTTGATTACAGACAGTAATCACTCCCAAAGTTAAGGAGTCTGTTTAAAAAACATATGGTCATCTGGGGTCTCACCTGTTGGGATCAGAGTGATTGGCGATGATGTTGTAGCAGCCTGTGATGAGACGCTCGTAGACGAGAGCCAGGAAAGCATCAGATTCGGCGGGGCCCAGGATCCTCTCCAGTGAGGTGCTGCAGATCTCCGCAACGCTCTCTGTGCTGCTCTCCAGCAGTAGGGGCAGCAGCGTGCGGATCACCTGTGGACTGTTCAGCTCCTCTGTGCTATAGGCAAACACAAAAAATGGCATCTATCAATCTGTTATACCATGCATCTGTTTCAACTGTCGCTCAAGACTTACACAATGAGGTCCCCAGTAAGGCGCACTAACGAGAGCAGAATGTGTTTGAGAGAGGAGGCTAAGGGCAACGATTGGTTGCTGAGGGTCCCCAGGTGGGCTGCTTGAATCGCGCCAATGTAACTTTCCGACGGGATGGTGTCATTGGCGAAGGCGTTCCGCTGTGGACAAAGAAACCGATCAGTGTAAAGAACTAAGAGAGTACGTTTACTGTAAGAGCTGACGTAAAAGCATGCATACCCATGAGCCAATGTTAGGGAATTCATTAGTGTGAATGTTGTTCCATGTTTCACAAAGTGTCTGAACGGCTGATGGCAGATTCTGCATCACAGTTTGACCTGAAAGAGCAAAAACAGCAGACATAAATAAAGTAAAAACAACTGTATGTACCCTGCACTAACCAAAAAAATGGATTAGATATGCCAATATACATAAAAACTAGAGGTGGGCATAGATTAATTTTTTTAATCTAGATTAATTCCAAGATTCTAGTGAGATTAATCTAGATTAATCTAGATTAAAATGGCTCATTTGAATTCTGCCGAAGGCATTCAGAATATGTGTGCTACCCAAATAATAACTAAAAGTAAGTCTTTGAGAATAGTTTGCCTCGCGTAGGGATGTGAATTTCTGCCAAAAATGCCATTCGACAATAGAGGAGCAAAAGTCGAATATCGTTCAAAGAAAATTATAAAATAAAATAAATAAATAAAACGCACAATTACAATGACAGAAAGGGAGGCCAATTTCATCTTTAGCGATTTGTCATCAAACAAACTGTTTATTAATTGAACAAGTAACATGTTTTCGTCGTTTTTTTTTAAACATAGTAATTTAGGTTAATTGGAAGAAGAAAAAAACAATAAGCACGATGTAGCTACAGTCCGTTTTTGCATCGCCAAATCAGATGCTCGTTAGATCAAAAAATAATGTCATATGTCATAATGATTTTGTGTGGACCTCCTCCTTTTTATGTGAAGCCTCCTCCTTTTTAAACGCATTAGTTTCAAGCAATGTAATCTATTCGTGTGACTATGCCCCTGCGCAATACACACACATTACCGCGGGATGGCAGGTGTTCATTTCATAAACTGTACACAATGGTAGCTTACTTATTTTGTAGCCTATAAATTAATGTATATGTCCAGCGGATAATGTCATACTTTTTAGTAGTGCTATCGTGGCGTAATAATCTGTTTGGTTGTAAAATGTATTACCTGAATGAAATGAAAGTATCGTCCTGTGGTGTGGAATCATTCATTCACAGACAGCTTACGAAGGTGTTCAACTAATAAAGATCTTCATCGCTGGCAAAAAATATGATGCATTTGGAGATTTGCTTTCACTACACTAAACTGTAGCTCTTGATGTTCTTAAATCTTCCTGTTACGACTCCGTGTCGAGTGTGATTGAACGCGCTTCAGACGATTCAGTAAGTGAGGAACTGAACAGAACTGATTCGCGAACCGATTTAGACAGATCTGCCAAATTGTTTGATGAAGTCTTTGAACAGAATCAACCCAAAAGAGTGATTCATTTGTAAATTGAACATCGCTCATGCCCATAAAATACAGCGCGCTTGGAATAAACTCATTTAACAACATGTAAAGTAACGAGAGTAACGATCGCCCAACGTAACATGTAAAAGTATACACCTTGTGTCCCTGACAGGAAAATACCCTGCTGCGCAATTTGCGCGAAAATATAACGATATTCGAAAAAGCTATTTTATGATCCCAACCCAACTTTGAGAATAGATTAACGGCGATATTTTTTTTATCGCCCGATAAGATTCTCACGTTAACGAGGCACGTTAACGCCGATAACGGCCCACCACTAATAAAAACCATTGTGTCAATAACATCTTGATATCTAGAATTCTTACCAAGCAAGTTGGCTTTGCAGCGTGTGGATCCGATGGACAACACAGCAGAATAACCCTGCAGTTTAGCTTCAGTGGGTTTGTTTTCTCCTTCCTCTGGCAGGCTCATCAGCAGGTATGACCTGAGCAAACATATGACCAGCAAACCAATCAAGAAGGGCTTAAGGACAGTTCCATTCAGCAAATTGGTTTCATTAAGTTTATTTGAGGACTTTAAAGGGATAGTTCACCCAAAAACAACCTTAGGACACACAAGGAGAAACTTTAAAGAACCTTCATACAGCTATTTTCCAAAGATCTCAAGTTCAAGCTCCAAAGAGGATAAAAAGTGCCACAAAGGTATTAAAATGATGTGCACTACATTAAAAGTCTTCTGAAGCCATTTAAGGAACATACTGAAATATAAGACATTATTTGCTGATATTCACAGTACCCTAAGAAAGCCGTTAACTCAAAAACTACTGTAACAGGACAGAACTGTTGAGCCAGTTCTTTTCAATTAACGGTTGAACAAATACACAATAGGGATTACACAATTTGTTCAAGAAACGAAACAATATGTTTTTTTGGGTTTAACTCGATTAATAACGGCAAAGATTGAGAGTAAACAACAACCACTTAAATTTCAATCTATTCCTCACACAAAGCTATCAAGTGTAAGCCCTTTTTGCAGTCATATGAACAATAACTTTTATACTGGATAGAATAAATGGAAAAATGTTCCTTTTTAGGTGAACAATCTTTTAAAATCTGTAATAAACATCAATGTATGTGATGTAATCCGAACCTGGTGAAGGCTGTATAGACGTCAATGAGCTGCAGTGTGGCAGGCAGCAGGTTTTTGGTGATCTCAGAGGATTTGTGGGGGTCTGTATCAGCAGCTACTTTGGAGAAATGCTCATCTAAAGACACTTGCACTTTGGAAATCACAGCATCCAATGTGTAGATGGTTTGTAGAGAGGGTACTTGGTGAAGAGGTAGGATGCTGTTGGGGTCCACGCAGCAAAATGACGAAATCTATGGAGGAGATATTTAATGAGGTAATTTATTAAGAGACAAGGAGATTTATATCAGCCATTAATGACTCCAACAAAGACTGTACTTTCTGAGGAGACTCAAGATTGTATGGTGTCAACAAAAAATCATGACAGTGTTTTATCAGGCTGTTCTGGAGAGTTTAATCAGGTATGGGATCTAAGCCTGATATGGTAACCTCTCTGTAAAAAATAAAAAAGAAGACTTTCCAACATTATCAAGACTATCATGAAAATTGAGTGGAAAGACCATACATCACTCCAAACATTATATGAGCAGTCTGTGTACAGGTGAGCAGTAGGGATACTGGCTGACCCTTCTCACGTCCTTCATCCGGAATATGTGCTTCTGCCTTGAGGAAAAAGGTATAGACTGCCCAAATGTTGACTGAACAGGTTTAAAAACTCTTTTGTGCCTGTCTCCATTGGACTTTTGAATGGCAAGGACAAAGGGCTATGATTTTTTTTCTGGTTAGCACTGATTACTTAACATTATTTATTGCTTTATATTATAATTCTTATTTATTGGTGGTTATTGTTATTTTATTGCTGTTCCTACGGTTTAAGCGACCGTTATTTGTGCGATAACAGTGCTCTTGTTAGATGTGCAATATGATGACCGTCTACATGTTCTACATGTTTTGCTCCAATGTATGTAATGTTTAGGTGAGATACATGTGATTGATTTATCCTGTGATTGATTTAGAATTTATTATAAGTTCTTAGCTATTCATTTATTTATTCTTTATTCTGGAAATGCAGCATACACTGAGCCCAAGACAAATTTCCCTAAGGGGACAATAAAGTATATTGTATTGTACTGCATTGTATTGTACTCTGAGAGTGTACCTGTCTGGCGATGTATTCCTCTGCAAGATCCACATCATATTTCACTGCACTGCATTTGGCTGAGGCCACTACGATCAAAGATGTGGCGTGGTCAGCTTTCATTCCTTGTTTCACTAGGTTTTCCTGATAAAAGAGAGTTAACAGAGATAAATCTGAAGCTTAGGTGGACTTTAAGAAAATCTTGACCAAATGATCAAGGTGTCCTGTATTTTTTAATGTTACGGTTACAAAACCGACCTGGATCCAGTTGACGAAAGTGCTGACTCGCAACCTTGATGACCACCTCAGTGTGTGTAAGATATCACTCTCGCTGGGGTCACTGTTGCCACTCTTAAGCTGCTCAACATAGGCCTTTGAGGGTGGCAGCACTCCCAAGATCTTCCACAGCACTAGGAAGTAGTACTGCAAGGAACATGCTTCCTGTAACAGAGATTGAAAGCGACATTTAGAGGTCAACCAACTCAAACAAGGTGATTGTGAAAATTACAGAATGTGTCTAACTCACTACTGGGGTGATGGGCTTATTGTCCTGCCGTCTCGCTGTGTCAAAGCGGGAGCCTGCAGCCAACAGGGAGATCAACGAGGAGTATAAATCGTCATACTTCACCGCACCATTGAACAGCACTTGGAAGACCTGTAACAGTTGACAAATAACATGCACATTAGCTTAAAATGAACATTTATATATAAACATGGGTCTTCAAACTTTTAAGGAAAAGAGCCCCATGGTAAATAGAGACGGAGCAGGACACCAAATACATATCATATAAAACGGCTGCATTAAAGCCTGGCCTATAACATGTTTATAGAACCATATTAATTTATATTAAGTATTATTATTGTTAAGTTAAAATTATAACACAAATATAATAAATAAAACCATTACAAATATTTGATGTGCAATTTAATTTAATGTGAGAAAGACATTTAGCTGAAATGTTTCTTTTGCCTCGAACTTAACTTAATGTTGTATTTTTTAATGCAATCCTTTTTCAGAAAAATTAGCTTGAAATGAAACAAACACTTTTCCTTTTTTATCAGTTATCATGAACAGGGCATCTGCTGTTCTTAAATTCGAAGACTAGAATCTTCAGACACCGCACACTAAAACAACTTTAAACACCAACTGTAAACACAGATTGAGCGCAACAGTAACAGAATGCATTTGTGCATGATCAGTCGTGAGGACTAAATTACATGAATAATCGGCCTGACAGTAGTGTAGTGTGTTCCCTGCTTAACAGTATATCGCTGGTCACATGTTTTGAACTTCTTTTTACCCCTAATGGTTGTGGAGTATATCGGGGACTTAAGACACTGAAAAGTTCATGCAATCTTTCCAACAAAAAGTTTAGTAATGACCAAAACAATTTTCTTTAACTAGGTGCACAGACACTCCCATGGCTCTAATACTTCTATAGACTTGTGATGTGTGGCCTCACCTTGCCGTCAAGTCGACTCCTGTCATCCTCGGAGGCTTCAGGGGACAGAACGCAGTAGAATTTTGGCTGCACTGTGGAATCTAAATGAGAGCAACAACAGACATCAATAACAATCAAAACAGCTCGTACACAAAGCAGTACTCAACAAACAACAGTTGAAAGCTTTGCTTATTTAGTGCGATTATCAAGGGAATAATGGAGAGAAATATAAGAGGTCTGACTTACTCCTACCTGCCGAGCAGTGCTTGGCCCAGTTCTCCTCCACCTCTTTGAAACCATAATAAAGTGGGATGGCACCTCTCTTTCCCCCCTCCTGTCCAGAACTGGCTCCAGATGCCAACGGTGTCAGGAGATTGTACTGAACCTGAGTGTGCAAAAAAAAAAAAAAACTGTTACAAACTATCTACTAAACAGTGGCATGTTAAAGTACAGCTACATTCTTACCTGCTCAAACAAGTACATGGGAGCTTTTGAGTACTGGTGCAGCAGGTAGTCGAACACAAGCAAGATGCGGGCCAGGTTGAGGGGTACAGCCTGAAGCTGAGAATCAACGTGGGCCGCGATTTCAGCGATGGCCTGCATGCAGAGGGTTAGGACGTTGCGGCGGCCCTTTTCAGAGAAGTTGTGGAAGATGAGCAAAAGCAGCTGGAGGTGTTCAACGTTTAGGTCCTCGTCAGCAGGCACCGTTCCCTGTAGCGTGTGCTGTTTTAGAGTGCCCACAAACCTACAGAAAATATATTCCAGTTGTGAATATGTTATACAACGAGTTTGATGTTAACACACAATATATCTTGTGAAGAATCCAAAGCTACATTTGAGAAAAGAAAAGTAATTCTTAAAGATTGAGTGATGTCTTACCTCTCCCAGACCTTCATGCACTCGGTTACATCAGGCTCCCCCTGCTGGCTGGCTTTATGCTGCCAGATCAGCAGTAACCTGGAAAGCACTGAGAGAGACTGAGGATGGATGTACATGGGCCAGGGACCCTCAGAGAATGGGGCAACACCCAACTGCTGCAGAAGAGTGTTCTGAAGAAAGGTTATACAAAACAAGATATCAGATGCCTGTTATCTGTAATATTGAGATGCAGCTCAGGTATTTTTAAGCATATTTTTTAATAATTTACCTGTAGGGATGGAGAGGGCAGGTCTGACGTTACCAAAGAGTGATTGAAGTGATAGAGGGCTGAGGCGAATTCGTCATCAGAGGAACCTGGATGGAAAAAAAGTTGCATGTTAGGAAAAGCCTAAACGGAAAACTAAATGTAAGACATAGATAAGAGTCGGAGGCTTAAAAAACCTTTGACATCTTTGTCGACATCCTTGATGATGCTGGCGAGGGTGGCCATGTGCTGCTCCGTGAGGGACACGCTCAGGTAGTTGCGAATGAAATTATTTCTGGACTTCAGCATGGAGGTGGTGATGAAGTTTAGTATGCTTGAGGCCAAACTCAAAAACTAGAATAAGAAACGCATCAAGTCAGCATGAAATGGCTTTTGCAATCCATTTCACTTATCGTGTAATGTAATGTAAACCGATATGGCAGTTATTTGGGATTTATTGACAAATGACAACCTAGTGGCATGGATGAAACATCACACAGAAGCTGTGTTTTTGAATAATTTTTACAACAAACTATTTATGTATTTAAAGTAAGAAATTGAATTTAAAAAAATTGTAGTGCCTTCAAAATACAAAACAAATAAAATATAGTAAAATAAAGAAAACCGTTTCAATTTTGATTTCAACATATCAAAACATCCATAAAACAACATTTCAGTTCCAGCAGCAAAGTTAGTCAAAATCAGATCTGCACTTGACATTGTGGCCTTACCAACTCTGGGTCCTTGCGACTGGCCAGGATGTTGCCGTTCTCTGCCGTGTTCAGCTTGCTGGGGCTCTTGAGTCTCGGGGACGTTTCCAGAGGTGGGGGAGGAGGGGGAGGTGGAGGTGCCACCTTCTCTTTACTGGGAGAAATAGTCTCCTCAAACCACAGTCCCAGAATGGGCTCACTATCATCATCTGAAAACACGCCAAGAGTGACATTCAGCACCATATTCAAGAAGTCACTGTACTGTATGCAAACAGTGATGTTGTTTCCATTTAGCCATGGAAATAAATCTACTTAAGATCTTTTTACGGTTTACTGTGCACAATAAACAGAAGCATAATGAGACACTACGAGTCTGACCTAAAACAGAGATCTGCTGACCTGAGAAACAAGCTGCTCTTGTCCTCTCCTGTCTTCTCTCTGCTGAAATAATGAACACTGTCACTAGCTGTGATGGCTGCCAGATCAGGACAGTTAACAGAGCATGCTTAGCGTGCCACAGTGTTCCAGAGCAGGAAGTAAACTGACCTGACTCTGAGCTCTGGGGAGGACTGACTGCTGTCCTTCTACTACAGCGTGCAGTGCTCAGGAACTGCCTGAGAATGTCCCTGAGATTCCTCAGCCCTGACACTAGCTCAGTAAACCACAAGCAAACCCTGTACTCAGCTGCATAGAAAATAACTCATTCTAATATCATTAAATAAGACAGCTGGGAGAACCTCGCAAAAACTGTCAAGAAAAGCACAGGTCATGTTTCAATGCAAAACATCGAAAGTACATTTTGCATTAAGAAGATGAAAACTGTTTTCAAGGAAATTAAGTTTGTATTTTGACATGATTGATATAATAAGTAAGCACATTTAAATCCTCCCTTCCCAACTGAAGACTATTGGAATGCAAAAAGAGAGAAAAAAAATAGCAATACAGAAATGCATTGTTTTTAAATTATAAAATGCATTTATAAAGCTTACTAATATTGGGGTAAAAAAAAAAGTCAACAAGGAAACTGCAGTTAATAAAAAAATATAAAATTAAATCTTGCAAAGATTTTTATTACATATCATTTTTGTTTAATCTGGTAAAAAATGCACATGTATAATTTCAATGCAAAACAGGATAAAATATAAAATTGTGTCTATAATCTAATATATATTTGTAATATTTGTCACATTTTTTTGTTATAATTTGTTATTTTTTGTTTGTTTTGGCATTACTGTTATCAAAAATAAGTGCACTTAAATCAACCCTTCTCAATTGTAGCAGCAATAAAAAAGTATTAAAGTTAACCATATATCAGAATTGCAGTAATTAAATTTTTTTAATTCTAAAGTGTTTTAAGAAACCTTATTTAGGAGTTAAAAATCATCAACAAGGAAAAATAAAATGACCAAATAATATAAAAATATGGACGTTTGTGGACAGGATGATTTTCATTATTATTCCATTCATTAATGTTCCAGTACTGAGAATGTGATTTTTCTTCTATGCAAAATGTGCTTAATTGTCACGAAACAAGTCCAAAAATATGCTTTATTTTCAGCAAAATAATGTTTCCTTTGGATTTTGCAATATAACCTGGAGATTTTTTTGTGAGAATCACCCAGCTAGACATCAATTTAATGGGGAGATTTACAGGTAAAAGCAACTACTCTGTATAAAATGAATGTCAGGTTCTTTCTTAATACAAGATCAACTACAATATCTGACCTCACTGTGGCCTTCATTTACAAGGTTAAAGGGTTATGAAACACTAACTCATTTTTTGAGATGTTAAGAGATATCACATTAAGACCAGTGCGACCAGTTGCACATTAATAAAAACAACAATAGCACTCATGTTTATTATGAAGAGAAAATTGAGGATTTGTTTTCGCTTTTCTTGGCTATTTCGTTCTTCCTGTTTAAAAAGCAAGCAAAGTTGAATCAATGTCATGAAAAGTGAGGTATATGCGTTAATTCGGAGTGGTAAGAGTGGCTGTAGAGTACCTGTCATCAGTTTCTTTGTATCATTCTTGAGAATAAACTCTTTTAATCCAATCACTGCGCTGTATTACTCGTGAGAATTCAAAAATCACATAAGACCAGTTCAGCGTTGCTCGTTCAGCTTCGTGTTCGGACACACTGTGTAAGTGTATCAGTACAGTAGCACAAGAGTGTTGTTTGCAACTTCACCATGATGCGGTCAGAGCTGGAGTTTTGATGACAAGATGGTGCCACAAAATCGTTTTTTTTCCCCCACAACAAAGAGTATAGAAGTACCAAGAGGCGAAACTAAATAGAACGTTCCATAGCAACAAACGCATCCATGCGCAGAGCAGCAACTCCGCCATTTTGGACTGAACGCAACACAGCTGTCATAGAATTGAACGATACCGCTTCCAATTCAAAAGCGGTCAATGGAACTAAATAGTAGTTTCTAGTTTTTAATATCTCTATAGCCTAAAGTAAAACGGCGTGTTGAATGATGTACAACAAAATAATGCTTATGGATCGGTTTATAATTAAACCATTTCGTCTTAGAGCATGACGCTGTCAAATAGGCTATTTACCAATAACTTTTGGGGATAACTCCCGTTTTCATACATAGCACAATTTTACAACACCAGTAACAACAGCCCATGTTCCTCATGAAATGATAAACAAATTAATTGAAAAAGCCAAAACATAAAGAACAGTGAGTAACGTTAGGTGAAAGGGACAACACATTAGTCAAGAGAGAATATTTAATAGTAATAGAAGATCGTCACAAAATGAAAAGTAAATAAATTGGTGACGGTAAGTAGATCACATAATTTCTGCCTGTATTAACTTGCACACAACAAATCAAACATTGTGCAAGTAAAGTGCACAGATTTACGTTACTACAAATAGAATGGCAATGGTAAGTATATTAGCTGTTCTAACGTTATATGTTTTAGTCTTTAGTTTTATTATAATTTAATTAATCTTGACTGATAAAAACTTGTACAACATGTTACATTCGATACAGAAAGAGAGAGTTAATGTACAGATGACTTAGCTTTAAAACTTTTCTGTAGCTCTTCTTTTTGGGCTGTGAGAGTTGTCGATTTTGGGTCCGTAATATATGATGGATTCTGGCTCTATTGAATAGTTTCACCATGTAAACAAGAGTGTTTTTGCACATTTCCTTGTCACACACAACTTCTCTGCACTCACTGTTGTACATCCATGCCACTATTTACGTATGGAGACATACGTACGCTGCTCACTTTAACGTTAATAAAAACCTTTTCTACTTTACCTCTCTGGATCTTTGGGGAATCTATGAAATGCTAGTTGATTAGTTGTACACTGGTAGTTGTTGCAGTTGATGGCAGAACACTGTTTTCTTTGTTTCCAATTATTTCCAGACATTATGCTGAACAGTTGTGCTAATGGTAAAACCGTTGGTTCAGTCCAAAATGGCGGCAGCGCGACAGCAGCGCCATCTAGCGGTTGTTACCAAAACTGCAACGGAGTTCCGCCTCTTGTTATTTCTATACTCTTTGCCCACAACTCACATTTAAATATTAATTTGTCTGTATAATGAGTGTGTTGCAAATCTTTTATTTTTTGTTGTCTCCATTATTTCCACCCTCTACACTCCCACTTTTCCTCACCTTTTTTTTTTTTTTTTTAAATAAGTGTTAACAAGCAGTGCTGAAATAACAAGAAATCTGCAGTGTTCGTTACCTTGACTGCTGTCCTCTTCTGTGCTGCTGAAGTCATCTTCATAGTAAGTGTTGGAGTCAGTGGATGCACTGGCGTCACTGCTGACCGAACCCTTTCTCTGTCGCTGCAGCACACATGCCTGAATCAAGCACAACAAGAGCCACCACATTCATCAAACACAACAGACCACTTCCTCGTAGCAAACATGATCGAGTCTTGTAGTCCCATACCTTTTTATAGGAGGTGGAGAGCAGCGTGAAGAGCAGGTTGGTGAGAGGGACCGAGTCAATGAGTCTCTGCACTCTCTGGATAGACGTGCTCTGGGCCATGATGTTCAGCTCTGCTGGAGGACCGTCACTAGCCCAGCCCTTGAAGACAGATAACGGCTTCATTCACATTTACAATATAAAAATGCTCTGGTATTTCAAAAGAAGCTATTGTGTTTGGCCTTACTCTGTGAAGAGCCTCCACTTGTAAGTCCTGGAACAGTGATGTGAGCAGCTTGATTGAGTGATTGGCCAGGATGACTGACAGAACCCCAAAACCTTGGTGCCTGATGGGAGAAAACAACTTGCCATTTTTTGTAATATTCAAACCCACACTAAAAATCCAATTCATACATAAAATGAGTGTAATACATTTAATCGATTATGAGCTTGTTTTTTTAATTTATTTCTGTATTCATTTGTTTTAATTTTATTTAAGGGTGGTGGTGGTGGGGACATAAAGTAAAAAATGTCAGGATGATGCTGTCCTAATATCATAACGAAGAAGAAAAGGGCCTCATTTAAAGAATGAAAACAATAAAAAGTAGTTTGACAAAATAATTTATTTCTTTGAAAAAAGAAAACTTTTGGTTACACTATTTTAAGGTGTCATTGTTAGTGTAATTAAATATTTAAGTACTGAGTAATACTAAGCAACTACATGTACTTACTATAGGGTTAGGATTTGGTTGAGGGTTAGTTGCATATAATTATGCATAATTTACTGTTATTACCATGTGAGTACATGTAACAAGGACACTAAAATAAAGTGTTTCCCAACTTTTTTAACAAAACTGCTTTATAATTTATAAATATATTATAAATATAATGATATCAGGAACATATCATAATGATAAGAGGATCCTGCAGACCATCATGAAAAATTGTCAAGGTCAAAAAATCTCTTAAACTTTAAAAAAAGATTAAACCTGAGTACCAGTGTTTTAGGAAACTTTTATAACTCATATTCATTAGGCAATCACTTGAAGCACAGAACACAAAGACACTTACCCTTTCCCCGGGCCTAGTTTAGGAGATCCTGCTCCGTCCTTGGTTCGGGTGGAGATGTCTCGGACCCGCAGCGCTGCCAGGGGATCTTTCTCCTTCCCTTTATCAGCCAGGGCCGTGGGGCTTAGGTTCAGAATCAAATACAGGCTATTCAACAGGCACCAGGCACCCAAGAGTTGAAAGTTCTGATAATGCTGTTGAAACACGAAACCAGATCTCAGATGTGGGACATTCTCGCTTATGTTATATACTGTATGGCAAATAATTCACCTACCTCCCCTCCAGCTCTGCGAGAGTTACTGATGGCCTGTCCAATCATCTCATAGATTTCCAGCTGTTGAAAAAAGGAAAAACAGAAGATCAGCAGTGTACCGAAGACAATAAAACTTTTAAAAGTCATCTGCCACCTTCACTAATGACACGTACGCATTTCTGCACAATGGTAGCAGCGTCATTTTCGTAGTCTTCCTCCTTGGAGCCAGTGGAGGTTGCACGAAGCTGCAAGCCACTGCCCACCTGCAGTATGGCCATGCAGGTCGCCACACTCACACCTGAGAGAGAAAAAAAACACACACACCTGAAGTTCTCTGTGTATATCTGAACTGTAGAAGAGGAGTTTTTCAATGAACCCACCTGCATAGAGGCAGCTTAGTGCTAACACAGTCACATCAAGTAGTCTCCCAGGGGTCAAAGGCTCCAGTACAGGCAAGGAAAGTGTGTCCAAGGCCATGGTCACATCAATCACCAGGGAGTGAAAACTGAAATGGGGATGAAGTCAGTGTATTCACTCTCTACAGGTTCAACAAAAAGCAGTAAGCTGAGGGACTCTTTGGTTTACCCATTTCGGACAGCGGTAGCATCTGCCACAGTGGCCGGCATGATGAAGAAAGAGTTGGCGGATACCGCATCCTGGAAGCGGTTTATATACCGTAAGAAGTAAGGAAGGTTGAGGCACACACGCAGCAACTTCTCTGAACCTCCTGTAATGCATGGGATAATAAGAATAATAAGATTAAACATATGTATGTACACATGTACGTTTAGTTTAATTGGTTTGGGGTGCCATGGGGGAAAAAATGCTACAAAGGGATGCCATGCTTTCAAATAGTTTGGGAACCACTGACCTACACGCATGTAAATAATTAAAGCACATATTTAACCCACAGGGCATATATATATTTAATTGAATCACAGTCTTAGTGAATTCACAATGGCACTACGCTATTGTATGGTTTTTAAATGGTTAATACATCGTGCATCCTTAGAAAACAGTCTAATAATGTGGTTCAAGGATTCTCGTCCATGGAATGCTCCACTATAATACCACTACCAATATTTTGCAAGTTTCTTGACAAAGGTAAATTGCAATCGAGGATTTTGTTACTTGAATTCAAAATGCAATTGTAATCTTCCTAAAATATGTCGACATAACTATTGATATTAATCAAAATGGCATTGTGAGTATGGTCTAAATAGGGAATATTGTGCCTAGAAGGTACTTGGTCTGATTTGATCATATGGTATTTGGGTTGAAAGGTTTGAGCTCACAAGCTCAGCTCACCTAATTCTTGTAAACTGGATACATTTTGAGAGATGAAGGCATTCTTCATTTTGGCCTGCAATGCCTGATCTGTTGTTGTCTGGTCATCACACTCATTCTCACCCTGTAAAACACATGTCATTACAGTTTTGTCCTTTGTTTGCTCATAACAAAACAGGAGTGATCACATCATTAGCTGCATTTACATGGACCCTAATAATCCGTTCGTAATCGAACTAGTAGCAAAGTCATTATACAAAACAAAAAGTCACATGTAACCACATAAATCGTAATGGATTTCATTGAGATCGTAAGGGGGGGTTTAAATATTGGTTTTAAAAAAGCCGGTGGTGCTGAAACCGAAATTTTCTGCACATGTGCAATGATGTAGAATTAGTGTAATGAGGTATGAAGCACGGAATGAGCTATTGTTGTCGAATATAGAGTCATAAATGACTGTCTTGTCATTCTAAAATTCTCCTTTCACTCATTGTCTGTAAAGTGGTGTAGGACAACAATGTCCCACTAGTCCTTGCTTCAGACTCTCATCCACAGACACCTTGTTTTCGGCGCAAGGGGCATTTTTACTGCTTGATAAATATAATTAGCATGGCACAATGCTTCATGTGCTTATCGTCTCCCTTAAATAAATAAGTCTGCTTTTTATAACAAAGATAGGAAAGAATAATAGTAGGGTAGTAAATAAGTGGCAACAGCAGAAACTCAGTGTGCGCATGACAAAAGATCAATTCCGATTTCAAGCTTGTGATATTATAAACACGCACATAAACCCAATCATTTTATTTAGTGTTCATGTAAACGATATGTTCAGATTTATCAAACAAACAAAAGAAGTCCATGTAAACATAGCTGTTGTGAACTCAATTGAAAGAAGAATCTAATTCACTGACCTGCATGTGAACGGATGGAGAGGCCAGCACGGTAATGTCAGGGTTAAACACTGATGTCAGCTGATTGAAAAAGTTCATTTGGACTTCTTTATGTCTGAGTTCGGGGTTAACAGGGGAAGGAACCTCCTTCTGGTCCTCCACTGGAAAGCAAGAGCACCAAAAGATGATTGCAGAATATCAACAGACAGAATCTCATCTTTGAGTTGACTATTCTGGAAAAAGATGACCTTAAAATCCTCTCTGACAGAAGAAAGAAAACAAGCTTACTTCCTACCATTTCGGCACTCACATGAGTAAAAAAGGTTAGTACACTCAGATGAGACGATGCTTTGCTTGGACTGAATTGTGACAAGGAGGATTTTTTGGAAAAAGTAGACAATCATTAATTTGTACGGCTGTCAAACTATTGAAAATTACTTCCATAATGCATTGTTAAATAAGATTATTTGTATACAATCATATAAAAAAATATTTCCTGAGAAAAGCCCCCAAATTAACATAATTTGCTGTAGGAAAATTACATTTTATTGGATGTACATATAGGTCAGGGAGTATGTTCCTTAAAAAAAATGGTACTAAATTAACATGCTAAAGGAATGCCTTACTAATTTTTAATATTAAACAATTATTAAACAGAACAGCTCCCTTCTGACTTGATCTAAATGAAGTAAACTTCACAAGAGAGCTTATAATTAGCCACAATAATCAAATGAGCAAGAAAAAAGACAAGTAAATTATGCTTCATAAATTTTCATGTATAGCAGATGACAAGTTGTAGGGATGTGTGCGATATTGACAAAAATAATAATCTCAAACGTTTCGGGGATTTTATCGAAAGCGATAATTAAACAATATTTTACGGTGTTTATTGTGCTGGTACTTTGGCAGGTTTAGGACTGTCATGGACAGTTGACTCTTAAAGTTTTTGATATTCTTCATATTCTGTGTGGTGGTCAGGTCAGAGCAGTGACAGAAATAGTTTTTTCCAATACGCTTTAATTGATTTTTATCTTTTATGGGCATTTATACCTATATAAATCCTTTTTTTTTTTTTTTACCTAAGTATATGCATGCATGATCTTTTGTGTCAATTTCATAAATGTAATCATATTCAATTATAATAAGACTGTATAATAATAAGGGCTGTTACCAATCAAATTAAAAAAGTATCAACAAAATTAATCTTTGCAATAGAAAGGAAATGCAGAAGCTGCATTTGCATTTTACCCAGGCTGTAGCTCAGAGGTGACAAATGAATAACCTGCAGTTACAAACGCATAAATAATGTTTTAAAAGTAAAACGGTGAATATTGATATTTGAAATGATTTAAAAAAAATGAAAAGATACTTTCAATTTGAAATGAATACCCCCAATAGGTGGAAGTCACCGTTAATAAATGTTTTCAACAGAGTTGAAAATCTGAGTTTTAACAGATTCATTAATCTTAATCTATCTTTGTCATTGATTCAACCGATTCACTCAAAAAGCAGATTCATTCAGTAAGAAATGTGTTGCTTTGTGTTGCTCAGAGACGCAATTAAAGTGGTTTGATTTTAATTATTTTAGTTGGCGTCGAACATTGAAAGGTACAGTGATGAACGTAACTGTGGTTCTATGTGAAAGTGGAAGACCGCCAGAGCCAGATGTTGCCAAAAGAAGTGTAGAATGACAGAGAATAGATGAGGGCGTAGACTGCCCAACAGACCCTTACGCATGAGAAATTACCTGCATCACCCAGTGTGTCAGCCTCTGTTAAGAAAGTGCAGCACCTCTGCGTGCATCACTAAAACAGACAAACAATCGATAATTCTTATGCCAGGCTGATGTCTATTCAATGTAAGCCTTCGAAAACCTGGACATAGCTTCTGCTGGCACTGCAGCCGATACAATAGGCTAGACTGGTTAATAAACTGTGAAGACCAGATCATGGGTAGAATGCCAGATTGGGCCACAATGAAACACTGGATTCCACCACTCCAGCGCAAACAGGGGGCACACACCGATAATGTGTGAGTGAACTCAATGCGCTTCGCTGTTGTAACGGCCAAGAGAAATGCAGTCTTAAATGACAGCCAATTAAAGTCAGACATACATTGGCCAAAATGGGGGGTGACAAGGAATTGAGAACCATACCAAAGTCCAACTTTGTACTCCACACACCCCGTGGAGGACACAGACAATTGCAACAGGAAAGCAACAATCAGCCAGTCAGGCCCAAGTTATGAGTCACTAAACTCTGATCGTGAGCTGCTAAAGCCGCCACATACTCCTTTAGTGTGGATGTAGAACGCCCAAGTTCCAAAAGATGTTGCAGAAAATCCAAAATGCACCCAACTGAGCAGTGTAATGGATTAACCTCACGGCTAGAACACCAGTCAGAGAACATCTTCCATTTATAAGCATTCAAATTTCACATGGATGCCGCACGTGCATTCAAAACTCCAAGAGAGTTCTGGTGGGCACGATGGCCACACCCAGTTTCAACCCATCTGGATGTGGGTGCCAAACTCTTCCTTCTAGCAGACTCAGGAGGTCTGGTCTGTTGGGCAGATGACAAGATGGTACTATTATCAGTGAAAACAGAGTCTGAAACCATGACCTCGCAGGCCAATAAGGATCCTCTAACAGCAGAAGGTGGCCGCAATTGCACACTCTGCAAAGAGTCCTCCAAATCAGTGGTAACGGGGGGAAAGCAAATAGTGTCACGTCTGGCCGGAGACCCCGGTTCGTCCATCAGGGAAAGCCAACGAGGGCAATGAGACGTCAACACATCTACCGCTGCGCCATACGTCCTCCATATCATCAGCACCACTTCTGTGTGTAGAGTCCAATCTCCCTGCGACGCCCTGCCATGTGACAGAGCGGCCACGGTCTCATTGAGTCGGCCTGGTAGATATACTGCTTGGATGGACAGCAGATTGACCCGAGCCGAAACAAGCAGGTTGTGAGCTACCTGAAGCGCACTCTGTGACCTTGCGCCACCCTGATGGGTGATATAAAAAACGGTCACCTTGTTGTCTGTGCACACCAAAACATGTTTTCCTCTGTGAACAGTTTGAAAGTGAAGAGTGAGAGAGACACTCTCCAAGTGCCATTCACTCCACTCTTGTGCAAGAGTGCCCAAAGCTGTGTAAGGCCACAAGCATATGTGCCAAAGAATAGGAAATCGGCCAAGGCTTGCTGTAGAATTGCATGCACGAGACAATACCTCATCAGTGCGTCAGTCCATACATCCTGAAGAACTTTTCAGCAGCAAGCTGCACAAAATATAGTCACTTTGATTCAATCAGGCCAGAATGAGAAAGAAATCGGTTTGACGTGTTATGTGGGTATTATAGCTGAAGATACACCATGAGTCACAAGGTGACAACTTTGTTATTCGATTCTCTGTCGAGCGCGGGGGATTTTTCACTAGTGCTTTAGCACTGCCTCTGGCGGTTCTGGAGCAAAAGGAAATAAAACAGGCAATAGGGGGTCTAGAATATAAGTCACTTAAAATTAACTTCTTGTGTATTAAACTTGTATAAAATCAATATCATATATGTTATGCTGATATCTGGAGAAAACTGTACTCTTTGTGTGATATTAACAATACTAAATAATATAAACTATTACACAGTGAAAATGTGCACCCACACTAGTCTAATCTACAAGACTACATCACATATCTGCATCCACTCTCTGTGTGTGAGGGATATACTCGATAATGTCAAATCGGCGGCACAATGTTAAAACAAACAGACGATATGTATTGCACATCCCTAGGGGACAAATATAGTTATTACACATCTGGGTACCACCAGCCCTGCATCATCATTGCAAGACATGAATGAACTGCAGGAATCTGTCCACATGGAATATGTCCCAGCAGAATTGCACACTATTAGAACTTCCATAAAAACCTTCAATCATACAATCCTACAGAACCTCTGCCCCTTTGTGTATGTTTATTTCATATTTTGCCAAAACAGATCATTTACCAAAAAGACTATCCTACTTTCTTTCAGCTCCTTTTCACAGTTTTTACCATATAAACTACAGTTCAAAAGTTTAGGTCAGTAAATGTTTTTTGGGGGGAAGAAATTAATAGGCTACTTTTATTCAGCAAGGATCCATTACTTAAATCAAAAAAGTGGTAGTAAAGACATTTATGCTTGTACAAATATTTTTTTTTCAAATGAAATGCAGTTCTTTTAAACTTCCTATTTATCAAAGAAGAATCCTGAAAAAAAAGTTTCAACCGTTTTCAACATTGATAACAATAAATGTACTCCAGCACAAAATAATTCTTTCAACAGGGTTAAAAAAAAACCTTACCAATCCCCAAACTTGAACAATTGTGTATAGATAAATTCTGTAGGTTTTCCCTCATATCAGTACAACACCAGATGTCATGTCCCTTTAATCAGCCTTTTTAAGGCAAAAGGCAAAGCAAACATCTTCACCAACTGAAGTTATTTACTTCAGAACAGCTGTGTTGAAATTATAACAAACAGGAGGTGCATCATTTAACACACCAAAACACTGCTGCTGCATATTCCTATCCCGTAATACTGGGTCTAGCCTATATTTAAAACCACAGAGATTAAATAAAATAAATAAAAAAAAACAGGTCATTACACCAAGCAAGACATTTCATTTGCCTTAAAGGTGCTTTCACACGTGCAGTTTAGCTCGAAACGGGGTACATGAAAAATTGTTTGCATGAAAAATTGGTAATGTGAAAGCTGTCATACAGACCCGATGCTACCTGTAGGAGGTAGTCTGAATTTGCTTGCACTGGAATTGTGGCACGATTTGATTGAATGTGAAAGACTCGGTGCGCACTTGTTCAGGAAGTAAAGTAACCTGCGCATGCATTTTAGCCGATTACGAAATCATTAGTTCAACAAAGCACATGTAAGGGATAACAGTGGTGATGATTTACCTTGAATATGAGTGACAGTGAGCATGCAGTGTAATCGCGCATAGTGGAATCAGACTGGCAAATGAATGGCTCGCAGTCAGTTTTTTCCTCAGAGTCCGTTTGCAAGCAGCAGAAAGTAGCCTTTATGCGATGAAATACAGTAAACCCAAGTGTAGTTCACTCTGCTGCGCATAATAGCACCAAATTAATAATAAAAAAAATTGACCAGCCTCCTGGGTGCACCGTGAATGATCGCTCTTGGACTCGGACCACAGCAAACGTGCTCAGTGTGAAAGAACCCTAACAAGAACTCATTTATCCGATAACACAGGGCTATAACAATTTAAAACAGCTCTTACCATCAGAAAGGGTCTTGACAGTTTGGGGAAGTTTGGCCGACTTCATCATCGCAGTAAAGGTGATGATCTCTGTCCGATCCAATCGACTACAGCCAGTACAAAGGCCTTTTATTAAGAGGATCAGGTGCTTCTATTGAGCGGAAAGAGAAAGGGAGTTAATTTATGAGAAAATGCGAAGCTTATTCAAACAGACAGGATGTACACCATGTTCTGATCAAAAGGTGCATGTCTGACCTGAGAGACTGCACATGCTTCATCAGGATTCTCCAGACGTAGCAATGAGAATTCAATCAATACTTTACATGCTGCAGCTACTGACAGCAACTGATTTCTGGGGACTAAAATGTGACAAGAACTGTTATTAAATGGGAATATTGTGAATAGCCAGTTAAATCTGTGTATGTCTATAATCAGCTAAAACATATGATGTACTTCAGCTAGAAATCAAGGAAATTATAGTTTTAGAATAAAATATTGAAATTTGACATACTTTGTCCACAAACAGTGGTGATGTAATGTGCAGATAGTGCCACAAAAGAGGAGTAGAATGGCTCATACTGTTTGTCATGATGAAGAATCTCAGATTCACTATAAAAAGAAGAGGAAAAACGGTTACAATCAATGTAAATTGCAGTTTGCAACTCATTTTACTTCTGTAAAGCGACATTTCTAAGTGACACCAGGTATGTAATGAGATCAAATGCAGGGCGGGACTGGATTATCCAGTATGAATTGACTGAATTATGAAAGTCAGTGTAACATTTCAGAATGCAGCCCGACTGGGCTAAATTAACTAAAGAACTCACTAAATGATTCCATCCAGCAATATTATGAAACTGTCCTATTGTAAGCATGTAACACTAACTAGCCTAGTTAGCAATAAAGGGGGAAAAACAAATAATTCCAAAGCTCAAACATTTCTTTGGAGTAGGAATGCACAACCTTATCTGAGAGACTGAATGCTTGCATGAAAGCAATATCAAAGTTCCTCATTTGTGTAAAACAACAACAAACACTAGGCTATATCAAACATCATCAAAAAAAGTTAAGGTGCATGTGATTCCTAAAATCTCTTAATAATTGCTCAGTTATTTTAGTATTATTTATTAGAGCTGGGTAAAAAATTTCGATTTCTCGATTTTAATCGATTCTCATTTTTACGAACCGATATCGATTCTTAAATCCCAAGAATCGATTAGTCATCCTGTTTTCAGTTGATGAATGAATGGAACATTGTAGCGCTCATCCCATCCAATAAACGCAATAATCTTTGTGCTTTGTTATTATTGATATGAAACAAAGTCGCAGATTTCAAATTACATTCATTGTCTTACGAAATTCAAAAACAAAAATACCGTTTTGGCGCTGTGGCGAGAGATCGCTCTGGCGTAGCTCAAGAGAAGCAGCAGCGCGGAGCACACATAATCTTCTCTTCCGCCTTAATATTACCAGTTACAGCGCAAATATAAACATGCATGAGCATCTGAAAGTGTGTTAAAAGATAGAGTATAACTTATCGAAATCCTTATTTTCACATGGAATCGCTCAATCAGTGTTTCAACCGTGGAAAGACGTCAGTGAAACATCTTGTAAACAACGTCATGTAACGTCACATTTACCTCAGAAAAACCATATCCAGTGACCATGAACTCGTTAGTCAGCTAGAAAAATTAACTCTAGAGAGGAGCATTTTGCTAAATATATGCACCATATTACATATGCATTTTATGTTATTTTATAATTATTTTATGTTTTTCAATATTTAATGCATGTTTGAATAAATCTGGCAAGTTTTTATGACAGCCACGATTTAAATATTTATATTTCATATAACTTTATTATTAGAAAAATAAATAAAAGTGTAATTGTTTGTATACAAATCAGTAAATCTTTGCCTTTAATATTAGGCTATAGTAGGCTAATGAAACAATTTTAATGATATAACTGACTCCCATAGTTTACAGCATTGGTTAAGAGATTTGTTTTCCTTGAGAGAATTTGCCATGTATTGTACCTGATATCCAAAATAATCAATATTGAATCGAATCGTAATCGAATCGAATTGCAAGCTTGTGAATCGAAATCGAATCGAATTGTGAAATTTGTGTCAATACCCAGCCCTATTATTTATATTATTGTATTTAATAATTAGCTTTTTAATATTTTTTGTCATTGTAGTTTTGTTTTAGTAATGTTGTTTTGTGCTTGTCATTTTTGTTAGTTATTTTGTATATAATTCTAATATGCTTTAATTTATTTTTATTACAGTTTTTGTAATTTTAGTACAACACCTTTAACTTATTTAATTTAATTTAGTTGCCAAGGCAGGATATCAAAATTTATTTTTTAATGGTTTTAGTAAACAATTTGAGGGGGTATGCTGTGTGCATAGACCTTAAAGCTTAAAAAAAAAAAAAATTATAAACATTTAGAGAATTACATTGGGAATAGACTTTTATTTTTGAACCAAAACACTCATCTCAGCAAACAATATACATAAGGATCATTAATGATTCTGAAACCAGACAGATGAACACAGACATATGGGACAGTAAAACAAATTATTGCAGTCTGAATTTAAAAACAAAATTTAGACTCAATCTTTATTAAACTACTAACATAAACAGGTTTAGTCCAGTATAGGTTGATAGCTCAATCGTATTAACTTACTTTCACTTTTGACTAGATAAGTTGCACTTCATGAACATCAACAAAAGAAAAAATACAACAGTTAACTTTTTTTAATCAAATTCAACAGTGTGTTTGCTGATTATTTTAATACTTTGACAGTTGTTTGGTTCGTAGTCAGATCAGTGTATAAAGCATTAAATTACACACACGGTAATGTTTATTTGCGCACACGGCCCCACCTAATACTCTTTCTGTAAAAACGAAACTTTCATGACAGTACACATTTACACCGAAACAAATAATCCTTTGAAATGGACAACTAAACCTATAACAAACTAAAACACAGAATTTCGACGTTTATTTATTGACCAAAGAAGGCTAATTCACAATTAGCGAACCATCAGCAAAACTAGCATCACCTGCTAAGTCATAGCTGGCTAGTTAGCAGGCACACCCACATACACATTAAATTGAACCGACTAAAATTAAAGCTTTGAGTAAATGGGACTAATGTGGTTTCCACTGACTGACAGATGAAGATTTAATCGGTTGACGTTTTAAAGGGACGCTTATGAGTAGCTCTTGACAGTGGCTAGCAGGCTAACTAACTAGCGTTGTTAGGGGTTAGTCGATTGAGGCTAACAAGCTCATTCGGTGACAATTAATTCACGACCGACACGAATATAAAATCACTTTATTTAGGGTTAGATGGCAGTGGATTTAGGGTTCATTATAAGCAATCGACTTTGTTAAAATATCATTCGGGCCAGTTATATGAACGTAAAAGAATGGATCCCGGCCTGATGATGAAGCAGAATCCGATGTAACGTTCTCTGCTAGTTAACGTTACTGTAAATGAACAGTAACACTCCAGCTGTGTCATCCAAACAGTTGACTACGTAGAACGCATTTTAAGGCATCATATGCACGTTCAAAATCAGTTTTGGCTTTGGAAAGCATTTCAGACAGCATTTTAGGCCATTATGTGCACATTGGAAACGGCCCAAACCCTCTCATGATGCCCAGAAATGCTGTCAAGGTAGTCAGCTGACTAGGTTTTAAGACACAGCCTCGGTGCTGCCATAGCATCACAGATAATGCGGAGTCACTCGACAGTTTATTTCACCCCTGCACGGGGCAACTCAACAAACAAGCCCTCGTCTGACCTGTTTATGATGGATCCTATAAGCTGAGGTAGCTCTTTCGTTTCGAAAGCCGTGTAGGACGCTGATAAAAGTGGCCGTACGGCTGCGGTCCACTCAGGTTCTCCATCTCCTCCACTCGACGCCATCTTGAGATACTCTATTAGAATCCAAGAGCGGAAATGAGGTTAATCATCAGACGCCAAATAACAGGAACTGTCGTCAGAGATAAACATGAAAAGTCTTGGGTGTTGTGTCATGATGTGAGCACGTTGTAACCTGAGAAAATAATAGAACTGTGACGGACGGTTTTTACTTAAAACAGCTTAGAAAAACACTTACTTAAAGGGACAGTGTACCCCGAGAGATTTTTTTTTCCCATTTAGTAACGTTACAAGTCAATGGGAATCAAACTGTTTGGTTACAAACATGATAAAAAATTTCTTCTTTTGTGGTCCTTTCTAGAATGTCATACATGTTTGTAACGACATGAGGGTGAGTAAACGTTGACAGAATTAAATGTTTGGGCTGAACTAGAACTATCCCTTTAATGATTAACCAGAACGTATTTCAAGGGTTATTGCCCACACTACCCACAATTGTAGCAGTTTTAACTTCAATAAATACATTTTAAGAATATACACAATTCAAGAGTCAACAATTAGGAAGGGGTTTATCTTTTATTACTGATTGGGGGGAACAAATAATTTATGCATGTTTAAAAAAGCATTAGGCTTGTTACCAACTTAACTGAATATCTCTCCTTTTGTTATAAATATTATTAAACTCATTTTTTCTGACATCATTAATTTGCAGCAGACGGGATGCTTTCAAAATTATATATATATATAAACAGGCCTATTTATGAAAATCAAAAGAGTAGAAACATTCTGCACAATAGTAAAATCACAAGGATTTGCATGTGTATGAGTCAAAATCAAAGTATATGGCATAATAGGATCTTGCTCATAAATATATCAAGTAAGAACATGGCTCCGAACCATCCAGTGCATTTGACATACCATAAAATAACTACAAAAGACTATCCAAACTGCTTTGCAGAACCTTCTATCACTAATGTACAGGAGAAAATGATCCAAATGTCTTGACTCTTGAAATTTCATATTTCTCACGTGCACTAGTGTTTGCCCTTTCAAATCATGTACATGAAATGAGGCAATATATTCTTTAACAGCTCAACGGATCATATTACTACTATTTTCATTTAAAACCAAATCAATATCAACTCATTGAATATGAATCACATTCAATCTTTTCATTAATTTAAATAAAAATAGCAGTCCCTCTGAAATAATCCTTCCTCAATATTAATTTTGAAAATACAACTCATCCTTCAGCCTCTTCAAAAGGCAGACTCAGACTTATTTAATGAAACCTAGAATGAAAAAAAAAAAAATTAAATGAGTTATTTTTTTATACTTGGTGAGTCTACCTTTAAATCACATGAGTTGTTACCCCGAAAGGCACAATAAATTAACAAATTAGACAGTGAATTGTTCAATGCTGGGGGAAAAATAAGACCTACATCATTACATCTCTCTGAAAAGGGAAAAAACTATCATGGCCATCTATGCACTTACACTCAAGACGCCACAAGATCCCCCAGACAGCTGGTTGCAAAAATACACCAAACTTATCAAATGATCTTGCAGTTTTGACACAGTCACCAGCTAGTCTCCTGCCATCAATGTGTCAACCACATTGCAGTGAGGGCGAGAGTGAAGTCAACAGGCCATTAGGATGAGTCTTATCGCCATGCCCTGTTCAGCAGTTTTACTTCTGCTAGACGTTTGCTGATCATGGTGGCAAAGAAGAGGCCAAAGAGTACACTGCTGATTAATACATAGTCATAGTCATCCTTAAGGACATCAAATTGCTTGGAGGGGAACACTCTAGTCTGGTAGATGTCAAGACCATACACAACCACCTATAGGATAAAGAAATGAAAATTATTAAGTGTGACTATGTATAAATGTAGAGCCCGACCGATATATCGGCGAGCCAATATTATCGGCCGATATTAGGCATTTTCATAACGATCGGTATCAGCATTTAAAATGGCCGAGAAATTAATATTTAAAAAAATGCGGCGTGTGGTGATTCATGTAAGGGTGGCGCTGCCAATAAAGCACCTAAAAGCTGTCACAAAGAACGGGAAAAAGCAATTATAATACATCAAATATAGCAAGGAGACATTTTTATTGTTTATTAATAACAAGTGTTTTCAGTCATTGTGGGCTGCAAAGATGAAGTTGAGGATGCAGACTAGCGATCTTTGAACGCGCAAGAGAGAAATGCACATTTCATACGGATTATATAAGCAGAGAGCAGTCTGTCGTTTTGAATTTTTCTGTTTAAAAGTAGACATTTCAATATAGATATTTCTCAGGTCTATACGCTGAGTTTCGGTTTATTTATGAGACGATTTGCAGTTCACTCGCCCACGCCTCCGTGTCAAGATTATCTATTGTCCACTATATTTACTTATTTATTAAATCCAGGCAATTGGTTGATGAAACATTGATTAAAATTAAGATACAATTAATACAAAACGAAATTTACTTTAATGAAAGGCTTTGTGCTTTCTGTTCGAGGTTTCAGTGAAAGTTTTAAAGCACTTTAGTGCCGCTTACAGAGCGGTCATGTCCATAACATTGTTTTTTCCTCATAAATGCGAAATATTTTATGTTCTGTTGAGAGCCAACGCTTCTTCATCCGGTGGGTAGTAGCCTATTACTTTTGATTTGCGCCGTGTAATTCACAGAATTGATTTCTCTGCTACCAGCCTCTGTCACGTATTGTGTGAGCTTGTGACTATTGCAAGCGTAGACCTACAGCTGAGAAGTCCTGATTATATTGTCTTCTATATTTATTTTTTATTCATTAAATCCAGGCAAGTGATTGATGAAACATTGACAGTAAACTGAAGCCTTGTTCTGCTTTGTAACAGGTGCTTTCTCGCATCTATGGTAAACAGCTGTTGCGACGTGAGCAATAGTGGCCGCGTCCGGTGTAGACAGTGTTGAAGCTCATTCTGCCTATAACGCTACGCTACAACATCAAGCAATATTCCAATCATTTATATAATTATAACAATTTATATAGGGCCATTTTGCATCAAGAGTATAGTTTCACGGTACATTTTGCTCAAGTATTTAAAATAGTATAAAAGTACTGTACATATGTAATTAAAAACGTTTTCGTTATGATATTATTAATTTTACTTTAGTAAAAAGATCTGAGTTCTTCCTCCACTGGTAGAGATTAGAGGAATTAAGAATAAAAATAGAAGATAATAAGGTTTTGTTAGTGACAATTTTGATATATTTATTGAAGTTGTTTTATATAACGTGACTAAATTAAAAGACAAAGTCGTTAGTGAAGATTATGCAACAGTATTTAGAATATAATATAACATGCAATGCAAACTAGTTTGGTTACAGCTCAAATGTATCATTCTCATTCTATCATTCCCCCTGCCTCCATTACATATCTTTGTCACAAGTGTTTGATCACCACATTTGAGTGATCATTGCGAAACGTTTATATATTTATTCTTTTTAAATACTGTGTATTCTATATACAGTACCCATCAAAAGTTTGTACACACCAATAGGAAAGTGTGTCCAAACTTTTGACTGGTACTGTACTATAATACACATAAATAATATTGCTACTGTACACAAATAATGTCGGCCGATATATCGGTATCAGGCTTTTTTTAATCGGTATCGGCCTCGCCCCCCAAAAATCCATATCGGTTGGGCTCTAGTATAATGTAATAATTATGACATGAATGTCCAGAGCTTAAATTAAGACTAATCATACCAACAAAAAAGTTACTTAATACTGTGATATGAAAAATAGACTAAACTATTACTCTTACCAAACAGGTAGACTCCAGGCCAGAGGGGGCAGTGTAGATGCCTCTTACTCTTGACACAGTTTGGTTGTAGTTTATAAACCACTCTGTACGAATGGGCATTTCTGGAGCATATGGAATGAGGTTTTCTTCCCTAAATGGTGAGACAATCATTGTTAAACTTGGTTACTCAGCAAGCAATTTGTTAATCATTAACATTAAACCATGTGTGTGACATTTTTCTCAACATACAGGTCCTTCTCAAAAAATTAGCATATTGTGATAAAGTTCATTATTTTCCATAATGTAATGATAAAAATTAAACTTTCATATATATTTTAGATTCATTGCACAAGAACTGAAATATTTCAGGTCTTTTATTGTTTTAATACTGATGATTTTGGCATACAGCTCATGAAAACCCAAAATTCCTATCTCAAATAATTAGCATATCATGAAAAGGTTCTCTAAACGAGCTATTAACCTAATCATCTGAATCAACTAATTAACTCTAAACACCTGCAAAAGATTCCTGAGGCTTTTGAAAACTCCCAGCCTGTTTCATTACTCAAAACCGCAATCATGGGTAAGACTGCCGACCTGACTGCTGTCCAGAAGGCCATCATTGACACCCTCAAGCAAGAGGGTAAGACACAGAAAGAAATTTCTGAACAAATAGGCTGTTCCCAGAGTGCTGTATCAAGGCACCTCAGTGGGAAGTCTGTGGGAAGGAAAAAGTGTGGCAAAAAACGCTGCACAACAAGAAGAGGTGACCGGACCCTGAGGAAGATTGTGGAGAAGGACCGATTCCAGACCTTGGGGGACCTGCGGAAGCAGTGGAGTGAGTCTGGAGTAGAAACATCCAGAGCCACAGGCGTGTGCAGGAAATGGACTACAGGTGCCACATTCCCCAGGTCAAGCCACTTTTGAACCAGAAACAGCGGCAGAAGCGCCTGACCTGGGCTACAGAGAAGCAGCACTGAACTGTTGCTCAGTGGTCCAAAGTACTTTTTTCGGATGAAAGCAAATTTTGCATGTCATTCGGAAATCAAGGTGCCAGAGTCTGGAGGAAGACTGGGGAGAAGGAAATGCCAAAATGCCTGAAGTCCAGTGTCAAGTACCCACAGTCAGTGATGGTCTGGGGTGCCATGTCAGCTGCTGGTGTTGGTCCACTGTGTTTTATCAAGGGCAGGGTCAATGCAGCTAGCTATCAGGAGATTTTGGAGCACTTCATGCTTCCATCTGCTGAAAAGCTTTATGGAGATTTCATTTTTCAGCACGACCTGGCACCTGCTCACAGTGCCAAAACCACTCGTAAATGGTTTACTGACCATGGTATTACTCTGCTCAATTGGCCTGCCAACTCTCCTGACCTGAACCCCATAGAGAATCTGTGGGATATTGTGAAGAGAAAGTTGAGAGACGCAAGACCCAACACTCTGGATGAGCTTAAGGCCGCTTTCGAACCTGGGCCTCCATAACACCTCAGCAGTGCCACAGGCTGATTGCCTCCATGCCATGCCGCATTGAAGCAGTCATTTCTGCAAAAGGATTCCCGACCAAGTATTGAGTGCATAACTGAACATAATTATTTGAAGGTTGACTTTTTTTTGTTTTAAAAAAAACAATTATTTTATTGGTCGGATGGAATATGCTAATTTTTTGAGATTTTCATGAGCTGTATGCCAAAATCATCAGTATTAAATTAATAAAAGACCTGAAATATTTCAGTTGGTGTGCAATGAATCTAAAATATATGAAAGTTTAATTTTTTATCATTACATTATGGAAAATTATGAACTATCACAATATGCTAGTTTTTTGAGAAGGACCTGTAGTAAATATTTGTTGAGAACCCACCGACTCTGTTCTGAGATCAACTCTGGTCTCCGTGGGTCCAGAAACATCTTTGGTAAGGATAAAATGTTGCCTGATGGCAGCCCCACTATAAAGAAAAAAGTAACACCCAGAATTACAACAAGAAATTAGCTTCAATATATTCAGAATTCCACAGCCAGGGTCCTCACTTATACCAATTAATCTCACCACATTACTCCTGTTTTACACAGACTACATTGGCTACCGTATTCAATACAAGACACTTCTCATCACATTCAAAGCCCTCCAAGGTCTTGCTCCCCGTATATTTCTGACCTCATTCATACCTAGTACACCCCTGTCTGAACACTTAGGTCCTCTGAATCTGGCCTATTGGTGGTCCTGCGGCACAAATCGTTTGGTGGCAGGGCCTTCTGTATCTCTGCCCCCACCCTCTGAAATTCCATTCCCCAATACATTGGCGGCCTCACATGATTACACACATTTTTCACCATGTTTTTCTGATTCCTAAACTCATTTTATGTTTTGTACACTCAGTATATCTTTATACGTCTCTATGCCTGCTGCCATGTTCACGTGTTTTAATATTGTAAAGATTACAACTGAGTTTGTAGAAAAGCGCTATATAAAATAAACTCATTACAGCAGATTTAAAAGGAATAGTTATTCATCTTTCATTCTGTACATAATGAAATACGTTTTGTTATCCCTAAATTTACATTTTAGTGTTTTTTTTATTTTTAAGTAGTATACATTCATAATATTATAATAGCAATAACCTGAAAATAATTGTCAACATTCCTAACAGCGGGATTTGCTCAATACTAACCAAGGAGGTGTCGGCTGGTGATGCCTTTTTCTGTAAGTGTGGCCTCCAAAGTGCTTATGGGAGCAGGAAAGATGTACGACTGCTGTAGCACCTGAGGTGGATGTGGTCTGTCTAGAGAGCTGAATACTGTGCTGTTATAAAGCTCTGCTCCCTCAAAGAGCTCCAACACAGAAAACTCATTTCTACGAAACTTGGAGTTCCAGTACACATACTATAAGGAAGAAAACACAAAAAGCAATGCTAAATTCTGTAGTAGTGTATAAAATCTATCACTGGAATAAAAAACAAACAAAAAAAACAGATACGCCTGTGTACTTACCACCAGCCAGTTTTCAGAGTGCACAAAGTGAACTGGTCCTCTGGCCTTCCGCTGCACTGCCTCATGAACGATACGGCCAGTCACACCATCAATCAGGAAGATTCCAACAAAGCTGCGCTCCTGATGAATGTCTGTGCTTTCCGTTATCACAGCCAAGAGATTAGGGTTAAGATACTGCAGAGGAACAACAGGTAGGACAAACAACAGACAGGACATACGATTAGAAATGTGATCTCATGTAGCCAGTAAGAGCAGTCATAAAGGTCAGCAGTACCTTGTAGAGCACGCTTCGATCCCCCATCACTCTGCCCTGGGAATGCACATGCTCATTTGCACGCTTTCCTTTGACAGCCACTATCTTCTGCACCTCAGTGGGGATGACCACCTCCCAGATCAGCTCTGTAGACAAATCCTGGAAAAAAACAACAACAACAATTCACTTATGAGCACCAGCACCAAAAGTGCTTTCTATCTGTATGCTTGCTGAATGAATACCAACCATGCGCAGACGAAAACCCGACAGCTTTCCCTGACTGGAGTCCACTAGGTAGAAGAATATGGAGGATGCTGTGTCTTGAAGTTGCTGTAGAACATTCTTAGTAGATGGGAATGCTGTGACCTGAAAGAGAAAATAAAAGAAATGGGTTCACATTCTGCAAGGAACACAGAATGTTTGTCAGAAGGACGGATACCTACCTTGTACTGATCGTCAATAAGTAGAAGGACTTTAGCATAGTCCTGGTCGATGACAGGTAGCAGAAGAGTCTGAAGCACAGGTCGGGGTAAAGCAGGGACACTAATGTGACTCTTCTTGCCGAAAATAGGATTGAAGACATATAGGCTTCCAAGACCCGTGTCCTATAAATACAATCCATTTTTAAATTTAGCACAAAAAAGTAATTGTTCAATATTGAATCATCCTATTTAAATTATGAACACATAACAGCCCTAAAATAAACAAAAACAAATTGAAAAACAAATGAAGCAACCCAATAGACAAATTAATGAACAAGCAAGCAAACAATCAAATGAACACACAACTTAAGCTAACAAACAAACAAACAAGCAAATTAACAGGTAAACAAGCAAATGAACAGGCAAACGAGTAAACAAACAAGCAATTACACAAGCAAATGCAGAATTTACAAACTAGCAAACAAACAGACAAAAGCACAAATGAGTAAACAAGCTAACAAAAACAAAGCAAGCAAGCAAATAAATGGCATTAGACCATACAAAAGCGAACTTCAAAATCCTACCTTGTCTTTTATAAGAAGTGTGCACTGTGGAGGATGTGGAAAATGGGCAGTGGTCCTTTGCACTATGAGCTTGAAAATGGAGTTGGGTTGAATGCCTTCTAAATACTGTTTCCACAAAACGGTTCCTGATTTACTGTCAATGCCAAAGAGCTGTGTAGAAAAACGACAGATGTGTTAGTTTACCGGCAGGACAGCTAAAAGGACAAAACAACATCTGTGCTTTCTGAACTTACTTTTCCAGAGGCAGTCACCATAACCATCATCTTCTGCAGGTTAAACTCATCCCGAGATAGTGTGTCTATGGTGACTTCATTCTTAACGCTGCTACGAGGCTTCCGGGCATCGTAGAAGAGTTTCCAGAGGTGGGCCATCCAGGCCTGCAGCAGGATAAACTGGGAAGAGAGGCGCTTGAGAACCATGGGTAGCAGCCCATCTGAAGCGAACAAGAGATCAGGGATAAGTGTCAGAGATGACTAAATTTTTTTGCATTAAAAAAACCCGGTAACCTTACTTTAGTAACATTCTCGAGACAATGCATCGTCTAAAAGTTAGAGACACTGACGTTGCATAAAATAAACGGGATTAGGAAGAGAAGCAAAATGAAGAGGAAGCTCTCTACTTTACCTTGAATAGCTGGATCCGAGTGCAGCGAGTGCAAAAGAAAACAGAAAGAAATAAATACAGAAAGAAATGGCACGCCATGGAAAACAGGACAGATGAGTAAGACAGAAGGGTTTTTTTGTGCTTAGCCAGCAAAAGCAGCAACGTCACAACACACATACATCACAAACAGAATACAGGCTTACATAACACATATATAGAACATGTTTATAAGGTTTAAATCTAAACAGATTTTAGACTTTTAAAGTCAACATGAAATCAAAATTGTTCTATATTATTTTAGAATATAAATGTTTTAAATTGGTGCATGTATTTCAAAAGTAAAAAATGACTATCAAAAATCTCAACTTTTCATATAAAGACAACTTTTCATAAAAATAAATCCAGTACATCCAGCTGTACTTGTTTTAAATTAAACATCTTAAGTAAAACGGCTTTTAAATGACACTTCATGTTGACTTTAAGATGCGTGTATTCGTATTGTGAACTAACTCTTCTAAACCTATTTGCTCCAAAATGACAGGATGGAAGAATAAGACTAAAAACAATATGTTATAGGCAAAAAAGGACATAAACAATGGTTTCCATTTATGTTGCACTTTACCAGCTTTCTTTCCAAACTCTCCCTCCAGCTCTGCCTGTGTTCCAGTGAGTGGCAGGTCAACCATCTCCATGGTGACCACATCAGCCAGGGCCTCCTCCCTCATCCAGACAACCCTGCCTAGAGTAGAACACAAAAATCAACCCCGTGCCTTTTGTTGTTTATATTAACTCTTTCCCCATCATTGACAATCTTCCGTCATTTATGAGACAACGCTTTCCCGCAACTGACATGATTTTCCAGCTTTCCGTGTTTTCAGTGTTATACGGTAGGGGGCGCTATTATGCATCTTCTGAAAGAGTACCGAATCTCCTGATCAAAACAGGCAAAGAAGCAGACACAAATGATCAAATCATTGCTTTTGTACACTGTAGTCTTAAAAAGAAAAGAAAAAATTCCCAGCTTTTTGTTCAAAATGTAGCTTTTTTACGAAACTTATCCACATTCAAGTGTTGATTAAAAAAAGAATGCATGAAGTTAGAATAAAACTTTTTGTTTTGTTTAAAAGCAGGGGCTTTGTTCTCTTTTTTTATATATTGCATGTTCAGCTATTCATACAATAAAATATTATGGGGGCCATGAAAGCTTTGTGAAAATAATAAAAAATGCTGGCAGTGGCTGACAACTTAAAATAAAGTCTTTTTTTTTACTAATTATTATTATTAATAATATCCAATTATCAATCATTGTTTACAGGTATAGTATGGAGGTCCAGGAGAGCCACTTAAAAACAAAATGAAGAAATCATTTATCAACATTAATTTAACAATAAAAATGTAAATAAGTCAGTTTCAATTTGACAAATCACTGTATTGAGTTATTTATAGCAGTTTATTTAATTTGAAATGTAATAAATAATATTTGTAAAAAATATTATTTAAATATTTTAAATGCAAAATTTTAAATGTGACGTTGTTTTTTTTAAAGCATTTAAAAATAGTTTCTCTATATACATTTGTCAGATGCATATATGTGACCCTGGACCACAAAACCAGTCACATGGGTCAACTTTTTTTAAATTGAGATTTATACATCATCTGAAAATCTAGAATCTGAGGGTGCAAAAAAAGAAAAACATTGAGAAAATCACCTTTAAAGTTGTCCATTTATGTTCTCGATAGTGCTGCATTCACTTTCAAAAATAAATGTTTTATATATTTACGGTAGGTAATTTACAAAATATCTTCATGGAACATGATCTTTACTTAATATCCTAATGATTTTTGGCATAAAAGGAAAATTTATAATTTTGACCCATACAATGTATTGTTGGCTATTGCCACAAATATACCCGTGCTACTTGTGACTGGTTTTGTGATCCAGGGTCACATATATGAATTAAATAGTTTTTAAATAAAGTTATTTATTGTAATTAATTATTTGAAATTCATTGTAATTAATAAATTGGTAAATGAGTGTGTGTCTCCTCGTCCTCCATAGTGTAGTTCCTACCAGGTTGCTGTAGAAAGGTGAGTGTAAGGTCTTCAGTCTGCACCATGACTCTGTAGCCCACAGAGTCATCTTTCTTCAGAAAGGCGTGGACATATAACTAAAGGAAAAACAAAACCAAATTAATCTACAACAGAAATGATTGGCCTATAATCGTTTAAACTCATATGCTTCAGCATTAGTCCTCACTCTGTTTGGCTTTCCTCCATTAGGGTCCATGTGGTAGATAATGGTAGTGTCAAGGTGCCTTCGCCCTGTGTCCGCACTGAACAGGTTAATGCTGCAAGCCTTGAGTAAGAATAACAAACCATTACAATACAAGTATATAGAAAGACATTTTTTCTGGTGAGTTTTTGAAATGTGACTCACGGTATCATTCTTTGGGGTCATCACAGCAGCAACTGTTTTCTCTCCAGATGTAGCAAAAGCTGCCAAATATGACTGAAATATAAAGAACATTGGGCTTTAAGTCTTTGAATGAACAAAACTACTAATTTCTATAAGGAATTTAATGGTTCTGGACTGGTCCCACTCTTAGGCTACATTCACACTGTCCGTTTTTGAGATTGACAACCGCATTTACTTATGGGTGAGTCTCGAAATATCACATTCACACAGCAACTCAAAGTAGCATCTTGAATACTGACTGTATGAATGTGCAATGGGAGTCAAGTCCGTATTCACTCACTACCATAGATAAAAACACGCAACACACAGTAGACACACATTTGTGCAATGTGTTTGTGCTCTCGCACAGTATGACATGACAGACTAGTCGTCCAATCCTGTTTAGTGTGGGTTTTTAGAGAATGCGGTTGTGAATCCTGAAAATTTACGGGTGAGATTGGTTGTAGAATGCGGTTTTCAATCCCGTAAATAACCTAACTGTGTGTGAATGTTACAATATTAAAGACTCAAATACAGGACTGACAACCGTATTCCGTTGCTGCGCGATCAGGGCTTAAAAGCCGGCGAGAAAAAAAAAATGGGTTCACTCTAAGCAGAATCAGTATTTTAACATTTCTGTTCATGCATTCCAACATTACAAAAACTGTTTGACTAGAAAAAAAGTAGTATCTCAGATAACAACTGACAAAACACAACGATCCGACACTTGCTGCTGAAAAACCTTGTAACTCCGCTGAGCTTGACAGGTCAAATGTTAATAACATAATGACGCATGCAAGTGTCTGACCGTATATAAGGCCACAATACTTCCATTTTCTGATTAGTAGCGGTGTTACCACAATTTTCACTAGTTTCTAAACACACCACAGTGGATATTACCTGCCATTAATTTTCACCTAAATGTAATACTTTAACAGTTGAGAAAATATATCCTTGGAAAAACCTGAGATCCAAAAGCAATGCCATTCCCAAGCGAAGGCATTTTAAGCATTTGCATAGGCCGCACTATTTGAATTCATGTTTGGTTGACAGCCAAATTAAAATAATAAACAGAATCATAAAATAACATTATCAACCGGTTAATGGCCATTTGAAATAAGCGTTTCTGCTCAGAAAGATTAAACTTGATTTCGTTTTCATTTTTGTTTATGTTCCTGTTAAAATTTCGCTCATTTCCAGTTTTTGTTTTCGTTTAATGAAACCGGCTCAGAACCCTGGTGCGAACGTGGCCATAGATGTGTGAGACATCAGTTCTTACTGGATTGAAATCTCGAAGCGGAGCGATGAGGTCATCTTTGAGCTGCAGAAGGATGTGATGATCTGGACTGAGCTGAAGGAAAAACTCGGCGAGAGGAGGTTGTGCCGGATTGGGTTGAGTGGACGTCAGAACAGGCTGGAATCCAGATGCCACCTCCAAATCTAGCGTCTTTGAGGGGGGGGGAGGGTGTGGAGAGAAAGAGACATCCATGATATTACAGATAGTCACAGAAGATTGAGGAAGCAGTGTACGTTAGCCACAAATGTAGTGACATCTGCACCTGGAGGTGTATCTGTCTCATTTCTGTGTGTTCTGCAGACTGCAGTGGTAGAGTGTACAAGGACTGTCTGATCTGATCCACACACAGTAGGTTCCCTGAGCTGATGACCGCGCAGCTGTTCTCCAAGCTTGACATCCATGCGGCTTCAACTGATTTCTAAGAAAAACAAATGTGTGATTGACTGTATCATTATCTGACTCTCTCAATAAGAAAACTTAATTTATTTTCATATATTTATGTATTATTGTCACATTATACAATACCATTCAAAGGTTTGGATCGGTAAGATTTTTAAGGTTTTTGAAAGTCATCTCTTGTGGTCACCAAGCCTGCATTTTATTTGATCAATATCCAGTAAAAACAGTAATATTGTAAAATATTACTACAAATTAAAATAAGTTTTCTATTTGAATACATGTTAAAATGTAATTTATTCCTGTGATGCAAAGCAGAATTTTAAGCATCATTACTCCAGTCTTCAGTGTCACATGATCCTTCAGAAATCATTCTAATAGGCTGATTTGGAGCTCAAACATTTTATTATTATCATCATCACCATCCTGTTGAAAACCTTTAAATCATTATAATCATGTTGAAAACAGTTAATATTTCTGTGGAAACTATGATACATCTGATATGATACATGCTTTTTTGATGAATGGAAAGTTCATAAGAACAGTATTTATTTGAAATGTATTTTTTTGTAACATTCTAAAATATCTTGACTGTCACACTGTTAATGTAATGTATCCTTGCTGAATAAAAGTATTAATTTCTTTAAAAACAAATCTAACTGACCCGAATCTTTTGAACGCTGCTGTAAACTGTAAACATACCTTCTTCATGATTTCTCCATCTTCAATTTTGTATTCAACAATAACAATATGGGAGCTTGGCACAAATCCCAAAACAAACACCAGGCCATTCCCACCAGAATAAATAGTTTGATACTGAACAGTGTCACTGTAGGATGCAAAAAGATGAAAAGTCGTCGAGAGCTAGAACTAATCTCTAGCAGAATAATCAGTAATAATTGCAATATAAAGAAAAGCTGTTCCAGGATTTCTCATCACCTGTCAGGTAGGTTTTCCACCCATATCTGACTGCCACTTGAAAGGTCATGGAGAGAGATAGCAGATTTTTTCAGCACAGCAACATACTTCACAAAGTCTTGAACTCCAATTAAGGCAGCGGACTGAAAGCTGTGGTCAAAAGAGGACACTCAGTTTGATGTGTCAGTTAAATCTAATACGGTCACAATAAAACATACACAAAATACAACCTCCCAGTATCAAGAACTGCCTCCCACTTCAAGCCACCGACTGTGGTCTCCCAGGAGCGAAGCAGACGGCCATTCCCGACAACAACAACAGCATCTAAGAGACAAGAACCATTTAAGAGCCAAAAACCAAGTCCAATTTCACAGTACACACACACACTTTTCACCACATGCTTACCTTGTCCATACATAAGCAGCGCATCAATATGGCCCTCTGGTCCACTTTTATCCACATGACGCCAGACTGCAACAATTAAAAACATTTCACTAACACTAAACCCAAGATCAATACATTTGGTATTCAGTAAATTAGTTAGCCTAATCATGAAGTAATAAAGGATAAGGATAGATACTACACCCATTCATAAAAAACAAGGTACTATTGTAATTATTTCTGTTGGTTTATAATTATAACATACACAACAACAGCAAACCCACAACACTTAAATGTTGAGTAAATGAGTAGCAGAACATGCAAAGAGGTTCGAGGAAGATGTTCACAAAATTAGACAAAGCAACAGCAGTAAAACATCATTTTTGATATCCAACAAGTAGTTATTATAGTCAAAAGTTTTATTTTCCCCCAAAAAGTTTGTAATGATTTCCAGATCTTATTATTAATTGGGTTTTATGGTTTTGTTTTTAAAGAAATGCACATTTGTCAACTGCAAAAGAACATATGTAAATATTCCAGGTATTTGATGCATCACTTTGTCAGACAGACATGTTAAATGTATTTTGTCATTAAAAAAAATCATAAAAAGAACAGTAATTTTAAGCTATTGGTTTTTATCACGTAAAACGTGTTTTTGAAGCAACATTATTATGGACGCTCATACTGTCTCATTCTAATAACCAATAAGGCTTCCAATAAAACCAATAAAATCTAGAGGGAAAATAAAAACATTTTCACCGAAACTTCAATACAGAAAGCCTATATAATATTCAATGTGCAAAATGAACGCAAAGACTTACACAGGTCTCCAGTCCTTGAATTGATTGAAGCAAACACGTTCTTGTCAGTTGCCACCAGGAGCTTTTTAGACGCTTGCGAATGAGTGTCAAACAATGCAAAACGCACCTTGCCGATGAACTGTTCCCTCCTGAAAGAAATCGCAGTGAGTTGACAGTGATGTTAACAATCAGCCCGGTGTAGCTGCCAACAGTCAGCAGCATGCTTAAAGTACCGGCTGTTTTTACAGTCGCAGAAAGCCCACAATGGATTACACGTGAAACCAACACACAGCTACAAATCTCGTTTACATACCAATCAAATTTTCCAACTTGGTCTTCAAATACCGCCGATGCAGTATATAATAAAGACAGCGATATTGCTAATCTGACTACAAGCCAAGCCATTGCTGCAGAGGAACAACTCCCACAATGCTCTGCGGTTAAGGACCCAAACAGCCAACCTTTATTAAACAATAAAAAGGGGTCTGTGTATTCTTTCCATTATATCTGATATTACATTTTAGTCTAATTATAGAAATACAAAAAGTATTTTTAAATGTAATTATATTTATCGGCGAGAAACGCTGTTCAAAAAGAAATTAATATCAGGCATTCGCGTGCTGCCTATATCTATGGCTGCCTATGACTAGATTTATTGGGCCATGTACATTGTACAATATAGACAGTTTATTAACTAATGCTACTAGCAAAATCCTAAAGAAGTTGTTGTAAAATATGAGCGATATTATGAAATGCCAAAAAAGATTTTTAAGCAGAAAGAACTGCAGAACAGAAGGTGTGTTCTAACGTTCTTTAACATTTCTTTTTATATAAATTATAATATTAAATTATTTTACTCCATTTATATGAAGTTTAAATAAATTCGTAATAAACATTGGAACCTGAATTGTGAGGTTTTTAATTGTCGTTTTAACAAGTGCAGTGTTCCTAAAGTGCTGTTTAGGCCATTAGGTGGCAGCACAATATAAAGACAATTTCGAACTTACAATTTGTTTATAACTTTATACCTATGCAGATGCTCAATATTTGCTGCATCCCGAACTGTTTTATTGCTAAACTCATTGCAAAGTTCAATGAACACGTTTGCAATGCAAGTGAACAAAAAATACAACTAAAAAATAAAACAGGACTACAATTAGGATAATTTTTTTTGAGAGATAGACAATAACTTGAAACTTTGCTCATCGTTACGAAAAACTGAAATAAAAATATCGCCTGCTCATGCAACACGTTACTGTAAATGCTATTAAATAAGTAAACACTCAGCTGAACTGTACCAGACATGCGGTTCCTACTCAGCTATTTGGTGGCTTAGGCTCATGCTTAGGCTACAGATGAAACCTGAACACTCTCAGTTGAAGCAGTATGGAAAAGTCAAGTGCTGTCTGACACTGACATGGATGTACACGCGGTGATATTATTGTTCTTCCTGTTTGCAGAGATTCTTTCATCGCGCTGTCTTCGAGCTCTGCAGCCTTTCATGTAAGTATCATGGAGATTGTCATGTTTTTATTTTAATTTTGTGATTTTATTGGCTGCATGATGATTGTATGCACTACTGTTTGTTTTCTTGAAACGTCATTTTTCTTATAAATATATTAATTAATTAAAAAATAATGACATTTCCATTGTAATCATCTTTTGATTCTTACAGACCTGTGAATTATTATTAAATATACAGTATAAAGTTTTCTCATTTTGAAATAGCCTAAACGTTTCTAATACTGTATTATATTGTATAATAGTATTCGTAAACGATTGCACATCAATTTCCAGTTATTGTTTCTTAAAGACTTTAAAACAGAGTTGTAGCCTAATGTAAGAGCTGCATTATGCACTTGAAATGGAAAGTGATTGTTTCGTTCTCCATTATTCAGGCCAAATGTCTGCTCAGAGCAGGAGAGAGTCATCACAGCTGAGAAACTACCATGTGTACAGGCTTTTACACGAATGGTGAAGGTTTGGAGACAAGGATGCACAGGTCATGCTTGGTGTATGGACTATGAGAGGAGGTACTTGTTTATTTGACTGTCAGATTGAAGAGCCGGTTAAACTGTTATCAGGTTGAATACAGCTACAACGATTATGATATTTTAAAAGCTGGTTCTAGGTTTTACGTGCAGTAAAGAATCCCTCTCTCCTGAATCACTATCAATAGTCCTTTTTAGCCCGACAGCCATTTCTCATTGGCACACCTTTCAGTGCCAGCCAACTTCTAGCCGCTTTTGAGAATGGGCAGAGGGCTAGAGAAAGACAGCAGTTAGAAACTGATACTTTTGTTGAGAGACGATGGTTATTAAGGGTCTCAGATGCTTCAGGAATCAAAAGGAAGCTCAAGACTCTCAGAGCCATCAACTCCCTTGGCAATTATGGAAGGTGATTGAATAGCCCTCATGAAACTGGCACTGGGCTTGCTAAATGCTGCCATTGCACTGTACAAATACTGAACTAATTGGGGTTTAGACTGAGCAATCTATCTTTTCAAAAGTCTATTATTACACCACTCTCTCTTCATTCTGATTGGCCAATTTTCATTGTCCGTGAGACTCTGCTATTTGTCTAAAATTTTTACCAACGTAGGTTTAGAGTAATCATATCTTCAAATCACTTTGTAGGACTGCCTACTTCATGGGCTACAGACAAGTCTACAGACAAGACTTTAAGATTACGTATAAATGCTGTCCTGGATGGTCCCAGCGCAATGCAGAGGCAGGCTGCATCTATCGTAAGTGTTTGCACAGTCAGTTCTGTCATATTTCTGATTATATCTAAATGACATGAAATTAAAGTGATAAAGTGTAGACCTGCAGCTGAGGTTAATGATGTATAAACATCATTCACTGAAAGACTGTGTAGTGAATGGCTTTACTTGATTAATTAGATTCCTGTTCTTCCCTGGAAGTTCCTTGTGAAGTATTCTGGCTTTGTTGCCATTGTCAATCACATAAATCATCTTTTCATCAGATGCTTATTTCAATAGACTCTTTATTTTGATTGAGGATGGTTCAAGGTTGTTAGGGCACAATAAAACTATATTCTCTAACAATCAAACAGTAAATCATTGTGCATTCATTGGATTCAGTCAGTGAGGTGTTGAAATCCATGAGAATAGTTGAAAAGATACTATTAGATAGATAAATCTCTGTAGGTCACTGTCATATCTGCTTCATTTTGTTTTGTTTGTTTTAATGCTTAAAGGCCATTAAAAGGCAGATATTAACTTCTCATTGGTGGCCTTGTAAGAACTTGGAAGGCTTTGTGACCTCTTTTTGCAGTGAGCTAGGATACAATGCACCTTTGTGATCATCAGAGGCAGTGGCAAGAGACAGCTGTACAGCCTTGGCCAAAAGTATTGGCAGTGACATACATTTTGTGTTCTACACAGTTTGCTGCTTCAGTATTTGTAGATTATTTTTTCACACATTTTTATGGTAAACAATCTAAAGCATTTTAGAAGTTTTAAAGGCTTATATTGGTCAAAACATTCAATATATCCAAAGTCAATATTTACAGTGTTGACCCTTCTTCATAACCTCTGTAATTTGTTCTGGCATGCTGGATATCAGCTTCTGGGCCAAATCCTGTCTGATAGCAATTCATTCTTGCCTTATTATTGTGCTCGGAGTTCATCAAAATTTGTGGACTTTTGCTTGTCTATTCGCCTTTTGAGGATTGACCACAGGTTCTCTGGGATTAAGATCCAGGGAGTTGCCTGGCCACTGATCCAAAATATCAATGAAATGATCTCCGAGCCACTTCATAATCACTCTCGCCTTGTGACATGGTGCTCCTGGATCGTTAGGAGAAGTTGCTCTTGCAGGATATTTGAATGAATAATTTGGATAATCTTTGAATAATTTTTTTTTTGTTGAACCAACTTTTAATATTTTCTGTGAAGATGTATTTTTCCGGTTAAATTTCCCCATAGAATGATTAGTTGGACTGTCTGCTTCTAAATCTCTTTTTCCTGTTCCAGCTCTCTGCACTTACGGTGTGTGCTTTAATGGGGGTGTGTGTACAGGCCACGTACATCAACTGTGTGACTGCCTCCCAGGATTCAATGGATCCAGCTGTCAGTATGGTGAGCACAAGTTATCTGAGCTCTGAACTAAGGCTCTATCTCATTTTTAAAGCACTCAATGAATATCAGTTGGCTTGTGTAATGCATTTAAACAGACAGTGTTCCATCACTCATGATAACACTTTCATGAAAGGCTGTTTTCCTTCCTTTATTTGTTACTGCTGAGTGTGTCTCTTGTGTGACCAGATGTGTCAAATTAATCCATTTAATATTCAATGTACAAAGCAGATGTTTATGATGCTACATTTAATTTGATTTACATTGGAAATGTGATAATAGACTAGAAATATTAACATACCTAATGTAATATTTGTATATGTCTCAACTGCCAAATTGTATATTTTCTGGGGCACTTCCCCCCTGTTAAAGGGGTCATCAGATGCCCATTTTCCACAAGTTGGTATGATTATTTAGGGTGTTCATGTAAAGTTTGTAATATACTTTGGTTAAAATTCCTCAATGGTTGTGAATAAAGAGCAACTGCTCACCCCACCCGTCTCTTCCATTGGGGGTGACGAATGGCTGAGGGCAGAAATATGCTAATACGGGACAGTGCATCAGCGATTGTGGGCGGAGCATGAGCATTATGACATCGTAGTGCTCAGAAAATCCAAACGGCCTGATTATTGAGAGTATTTAGACTTTTTGAGGATTAAAAAAAGGAATTAATGGATTTTTTTCATTGTATGGTGGTTGTTACCACACACTGCAAAGACACATTTATATGCAAACACCTTATAAAAGTGAATTTTGCATCCAATGACCCCTTTAAGTAGGAATATGCACTATATCAGCACCACATTGTTCACCATTTTTTAAATTTAGATTACCTTTGCTTTATCGAACGCTCTCTTAAAGGGTTAGTTCACCCAAAAATTAAAATTCTGTCAGTATTGACTCACCCTCATGTTGTTCCAACCCTGTAAGACCTTCGTTCATCTTCGGAACACGAATTAAGATATTTTTGATGAAATCTGAGAGCTTGATCACTCCTCCATAGTCTTCTTCAGGGATTGAACTTGCAGGCGCCGAAAAGTTATTAAAGACATCGTTAAAATAGTCCAAGTGACTAAAGTGGCTCAATCTTAAGTTTATCAAACAACGAGAATACTTTTTGTGCGCAAAAAAAAAACTAAAATAACGACTTAAATTTCAAATATTAATTTCCTTCTCTCTGGGCCTCGAGTCAGTTCACTAGTATAATGGCGTAAGCTTCTGTTGTTGTACGTCACACGCATCACACACATGACCAGCGTCGGCCAATAGTGAGCCTACGTGTGACGTAGCTCTACGCTATTACACTAAGTTAACTGACTAGAGGCCCAAAGAGAAGGAAATGAATAGTTGAAATAAAGTTGTTATTTTTGTTTGTTTTTGCGCACAAAAAGTATTCTCGTCGCTTGATAAACTTAAGATTGAGCCACTGTAGTCACTTGAACTATTTTAACGATGTCTTTAATAACCTTTTGAGGCCGGCAAGTTCAATCCCTGAAGAAGCCTATGAAGGAGTATGGAGGAGTGATCCAGCTCTCAGATTTAATCAAAAATATCTTAATTCGTGTTCCGAAGATGAACGAAGGTCTTACGGGGTTGGAACAACATGAGGGTGAGAGATTACTGACAGAATTTTCATTTTTGGGTGAACTATCCCTTTAAAGTAAATCTTTAAAAACAAAGATAATTTAATAACACTGTTAAATGTAATCTTTAGCAAATCTCAATATGAATATCCATTTTTATATTGTATATTACAATGTTTTCCTCACACAGAATTCTGACAGTTTTAAAAATGTAAGGAATTTAGCAATTTATAGCAGCTTGCAGGACTGATGTTATTTTACTGCAGCTGACAAAGCTTATTTGATTTAGTCACAAATTTGCATGTCACATTCATTGTAAAAAACACCTTTTTACTACTTTACAGTGCAGCAGAACCTTGTAGTACATCCAGTACCAGCTGTTTTACCACATTTTTCTTTGAAATTCAACATGCTATGAAGCACCTCCACCCCTGTATCTGAACATATGTTGTCCTCCCAAAGGGCTTCTCACTTGCATTATTGCATCCTTTGGACTTCTCAGTCAGTTCATTCAGCTTTGCTAATTTTGTTGCTCAGCACTTCCACTGCTTTCCTACAGAACATCCTCCAGGTGCATCAGTAGAACACAAGCACTCCAAGGTCACAGCAGGGCTGATGGGGCAGTTAAATCCCTCTCCTTACACTGTAGGATCAGTGTTCCTTTATGGCATTGCTGTAGAATTGAGTGTGAGAATAAAGTTCTGGAAGAGAGTCAGGCTTCTCTGTGAAGTGACTGTGATTTAGAGCAGATCTCTAGAGGGTTCGGTGGTCCTTCTGCACAGCTGCATTGTCTGTGTGGGTGGGAAAAACATGCAGGTTACCAAAGACCTTCTGGCTGCTGCTGAAAGTGTTAGAAAATAAGGAAACAAAAAGCCTGATGTGTTATTGTATTTCATATCAACCACAGCAGTGTTGGATATTCAGAGGTGTGAAAATGTAATTCAGTGTCAGTTGGTTTTGATTGAAAAGTTACAAAAAGGTATTTCCTTTTATAAATTATGGTTTATTCTAGTATTTTAAGTGCAATTTTACTTTTTTGCAAGTTTAATACACCATGGGGGAAAAAAAGAAGTTTGCACATCTTAGTGTGTTTGAGCTGGTTTAGCTGGTCTCCCATTTGTTAGTTAAGTATTTTAAATAATATTCTCCCCTCATGCAGCCTCAACATACTTTTTGTTTGGTATAGTTAGTTTGTATAGTAACTACTTTTTGTGAAAAGAACAGTTTGTCTTTAACAGATGCATCATGAGCAGATTGTAGCTTAGCATGCTAGCATGATAATAACAAAGTAGATTTCCAGTACTGCAGTGTCTAGCATATTGGCAGGTTTTAAAACGTTTAATAAGTTAGTGTCCTAGTATTTTTTTGACCTATGTAAAGTAGGCCTATGTGTTGTAAAGTAAAGTATAGCTGGCAGAGCCCATAGGACGAAAGCCAACTATGTGCAGACACATCCTTCCAGACGAGTTTTATAAGACAGTGTGACAAATTATGGAAGTGTCTTGCAGGCAAATCCATCCACGTTATATTTGTAGAAAAGCTTAATCTACTTAATTTAATTCAAATTAAATTAGGTTCCACCAAAACTGTAGTTTGTAAAAAAATGTAAAAAATGAAAAAGCTTGGTAACACTTCATTTTGATGGTCCACTTTAGACATTCTGAGAGTTAGTAGACATGTCATTGCAGAGTTGGACCGATTTGATGTAGTTTTTGGAAAGCTCCCCAAAGAAACAACAGAATCGCAAAAATGTTGGATTGGATAATTCCATTTATATTGTTTAAACACTGTCCCACAGTTTCCATCTTGTCAGAATTCCATTCTTTCCAAAGGGATGCTATGGGTTATTTGCAAAGGTAACTTAGATTATTTTCCTGGAAATATGAGAGGAAATCTTTTTCTAAAGAAATCCCTCATAGTTCTAAAGTTATTTAGGGTCAGTGAGAGTGATGTGAGGTGATTGAGATGTTCTGACTGCTCAGTTTAGTAGCCTTGGATGGTGGCAATTCACAGTATGTTTATTGCTTTTATGAATCATATTTTCTAAGTTATTGTAATATATTTATTTTCCCGATTTTATTTTCATGTTTGCTGATGCATGGTAATTACTATAAATAAATCATACATTTTTGTAATTTTTGATGAGATTTTTGGAATTTTTAATTTTTCCTTCTGGCCTCCCCTGACCTCAATTTTTAGTCAAATGATTGTGTTGGACACACAAACCTCAGCAGGTGGTCTGTCTCCCTCTACAGATCTGCTGCCTTGTGAAGATCGTATGTGATGGTGCCCATGGGGCTGCAGGACCTGTAGTTATGGACGTGATGTTACTGACCTTTTTTGTCTCGTGGGTCTGATGAAATGGCTCTCATTCCTGTAGGCAAATGGAGTGTTTGTTCGGTGGCCCTTTATGACACTCACATCATTGAGCAGACCTCGTATTAATCCTGCCAGAGATGTGACCTCATAGCTCTCTGAACCCCGATACAACAAATGTTTGGAGAACATGCTTTGGTATTCTCTCACAATCCTCAGAGTTTGGTCACACAATATGTATCATGCTGGAAGAAGATTTTTTGCTGAACGACAGCAAGAATCAACAACAGAGCAAAAGAAAATCGCCAAGTCCCAGTTCTCATGTTTGCCAAGTGCTTAATGCAGATTTGAATGCAGAAGAACATCTTGGCAATTGTTGTCTTCAACTGATGGCACAACAAAAGCCCTTTCTTTTACAGTAATAGCATTATCCATTTTGTCCTGATCTGATAATTTATCATTCTAGGAGTGGTAGAAGAACAGTTTGTGTGCAATTATTCATCGCAATAGAGGGAAAACCTGTTCGCTCATGTAATGAGATTTGTCACAGAATGTTTTCGGATACACTTCAGATTAACCATTTGATTAACTGATTTCATCGTAACTGAGCTAGTTACACAAAGGCTAGAACACTAGTAGTCTCATTGACTAAGCATGTATGCGCAAAAATCACATATTTTGGGTGGCCTTATTATTGTTAAGATGCAATTTTATACACAGAAATGTTATCTTAAATATATTTTATCGTATACAGTGAAGCTGCATATATTTTACAGTGAAGCTGCGTTGTTGCTCAAGCTGCATGGTGTCTCTGTAAAACAATGCAAATACAAGAATAAAGGTGTTTATTGTGTTTAAACTGGTTTTGAGGATGGCACACTGGTAATCTCTGTGGTCCCTAGATGCACTTTGCATCATGAATCACATCCAAAGCAATCCGTGTCAAATAGTCTTGGCCGAGGTGTCTCTTTTTGTCTGGATGTGGTTCCCAAAATGGATTTCATTACATGGAGAAGATGTGAATCAAATTTTCAACTGAACATATTTAACATGACAGTTTCTCTTTTGCAGTATTTTCATTTGCTAAAGCATAGTTGATGGTTTTAATATTAGACTGTCTGAGGTTGTTTTGAGTTCAGGAATCTTGGACATTATACAGTAGTTAGTGCTAGTTTTATTGCTGAGTCTTTAAGTAATCCACTGGAATATGCAACAGGCTAGTGTTTCCTTCAGCAAACAGGGCTATGTTTACAACATGAAGGATCTGTGCCGCTGAGGTCAAAGGGCATGTGGACACAAACGAGACTAGAGCATTGATGATTGTCTGTGGGCAGAACTTTGGTGACTGTCCAAAAAAACAACTTTTTTGTGTTTATTGTCATTAGGTGCAGTAGCAGTGTTTTTTGTCTGTAGTATCTATGGAAAATCAGTGGTGAAATATGTTTGATAAAATACTTCAGCAATAAGCCGTTTCGTTCAGCCCCTGATACAAGACAAATGCTGGTCATGGTCCTGATACAAGACAAATGCTGGTCATGGTCCTGATACAAGACAAATGCTGGTCACATTTCTAGATAAATGTTAGACAATATCCTTAACGTTTTTTATGACTGCTGTCTATTCCACAAATACCTACCAATGATATAAAAGTATTCTGAAGGCATTAGTAGAGACTGATGAGTCAGTAGATCATGCTTTTCAAATACTTTAGAGATTTTAAAACATAAAATGTTGTGTCCTGTCCATGAACTTAAACACTCTTACCACACACTTTTATGGCAATAATTTAATTCACAGAACCTCTGAATATTAGCAGCAGTAGCAGGTGATGCATTGTAGCATGAAGTATATTGGGACTCATATACAGTATATGGAAGCTTTACATTAAAACCATGCAAGGCAGTGTGACAGCTTTGAATAATACTGGACAGCAGTGTGGCTAATTTTTTATTTATTTCTGTGATAGATGCCTTAAGGTGCTTGTAAAACAGAAATTTATGCTTAAGTGATTCATAATTATTGCTCTGGAAATAAATGTGAATGCAATTTGTTATTTCAACAATACTGGAACGAATCAATCTGTTAACGGTTTTTATAGTGCATTCCTCCACTGATGTGAAGGGAATAGCATGTCACTACCTTCAACGGTGCTGCAACAACACTAATGAATTACATTTTTATAATGATAATTTTTGCATTTATTCCCCCCAAATATTTATATCTAAAATAACTAAAAAAATATTTTAATGGAATCGTTAGTCCCTCTGCAGTCAATAATTGTATCCCTTAAAACTCATCTTTGATCACCAAAATCACATGTTTTTTCCTTGCCTTCATGTCTTAAAGGGTCATTGTGTAGGAATTTCTCCCATCTAGCGGTGAAATTGTATTTTGCATTCAAACGAATTGTGCTCTCCAATACCTCGCTTTTTCAAATGCGTGTGGCTTCTACGGTAGCTGTTATGTTCCAAAAAGTTAAGACAGGATGTCTTCTAATAGCACTTTGGTTTGCTATTTCAAATAAACTGCAACTTGACACAACGAACAAACAAATGTTACAGTATGAATAATAACAGTGCAATGCAGCCTTTTAAACTTGCCGGGGCCGTGACAAGCACCTCTCACTGCTCTGCTCCTCCGTTTCGGCTGCTTTCAGTTACGTGATGCTGGCTCTGAACGAAAACGCGTTGTGGAAACGTGTTGGCCTAGTACTTTTTGACCCTCTCTGCTATTATAGTTTTTCAAGATGGCGGAACTACATGGAGGCCTCCATGGACCTACCCATCACATGTATATAAAGATAATAAATTCTTCGTTTACGAGGATAAGTCAGATAATTGGCAGAGGAATTTGTATACCATTGAGGACATATTTATGAATAAAAATATTGATTTTAGATAATAAAATACCTAAAAAACTACACATAGTCCCTTTAAAATTGCTTGAATGTAACTCTATACCCTTGCCTCATTAAAGGTGCTCTAAGCGATGTCACTCGTTTTTTAGGCCAAAACATTTTTTCAAAACATCTCTCCACTATCCGCTAGCTGCTTGTCCCCTGAACACACTGTAAAAAAACGCGGTCTCTGCAGACACCCAAGGCTCCACAAATGGCAACAAAAACAAACTGGGCTAACCCGCACCTCGAAACATAACAAACTGTTCCAGCCAATAACCGACAAGAAGGATTTGGGGGGTTAGTGCGCGGATGAGGAGGAGAGAGGGTGTAGCTAGCCTCCGTTTTGTTTGACAACACTTTAAACGTCAAGAAGAAGTGATGTCACCCGACATCGCTTAGAGCACCTTTAAGTATATATGCAGGTCTATGAATATGCGAATTATCCCCGGCTCCATACACTCACACCAGCTCAGAGATCCACTCGTTGATGATCACACTTTGACGTGATTTGACGTGACGTGATGAGGTTTGTGATGTCAGAAACTCCAGCGATTTCCAACTGCGTCTTTGGTTCACTGAAAATATTCAGCAATGGCGTCGACTCATGCATTTGTACATGGTTTGTTTTAAATAATATTAAAACACCACATAGACATATAAACAACATTAAAATCTTGATTTTCACCACAGGTGGACTTAAACAGGAATCAGAACCAGGAACAAAATGTTTAGGCTACTTTATGATTCCCATCCCGAGTTACTTCATATGCTGTTTGATTTACTAAGTATTTGTATTAGTATTTACAAAGATATAATTTTTATATGTGAATGTTACCAAGCCTTGGTTCAGTAAATGTTCACTTCATATAGTTGACAATAATCTTTACTCCTGGACTATATGACGCCTGCTATCAAGACGTGCATGTTCAGTCTCATTCATTTGTATCTGGAAGACCTCCAACTTCCTCTAGAACCTGCTGAAATATCTGTGTATGAGTTATGTTTCCCTGCCATGAACTGAAATCTGATTGGAGTCATGTGCAGGGGAAAAGCATTCATGTGCTAGAATAGTTGCTGTAGCGTTGTGTAAAATCTTAACTCTCAATAGTTACACTTAAATTTGAGAGGGAACATAATGTTATCTGAAGTGAAATTTGTCCCTTTCTTTTCTCTTTCCCTCTTATTCCTTACTTTGCTTATGTCTCTGGTCTGTAATGATGGTTATTACTTGGGAAGTCACTTACCTGTGAGGGAATTGCAGCAAGGTATTAAAGGCTCATATTTCTCAGATAATGGCTTATAAGGACCTCGGCATTCTGTGTTGGCACTGGGTTTCTTGAAGATAGAAAAGGAAACTTGTCCAGAATTTTGTTTTTGGTTGGAGATTTTTTATCCCAGATGATAAAATCACACAAAAACATTTATCAGCAGTAGGACAGTAAGAAAGTATAGCCTGATTAATTGGAGGCTTCTCTTGTGGGGATTCCAAAATATAAACCTTAATATAAGATATCTATTCTAAAGTATAAAAGCAATCAAAAGTTTATGAGGATCATTATTCTCCTGACAGAATCTAGGCAATATATTATTTTTAAAAGCCACATACTGTCACGGGTGGGTGTATGCAGAGGAAGACGAGAAGTCGAATTTCCAAGAACAAAAAACTTTTACTTATAATAATAATTCTCAGGGTACAAACAGGCAGGAGATACACAACGGCGATTGCAAATCGTAACATCAACAAGGACAAAATCAAACAAAATCAAACTAAATACAAGCACAAATCAAACATAACAAGGTGAAGACAGGTGACACGGATAAAGATAACGATGAACAGGCTGGTAAGTGAGGGAGTGAGTACAGGTGTGGAGACAAGGAGGATTCTGGGGAGTGTAGTGCAGACTAAGACAGACAGGTGCAGACAAAGACTCTGACACATACATGTTCAGGTTTGTTCTGTAGGTTATGTTGTGGTGTAATTCTGTATCACCAATCCATCCAAATTTGTTGTAAAAATAAACATGCCATTTTTACAACCTAGAGGGAGGAGACACTGTATTTCTTGAAATAATGCCAGATAATTTTAGAAGTGTTTTCTAGGCCTAGTTCAGTGAATCAGTCAAATCTGGTTGATAAATTAGTCTGAATAATTCAAATTGATTGAAATTTGAATAAAGGTCACACACATTAATTTGCCCCAAAGTGAAATGCATAAAAACAAAAGCTTGATGAATTTTATTTATGAACTGGATGGAGAGAGTGATGATCTCTGAAGACTTGCGTTCTGGTTCTGCACCCACTGGCAGAAATAAGTTTTCATTCATCAACATTTTTCTAAATGTCATAATCTTTTGTTAACAAACAAGCATTCATTACTTCAATGAGCTCACTTTTTCTGCATTAAATGATTACATTGTTTAAATTAATACCTTTTTGGCTAACTGTGATTTTGTATATGTACATTTCTGAAATACATAACTTAGACAGTTACCTCTGATAACAGATCACTCTAAATTGTAATTTAGATTCATGCATTTTCTGTAAAGCTGCTTTGAAATGATGTGTATTGTGAAAAGCGCTATACATGTTAATTGTTTTGAATTGAATAAGCTAACTAACAGGAAATCCAGTGTTAGGCTCAATTAGTGGCATAAAACTCGAAAGCTAAAGCTCTGTCCAGGCCATCCCCCAGAATCACAAACTAACTTACACAAACTATTTTTGTCACTAAATTACCTTGCATACAAGTGAATTCACCCCTGAATCAACTGCAGATTTACATGATTAACCAAAGGTCTTCATATAGTGTGCAGTTTCCCTCTGAACAGACTCTGGACAATAGTCTCACGAGAGAGATTTTAATTTATTGTTGTCAGCACACCTGTGTTGGCATGCATCCACTGCAGGGACCCATAGTTTCTCATCTTACTGTCCTCAGTGGGACTCACTTAGGGAACATGATACCACATGCTACCTGTAGCTCTTTTCTGTCATGTGCCTTTATTTATTGTATCTTCACAACTAAATGGTTGTTTTCTGCTTTAGTGTACACTAAAATGAATATTTTGTCAGTATTTACTTACCCTCATTTTGTCCAAAACATATATGCTGGTATGAAAAGTATCAACAATATAAATACAATTCCAGAAATGTGCAGATGTTGCCCTCTACTGGGGGTAATACAGTATTTTTAATGGTTAGACATCTCTGCATGACATCTACATTTCCACTCTGTATTTGGTGAATAATAAACAGATTTCTGCTTAATGAGGATGGGAAAATTATGACAGAATTCTCCGTTTAAGGAAAAAATTAGTGTAGAGGTTATAACTCGATTAGACGGACCAAATTGAGATGTATATGGATATTTCTATGTAGTTTATATTTTCCAGAATAAACTACTTTACTTTATTACTATAATAACTGTTTATATATATATATATATATATATATATATATATATATATATATATATTTTTTTTTTTTTTTAACCGTTCATTTGTGCAAGCTTTTGTTGTTTTTTATTGCAATAATCAAGGTGGCATGCAGTTTGAATGAGCAAGACACTTCTAATTCATTTTATTTAAAGATATCATAATTAAAATAATACAACAATAAGAATACTAAAAAAAACTTAATATAGAATAATAGATATGTACAGTAATAGACATGTTCTTAAATGATGGACAATTTGTTGCACTATTATTTCAATCTCTTTCAATATTTTTTATAATTTATTTTTTATTTATTTTTTATTATGAATTTTTATTTTTATTTTAATAATAAAAAATGACAGGTGTCGCTGCTGCAGGGGTTTCATAAAAGAAAAATGAGATCTATTCCAGAAAATGTTGAATGATTCTTCACGAAGCAGGTGAAATCTCTCCATTTGATTAATGTGGAAGTATTAAATGAGAAAATGTCCCTTGCGGTGCTATTGCAGATGTCAGCAGTAATTGAGTCTCAGGGCGGACCCTGAATTTGACTCAAAATGAAGAAGCAAATATCCGGCTTAGGTCAGCATGCCAGGGCCCAGAAGAGACTCAGGACCTCCACCACACATAATTTCACACCCCATCGGGGATCCATAACTTTGCATACTGTAGTCGTGAAGAATCTGAGCCCTTTGTTCCCACTGTCCGGTAGACTATAAAGACAAAAACCTCCCATCTGTTCATAGTTACCTGATGTTTCTCTCCTTCACCCTCATCAGAGTATCAGTTAAATGTTATTGGTGGACTTAAGAAGAAGAATGTGTAAGCTAAAGGTTTAAAAACAATACTACTCAAACTGCTAACCTCACTTTGAAACTGATACACACAAATCTTGGATTTCCTGTAGATTTCATGCTATAAATCACATTTTGATGGATTTATTGTAGCATTTAGTGCTAGGAAAGCTATTGAACTGTATTATATTCTTAAATCAAAGACTTACTCTACTTCAGCAGAATGACTTCCAAGTCAGTGATGGATGTGACTTTGCTTGCATTCTGTTTGTTTCTGTTTGTTTAAACTGATTGCCCCCCTGCAGTGTTCTTTGAGTTCTTTTTCTAACTTCGCTCGGTGTTTCACTATGGGAATCGCTTTGGGCGTGACCAACTACGGAAGCTCCTATGCCACCACGTCTGTCTCTGACAGACAGGTCGACCTGAAATCAGGCTCCGCCCCCACCTATATTACTCAGGTCATTTCTCATTCTCGCTTTCTTCCCGTGAGGGACTACAACAAGCTCTCTCAGCACGTCCGACCCTGTCACTGATTTCGCTTAACTGTTCAACAGGCGGGCCGTCATTGGATTACGCTACCGAACGCGACATCAGTGGATTGGATTGGGACTGTGTTGAGTGTCACACCGAATAGTGTCCGCGTCAAGGCGAGCTTTTCGGTTAGGAATACCGCGTGTTATAACGACAGTAGAATTACAGTGGTGTCAAGCCACCGTAGGCTTTACGCGTCAGGCGAGCCGCGAAGAGGGCTAACTACCCTGTGATCCATCGATCGGACTAACGTGTTGTGACGAGTCTTTGAATCACTCCTTCTCTCTCCAGCCGTTATGTCGACAATCATTACCCCCGCCAAAGGGAATGAGCCGAAAAGCAGGGAACCTGCACCCCGCCCGTGTCCATCGTCATGTGGAGCAACCGTCTCGGGCAGGGACCCCCATCCCATGTGCATCGTGTGCATGGGCGCTAAGCACGCTCAAACGTCGCTTGCAGACCCACAAACCTGCGTTCACTGTGCGTCATTGCCGGTAAAAATTTTGGAGAGAAGGCTGAGAGTGGCGGTGGCTAGCCAGCAGGACCCATGTCTGGCCGGAGCCATCGCAAAACCTAAGGCTAACGATCATCAGCGAGCTACCACGACGAGCTGGGCTGATATGATGGAAGCCGAATCCCCGGATATGCCTCCTCTGTTCGATGGGCTTCTCGCACACGAGGAGGGGGAGCCAGAGGGCGATGCTAACTCTGACCTCCTCGACTTGGACATGGACGACGAGGAGGAGGAAGACAACTCTCTCTTCCCTGTCCAGCAGTCTAGACCCCCTAGCGCGACTGACACTGGCTCTCAGGCAGACGGTAACCTGCAGGAGGTGTGCAAGCGAGCCGCGGCAAAACTGGGCCTAGCGTGGCCCGCGGCCCAGGATTCAGAAGGAGCAGAGAGGGACCTTTATGACGGGAAAAGGCTACCGCCTGCTCAAACCATAACGAGACAACTCCTACCCGCCGTGCCGGCGTGCATGAAGGAGATGTCCCGCCATTGGGGTAGCCCCTTTAAGAACAAGCTCCCGACCAAGGGATGTTCTAAGCTTGAGATCCAAGGAATGGGAGAGCTGGGGCTGGCCGGACCCCCAGCGATAGAGTCTTCAGTGGCCTATCACCTCCATCCAAATCGCCTATCTATTTCTGCCTCATCCCAAATTTCGCTGCCGAACAAGATGGAGCGTCTGACCGCGTCCGTCTATCAGAGGATGTACAAGTATGCGGCGCAGTCAGTGTGCTCGCTGAACGCGATGACTTTACTGTCAGCGTACCAGGCAGAGATTTTGGAGGAGATGGGGCGACAACTAGATACGGGAGTGCCGAACCCAGCACTCTGGGACGAGATATGTGTGGTAAACGACCTAATTCTCCGCTCTTCTCGTGGCGCGGTTCAGGGCTGTGGCCGTGTTATGGGCTTGGCCGTTTCAGGTGAGAGAGCGTTATGGCTGAACCTATCTGGATTAAGCGACGCTCAAAAAGCAGAGGTGATGGACGCTGCGTTCGACCCAACTAAGGGCCTTTTCGGACCAGCTCTCGAGAAAATGAGAGAAACCAGCACCCTCAGGAAACAGGAGGATGAGGCTTTTAACCTCTGTTTACCACGCAAGCAAACACCGCGACCACCCTCTCAACCAGCACGGCAGGGTTTTGCAGCAGCTGCTGCGGCGAGAGGGAGACAGACGGGGGCTAGGAGTGTGAGACTGGCTCCCAGCGGACAGCAATCTGGCCATCGTCCGAGACCTGATGGCTCCGGACCCTGGGGGAAACATTCGTTTGCGGCCGCGGCGGCGAGAAACCGCCCACCCCACCCCGAGGATCGGAAGAAAAAGCGTGCGACCTGACACGCGAATGTTCCCCGGCACTTCTCTCTCCGCCCGCAAAGAGAAGGAGGGGGTCCAGCCCTGTTGTTCTCAGTTCAGTAAGGGCTCCAGCTATAAGCTATCAAGTTCAAAATGTTCTCCAGTGTCACCAAGCACTCACACGGGGTTTTCAAACGCCCATCAGTTCAGGGGAATGTTTAATAAAGAATGCATTATTGCATCCAGGCCACAGGCTATGGGCGATATGCTCCCCGAATTCAATAAACTCAATAAATGTTTCACTATCGAAGCCAGGCAGACAGCCGAGGGCGATAGATTGCAAAAAAATCCAAACATTAAAATGTGTATCCCTAGCCTCTTCGCCGGAGGGAGCGCGCGCGCCTTCAGAAGGGGTCAGCGCAGAGACGGTAATGACGTCATCAAAGCGCGCCTGCGTTGGGGAAGTATACAAGGGACCTCTCTCGGCTCGCATACTCAGTTGGCGCGCATGCGCAGCTCATCCGTGGGTTGTAAACACGATTTCACGGGGATACAGACTTCAATTTGCCATGAAACCACCCAGATTCAATGGTATGATAGTCTCAGTGGCCGAGGGAGAATCAGCTCGCGTCCTGACGGCCGAGATAGACACTCTTTTAGACAAACGAGCCATCAGAGTGGTGCCAAAGGAGGTGAGCTGTCAGGGTTTTTATTCCCGTTATTTTGTGATCCCAAAGAAGGGGAGCATATCTCTGCGTCCAATTCTAGATCTCCGTGTGTTAAACAAGCACCTACGGAAATATTCATTCAAAATGTTGACACACAAAACACTTTGTCGATCCATCCGCCAGAACGACTGGTTTGTGACGATCGATCTGTCAGACGCGTATTTTCACATAGATGTGTACCCGTCTCACAGGAAGTATCTCAGGTTTGCATTTCGAGGCACTGCTTACGAATTACAGACAATGCCCTTTGGCCTGTCTTTAGCACCGAGAGTATTCAGCAAATGTGTGGAAGCAGCACTTTTTCCGTTGAGAAACAAGGGGATAAGAATACTGTCGTACATAGACGATTATCTGATATGCGCCTCGTCGAAAGAGCAAGCAATCAAAGACGCAGCCATGGTGTTATTGCATCTCGACAGCTTGGGATTCAGAATAAACATGGAAAAGAGCAGCTTAGAGCCAGCTCAGCACACAGAATATCTAGGACTCAGTATAAACTCCCTCTCTTATCGAGTCACTCTGACAGAGAGGAGGATCACTTCCTTCACTCAATGTCTGTCCCGTTTTCAGACGGGCAAAATTGTCCCGTTCAGACTGTGTCTACGAATGCTGGGTTTAATGGCTTCAGCGATATCTGTAGTACGGCTGGGACTACTTATAATGAGAGACTTTCAGCGCTGGGTCGCGCATCTGCGTCTGTGTTCTCGGCGTCATCTCAACCGACCGGTGAGAGTGACTTATGCGTGCGTCAGAGCGCTCAGACACTGGAAAAGCCCCGCGACCCTCAGATTGGGGATTCCCTTGGGGACAGTGTCGTCGAGAGTCACTATGACGACGGACGCGTCATTAAAGGGCTGGGGAGCGACTCTGATGGGCAGAGCTGTGAACAGTGTGTGGCCTCCACAGCTGATTCACAAGCACATAAATTACTTGGAATTGTTGGCGGTGTTTCTAGCGCTGAAACATTTTCTGAGCTTCATCAGGGGCCAGCATGTTTTAGTGAAAACAGACAATTCCACAGTGGTTGCTTATATCAACCGACAGGGAGGCACACGCTCTCTTCAACTGCACCAGCTGGCAAAAGAGCTGATTGTGTGGTGCGACATAAGGCTTTTATCCATCAGGGCAACCCATATTCCAGGGATATTGAACAGGGGAGCAGATTTGTTGTCCAGAGGAAATCCCCTGTATGGAGAGTGGAAGCTTCATCCCCAGGTGGTGAAGCAGATATGGCAGAAATACGGCCAGGCGGTCGTAGATCTCTTCGCCTCGCAGGAAAACGCTCAATGTCCTCTTTATTTCTCTCTGGCGGACGGAAATGCACCATTGGGTGTGGATGCTTTAGCCCGACCATGGCCAAATGTCCTGCTGTATGCATTTCCCCCTCTGAGTCTGATTTCATCCACTCTGGCCAGGGTGAGGGAAATGGGATTGTCACCGATACTGACAGCTCCACGGAGGCCATCCAGACATTGGGTGGCCGAGATAGTTCAACTACTGTCGGGTCAGCCATGGCCCCTCCCTCCCCGGAGGGACCTCCTGTCACAAGCGGGGGGGGGGGGGGGGGGGGGGGAATTCTACCATCCTCACCCAGTGCAGCAGGTCTGCCCCTATCAGTCGTACACACTATACAAAGTGCAAGAGCCTCTTCCACTCGCTCATTGTATAGTAATAAATGGCGAGTCTTTGAAGGATGGTGTGGACGGAGTCATATCGTCCCTTTTCAATGTTCAGTGAGGGATATATTATGTTTCCTCCAGGATCTGTTAGAAAAAGGGGAAAGCTTTTTCTACGATAAAGGTGTACTTAGCAGCTATATCTGCTTGTCATGTAGGTTTTGGTGACAAGACAGCAGGTCAGCACCCTTTAATAAGTCGCTTTATGAAGGGGGCACGACGTAAGAGGCTGGTGGCCAGGCGGATGGTCCCATTGTGGGATTTGTCTACGGTTTTAGAGGCCCTTTTTCAACACCCTTTTGAGCCGTTGGAAGCTATAGGGTTTAAGTTTCTCTCTCTTAAGACAGCACTATTGTTAGCGCTGGTCTCAGCTAAGAGGGTGAGTGACTTACAGGCTCTGTCGGTCAGCCCGTCTTGTCTGCAGTTTTCTCCAGGGTTTACAAGGGTTTCCTTTCGCCCTAACCCTGCATTCGTACCTAAAGTAGTGGATTCGTCGTATAGATGTCAAACTACAGATCTTGCAGCTTTTCACCCTCCTCCGTTCTCTTCTCCGGAGGATAGGAGGTTGAATGCCTTGTGTCCTGTACGGGCGCTTCGTGTGTACGTAGAAAGGACAGCAGGTTTCAGGAAAAATGACCAGCTGTTTGTGTCATGGGCTACTCCTCACAAAGGGAAGCCATTGTCACGTCAGCGACTGTCCCATTGGATTGTAGAAGCTATTTCTTTAGCATATGAATGTAGAGGTTCCTAACCTCCCGAGGGCTTAAGGGCCCACTCCACTAGGGGCATGGCTACATCATGGGCCTTACTTAGGGGCGTTTCGGTCCAGGAGATCTGTGCTGCAGCAAGCAGGGACACGCCGCACACTTTTGTGCGATTTTATAGACTGAATGTGTCTGAGCCATCCTTAGCTAATGCAGTGTTAGGAGCCAGCACGTCAGGTCCCATATGATGACGTATAGCGTACGTTGCAATCCGGGAGTGGTCTATATCTCCCATAGTGAAACACCGAGCGAAGTTAGAAAAAGAACGATGGGTTACTTAACGTAATCCCGGGTTCTTTGATAACAGAGTGAGGTGTTTCACCAACACTTCCCTCCTTGCACAGGAACAGGAAGAAATCTCTCTATAATGACCTCGTAGGGGTCGACCTGAGTAATATAGGTGGAGGCGGAGCCTGATTTCAGGTCGACCTGTCTGTCAGAGACAGACGTGGTGGCATAGGAGCTTTCGTAGTTGGTCACGCCCAAAGCGATTCCCATAGTGAAACACCTCACTCTGTTATCAAAGAACCCGGGATTACGTTAAGTAACCCATCGTTTCAATATACAGCTTAGATGCGAGAATTATTAGGGTAAAAGCCCAAACAAAACCTGACCTGATCATATAACCAGCAGCCATATCACACTGTAGCCCAAGACTGCAGGGCTCTCAAGTCTCACGCATTGGGCGTGAGACACACGCATTTCAACCCGTTCACACGCTCACATGCCACACCTTGTATTTCTCACGCTGAGGAGTAAGGGAACTTGTCCCGCTATACAATTAATGGACGAGACGCAGGCAAACGGAGGGAAGTTCTCTGCCGAGTTCATAGCATCTGTCTCGAGTTATACAGAGTTAAATGCTAGCTACCAGCCAATCAGAAATTAGAATTAGTTGTTTCCGGGTAAATTATGTGTTCCCGCTGCAAGCACGTTCGTTACTAGACAACACGCGCACACACGGAGTGGAAGTTGAAAGAGCACGATCTGATGAATGCAGTTTGCGGACATCTTCATTTATTTTATTTAGCATTTTGATTTTACGATTCCTGGACGATATCTCTTGCCTGTGATCAAAGACAGTGAGAGCTGATGTTGAGGAGTATAGCCAAATTCGTGCTAAATTATTTTTGATGCATTCAAAAACTCTCCAACTGCTTTTAAAGGCGTCATCGGATGCAAAATACACATTATATGGTATTTGCAAATAAATGTGTCTTTGCCGTGTGTGGACACAATCACCATGCAATGAAAAAAATCCATTCACTTTTTTTTAATCCTCAAAAAGCCAAAAAGTTGTTGCTCATTATCATTTAAAGAGACATGCACCGAAACGGGTCACTGTGAACAGAGCTGTTTTTGAAGAGGTAAAAAGGGTGTTGTTTTACACAACCATTGAGAAATTTTAACCAAAGTATGTTACAAACTTTACATAAAGACCCAAAAGAATCATACCAACTTGTGGAAAATGGGCATCCAATGACCCCTGTAAAGGTGACCGGTTTGGGTCTTGACATACATGCTCAGGGCAAGTTGTTATGACACAATGTTATGTACATTGAGCACTGATGTTCAGTTGGCTTGTTTGGGGTCAAATTTATTTTTATTTTTCAATAAATTTTTATTTTTTAAATATAACTATTTATTTTATTTGGATGAATTTGTCTTTTTATCAGATTTAACAATTGTTATAATTTCCATTTGTTCTGGTCAATTATGAACAATAGGCAAAATTGAACTGCTAGCAAAAATTGAAGCGAATTTGGTCGGGTCGAGGGACCGCTGCTGCAAATATTTGGGTGGCTCCTCCCCTAAATCTCACTCTAAACTTTTGATAAAACTTGAGAGCCCTGAGACTGGTTGCCCACTGAAGCTAAGCAGGGCTGAGCCTGGTTAGTACCTGGATGGGAGACCTCCTGAGAAAACCAGGTTGCTGCTGGAAGAGGTGTTAGTAAAGGCTGATTTATACTTCTGCGTCGGACCTACGCCGGAGCCTCTACGCTATACACTACGCGTTGGTTTTCATTTATACTTCTGCGTCGTTGTCTGCGTTGACGCGCAATTACACATGCAGAGGGAGCATGTGAACCCCGAGGGTTCTAGCAGACCAATCACAGCGCTTGCGTCCGCGTAGAATTGACGCGTTGTTACATTTTTGGAGAGGTGCACGTCAGGGTACGCCGAAGGCTACGCGCGCTACACACAGCCACACAGACGTAGCTACGGCGCGAGTTCGACGCAGAAGTATCAATTGGGCTTAAGGCCAGCAGGGGGTGCTCACCCTGTGGTCTGTGTGGGTCCTAACGCCCCAGTAGAGTGATGGGGACACTATACTGTCAAAAAGCACCGTCCTTCAGATGAGACGTTAAACCGAGGTCCTGACTCTCTGTGGTCATAAAAAATCCCAGGATGTCCTTCGATAAAGAGTAGGGGTGTAACCCCGGCATCCTGGCCAAATTTGCCCCTTGTCCTCTGTCCATCATGTCCTCCTAATCATCCCCATATACTGATTGGCTTCATCACTGTCTCCTCTCCACCAATAAACTGATGTGTGGTGGGCGTTCTGGCGCAATATGGCTGCCGTCGCATCATCCAGGTGGATGCTGCACATTGGTGGTGGTTGAGGAGATTCCCCCTTCTATATAAATGTAACAAATTATTATTACTATTGTTATTATTATAACCATCCTTTTAGATCTCACTTGCATCTTTGCTCTACAATCAAGCAGAAACTACTTCCCAAGAACCCAAATGTCCATAGTGAAAGCTTTATTAAAGTGACTTGTCATGATGCTATAAAGCGTCTTTCCATTATTTTTTTAGTAATTCCACAACGTGACCCAGCAGAGAAAATCTGTATTGATATTAAATGGGTGTGATGATCTCAAATGCTTAACATATGATGTAATATTTCTTCCTAATCTCTGGTGCATAAATCGGTAGAAGGGGGAATAAGTGGCAGCCGACCTGTCTAGACAATTTCATCTTCAGTTCTTTATCTAAAGATTTGCGTCAGAACATGGTAGCTCAGGACATGACTAGCAGTGTGTTTTTGTTGGAATGGTTGTCTCTTTGGAAGATGGATCAGCACTGAAGTTCAGCAGAGACAAACTTGACAGGGCTTCGCTCCCTTGGGCTCACTTGTCCAGGGTGGATTGGGTTTCAGCATCAAAACACACCCATGTCTTGAAGAGCATTTAATCCCACATTTAATGGGATTTGTCAGAGCAGGAAAATAACTTGAGTCAGGAGAATACATTTTTGATGAGTTTTGCCTTGACAGGGTTTTATTGACAAAAATAGTAATTTTTCCACTGTTAAGCAGTGGTTCTCAACGGATTTGGCTTTGGCTACACCACAGTATAGACAACAAATACACATGCTTTGATAATCATCTGCAGCTAGTTATTGTTTCTTATGTCCAGATAAAATTGATAAAATTTCATATGGAATTATTTCCCTTTGGTCATGAATGGTTCATGTCTCTGAGATTGCAGCTACACATAAAACAAAGGAAGTATATAAAATAAACCAAACATATTTTCCAAATTGTGAAATTAGAGGAAATGGCTTTTTGTGATGTTGGAAAGTACATTGGCTGTTTTTTTCCCCTCTGGCACTATTTCTTTGATTCTATAAATAAAATAAACCAGAAAGTCTTTTTGTGCCCGATCCTGCAACTAAATCGTGTCCAGCTTTCTCTGGAGTAAGAATGCTTACTTTGTTCATACTGTAATATTTTATGGCCTTTCATTCTCAAAGGCACTAGGGGAAAAAAGAAATAGCATAGTAGCTTTTCCGCACCAGCTTTCCAGTTATTGGAAAGGCTGCATTCCCACAGCACCACAGCCACTTTACAGTTTCCACTGCTAGACGCTTTACACCTATCAATGGAACCACTGCCCACCATCATCATTACTGCATGTCTTTCTGCACTCTGTTTATTATTTGACATGCAGGACTGTTTAAATGCTTTTAAACTTAATTTCTGTTTTATAAATGGGAATAAGTATGAAGCGGCTAATAGAGTTTGCTCATACCTGCCAAGGCATGAACGCTTTATTCTGTTTTTGGTCTTTTTTATATCATATTTTGTTCATTTGTATTTAAAAAAATGAATGAAAATGTCACGCCAATCAGGTGCCAGTTGGATACGCCCAAGCATGCCTAATAAGTATGCAGGAGTTCAGACAGACACTCCCTGCTACATTAGATCTGCTTTAAAGTGCTTACTGTAGGTGTGGTCTGTGGATTCTGGCTAGTGTCCTAAACCTGAAGTGTCTCTCATTAGATTGGACAGCCTTGACTTTGTAATGACACTCATTGAACTACTAGGACATCAAAAGTTCCTTTTTTAGTACTGGGTAAGGGGTGAAGCCCTTTGGAGTACTCATTCATTTATCTGTCTTTGTCCAGAACTTCATACCATGCAACCTCTATTTAGGCCAGTTACTGATAACACAAGAAGTACATGGTTTCAGAATTAATTTTGTTTTGTTAACATTGTGTCTGTTAGTGGTGCTTGCTAAAGTGCTTGAATTAGTATTCCTCTTCCAGACAATTTAGGCGAGGCAAAATTTAATGAGTGTGACCTCAAATCATGTGGCTTATTGTGGATATGAGTCTTAAGGCTTTTTGATTTGACTTACTATGTTTGCAGATTATCATAGAGACTTTAGTGTGGACTTAGCTGTTTAGTAACAGCCTAGCAACTGGCAACACCCTAGTAACCACCCAGAACACTCTAGCAACCACCTAGCAATGCCTTAGCAACCACCAACACCCTAGCAATGCCTTAGTAACCATTCAGAAGCACCTACAAATTCCATGGCAATCACCTAGCAGTACCCTAGCAACCACAAACACCCTTGCAACCACCAGTGCCCTAGAAACCACAAACTCCATAGTAACACCCTAGTAACCACCCAGAACACTCTAGCAAACCACCTAGCAATGGCTTAGCTACCACCAAAACACTAGCAATGCCTTAGTAACTACTCAGAAGCACATACAAATTCCATAGCTATCACCTAGCAGTACCCTAGCAACCACAAACACCCTTGCAACCACCAGTGCCCTAGAAACCACAAACACCATAGTAACACTCTAGTAACCACCTAGCAATGCCTTAGCTACTACCAAAACACTAGTAATGCCTTAGTAACCACTCAGAAGCACCTAAAAATTCTGTAGCAATCACCATCAGTGCCCTAGAAACCACAAACACTGTAGCAACACCCTAGTAACCACCTAGAACACTCTAGCAACTACCCAGAAATGCCTTAGCTACTAAACACTAGCAATACCTTAGTAACCATTCAGAAGCACCTAGAGATTCCGTAATAATCACCCTTGCAACCACAAACACCCTTGCAACCACCAGTACCCTAGAAAGCACAAACACCTAGCAACACCCTAGTAATCACCCTGAACACCCTATCACCACCTAGCAATGCCCTAGCAACCACCAACATCCTAGCAATGCCATATTAATCACCTGGAACCACCTAGTAACGCCATAGTAACCACATTGGCACCCTTGTGAACACCTTTTAACTCCCAGGTAAACACCCAGGACACCCTAGCAATCTTTCAAGTGCTATAGAAGCCACAAACACCCTAGCAACCACCAAGTAATGCCCTAGTTTCCATCCAGAACAACCTAGCTACCACCTAGCAATGCCTTAGCAACTACACAATAAAGCATCCCTAGCATATCTTAGAGACATAGGAGTTTGACTTGCAGCAATGTAAGGGTTGCTCTGGTATAATGTATTAAACAATATACTTTCACAATCTTCATATCCTTAAAGGTGTTACAGGAAATGAATGCGACATTCATTGCCACATGAATGATTCCATTATGATTACTATATTGTATTGTATCCACACCATTTGTTTAAGGAGTGAAATGAATGAAACTACATAGTCAAATTATCTTGGACTTCTGATAACATTTTTCTCTACAGTAGGAGTTTTCTTCCCAGAAAGTGTGTTGGATAAAGAAAGGTTATCAAAACTGTTTTCATAAAGACATTCCACAGTGAATACATACTTCTAAGGCTACAGTTTATTTATCTAAATGGTTTATTGTGCATGTATACAGTACTGTGCGTTCATTCACATCTGTATGGGTGATGGATGAGTCCAAAACTGCCATCGACACACTGAAACTTGAGCCCTCTATAAGTCCATCAATAAGACTTGCTTTTGAGATAAAAAGGGAGGTTTGGACGATATTATGAATCAAGATAACATGCACGGTTTGCATTAGATGTCGGCTAAAAATTTAGGTCTTTTCTTCTCATCATTAATCAAAGGAAATATTGTTGAGCTCAACTGACATGTGCACTGACTACACTATACAGACAACTATATTAGATATGTGGAGAAGCATGACTCTGTTTATGTGTTTCAGAACTGCTTCAGTCCATTTTGAGAAGCCACTTTGCCCCTGAGCAACCAGCATACATAGCAAACCAATTTTCCATCTCACGCTAATGGTTGCAGGGCATAGTATCTCTAAGAAGTTCCTCTCAAAGAACTTCTTAAATGCAGATCATTAAGATGAGCTGAAAATCCCTCAACCTGAGTTGGGCTTTATTGCATATGAGGTTCGCTCTGAGATCAGTCCTGCTGGCAAGAGAATGCCGTCATAAATGTAAGGAATATTTCTTCCTTTCTAATCTCCCAAGAGGTCAAAGATCCATGGAAAAGACAGAAGAGATTCTGGGATACTTCCAACGTTAAGGACCGCATTGTGAGCAATGGATTTAACCAAATCACTGACTGAAGTGATGGCACTGAACGGCAGTTTCAGAACTTTTCCTTTGGTGTCCTTTTCAACCTCTTTCAGGACAAGGAAGGAAACTTTTTTGTGCAGCATCCCTGCAACCAGGACAAGCGTTTGGAGAATAGATGGATGTGTCGTTTTGTTTTTAGTGTCTTGTTTCACTTTGTTTTGTTGTTCACAAAAATGTGTTTGAGATCAAACAATATTTGGCAGACTCCCTGTTGAAGCATCCATTTTGCGAAAGTCTTTGGTTGTAAATTATAAGGCAGCACGTTCAGTAACTATATGAACTATAGCTGTGTATTTTCTGTGGATCACCGACAAGTTGCCTGGCACATCTCTAAAGCTAAATGGCAACGATCTAAATATTTAGCTGAGCCGAAACTGGCAGTCTGCTTGGCATTCAATCCAAATACAGCACCTATGATGGATTATATAAAAACAGCTTCCTCGTAACTTCCTTAACTGCTTATCCGAGACACCATATGATTTATGGTCAATCATTGGAGGGATTATTGGAACGGCTTCACGGCTGCAAGATGTATGGTCTATTGAGCTTAATTCATGTCTTAATGAAGATCATTAAAAAATGCAATGTCCTGAGAATGGAAAACTTTTTTTCTTGTAATTCTGTGCCAGTCAGATGGCAAGAAGATTCAGTTCGAGGATTGATATCTCACACTGTAGTTTATTGTGGCAGAATGGATTTCCGAATACACTTTAGAGTTATGCTGCACTCATAAAAAAATGATTAAGAAAAGCCCGGTTCTTCATGTGGATATTTAACCAGAATCAATCGCAATTGCCTTGACCGTTCAAGTACTTCTGCAGATTTAAGGCAGTACGCTGTATCTGCTCTGTGAGTTTATACTGGAGCAAGACACATGTGGTCTCTCAGAGATTAGATCTATGTAGGAGAAACTATTGTTTTTGTACTCTCTTTTCTGCTTAAACAGAGCATCTGGGAAGCTAGCTGTAATTTAATGGGAATGATTTTATGCTCAGTTTAGTTTAATCTATTATTTAGGATAAATGATTTTGATTTCAGAAAAAAAAGAGCAGGTGCTTTTCATTCACATTTTCATTTATGCAAAACTTAAGTAAAGGGATATTTTACAATCAGTGTTTTTTTCCAGTGTTTCCCAACATTTTGTATCTTATTTACCCCTACTGTGTCATCAGTAAGGCTCTTCAACTCTTCAATCAACACCAAATCAGAAATGTCACTTTTAGCTCCTATTATACTGAATATCATTTAGTTTGATCATTAATATTAATTCACTGTTTAACAAAACATATGGAAATACATATGGAAAATAGACCCATTAAACAGCACATATATTCTGCTGCTACGGAAGTCATCCCCATAAAACTTTACACACATTATTTCGCACATTATTATTATTATTTTTTAGGGACTGAAAAATTAGAAGAATCACAATAAGCCCCTTTTAAAATCTATTAGTAGTTTTGTGGTAATTAGTCTCATTAGAAGTTTTTATTCAGGACGGTCAATTTTACATGATTTTACATGGTATCTTTATTTTCTTCATTGATGGCTTTTCTCAGTAAATATTTTTATATTCGATTAATTTGATTACTTCTCAGCATACTTAGCATATTATGTAATGTTGTCTTTGATTGATAGCCCTAGTTTTTAGGGTATTTTAGCTACTTTACGGCATAATCCCCTGGACTCTACTTAAAGGGTTAGTTCACCCAAAAATGAAAATTAAACCTTTATGACGTTTCAAACCCATGTCTTTCGTTCATCTTCGGAAACACATATGAAGATCTTTTTGATGAATTCTAAAAGATTTCTGTTGCGTTGGCAGCTGCACAACTGCACTTTGACTCTTCAAAAACTTCATAAAGATAAAAAATAATCCATATGAATTGATCGATTTGGTCAAAATTTTCTGAAGAGACACGATCGCTTTATATGATGAACAAATTGAATTTAGGCTTTTATTCAAATATAAACATTCATCAACTCACACATCTTTTATGGTAAACGGAAGCTCAAGCTTGTTTGCTTGACGGGTGAGAACCAATGAGGTTTATTCTTGTATTACACCGCATGTTTAAGCTTCCTCAAGAACCAATGAGGTTCATTCTCATGTGTTACACGCCACGTTTAAGCTTCCTCAAGAACCATTTGTTACGCAGCACGTTTGAGCTTCCGTAAGAACCAATGATGTTCATTCTTGCGTGTTAGACAGCATGTTTGAGCTTCTGCAAGAACCAATGAGGTTCATTCTCGTGTTAAGCAGCACGCTTGAGCTTCAGCAAGAACCAATGATGTTCATTCTTGCGTGTTAGACAGCCTGTTTGAGCTTCTGCAAGAAACAATGAGGTTTATTCTCGTGTTAAGCAGCATGTTTGAGCTTCCACAAGAATCAATGTTGTTCATTCTCGTGTTAAGCAGTACATTTGAGCTTCCTCAAAAACCAATGAGGTTCATTCTCGTGTGTTACGCAGCACGTTTGAGCTTCTGCAAGAGGTTTGTTCTCGCACGTCAAGCAGGTTTGGTTGAACTTCTGTTTCTGTTCACTGATCAATGTTTATATGTGAATAAAAGTCTAAATTCAATCTTTTCATCATATAATACATTTGTGTCTAAACCGCTCAATATGGATTAGTCATATGACAGAAAGCTCTCAGATTTCATCAAAAAGATCTTCATGTGTTCCGAAGATAAACGAAAGTCCTACGGGTTTGGAACGACATGAGGGATATAATTATTGTAGTAATATATACAGTAATTATTTTTGGGTGAACTGTCCCTTTAAGTAGGTTTAATAGGTATCAGTGGTTGGAAATCACTATTCGGTGTGATATACATGAAACCTTTCTCCAAATAAATAGCTGAAGAATGAGTAATTGTGTGTTTTACCATTGTATAATGCGGATCTGTAAATTGCCTTCTGTAATTCGGGGAAGCCTCAATGTGTCATTATTAATGTAATTTAATCAAATGGTTTAAGATGAGCCATAACCCACACCTGGAAGTGTTTTAGACTGCCTCACTGACACAAAGACATGCACACCCCCAGTGATAAAGACACCTTCCCTTCACCCGACTCACAAAACTCACATGAAAAGAGACGTTTGAATTGTGTCCAGCTCCACCTTTTAAACTCCTCTCAACCTTCATATTCTCTGGAAAAACTGAAACAACCTTTTTTGCATGCTTTTCCTCTTACTTAACTACGTATTTCCTCATCCTTGTCACTTTGGATAGATTCCTGTTGTTCAAGATGCAAGCTACATCTCATACTGCAATCATATACAGTATGCCATGTTTTGACTGGCAGGATTACTTTCCATTAAGTATTTTGATTTTGTAAGTCAATACCATACTTTGTTTAAGTGCAGCATTTTAGCTTTTCTTTGGATCCCCCCTGTAAATTAGTTTTCCATGTTTTCTCTCAGGGTCCACTGCACTGGACCAACAGCTTGTCAAAACTAGGGTTATTTGTAGCTCTTTCGAATTTCTGTTAACTTCTCAGCTGTAACAATAAGTTGAATTGATGTAAAGATTATTAATAACCAAGTCCATATAAATCACTGGGCTTGTGACAGCAAAGACTATATGAGATTTAAAGGCCATGAATTTTCATATTTTTTATGAAATGATCTTAATCACCCTAACAATAACAGCTGTATAGGTCTGTTTCATAATCTATCTATCTATCTATCTATCTGTCTGTCTGTCTGTCTGTCTGTCTGTCTGTCTGTCTGTCTGTCTGTCTGTCTGTCTGTCTGTCTGTCTGTCTGTCTGTCTGTCTGTCTATCTATCTATCTATCTATCTATCTATCTATCTATCTATCTATCTATCTATCTATCTATCTATCTATCTATCTATCTATCTATCTATCTATCTATCTATCTATCTATCTATCTATCTGTCTGTCTGTCTGTCTGTCTGTCTGTCTGTCACATACCAATATTATATAATCTATAACATGAAGGAATTTTCAAATTTGCTCAACTGCTGGGAATAATTCCTAATGGCCATAATTTATTCAATTGCATCCAATAGTAAAAGAAATGTTCAATGTAGTACAAGCGAATTTGACCAGAAGATGTTCCCAGTTTTCTGTTCACTGTTTTGTTCTGAGTGAACTGCAGCTTACACATTTGGTAAATGTCTCAGTGTCAATGCCTAAGAGAGGAGGAGGGAGGAGCAGAGACAGACAGGAGGGTGGGACTCTGGAGGCCTGCCCTGCACACAGGCGATGGAGACATTTCAGGAGACACATAGCCACGAGAAAATACATTTTGTCAATGGAGAGAGAGAGAAAGAAATGACTTGATTCTGGTGTCAGGACACACAGCTTATTTAAATAGCTCAATCCCACAGCAGCAGTTGTTCTCTCTTGTTGCATAATGGACATGTTGAGAGTGTGTTTATCTTGTTTTGTTTGCATGATCTTATTTATTTCTATTTGAGTGAGGTTTATAACACATTGTGCTTGGACAATGCTGTCAGATTGGCTGAGGCTAGTGCTCGTATTTACCTTCTGGACACAGCTGGTCCCAGGTTTTGGTGCTGGGAATACACGTTACCGCTTCTATCAGAGGAACTGCTACACCTGCTTCAATGGATATCATGGATATAACACAGGACACTTGGAGGCAGGTGAGTGTGACTGGATTCACTGTGAATAGATTCAGTTGATTCACTGAACTGATTCTGCTTTTTGAGGGAATAACTTTTAATGTTATTTACTATCATATACTGTAAGATCTTGTATAGTAATTCAGGTGATTGTAATTTTTATTTTTATTTTATTCAAAGGGCCAGAATGTGGTGGAACACATAGGTTTTATGATTGTGTGAATTCAGAGAAGTTCTGGGACAGAATTTGATCACGCTGTATGATTTGGTAATGTATTGGCTGTGACAAAAGGAGCTTCATTCAGCACTAGTAATTCACCATGAAGGACTGGAGATGATAATGCCTTCACTCCACTGTGAACAGATGCCAGATGTGTAACAAAACAAATAATAAACTGGTACATTAGTGTTTGCCAAATACTATTGAGACGACTCATGTTTTCTTCTCAATTTTAGAAACCTGCAACTTATTAAAACAGTGTAATTATGACAACTTAGAAATATTTAATTTAAATTCTTAAATGACAAAGACTTCAGGCTGTGTTGAAAACTAATTTTCAGAGTTGAGTTAATGGACATTGATTTATGGAATTGCTCTAAATTTAGGGTTTTGGGGGTGTAGAGAGACTGTCAGGGCACAACCAATGATTAAAACACCACGAGTCTGCTTTACTAAATTAACTCTAGCTTCCAGCATTTGTCCACTTAGAATTCATTACAGTGGTAACTTTGATAAAGTAGGAACATTTTTAACATGCATGTTATTCATTTGGTAAAAATAAAGTCTGTTGGAACGATTTGTAGTGAGTTTCCGTTGACCCTCAGGGTTATATCTTCTGTACCACCTATGAGGATCATGGATCAGATAGACAATGTCCACTTCAAATTTGACTCTCTCTGTCTCTGCTGCCAAATTGGTGCTGTGCAGGAAAGTGCTTGTGTTTTAAGTGTAAAGTCATTTTAGTGAGGAGTCCCAGTACATTGCAACTAAAGGAAGGTTTTGATGACTGTGTAATGGAGGCCAGATAGTAAGAGCTGCAGGTAAACCTCACTACCCTGATCTCAAAGGGTGCTATAGCGACTCACGCTAGAGGCTGTAATTTTTAGCCTCCTTGTTACAGCGCCCGCCTCCCACAGCGGAGACCTGGGTTCGAGGCCTGCACAGAATGCAGAAAGTAGGACCTGAGGGGTTGGATACATAACAGGAAAATAAAGTAAACCATTTTCCCCCCACAGTGTCATATACAGTAAGTTCATTGTGAGTAAAGCAGTTAAAGGGATAGTTCACCCAAAAATAAAATTCTGTCATTATTTACTCACTCTTATGTTGTTCCAAACCTGTACGCATTTCTTTCTTCTTTTGAACACAAAAGAAGATATTCCAAGGTTTTCTTCATGACCTTAAACGGAGAGCTGAGGTCTTGAATCAGGGTGCTCCAGGCTAATGCTCTCTTAGACGGAATGCAAGATTAAGGAGAAACGTGTTTTGGATTAAAGGAAGGATGCTTGGCATAATCAGCCTGCAGTCAGAGATGTCCATTATTTTTCATTCCTATAAGAATTCCTCTGATCATCTTTACTTATGAATAATGGTCCAACATTTTGCCTTCTCATTTGCTATCTCACATGCCCTCTTTACTCCAACAGTGTGGAAGACAAACTTAGATTTTGGCACCACAAAATCACACATTTTTAAGCCATGCTTACTTAGAAAACCAAATGTGACAGTCTTCACACAATCCTGTAATGTTTGTAATACAGGTAGTAATGCGAGATTCATGCGTGGTTCACATATGATATCAAGCCAGATCTTTGCTAAACTTCAAAGCAAAGGTCAGTGATTTGAACCCAGTGTTTCAGAGCTTATCTTGATTTGTTGTTTTATAACTTGTAGACCTGAAAAGTTAAAGCTCACATATGTCATGGATTGTACCTTCTTCAATTGCAGTGTCCCAGCTGCACCTCAATGTAGGATTTTAAGGGGCCAAACAACATAACATTTGTTATTTTGGTTGAAATGTGGGTTTCCTTATTACCCTGTGCACAGTGGGATCCAGAAGTCTAAGACCACATTTAATTTCTGAGATTTTAACCTGGAAATAAACAGAGTTTAAATGTAGAACAAATGTTTCAGATTCTGCACTTTTAGGTCACCAATCAAAAAAGTTAATTTGTGGCATTGATCTTGTGACTCTTTGTTGGCCTACAGACGGTCCAGTGTTCGTTCTTCCATCAAAGCTCAAGATGCTCTTTGGGTAATCTCAAGTAATGCTGGAGAACATGATCATCAGATTTAACAAACTTGTGAAAGTTCGTTCAGCTTGAGTGCTGCTGTCATTAAAGCAAATGGAGACAAACCAAATGCTAAGATATTCTGAAATTCATGCAATTTGTTATTTAATTACTCTCAAATTGTTAGACTAATAATATTTGTAATTTAAAACTGTACTCCTCTCAATGCACGACTGCAGATGATCAATCTCCTTTTCACAGTTTTCCTGCATTCTGTGTGATGAATTGCAGGGGTCTGTATAGAGAGCCCATGGTTCACTGCTGGCTCCACAGCTGGGCTCTCAAATGAATTGCTGCATTTCATAAGTCTCGTTTGAAAACTTTCTGTTTATGTACATCCTGCTTCTGTGAATGGACCTTGTTTGTCTGAGCTCAGGTTTGGAGTTGTGTACAGCATTCTTGTAATCAAGGTTCCCTCAGGCTCTCCTGGACAGGTGGTCTCAATTACCTTCATGGTATCTTATCATCTCACTCCTTTTTGCATTTCAAACCGCATTTTTGAGACTGTCTTTTGTTCACTGCAGTTTAAAGGAGGAAATACTCAGCAACGGTTTTGACTTAGATTTTGCACATGGTTTGTCTTAAAGCATATTAAAAACACCACATAGACATATAAGCAACATTGAAAACTTGATTTTTACCACAGGGGGTCTTTAAACTTAAAGGCGACATTTAAACGGAAGTTGCAAAAGTCTTTTAATTTCCTATTGTGACGTATAACTGAGTGAAAAGGCTTCTCAAACAAGAGAAAAACGTAGGGTGGGACTTGATTTTGTCCATCTGCAAATTGATTGGGTGGTTGTGGTTTGCTATTGCTGTGATCTCAAGTGAGTGACAGGTTGTCCCGCCCTCACGCCAGTAAACACATTAGAGGAGAGAAGAGATGTCGCTGAAAGAGGGAGATTAAGTTATTTTGATTAAAGATTATGAGGGCACATGAAAAAAGGGATGTGCATGGATAAATTATAATAAATACTGCAATATTCCATAAAAAAAGAAGAGTTTTCAATTTTGATTTCATGGTAACTTTAAATGAAGAGTTGACCAATTTTCTTTGTATCATTTCCTGGCTTTCCGGTCGATGGTTGGACAAGCAGTCTCCACCCCTAAACTCACACCATTGGTTGAGCAAGTGCTGCTGTCGGGCTGGTCGGGATGCTCAAACACAACTTTTTGGCAAAATCAACCTACAAATGTCACTTATAGTTGTCACTTATAGTCAGTTGTTTCTACATATCAAGCTGGGGCATGAGAAAATATTTTAACATTTGACAAACTATTAATGTAAAAGTCTACCTATTTACGTCTTTATTCATGGCAATATTTTGTCCTTTGTCACATGCATTTGTCCCTGGTGTCAGATAATTACTTGTTTGTACTAAATCAAATGTGGATTTGATCTAGTTCTTGGCTGTACATTCTATGTGCTGTGTAGTTCTTTGTCTGGCAGCAAAACAGAAGGGCTTCATCATTCGTATCAATTATTTAAGTAAACTGCATGCTACGTATTTACATAAGCCTATAACAACGTCTCTAACCATCATCGAAATCTAAACCAGATTTGTTGTTATGCCATTGAGGTTTAAATAATAAGAGATGATACAGCTAGCCGGTCCGCAGAGGGTTCTTAAATCAGCCTGAAAGGGTTTATTTTGGGATCATGACCAGCTGACTGTATACGTTATCCCACTTATTTCATGGCTACTTATCAAATAAATAAATATGTGGACATGAAATATTGATTTGAGATTTATATTAGTAGATTTTCTTAAAGCTTTCGCTAATTACAATGCTAATTTCCATTGCAGTCTATTAAAATAAACAATCCATCGTACAACAAGACACAACTATACTGTTTTGTATATTATTAATAATAATAAAAAATATTTATTATATTTAGCTGTCTCTATTTTAAGTGCATGGAGCTTTATTAGTCCTCACTATATCATATTAATCATGAGAGCACCTTTAATCTTCTCTGCTCCTGGCCTGTTATTGCAATTAATCAAAGCGCTTTGATCAATCAGAACTGGGTCAGCCAGTCCGTCTAAATGCCTGGTTTAGAGTTTTAAGATTTAGTCTTAATTAGTAAAACCACTGCAGTTGAATGGACCATCACTTGCATCTTCCTGGCTAGTGGAGTGGTTGTGTGAGATTATCCTTAATGAAAACTAACCCTGCACACATAAGATGAACTGAAGATGATTGGTATGTGATAAGTGGTTGAAATGTATCCTGCACATATGAACTGAAATCACCTCCACAGGAGAGACAGTAGATCTGTCTGAGGAGTACTTGTGGAATTAAAAATTGACAATTTAATGCATAAATGAGTATGGTTTGTTTAAATTTAACTCCAAAATGTAAGCAGTTCAGGACACCTCATTGTAGTGAGCATCCAACATCTCTCTCTGGCTCTACAGTTTAATACTGTATATGGGTTACATTTGACCTTGAAATTACCCTTGCTTAAAGAACGTTGGCCATTTCTGCATATGCTCAAAGTAGGTTGAAGAAAGTTTGCAGACCCTTTTGAGTAATACTGGATGTAGTCCTCCATTAGTTTGTCCACAATGTTCATCTGCCAATTCTTTGTTATAGATAAAGAGCATTAAAACAAGCAATAACAATAAAAAATAAAAATCCTAACAATTACAATAGTGTTTCAGCACTAACATGCTTGAACCGCTAAAAAGGCTCTCATGGCTTTTTCACTGTATCTCTTGAAATGATATGTGAAAATATAGGGAAAGCTGCTCTGTGAAGGAAATATGGAATAGTTAACTCAAAAAGGAAAATTATGTCATTATTTACACTAATGTCGTTTCAAACCCGTAATGCTCTTATTTTTGAAAATTAAATTAGGGCCTACATTTAAATCTTGTATAAATTATGACCATTTTTTTGTAAACTGTTCATTTAATTATTATTAATTAATTGTATAACTAATTTAATTATTTTCACCCTTAATTGTCATTTAGACTATTTCAGAAGTAAATATTGAAACAAACAGCAAACTTACATCTACTTCCTGAATCAGTTCCACAGTATGTTTTTAGGCTTTTTTCTCCATATAATATCACTTGAACTCTCCAAGGCCCAGTTGGTACATCCGTTAGAGCCCAGAGCGCATAACTAACACACTCACTGACACAGTCTGCTGGCATTACAGTCTCTTACCAGCAGGGCTTTCACATGCCTGCTACACATTTCTGAGCTCTGCACCTGTACTAAACCTATCCATTACCCTTATCTCTCCTCTGTATCTGTTCCCTAAATACTCAATGGGATCCACTGGGTCAGGAACGTAAATTATATATGACATATACGGAATATTAAATGAAGGTAGACTGTACTGAGTCAAACATCTTTGCTTTTCCTTTCAAAATGTCAGACCTATTCAAACTCACCTAACTATTACTGCTGCCATATTTTAAAGCAATGTTTTGAACTTTTAAATGCACCATATATAATTAACAAAAAATGAATCCTGTGTTTCAGATTGTCAACACTGATCCTAACTTGATTGTTTTGCTGTGGGAAAAGTCCTGTTACTGTAATTAAATTAAACATAGACAGCGCTATTTTAAAGGTCATGGTGATTGTAAGACATGTGGCCTGAGTCAGACAGGACACAAAGAGCTTATTCACTCAGAGATCCTCATTACGCGCATTGCACATTTCCAAATTTTCATAAGTGCACTTTCAGAAATTCAATCTTATAGCTTTTTAAAGGGATAGTTCTCCCAAAAATGCAATTATTAAAAATGCAATTATATTTACACACCCTCATGACAATCCTAACCTGCATCATTTTCTTTGGAACACAAAAGAAGATATTTTGAAAAATGTGTCAGTTGTGCTTGTTTACATTTACATTTATTCATTTAGCTGACGCTTTTATCCAAAGCGACTTACAATTGCTATACATGTCAGAGGTCGCACGCCTCTGGAGCAACTAGGGGTTAAGTGTCTTGCTCAGGGACACATTGGTGTCTCACAGTGGATTCGAACCTGAGTCTCTCACAACAAAGGCATGTGTCTTATCCATTGCGTCATCACTACCCCATCATCATGTTTGTTCTTTTAATGCTTAATAAAATACTTTTATGTTTGTGTGTTCATACACTTTTAGAATGACATGAGATAGAGTAAATGATAATGCAATTTTGGGATGAACTATCCTTTTAATCCAATCAATAAAATTACTGACTAAAATGTCAGTTAGTTAAGGGTTTCCTGATTTGACCGGATGAAAAATGTGCATTGTGACAATAATTAAATGCTCCTAATCAAAACATCTTCTTGTATATACTGCAAGATATTTAAAAAAGTTATCTTTATATAACTTATGTTTTAAAAAAATCTAGAAAGAATAGTTGTATTGTTATCCACTAAAATGAATGATTTAAGGTGTATGATTTATAATCCGCTTAAATTTATGGATTAATGATTTATAAAATAAAAAATAAAACTTTGGAGGTTACTTCAATTACAAAGAATCTGAACAGCAACTGATATGGCTAAATGAACACTTTTGCAGTTTTCTCTAGAGTGGATAAATTAATTTAGTAAGTCAGAATGATTTATGCTTTGTTTCCTTAGGCTTTGAAAGTTTGTGCAAGAATCAAACCACGTTCCACTGTGTGGCCTCATGTGTCTGCTTTTTCCTCCTCAGATATTGACGAGTGCCAGGTTCACAACGGAGGCTGTCAGCATAGGTGTGTGAACACCAGAGGCTCGTTCTACTGCGAGTGCAACCCGGGGTTTCGCCTCCACGTTGATGGCCGCACCTGCATTGGTGAGTCATTTGGGGGTCATAAGAGGTCACTGACAGAGAGCTGAATATATATTGGCCTTCATCCAAAGCTTTAGAGGCTGTAATCATCACGGCCTAAGAAAAGTTTGCTTTCACAGAATGGGTTTCTCTTCAAAGCAAGCAGGGGTCCCCACCTTGAGCTCTGTGTATGAGTGGGAATCAAAGAGCCTCTTGTTTTCTTAATAGTGGAATGTTTGCTACTGTTCTGTACTGTACTGGACAGGCCTTGTCATGGTGAGTTTGCGATGGACCTTTGAGATAGACCAGAGCAGGTCCCAACTGTTCCCTTGCCAGGCCTGCTATCAAACCATGACATCCATCTATTCAAATGTGACTGTTGTCTAAAAGGTGTCAGGTGAAACCCAACAATTCAGTTTTCAAAGGAAAAAATCCTGTGGGAATAAAGAGTTCTTTCAAGCATATAAAATTTGCTAATGGTGTCCGGATGTAGGGTTTTGCTTTTCAAATTTGTGGCAATAATACATTAAAGGTATTTTGTAAAGCTCGGGAAATGTCTCGGTTATATATGGCAACCCTCGTTCCCTGAAGGAGGAAACGGTAATGTCCTTACTGACGAATAGGAATCTCGCTAGAGAGGCCCATCTAATTCGAGTGAAACTAAACGACCCAATGCAAATTGGCGTGCAATCATTTGTATCAGCTGTTCAGCCACGCAGCACGGGTATATAATGAGCAGCAGGTGCGATTTAGGGATGGCGAAAACTAAAAATTTTCTTGACCGACCACCGAGCCTCGTTAGCCGGTTTAAAATATGCCACGCTATTTGAAATAACAGCCATTTCGAGCCGCGCCTGCAATTTCGCAACTCTGTCGCATCTCTCTCTGCCTCCCGCTCACACACACACACACAGACACACACACTGCCCCGGCGCCGCGGTTCCACTCACGTCACTTTTTTAAAATCCCCTACAGCGCGAAACATGAGTCCCGCTACGCGGCGCCGAGGAGCTTGTATGTAATCGGAGGACAAATGGCTCCTTAGTTTTGAAATGGTTTGGGTACAAGGTGATCGCGTTGAAAATAAAGGCGTTAGTCTAGCGTTAGAAGCTCATTTGAAACATTGCAGCGGCTCATTTAAGAAAATGACAGCTCCGAAGAGACTCCGCTTTAGTTTGAGGTAAGGTTAGTGCTAACAATAATAAAGAAAGATGATGATCATCATCACCTTATCTGTTACCACTGAAATGTAGATGTAATGTATTTCTACAGTATTACTACTGTATCTAAGCACTGTATCACACAAGTTGCAACTTACTGTGTCCTTCTTTTTGGTGAAATGGTCCCACACACTACGTTTCTTTAAACGCTTCATCCTGTGGTCTGCCCTGGCTCTAACCTCGACTGTCTTAGCCTGTAGCCTTTACTTTTCGCAAACCTTGTGAGCGCGCAAACCCAAACGCTGTGACCTCGCGCCAAATGTTTTTATTGGTTTATTAAGTATAAACAGGCGAGCTATGAAAAATTGAGTGTGAGGGATTTGTTCACTTCACACAAAAATATCTTGGAATGAGATGGCTAACTGTTGTAGCGTGTAGTCCACTGTCTATAATAGCCTAATTTAGAGATCACTTTTTTTTAACCGACTACCGACAACTTTGATCGGTTAACGTTGAGACGGTCAACCATCGGTCAAACGGTCATCGGTTAGCATCCCTAGTGCGATTGCACTTCAGTTTTTTGCTGAGGAGCCGAGCCGATGAGCTGGTTGCCCCGGTGGGTCGCAGCAGATGTGGCGACGGGACGTACTATGTCTCTGTTCCCTCCTTCAGGGAACGAGGGTACCCATACGTAACCGAGACTTTCCCTATCAATTTGTCACTCTCTGCGTAAGTCGTGACCGACGAATAGGAATCCCTACCAAAGCGCCACAGCTGCTGACCCCATCCAGCGCCCTGTGCAAGCCTTTTGCCCCTTCTTGACTGTAAGGATGATAGGAGAGGGCTTACACAGAGTATATCTGTTACTGTTGTTCCGTGATAACCCATACAGTGAGAGTATTGGATAACACTTGGAAAGCGTGCCCTTTCTGTTAGGAAGGAGAACGCTGCAGAACCCACATTCTTCACCGAAGGAGTTTTGTGGCGATATACATATGGACTAACCCGAATGTTGTACTGCATATGAAATACTGGGTGACTTAGCCCAAGGGAAAGACACAGGCTTCCGTTTAGGAGCAGCCATGGAAGAAATACATATGGGATCCCCGCAGGGTCACACATATGGGACCCAGCCTAGAACCGGTTCTCAAGGATTCAACGGATAAAGGCCTGACGCCGGACGCTCCACCGGGCCGAGGGTGTTGGAGGACTCAACAGGTTTTTCACTCTGGAGCAATAAGGGTGCAAGTAGGCTCATTGGGGGAAACGCATATTTGCGGAGTCACCGGGGCCAGTTGTGTGCCAGTGCGCCCCTGCCGAGTGTTCCCTTGGTCAGGGAGTAAAACAACTGGCAGTGGGAGGTGTCTGAGGAGGCAAACAGGTCTACCTGAGCCTCCCCAAACTCTCTCCAGATCAGCTGAACCGCCTGGGGGTGGAGTCGCCATTCTCCAGGGAGCACAACTTGTGACTGCTCGTCGGCCACACGGTTGAGCACACAGGGGGCATACATGGCAAACCAATCTCGGGGACGGATGCATTCGAAAATGCGTTTCTGCGTGAGCATTTTGAACAGTAGCTTGTGGAGCTAAACTCGCAGGTCCAAGATTGGTGTTAACCCACCGCCTTTCTTGGGAATAATGAAGTAGGGACTGTAGTACCCTGACCTCATATCGGCTGGAGGGACCGATCGCGTCCTGCACTGCGATCTCCGCCCGCAAGACATGGGCATCGGCTGCTCTCACTGTAGTAGAGTGGATGGCCCGAAACTTGGCGGTAGGTGGCCCGAAGCAGGGTCTGAGTGTGCTGTGCAACACTTACCTGGTTCCACAGGGCAGGAGGCACAGGAGGCGGCTTGGTTGCAATCTCGAACTGCACGCTGCTGCCCGCTGGCGGTAAAAGAGGCGGATAAGAGTGGTGAAGATTCTCTCCTCCCACTGCTCTCCGGGCCCTCTTCGGACCCAAAGATGGAAAAAACTGTTCTTTTATTGACAATTTGGGTTTAAGGTCTTAATCCTCGGAGGAGGGTTAGATCACGGCGGAGGCGCAGGGACTCAGACCCTTTTCCGGAACTGTCACGGTATACAAATCCATTGGTTCCTTCTCGTCTCGTGTTTATGTTGTTGTATGAAAGCACGTGTGTAGTGGGTGTGACTTAGTGACATTCCTTGATCCGCTCCAGCTGGTCATCATATCATCACCAGCTGCAGCCGATCTCATCTCACTATGTATACTCACCGCTTTCTCATCCTCTTTGTCAGATCATTTGGTTGATGTCTCGTTTGGTGTTCCTGTCCAGTCTGCCTGCCTTTCCCGTCGTCGTGTTCCCGTGGGTTCGTTGTCTTGGTGTGGATTGTCGTTTCGTGTCTTCACTTCACGGATTCTTCACCTCACGGACTTTCACGTCACGGACTCTTCACTTCACGGATTCTCACTTCACGGACATCTCACGCTGGCCATCAAAGTCACTGCGTCATCTGTCCACGCCCGTGTCAATCATCTGTTTGTGTCTTCTGACCAATAAACCTGAGTTACCTGCTATTGTTTCCTGTTTTGCTTGACGATCATGACAGGAACGAGAGTCTCGACCGTAGCTCCGAGATGGTCATCTTCCCACAATGCGTACATGACACATCTACGAACGCTGCCTCAGCGTGTTCCATGCCCAGACACGCGATACAGCGCTCGTGACCATCCCGTGATCCCAGGTAACGACCGCATCCAGAAACACACATGTAGAGTGACATCTTTAAAAAGACGTGCTCTACCTGTGTAAGCTTTTTAGGGACTGTTCTCCTTGGTGCTGAAGCACGCAGGGGACCGGTCACAGCGAACACAGACAGGAATGTGCACCTGTTGTGCGCTGTCTCTCTTGCTGGCGATCTTACCAGCCTTAAAAACAGCCTGTCAGCGCTCTCACGGCTCACCTTACCAGCTGTAAAAACAGCTTTTTTGTTTTTGCTCTTACAGAAAAGAAAAAAGACAGAGAGAGAGACAGAGAGAGAGAACGGTCATGCTGCCACGCTGTATCGCCTGCACCAGCCTGGAGAGGTCCCGTTGAGAGCTCGCTCGTCTTGAAAACACTGTTGTAGAGAACACAGCATCGAAGTGCTCGGCTCCGAAGCAAAAGCTGAAGTGCAATCGCACCTTCTGCTCATTATATACCTGCGCTGCGTGGCTGAACAGCTGATGCAAATGATTGCACGCCAATTTGCATTGGCTCATTTAGTTTCACTCGAAGTAGATTGGCTTCTCTAGCGAGATTCCTATTCGTCTGTCACGACGTACGCCGAGAGTGATCAACTGATAGGGAACCAAAATTGTACCAATGTGCATAAACTTTGAAATAATGAACTAAGTGACCAGTCTAATACCTTCTTCAAAGCCAATACCGTGACACACAATGAGCCCATGTGATTCATCTTCCAGCTGGGATGCCACATGACAGCTGAAAAGTCTTTCATTTGTGCATTACTTGAGAAAGAGACTTTTTTTCTTGGAAATATGTTTGTAATCTTGTGTTTTTGTGTGTGTTTTGAGGCGAAATGTTTCATCTGAATCTCGAGTCTGGATTTGCCAGTTTTCTTCCAAGTACTTCCAGTTTTATTTGTTTAAAGCACATGAAATTCCATAAAATTATTTAGTAGCATCTGCTGTTCCTTACTAGATTAGTTTCAACTTATACCTCAAACAAAACCAAAAGCAAAATGAAACATGTTGACAGAAATGCACTCACAATGGAAGTATATGAGACTGCTGCAGTGTTATTGTTTTTCATATACTATTATAGTATTTGTTAATACTGTATTTGTTAATGTATTTGCTTTTCAGTTTTATAGCTTTAATTTATTTTAATGTCAGTATTACTTTTAGTATAATCATAGTACTTCAACTTATTTATTTCAATTTGTAACATTTAAGTTTAAATTTAAGACTTGATATTTTTATTTTATTTTATTTCAGCTTTATTTCGATTTAGTTTTAATTTACAATAAAAATACTGGACTGCTGTTGTATTATTTACTGAGGACAAGAGAGAATTATTTTCTGTGGTAATCGTCTGCATGTCACATATGATTGAGCTTAACTTGTTTTGAACCTAGAACATTCCTTTCAATTTCCAAGGCAGTATGACAAATAACTAATGATACTTTTTATTCCATTGTGGAAAATTGCATTCTGGGATCGGTTTTCCTTGCTGAGAGTCTGATGCAGTAGCAGCATTGCAGTTCATTCTGTTTCAGCTGAATCAGCAGCTGAATCTTTTACCCTTCCAAGAGACCTGAAGAGTCCAGGGCCATGAGCTCCAGTCAGGCTTCTTGTTATCAGTTTTTTTCCGATATCAAACCAACTGTTCTATAAAACCACAATCTAAACCAAAGCTGAGTGGGAAGGAATCCACTACTAGAATAAACCAGAAACAGGTGCTGCTAATTAATAGTTTAGGGTTTTATCTAGGATCATTTGGTTTTGGTTAACAGTAATTTGAGAAGCTAGTAATCTTGCTGATATCTCATGCCAGAAGCTTATTAAGTTGTCACTTATGACCGCAGATAAACCCTTAAAGGGTTAGTTCCCCCAAAAATGAAAATTAAGTCATTAATTACTCACCCACATGCTGTACCACCCCCGTAAGACCTTCGTTCATCTTCGGAACAAAAATGAAGATATTTTTGATTAAATCTGAGAGGTGGATCACTGCTACATAGGCTGCCTGAGGGAATGAAACTTGACGGCCCAGAAAGTCATTAAAGAACATGTTTAAATATTCCATGTGCCTACAGTGGCTCAACTATAAGTTTATCAAGCGACGAGACTACTTTTTTTCCGGAAAAAAAACAAACATAAATAACGACTTTATTTGACTATTCCTTTTCTTCCTTGTGGGCCTGAGACGAGAGTTCAAGAGATTTCCACGACGCATGCGCGAGAACTGAGAAGAGGACGTTCTTCTTCTAATACTTCTTGTTCAGTTCTCGCGCATGCGTCGTGGAAATCTCTTGAACTCTCGTTTCATTCCCTCAGGCAGCCTATGTAGCAGTGATCCACCTCTCAGATTTAATCAAAAATATCTTCATTTGTGTTCCGAAGATGAACGAAGGTCTTACGGGGTTGGTACAGCATGGGGGTGAGTAATTAATGACTTAATTTTCTTTTTTGGGTGAACTAACCCTTTAATTATTTTTAAATCACCCAAGTATTTTCTGCCAAGAGAAATATTATCATTATCCTTTAGACTCTCATAACCTAAATATAAAGATTTCATTTTTTCAACGCCTCTTACACTACACCACCTCAAAAAATGTCCTGTTTCAACAAATGATCACTATTATTTGCTAATTTATATGCAAGTGAGACGATTGTCTGATTATATTGGATTTTATATGTGACATTTTCAAATCTGTTTTGGACAGTTTGCAGAATCTGCAGATATTATATGCAAGGATTTTTGAGAACAGACGCCGCACTCCTCCACATTGAGGTTGACTGATATGCCTGTTATGACAGTATATATTTAGTCTCACTACTGAAATATAGACTGTGCATTGAGGACATTTGGCAGTCAGTGTCTTCAGTATGATTTCTGATTTGGAGTATTATCCTCCCTGAGACATTTGAGTGGTGATCACATACAAGGGCTGCATCCGAAATTGCATACTTCTCTAATATATAGTAGGTGAAAAACAGTATGTGACTAATGAAGTATGTTAGAATTCAGAGAACTCAGTAAAAAGTACCCGTATGACCTACTACTTTTGACAATATTATGAGGCGTGCAAACAATGTACACTTAAGGCTACGGGAGACGATTTGTGAATGGCAGTGAAGCGATGTAACTGACACTGGTAGGTCACATGAGAATAACAATGTAGTATGTCCAGATTATATTCATACTGCATACACTCATACTATATAGAACACACTTTTTAGGGGTCCTGGAGAAATTACTTATTCAAAGTAAGTACCTACTCAAGAGAGTGTGCGATTTCGTACGCAGCGCATGCTAACTGTAGGTTTACCTAGAGCTGCAGCTGTAGCCTTTGTCTGACCCTGTTTGATGAAAGAGGTGAGTGAACATTCTCAAAAAAGGGTGGAGATGAATTGAAAGGCCTGACATTAGGACATCATCTGCCCCAGCTGCATCATTAGAGAAGAGATAATGAAAGAGTAATCAATGGATCAGTCTTTAATCTGAACTACTCAGGATTTACTTCAGAAGCATCATACTAGGCATTAATGTTCTGAGATTACAGATTAGATAACTGGTCATTTAGAGTGGTTTTCAGTCCTATGTCAGTTATCAACCACAAACATTCCCACAGACCGTTCCTGTTTCACCACAACAAATAGCTTTTAAATGGCGCAGTAATAAGCTATTTAGTAGTATTTTACTGAATATTATGATTGGTTTCTGTCCTGAGGTAATATCCTTTTTGGAAAACAGAAGAATGCCAACATTGCCAAGCATCACAATCCAAACACTTGAGTATGATGATATGTTTTCCATCCAAACTGCATATCAGTCATCGAAGAAAAAACTATCCTTTTAAAGTGAACTATTTTCACTAAATGATTCAGGTTTTGGAAATAATTGCTTGGTACTATTTTGGATAATTACTGTGAAGAATGCTTTTGACAAGGCCGTTCAATGATTGTTCCACATTCTCTTCTATTATCAGAGAAATAATTTCTTCAAAGAGTGGATATTAAAATCTAACATTGATAAAATATTTTAATCTACATGTAACATTTTAGTTTAAGAAGAAGACAAGGTAAGCCAAGAGGATGTAAAAAAGCTGCATAACTTTAATAAACAAAACAAAAGAGTTTAATTCACACGAGAGAAAACCAAAAACAAGAGAATAAACAGTGTGCACAATACACAAACAACACCAGACAATGAGTAAACTAAACTGAGGGCAATGTATACAGAGTGAGCTAACAATCAATAAATAACCATGACAACTAAAGACAAGTGGGAATATAGGAACAAAGGAAACATTAAACAATTAGAATCAAGTCCATGAAAATAAAAAAGAAACAATAACAGAATGTAACAATACACTGGCAATTTTAATAAAAGTAAATATTAAAATCTACACACTTTCCTTGAAAAAAATATTTGAATCATATCAGAATATTTTCACCTTAATATCCAATAGGTTATTACATTACATAAATGCAAGCAAATTCCATGTCTTGTTCAAAGATAAATCATTGCTCATCTGACATCAAATTAAGATATTTTGGTACGAAACATGTTGCCTTCTGCCAGAAAGCTGAAATGAATGTCAATACAGTAAGCATTCAAATCACACATCCAGCTAAAGCAGGAAACTATTTAAAAAAGTAAGATCAATGTCCTGGAAATGGCGACCGTGTCAGTGGTCAGGCTTCAGCTCTGTAACAAATCTGTGAACTGACCCACACCGGGCTGTGAACTGGAAGTCTTCTCGCAATTTGAACTTTTCTGCACGATAAATGGGAAAATCCAGATGTCCTGTGTTAAGGGAGTCCAATCCAAACAGAATTACTGATGTAATTAAAGCCAAAGGTGCTACCACAAAGTGTTATATAAAGTGAGTGCACTGAAATGCAAACAAAGCACTGACAGTTGTGTATTATTTTCTCCCAAGAATAATACATTTGTTTTTCGGTTTAATGTGTTATGCTGCAAGATCTTATTAAACCGTAAAAAAAGCCTTACAGGAATTGTTTGAATTGAGAAAATAAATATTTAATATATAAATAAATATATATTTTTAGAATTGTTTGGCTGTTAACTGTTATTTCTCTGTTCCCTCCCCTCAGCTGTCCTATCCTGTGCAGTGAATAATGGAGGCTGTGAGCATGAATGTGTCCAGCTTTCTTCTGTTCACTTCCAGTGCCGCTGTAGACGCGGATACCAGCTCACAGCTGATGCTAAGCGCTGCAGACGTGAGTCTTGCTCTTCTACTCATGTATCTAAATTTCATATCTAACCGTGGCTGGACTTGGTGGTGCTCAATTTTAGTTTAGTTTAAAACAAAATTAACTTCAAATGGTCAAAAACAGAAACTGATAGTGTACTTTGATCATTGTTACTTGCTCTAAAAATACCTTATTTCATTGAATATATAATATTGATATGTTTATGTTGATCTGTATTCCGTATTCAAGATATTGATGAAATTGTGCATTATTCTTTTTTCCTTTTTTTTTATGTGTATGTATGTATATGTATGTATATCTGTATGTATATATATATATATATGTGTGTATATGTATATATATATATATATATATATATATATATATATATATATATATATATCTGTGTATGTTTGTATATATGTATGTGTGTATTTGTGTGTGTGTGTGTGTGTATATGTTTTTATTTTATTTTTTATATATATATATATATTGAGTCTGATTTAACTTCATAATGTGTGAGATACTATTGTGAGATACTAATGTGTGTGATTTCCATTCTTAGAAATTTTCTCCCTTCAGGTTGCCTTGCATAGTGTGACCAGGTGTTTGCTATTTGATTAATTAATTGCTACTTAAAATGTACCTGTGAATCTGTTTGTTACACACACCCTGACGAAGGCACATAGCTGCAACGTGAAGATGTATCTGTCACCAATTTTTATGTTAAAAGCCATTATCTAATAAAGGCTTTTTATACTTTTTTCTACACAAAGTCGAGTGCCTTGGAATCTTTTCTGTTTTTGAGCATAATTATCCCAAGCAACCAAAGAGCACCGTGAGTTTACACCCTGTGTAGCACTTCGCTTGCATTTTTTGCTGTGATTAACTTCAAATGGTGCTTGTTTTCACTGTTTCAAAATAGCAAGGCTTCATGTTCAACTTACTATATAGTCGATATAATGTTGTTGACAAAATCTTCATGATTTGTCCAGTAATCCTGATAAAAGCCTTTAGCAGAGTAGTCAGAAGTCAAATATCATATGTTTTGGAAACTGGTGCCCCCATCTAGACCGCATTAACCAGTCTGGACCAGTATGGAAATTCATGTTGGTCTAAGATGGTTATTTCAGCAGGGTGTAGAAGCAGTTATTTTTGTTGCTTATTTAAACTCTTTACCTTCTGAAAGTTTTGTTATGTTCATGACGTTGTCCATAAAATGTCCCGGCAGTGCATATCACATGCTGTTAGTCAAAGAGCATGCTGACAAGAGGATGAAAGCAGGAAAAGCTTTGGTCTAAAACTGTGTCATAAAGTCAGTATGTAGCTTTTGGACGTGTGGATGAAAGTGTTCTTGGCAGAAAGGTAGAAGCTAAAGAAACTGATCAAAACACTTTAACCCAGATGTGCTGTTTTCTCTGAGATATTGGCCACTGATTTGGAGACTTGAAGGTTGCAGAAGAGGGCATCTGTATCAGTCCTGACTGAATTCAAATAAGGTTAGACTAGTGTGTCATAACCAGAACTTCAGACCTTGCAGTGTGAGTCACTTGAACAGCAGTTCCTTAAACCTCTGTGCAAATTTCTGGCCTGCCTTAAACCGCAGTTTTCACTGAGAGAAAATTATATTATTCAGGCTATAGCATCCTCATCTTGGCGGACACTGTGTCAATTCCAGTGTGTCTGCCAAAATTCATATCCAATCTACACTACCACACATATCCAATGTCCTGACACTCACCAGATACAATAGTTCCCCTATGAAGTGTTACCACTGAGAGTTAGCTGAAGACAAGGAGAAAGAAGGAGGGAGAAAGAGAATGTGTATCTCATTGTGTAACTGTAAGATATTGGCAAAAAACATGCATGCATCAGTGTGGTCATGAGAGAGTGTGGAGAGTTCAATTCGTAAAATGGAAAACATTGTAATTTTATTGTTTTCAAACTGTTTTGATGAAAGTACAGATGAGTCCTGGGACAAAGGTATTTGTACTTGTTAGTTTACTGAAAGACAATGATATATATGTGTATATCAATTAAAAGTATGATATAAAGACTATATCATACAGTATGTATATGTCATAAGCATCATATGCTGCATTACATATTCAAGCAATTTCATACACTGTTGTTCTGAATCAATCAACACAAAACCTATAACACTATCCACATTATGTTCAATGTAAAATCTTTTTTAACTGGCATGTGCAAGGCTTCTGGTTTAAGCTGCTTCCTTTTATTTTTTTCTCTATAAAAACAGTTTGTTGTGCTGCTTGATATGGCAAAATAATATTGTTGTTATTTTAATGTTATCGTAATCATAAACACTGATTTGTAGAGCAAATCTTTATTCTTCTATTTATTTAGCAGCTAATGAATCCTAAGTCTTGTACATTCACAAGAAATGGCTTACTTCTGCATAGAAAAATAAGGTGAATTTAATTACTGATATTCAGACAAACAGCATGATTGCAATACTGCTTTAAATAAACAATCAGTTAATAATGAGTAACTTCGATTTAAAGGACATATTGTCAGCTCATTTGTCTTTTTTGAAAATAGTTCAACACAAAGGCCAAAGCAGAATTAATGGTTGCGTGTCTATGAGTAGAACACAGAAGCGCCTTTGCTAAGTGAATCCGTGTTTTTGAAAAATCACTTGAGTGAATGATGCAATGACTTGCTCAAAGTCATTCATAAAGTCGTCCATAAAGTCTTTTCATTTTCACCTGCTGTTTTATGAATACTACGAAGTCAGACATACTCTTTTCACATACTGTTTTTTTATCTACTATATAGTAAGAAAGTAGGCATATTCGGATGCATGCAGGGAGTTATTTGTTCCAGTCCTTAATGTATCAGTGTTTTTAAATGAATCGGTTGAGCCAACAAAGAAATGATTCACTCATTAAGAAAAAACTAGTTGCGTAGTTACAGTATGTGATGTGTAAAAAGAGTCACATTAAAGGACAATTCCAGCCAAAAATGAACCTAGGGCTGAAGAACACATGGGTACCGAGTCGACCGTTCTCTGGGATGCGTTTTCATGATAGTCGAATGTACCCAGTTTTAACGTTAGTTTTAGTTTAACCACAGATTAGCTTATAATCTTATAATATAGTGTATGGGGTATCGAATAAGTAAAAATAAAAATCACTATTTAATGGCGTTATAAGCTAATCTGTGGTTAAACTAAAAATAACGTTAAAACTGGGTACATTCGATTATCATCGATTATCAAAACGCATCCCAAAGAACGGTCGACGCGGTACCCATGTGTTATTTAGCCCTGGGTTCATTTTTGGCCGGAATTGTCCTTTAACATCTGGAATGCACAAACACAGACAAGCTAAGTGAAACAGTTCCAATGCTGTTGTACTGTATATCAGCAATAAATATCATATTCATGGTATTTAAATGGTAGACCAAGGCCTCAAATCGTCAACGATTTGCTCGCCCAAACCTATCAAATGTGTTGAAAAGTAAGTTTATAGCTGTCATAAACCTGGCAATATTTGTTTCTCCCTGATGTAGTATATCACGCTATAAGTTAAACACACAATTTTCCTTTTTTTTTTTTAATATTTATTTTGGATAGAAACTGTCCTCCAAAGGAGGACAAAATTGTTCTCAAAATTGCATTGTATGTTTTATATCATAAAGTGACTGAGGGAAGTATGGGAATTCAGAAAGCAGGAATTATGTTTGTGTATTACATGGACTGTGTTGACAAGATAATGAAAGTTTGTGTGCGTGAGGGAGACAGCCAGTAAAATGATTTATACGATCTGACTCAAATGGCATGTGTTTCAGTGAGGAACCCATGTACGGAGAGGAACGGGGGCTGTGTGCACTCATGTCGCAGTGATGGCGGTCATGCTGTGTGCAGCTGTCACCAAGGCTTCACGCTGGCCCCGGACCAGAAGCACTGTGAAGGTAAAAGCTTCTGACAGCAGCACTGAAGGGCCTTCCCACCTTGCTAGGGTTCAGTTACGCTGTCATGGAAAGTAGTAAATGGTTTCTCATCAGCTGGATCCTCTTTTTCCAAAGTTTTTAAAGAAGTTTCTTTCCCATGGTGTGAGAACAGTGGAAACACTGTGTTTAATTAGATAGCTGAAAACTGTAGAACATGGCTCATCTCCTCAACGTTGTCCAGGACTGGCGAGGGAGACAGTGAGCAGAACTTTCCGCTCTCGAGGCCATGATGAAACCATTTAGAGCTTGAGAGGTTGCACTCATTGATATTCATTGAAGAAATTTCTGTTTTCTGACTCAACACATCCAAAGTGAATACTCGTCAAAGTAGATCTCTGTGTAAGTAAAAAAGGTGACATGTCATCAGGAACTTGTAATCGGTGTGTTTCAGATGTTGATGAGTGTGAAACGGGACTGGCGGCATGCGCTCACAGTTGCCGGAACACCCCGGGCTCTTTCTCATGCGTCTGCAAACCAGGATATGAGCTGGGCTCTGATGGCAGGAAGTGCTACCGTGAGCTACCTTTCTCTTAATTCACTTCTGAGCACGGTTCACTGAACCCCAGTGGTCCCAAAAATTAGGGATGGGTGAGACAAGTCTGAAGTATTGATACTTTTAATAATGTTGTATCAATACTGCTTGTGGATGAACTTTAACTACTCTACCATTTAAAAGTTTGAGGTTGGTAAGATTTTTAACAAAAGAAGTCTTTGCTCACCTAGGCTGCATTTCTGGATAAAAAACACAGTAAAAAACAGTAATATTGTGAAATAGAATCAGTTTAATATAACTGTTTTCTGTTTGATTTTATTTTAAAATGTAATTTATTCCTTTGTTGGGAAAGCTGAACATCATTACTTTTTTATTATGATCCTTCAGAAATCATACTAATATACTGATTTGGTGCTCAAGAACATTTCTTATTATTATCAATGTTGAAAACAGTTGTGCTGGTGGAAATCCTTGAAAAATTGTTTGATGAATAGAAAGTTCAAAAGATCAGCATTTATTTGAAATAGAAACCTTTTGTAACATTATAAATGTCTTTGTTAACACATTGATCAATTTAATGCGTACTTGCTAAATAAAAAAAATATTTCTAAGAAGAATTTGACCGACCTAAACTTTTAAACGGTAGTACACAAAAATTGTTTGTTGAACATTTGCAGTTTAGGCCGATTACATTTTGAATCAATATCAGGGATATTGGCCTAGCACTTGCTATTGGATTTCTTTTCTCTTCTTATGAAATTTAGAAAAAAAAAAAAAACGTATGAACTAGCACAGTATAGGAGATACTTCAAGTTGAATTAAATAAATAACAAAATTTACTGGTAGTGGAGATATTGGTATCCATATCAGCAAGATTGTCCTAGCACTTGATATGGGATTAACTACACTAAATATGAACATGTTCCACTAACATTTGAAAACCAGAAAATGACAACTTTGAAATAAATTACACAAAGTTTAATATTTGTTATCTAATGCAGTGAGATTCATGCTTTTTTAAAGTGTTCATAATCCTTTTTTTAACAATTGTTCCAATTAATCATTCACTTTCCTGTAGGAATTGAAATGGAGATTGTGAACAGTTGTGACTCTGATAACGGTGGCTGTTCGCACCACTGTCAGCACGGCGCACTCGGACCCGTCTGCAGCTGTAACCAGGGTTATCAGCTCGCAGAGGACCTCAAAACCTGTTTGGGTGAGTGTGCAGACAGATACATAAATTAGTTTTACAGAATAACTCAAATGTAATCTATCTCTTGGCCTCAGCGTGCATCCAGCTGCACTGATAAACCTTTAAAATCATCATTCCTCAAACAAAATGAACGACTATTTCCTGCAAAAGCGAATGTCTGCCAGCTGGATCTCAGCAGTTTTAGGTCTTGTGTTTTTCTGGCTGTGCCCTGAAGGATCTCTCTTCATAACTGGAATTGTGCTTATGTAAATACCCGGTCCTAATACACACCAATGGCTGATGGCCTCACTTCCTGTGCTGCTTTTATATGTCTTGTAGATCTGGAAGAATGTGTGGAGGGAACTTCATGCTGTGAGCAGGACTGCACGAACTACCCTGGAGGTTATGAGTGCTACTGCAGGGCAGGATACAGACTCAATGCAGATGGATGTGGATGTGACGGTACATCACAACCTGTTTATTACAGATCGACTATTAAAGAAGAGCGAGGAGACATATCAGTTACTGGCAATGCTATAATGAAATCAGCCCTAGTTACAACACAGTGCAGTCACATTGTCTAAGAGCATTTTGTTTTCTGCTGGTGTGTAGATGTGGATGAGTGTCTGTCTGATAATGGGGGCTGTGAGCACATTTGTCAGAACACCGCTGGCTCCTATCACTGCTTCTGTCGGTTTGGAAACCGGCTCGCTGACGATAGACATTCCTGCATCTGTAAGTACACCGTGGGGGTCACAGTGGATATTAGTTATGTGATATGCATTAAGTTTGCTTTATACAGTTATAGATTACTTGATTCTGATTGGTCAGTCACAACATTCTGTGGTCAGATCTTTAAGAGATAATGTACTTTCATATGGTCATCATTGCAAAATAAACCCTAAGGGATCAGGCGCTGCATCACTTAGATTATGAAGGGGTTCATTATCCGTTATTTCATGCGTACTTGACAAGAATTAATTCAATAAATGAATACATACAGTACAGTTTTTATTTTATTTTATTTTTTTATTTTTATTTTATTTTTTTATGAAAAATAGACTGTAAAAGCTTTCAAACTAATACAGTGTATGTGATTGATTGCAAGAGAAATGTCATTATACAAAATATTTGACCTCAGAATCAACTGACCAATCCGAGTCGAGTATTCCAGAGAGTTAAAGTTAAAATTAAAGCTTACCTGTTTACTTAATTTCCTTCATAGTTATGGTATGATTTCCTTCAGTCCATAACCCTTTTTCTCATATAATGAAGTAATCGGCAATGAAAAATCAATATTCTATGTACATATTTGTTCAAAAAAATATGTAAAAATATGCTCACAAACATTTATATATATATGTATACATATATACAGGTCCTTCTCAAAAAATTAGCATATTGTGATAAAGTTCATTATTTTCCATAATGTAATGATAAAAATTAAATTTTCATATATTTTAGATTCATTGCACACCAACTGAAATATTTCAGGTCTTTTATTGTTTTAATACTGATGATTTTGGCATACAGCTCATGAAAACCCAAAATTCCTATCTCAAAAAATTAGCATATTTCATCCAACCAATAAAAGAAGTGTTTTTAATACAAAAAAAGTCAACCTTCAAATAATTATGTTCAGTTATGCACTCAATACTTGGTCGGGAATCCTTTTGCAGAAATGCCTGCTTCAATGCGGCGTGGCATGGAGGCAATCAGCCTGTGGCACTGCTGAGCTGTTATGGAGGCCCAGGATGCTTCGATAGCGGCCTTAAGCTCATCCAGAGTGTTGGGTCTTGCGTCTCTCAACTTTCTCTTCACAATATCCCACAGATTCTCTATGGGGTTCAGGTCAGGAGAGTTGGCAGGCCAATTGAGCACAGTAATACCATGCTCAGTAAACCATTTACCAGTGGTTTTGGCACTGTGAGCAGGAGCCAGGTCGTGCTGAAAAATGAAATCTTCATCTCCATAAAGCTTTTCAGCAGATGGAAGCATGAAGTGCTCCAAAATCTCCTGATAGCTAGCTGCATTGACCCTGCCCTTGATAAAACACAGTGGACCAACACCAGCAGCTGACATGGCACCCCAGACCATCACTGACTGTGGGTACTTGACACTGGACTTCAGGCATTTTGGCATTTCCTTCTCCCCAGTCTTCCTCCAGACTCTGGCACCTTGATTTCCGAATGACATGCAAAATTAGCTTTCATCCGAAGAAAGTACTTTGGACCACTGAGCAACAGTCCAGTGCTGCTTCTCTGTAGCCCAGGTCAGGCGCTTCTGCCGCTGTTTCCCATATCCTGCACACGCCTGTGGCTCTGGATGTTTCTACTCCAGACTCAGTCCACTGCTTCCGCAGGTCCCCCAAGGTCTGGAATCGGTCCTTCTCCACAATCTTCCTCAGGGTCCGGTCACCTCTTCTCGTTGTGCAGTGTTTTTTGCCACACTTTTCCTTCCCACAGACTTCCCACTGAGGTGCCTTGATACAGCACTCTGGGAACAGCCTATTTGTTCAGAAATTTCTTTCTGTGTCTTACCCTCTTGCTTGAGGTTGTCAATGATGGCCTTCTGGACAGCAGTCAGGTCGGCAGTCTTACCCATGATTGCGGTTTTGAGTAATGAAACAGGCTGGGAGTTTTTAAAAGCCTCAGGAATCTTTTGCAGGTGTTTAGAGTTAATTGATTGATTCAGATGATTAGGTTAATAGCTCGTTTAGAGAACCTTTTCATGATATGCTAATTTTTTGAGATAGGAATTTTGGCTTTTCATGAGCTGTATGCCAAAATCATCAGTATTAAAACAATAAAAGACCTGAAATATTTCAGTTGGTGTGCAATGAATCTAAAATATATGAAAGTTTAATTTTTATCATTACATTATGGAAAAGAATGAACTTTATCACAATATGCTAATTTATTTAGAAGGACCTGTATATTAATATATATATATATATATATATATATAATCCAAAACGGATAAAATGAAACTATATATATTTGTAAGCACATTTAAAAAAATATTTTAACAATTATATATATATTTTTATGTGTAGTTAATTACTAAGATTATTTTAAGATCATAATGTGGAATAAGTAATGTTTTGTGATCCGATTATTATAGTTTTATCCTTGTTTTTATCATTATATATCTATATATTTAATATTGTCTTATGGCCACCGGGAAGACTAGCAACCAATCTTTGGAAGCTAATGGGGATCCGAATAAAGAATGTCCATTTATTTGGTAATTGAAAAATATCTGTCTAATAAGCAGCACAATGTCCAGCCAGCTGATAAACCTATTCAGTATAATACATAGATAACAGCTAGACAACATTGATCATGTCAATATATCTGTTTCTCTGTTTAGCCCTGGAGAGAGCAGTTGAGGAATTGTCCAGTCCAGTGGAGGTTGAGAGACCTCTCCTTCATCTCACTCTCCTCCAGGACTTCCCACAACCCCTGGAGCGCTATCACGACTATGAGGAAGACAGCTTCGGAGAGCTGCGGGCAGAGGGCACCCTCTCTGAGAAATCTGGTGTGTTGTTTTGTCATGTGTCTTGGTTTATTATTAGTGAGGCTTGCTTCTTATTAATCTTATCCATCTTATCCATATCCACAGTCTTGTCCATCGCAGTGTGTTTGAATGGGACATTTGGCCATGACTGCAGCCTGACGTGTGACGACTGCTCTAACGGAGGACTGTGTAACATTGACACTGATGGTTGTGACTGCCCAGATGGTTGGACAGCGATCATCTGTAACCAAAGTGTGTCCATTATGTAGTGTGAAACATACACTACTATTCAAAAGTTTAGGGTCGGTAAGATTTTTAAAAATGTTTTTTAAAAGAAGACTCACGAAGGCTGCATTTATTTGATCAAAAATACATATACATTTTATTACATTTTAAACTAACTGTTAATGTACTTTATATTAAAATGTCATTCATTCCTGTGATGGTAAAGTTGAATTTTCAGCATCATTATTCCAGACTTCAGAGCCACATGATCCTACAGAAATCATTCTAATATGCTGATTTGGTGCTCAAGAAACATTTATTAGTATTATCAATGTCAGTTGATAAAACAGTTGTGCTGCTTAATATTTCTGTCGAAACCTTGATACATTTTTTTCAGGATTTTTTTATGAATAAAAAGTTCAAAAGAACAGCATTTATTTAAAATAGAAATCTTTTGTAACATAAATGTTTTAAAGCCACATTTGATCAATTTAATGTGCCCTTGCTGAATTAAAGTATTAATTTCCAAGCCCTAAACCCAAACTTTTGAACAGTAGTGTAGGCCTATAGTTGTCATATTTACTTTGTACAAAATAACACTTTCTTTTGTCCATTTTAGCCTGTCCAGAGGGAACATTTGGTAGAAACTGTTCTTTCTCTTGTAAGTGCAAAAACGGTGGCACCTGCGACCCGATTAGCGGGAAGTGCCGCTGCCCACCTGGAGTCAGTGGAGACCTGTGCCAGGACGGTGAGTGACTGCCAGATTAGAGCATAAAATGAAACCGCATCTGTGCCAAATCTGATGTTCCAATTACTGTTGGTATGTTTATATGAAATATGGCCTGTGTTTTATATCTCAATTTACAGCTGATGATTTTAGTTGATGTTAATCTATGAATTAAAGCTAAAGTGTGTAGTTTTTACTCTCTGTGTTTTAGGTTGTCCAAAGGGACTATATGGAAAGCACTGCAACAAGAAATGTAACTGTGCCAATAACGGCCGCTGTCACCGCACATATGGAGCCTGTCTGTGTGATCCAGGGCTCTACGGCAGATTCTGTCACCTACGTAAGTCCAGCAGTATATCACACCGACAGTGACATAAACTCCAGGAGATACTTAAGAGTGATTTACCCAAGTAGGACATGTTCATGGATCATAATCCTTTTCTGGACACAACATTCCTGTGAAGCAATCAAAGCCCTAATCCTATTCCAAACCATAACCATAAAATCAAAGGGAAAGATACAGTGGGGTCTAAAAGTCTGAGACCACTAATACAAATATATAATACACTTTATTTCTGTAGTCCACTTTAGACATTCTACTAACTATAAGTAATTTTGCAACTACATGTCAACTACCATTCATTAGAGTCTTAGTAGACTGTCTGCTAAATATCGGCTAACACTTTATTTTGATGCTCCTCCAACAGACATTCTACTGAATATAATTAGCTTTGCAAGTACATATCAACTTATACTACTATACCCTAACCCTAACCTAACAGTTACTTGTACTCAAGTCAAGTCTCTTTTATATTAATTTTTTATACTTTATTTATATAGTGCTTTATACAGATTGTTTCAAAGCAGCTACCTGATGAGATTTATACATGTAATTGCAAATTAATTCGAGTTAGTTGATATCTAGTTACCTATAGTTAGTAGAAAGAGTTACTTATAGTCAGTGTTGGGCAGTAACGCATTATTGTAACGCATTACTGTAACGCAGTTACTTTTGACAGTAACTCATACTGTAACGCATTACTTTTTAAATAAATTAACTCAGTTACCATATCGTGCGTTTTCCGTTACTTTTTTAAATTAATTAATTTTGGCTGAAGTGTAGCCTACAGCCTAACCTGTTTGCAGCAGCGACGCATTGTAGGATTGGTGGTAGGGTTGCTTGCCACCCGTCCCTTAAAATACGGAATTGTCCCGTATTTACAAGTAAAATGATGTGTCCCGTATCAAATCAATAAGGGAAGCGATTTGTCCCGTATTTTACATAAGGCCCACACATAGCCTAGTTGGATAAAAACATACGGATTTACTATACTAATAGCAAATAGCCTATAAATAAATCAATTTCACAATATAGTTACATTATGATTAGAATCAAATGAATTTTGTCCATAATCTAAGCTTAGAAAATGCACATTTATACGGGCTGAATTTTATAGGCCTCAAATATTGTTTAGTAATTCTGTGAATTACACTGCGCAAACCAAAGTAATACTACCCACCGGATGAAGAAGGGTTGGCTCTCAGTCTCCACAGAACAAAATATTTATTTTATTTTATTTTTAGTGTTCGCATTTATGAGGAAGAAACAATGTTACGGACGTGGTTTAACCAGGTTTAAATTAGATTTCCAGATTTCTGATTTTCAGTCTGGTTTAAACCTTAACTTAATACCTGATTCATTGATACATTGATTCAGTTGATTGTTGTTCCAGAACCTACAAAGATGATGATCCAGGAACATGTCCTTTTTGTGTTAATCATGTTATCATTTTAACATCTGATGGTTCTCCTGGTTATAACAGAATGTCCTACACAATGTCTTTTCCAGCTTGCCCCAAGTGGTCGCATGGATCTGGCTGCTCGTCGGAGTGTCAATGCGTGCAGCAGAACACGCTTGAGTGCCATCGACATCATGGAACATGTGTGTGCAAGCCTGGCTATCAAGGCAAGACCTGCAACCTAGGTCAGTTCAGGGAGTACAATTCACTGGATTGACCGCTTGTGTGTGCGAAATAGGTTTTATCTGTTGTTATTTGCTTTTTAGAGTGTGATAGTGGATACTATGGTCCAGGATGTAAATCAAAATGCCACTGTCCATTGGGAGTGTCTTGCCATCACATGGACGGACAATGTCAGCGCCAGTGCCCAGCCGGTCTTCACGGGGAGCACTGCGAACAAGGTGAGTTTAAGTCATGTATTAGCTGGAACAGTGTTAGAAGAGCTTCCATAAAAGTGGATTTATGGCCATCTCTGAGAGTCATTGTGTAAGTTATGCTGACTAGTGTTTGACAGTATGAATAACATGAGGGGGCCAGGCCAAACACAGCTGCCAAACACTGATGGAAATACCTTTATCTCCTGGCTTGCTGGTTGTGTGGATATGATCCTGTATTTCACTTAAGGCGAGACACGGCAGGCAAAACATCGTTTTTTTTTTCACTGGTCAATTTTGAGATTTTGGGATATTTGTCTTCAATAACATGTCTTCTTTCAGACTTGTGGTGAAAAAAAGTACAAAATACACATTTAGGTCTTTATTTTACTACACTTTGTCTGTTTGCGTCTGTAGATTTCTCATAAATTCATCAAAAGTTGTCGTTATAAATCATCCTTCTGCTCCGCGATCGCGATCTGCACCTTGTCATCACACACACCGTTAGAAAGCTCTCTCTCTCTTCTGAACAATGCTGTCGGATCCAAATATGGTCATTTCCTTTTTATCAGCAACCAATCGTGAAAGTAAAAGGGGGGATTTTACTCTAAATGCGCAATCTCATTGGCTGATGCTAAATCTTTAAAGCCCGTTTACTCAAAATGACTTTTCTCTCATACTACAAGTCCGAAATCTCCACTTCAGTAGCACCTATATACACCAAACTTTCCAGTCTTGTACCTAGTTATATTATGAAGACATTTACAGAGGGATTTGTAAATATATTATTCCTAGCCTGATTTATATAACATTTTATTCCAAAAAACATGGCGAAAATCATTTTTTTAAGGCTATTGCCAGTATATTCGGATTTACAGGATAACAGAAGTAGATATCCATAAATACCTCTGTAATTTTTTCCCCATCTAATATGTAAACACAATGAAAACATATTTTTTAACCTGGCTTTGTCCAATACTCAGATTTCGTTTTTTTAAATATATGCAAAATAGCGCATATTTAATTAGACAATGCCTCATTTGCATATTTAAACATTAAATTACAGAAAACTTGTAATACATTTTTTTCTAATCTTAATGTAGGTAATCAACTGGCAAAGTTTCATGGAAATATCTGATAGTTAAAAAAAATACCCTATTCACCTGTAGTGTCTCGCCTTAAGTGAATGATCTAGAATATTCAGCATGTTACAAAACAGATTTCAAAATATCATGGATAACAGGAATTTTCTAGCCTTTTGAAATTTTGATGGACTATGTGGAGGTCGCAGGTCAGTTCTGATATGGTCTGCAGGGGAAAACAATGCTCAATGCACATAATAAATGCTAAAACTAACAGTTTAATCATGCATTGTTAGAATAGAGTGACGCAGTGATGACATATTTTTGTAGGCCGACCTGGAAGTTTGCATCACCCCTGTTCCCTCGACAAAATCCCAGTTGGTTTTGTCCATTTGGCTTTTGGATTATTGCAGAAAATAAGCTCTGTGACTAGCAAAGGTTTGGTTCATAATGATAATCCTCACAAATTAACTACTTTTATGAATTATGAATTTTGAAGCCTAAATACAATTGGCAGAAGTAAAAAGCTAAACTTAGGATAACTAAATAACAAAAAAAATCTCAATGGACTCTTAATGATGTATTTTATGTTGTAGAATGATATGTGAAAAATCTTGAGTTAATATTATTATTAATATATTTCTGCAAATTCATCTGTCACTTGGTAGTAGTTTTCCAAATTAGGCAGAGACCAATGTAGAGAGGTTGCATACACACCCTAATTCTCAAACTATGGACATGGACAAATTGGTAACCATATTGTAAAACTAAGTTATACATACATATTATATAACATACATATTGTAAAACTAAGTTGCAAAAATTGGTCAGTTTACATTAACACGTTGGCAAAACCAGCTTGTTTAATACAAATAATGTATGAAAATGGCCTTGTAAAACTAAATTAAGACAATTCTTTTGGGTGAAAAAAGTGTTGAATAAGGCACTTTCAAGGTAAGAAAGTTCAAAACCGAAGTTGGCCCTGCTTGGAACTTTATTTATTAATGATATCCAGGGCAGATGACATTCAGTTGCTTGAGTTATGTAATTGTGCCTTTTTATGAGTATAAAACAAAACTGTCCTTTTGCCATGATGTTCAGAGCACCAACCAGCCTCAGTCCACTCCACTTGGCAGGGGGTACGGAAATATCCCGAATATTTCAACAGAAACACTGAACTGGCAGTCAAACCTCACAGCCTGGAAGTCATTAAACGTTCAGAGTGCTATGTCTGCCATCAATTAGGAACAACAGGCTGTGAAGAGAGTCACTTTGGCTTGTCTCTGGATTTCACTCGTAGCCTCTGTGGGTGCTTGACCATGTCCGTTCGTTACTCTTGATGCTCAGTAGACTGTCTGTCATGTAAAATCTGGGTCCAAGAACAATATGAATAATAATAAGATTTGACTATTTTCGTAAAATATTTAATTGTAATTATCATTACAAAGCAACATGTTAAAAGATCTTGTATTAAACATTATTCTTTAACCCTAAAATATTTTGTAAAAAAAACAAACAATTCTATCATATTTTCCACAGAACGCCCAAATACCCCTCTAAAAAAGGAGATTAGACAAACAAGAAGTATTAAGAGTAATTTACACTGTGTTAATCTGTAAAAACTGTATGTACTATCTTTTACAGAGTGCCCTATGGGACAGTTTGGAGTTGGATGCTCACAGTTTTGTGCCTGTAATGGAGCTCCATGTGACTCAGTGGCCGGGCAATGTCACTGTCCCGCTGGGCAGACAGGGGAACACTGCGAGGAAAGTAAGAAAAACAGCACCGGAGATCAAGAAGTGCTGCAAAGTAATAAAAAAAAAAAAAAGAAAAGAAACCAAAGACAGAGCCATTTAATACTATCAAATAGTTTAGAGCGAGTTTGGAAGTGAACCATCATATTCATCATTTTACATGGTGCTTCATCTAAACCGTATTAAACAAGCTGACCTCAGCTTCTCTCCTCGTCTAAGAGAGATGAAAATTGTTTTGCCATTAATGACTTTTCATTCTTTTCTGGAGTGGAGTGGATGAGGTAGTTTAGAGGGGAGAAATTGCTGTGTTTTTGGAGGTCTATTATTAGCCACATTTTGCTGAGCCAAAGATCACAGACATAACTCTGGTAATATATCCCTCCTCACGGGCCAATCCATTAGAGGAGTTCTCTCTCAAATACACAAGGACATCATGAGACGCATTGGAGAAAGAGAGGAGTGAAGCCGTGCCACAGAGCTAGTTCACAAGCCAGAGACAACTATTAGCTGTTAATGAACAGTTAGGGGGCTTCCAGCTGTGTGTGTGTGTGTGTGTGTGTGTGTGCGTGTGTGTGTGTGTGTGTGTGTGTGTGTGTGTGTGTGTGTGTGTGTGTGTGTGTGTGTGTGTGTGTGTGTGTGTGTGTGTGTGTGTGTGTGTGTGTGTGTGTGTGTGTGTGTGTGTGTGTGTGTGTGTGTGTGTGTGTGTGTGTGTGTGTGTGTGTGTGTGTGTGTGCGTGTGTGTGTGAGAGAGAGAGAGGTTAAATGTGAGGTGTTCTGTGATGCTGTCAGGACTCCCATGTTGACATGCCTGTAAGTATGAATAAGATGATCAGTACTTACCCCTTATTTTGATTATTTGGTTATATCAGTTCATGTATTGACATCATGCTATGTTATTTTACATTTTGAATAATATGTAGTATGGAAGCCCGTTTTAGCCACATAAGAAAAAAGAAATCATGCTTTGGTAAATCGAATTTATGAGATAAAACTTCATAATTATGAGATAAAAAAGTTGAAATTATGAAATACTAAGTCAAACAAAAAGTTGAAATTATGAGATAAACAGGAAATTATAACCTAAAAGTTTGTTCCATAAATGCGGCTTTTCATGTCATAATGACTTTTTATCTCAATTTCGACTAACATGTGTCAGATTTCCACTTTTCAATCTCATAATTATGTCTTTGACGTCATAATTTGATTTACCAAAGCATGATTTTTCTTATGTGGTAGAAATAGAATGATAGTTTACCCAAAAATGAAAATTCTGCTATCATTTATTTATCCCTCGTGTAAGATATTTGGAGAAATGTATATTTTTACAAAAAAAAGTCCAGTGTTAGTTTGAGTTCTTCAAAATTACTTATTTTGTGTTCTGTACAACAAAGAAATGCATACATATTTGGAACAACATGCGGTAAATGATTAACTATAACTTTATGTTAAGAGTGTGAAGAGGGCCGTTGGGGACTGGGATGTGCAGAGTTGTGTCCTTCCTGTGATAATGGTGGAGTGTGTGATCGGCAAAACGGCACCTGCCTTTGTCTGCCGGGATACATGGGAAATTTCTGTCAGAATGGTAACATTTTAATCTTTCATTTAAATAATCTTAATTCATAATCAAACCTCTGTTCAATACCAGACATATGTCATGAGTTTGATATTACATTTGTATTTCTGTTTTTCGAATGCAAGATCGAAAAACAGATTTTATTTGTTGATATAATTCACTCATGTAGCATTTTTTTTAAATCAGTCTGCCCAGTTGGGTACTTTGGCCTCAACTGCCAGTTGCGCTGTTCCTGTGAAAACAGTGGGCATTGCCAACACATGACGGGTCTCTGTGTTTGTAAAGATGGCTGGACAGGGCCCAACTGCGCGAAAGGTAAGGTCACACTTAAGTCACAGATTAGATTTAGTTCCATGTCTAGAATATACAGTTAATGAGACCATACTAAATATGAGTCAGCGATAATGTCAAATGGATGTCAGACAGCCTCTCTGACATCTAGCCCTTCTGCAAATCGCTTCATGCTCAGCTTTTACAAGATTTGTCTTTCCTCTGTCATCACCTCCCAGTGCAGCATAAGACTGACTTGTCCTGCAGGACCAGCTGACCTTTACTGGTCACATTATTGCAGCTGCCCAGTCTTGCCTCTTCATGCCCCATAACATAACAAAATCCAGTCCTTCATACATTGCCACATATGCCAACACACCCAACTCCTTGTTCAGGATTTATTGTGTTTGGAATATACTTTTGTACCCATTACTGGTCAGCATATATTTTTCATGTATATCTATGTATCTTTTATGTAAACACCTTGAGCTTACGCAAAATGAAGTTCCATGATGTGTGTTCCATCTCCAGAATTTCTCACATAATGCCCCGTTCTTTGCATTGGCTTCCTTATTTAATGCCTCATTACCTATAATTCAGCCTGTATTTTAAAGCAGCACTAAGTAAGATTTTTTTACCTTAAAATAATGTTTCCAAAATCGTTTCAGTGGTTCATCAAGTCGTGACATGGTGAAATGCACTTATGCCACAGCTTTGCGGTCCTCTATCTGATATATCCACGCTATGTAAGATTGCCAGATCGGGTCGCTTTTCTGTAGTTCAAATGAGACATAATTTGACTTACTTTACGGCAAGCGTTACAATTGCTACAATTGCTCGTTTGTGATGTCGCAATACATCATACTTTCATTAAATCATGCATCATACTCTACCTTGTCTGTGGCCATTGTTGATTCCAAAGCCGGTGCTGGATAAACAGAGAGCATGTGCGTGCGCGTGTGAGAGTAGGCTGCAGTAGGCTAAATTATTTAAGACAGCGCTAATGGACAATTCCGCTTCCAACCTGTAGGGCGACCGCAGAGGAAAAGTCACTCGGTGCTGCTTTAATAGGAATTACATCATATCCTGTCGGACGGCCACATACTTATACGTAGATGAAGCTAAAATAGAATATGATGTTGCCCTCCCAAAAAAGCAATCAACTTTTAATAATTATTATCAGCAGTTTTGTCTGCAGTAATTAAATACACATTGCAAAAGATAATTTGATATTTATTTTCAAATAATATATTCAATGTTAAGAACTTGAAGTGAAAAGCCAGCTTGTGACTTTGCCCCACTTACTTTCTCACTATACACTCCATCCAATCCATTACAAATACCTGATTAAGGTTTCTTCGCATAAATGATTCTTGCCCTCAGTGGATCCATGCAGTTTGTTGCAAAAACGACTGCCAGGAAAACCTAAAGTAAACGAGTTGGCTGCTTTAATAAATCTGGTCCCTTTACTTTACTAAAACTTGTAATGTGATCATCTCATATTGACAGAGTGGGAATTAATTATTTGATGTAATGGGGCATGTATATTCTGTGGCAGCTTGTGAACCGGGACGCTGGGGGCCGAATTGTGCCAACCCGTGTGACTGCAGGAGCAGCGTTGGCAGCTGTGACCCTGTGACTGGGCAGTGCCATTGTGATGGAGGCTACACAGGACCACGCTGTGATCAAAGTATGAGCAACCATTGGTATGTCCTTCAGGGAACATAAATCAAGCATTTTCTGATCTTTTTGTTGTGTTTTCTAGAGTGTCCCCATGGTTTCTTCGGCCAGGGCTGCCGCCACAGATGCCAGTGTGAGAATGAAGCAGCCTGCGAGCATGTGAGCGGTGCCTGTACTTGTTTACCAGGCTGGACTGGAACGTACTGTGAAAAATGTAGGAAAATTACCTTGTTATGTGCTACATATCTTTAAATGTACTATATTTAACCTGTTTGAATGTATATATGTATCAGCATGTCCTGAGGGCTTTCACGGTTTCGAGTGCCAGCAGAAGTGCCAGTGCTTGAATGGTGGCCGTTGTCGCCCCGTGACTGGAGACTGCCAGTGTCCCTCCGGCTGGGTCGGGCCCCTCTGCAACACCAGTGAGTAATTTTATTGCAGTCAACATCCCATGACAATGAATGGTAACAAGAAGCATTTTCAAAGCATTCCCTGTCTCTTTCGTGTAAGGTGAAAGACAAGTAGAGCAATAAAACAGATGCTTTGAATTTGTGTGTCAGTGGATCGGCACACTTTGCATGCTGGCACAGCCTCGACCTCTACAGCTCTGCCTTTGATGTGGAATCCTGGTGGCATTGTGTTTCAGGATGTATAGCAGTACCTTGTGTTGTCTCAAAAAACAAAACAAAACATAGTTTTATTGATTATATTTGTCTTACTGTAGCATGCGAAGCTGGCACCTATGGCCCTGGCTGCAATCTATCCTGTAACTGCCTCAATAATGGCACCTGTGACCCTGCTGATGGGCGATGTGAGTGTGGAGCAGGATGGACAGGGAACAGCTGTGAACAAGGTGATGTTTTTAATGTAACTGTCCTCACAAATCCCACAAAAACATAACTACATTACTTAGTCACCCCACTTACTGACGCATCAACGGGTGGCATCGAATGGTAATGCTCGGGAGTCAAATCGGTTCGTGTGTGATGTGTTGATTTTGCCGTGTGGCTGCGCACCACACACTGTACGACCAAAACTGTTAGACCCGTGATTTTTTTATCGCCGTTTGTGGGGTCTCTCAGGTTTGGAAAATCGGCCGACAATTTTAAAATCGTCCCGTGTGAACCAGGCTTTAGTGAGCACTTCTCCTTTGCCAAGATAATCCATCCACCTCACAAGTGTGGCATATCAAGATGCTGATTAGACATCATGATTAATGCACAGGTGTGCCTTAGGCTGGCCACAATAAAAAGCCACTCTAAAATGTGCAGTTTTATCACACAGCACAATGCCACAGATGTTGCAAGTTTTGAGGGAGTGTGCAATTGGCATGCTGACTGCAGGAATGTCCACCAGAGCTGCTGCCCGTGAATTGAATGTTCAGTTCTCTACCATAAGCCGTCTCCAAAGGCGTTTCAGAGAATTTGGCAGTACATCCAACCGGCCTCACAACCGCAGACTACGTGTAACCACACCAGCCCAGGACCTCCACATCCAGCATCTCAGAGGTTTAAAGTAACGAATTACATTTACTCGCGTTACGTAATTGAGTATTTTTTTTGTGTACTTCTTTTTTAAGTAGTTTTTAAAATCTGTAAATTTAATTTTACTTAAAGGGACAATGTGTAGTTTTTTAGGTATTTTATTATCTAAAATCAATATTTTTATTCATAAATATGTCCTCAATAGTGTACAAATACCTCTGCCAATTATCTGACTTATCCTCGTAAACGAAGAATTTATTATCTTTATATAAATGTGACGGGTAGGTCCACGGAGGCTTCCATGTCGTTCCGCCATCTTGAAAAACTATAATAGAAGAGAGGGTCAAAAAGTATTGGCCAACGCGTTTCCACAATGTGTTTTCGTTCAGAGCCAGCATCACGTAACTGAAAGCAGCCGAAACAGAGGAGCAGAGCAGTGAGAGGTGCTTGTCACGGCCCCGGCAAGTTTAAAAGGTTGCATTTCACTGTTATTATTCATACTGTAACATTCGTTTGTTCGTTGTCAAGTTGCAGTTTGTTTGAAACAAACCTGTTCACCCGAAGAAAAACTTGACAAAGTGCTATTAGAAGACATTCTGTCATAGCTTTTTGGTACATAACAGCTACCATAGTTGTAACACGCATTTGAAAAAGCGAGGCGCTGGAGAGCACAATTCGTTTGAATGCAAAATACAATTTCACAGCTAGATGGGAGAAATTCCTACACAATGTCCCTTTAAGTACGTTTTGATTGAAGTATTGTACTTCGCTACATTTTAAATCATATCCGTTACTGAGCAAAAAAAAAACTTCAAATAAATAATAATACAGGGGGGGAATCGCGCTCCGGAAACTACTGCAAGGGCGGAAGAACAAATGTGCAAAAGGAAAAAAAGTGATGCAAAACGCCGTCGAAAGCAAACCATTGCCAGTATTGGAAATATTTGGATGTAGAAAAAACGCGTGGTTGTCCTCGAGTATAGATTTACAATTTGCAAAAATGTGGACGCAAAGTGGCTGCAAAAGGAGGAAACACAATGAACACCATCCCTCTGTGCGGATAAAGGTATGTCCCGTTTATATTTATTTATATGAAGAGGGAATCCCGGAATCCAGTCTTGCTAATAGAGAGCCCAAGTCCCTTCCCTCCGCTTCCGGCTCATGGGACCTTATTTCGGAAAAAATATGTATGGTATTCAATGGCGACTGGACTATAATGCAGATATAGACCACGCAGTACTTTTGAAAGTATCCAACAGAGACACTCCCACCCCCTTCCTTCTGAGCTCATTCCAAAGCCACGCCCCCAAAACACGCAATGCCAACCGCTCAGCTGGAGGACGCGTTTACCAGTGCGGAGAGGAGCGCAGTGCGATGGAGTGACATCATGTCAGAATCACAGGTAATAAAATACCTTTTTGACTGCTCTTTCTCTGCCATAATTGTGAGACTTCGTGGCCTGTGGTCGGTACGCACCTCTCCTCTACCGAAATGAGCGAGTCAACCGAGTGCATGCATGTGGGCAGCTCCAGTTGCAGCAGGGCTGGTAGCCATAGCAACGAGGGAGAGTGACAGTCGCCCAGTCAATCAGAGCACTCGGTCCGAATTGAATAATGAGCTGTGTTTATTGCATCATTGAGAGGACTACAGACACTCTATTTTTATAAACTCCTTTTCAGAGTACTTATATTTTAGATATGTATTGGTATATAAAGACAGTTTAAACAAATCTGGCATAAAGTGTTTTAGAAACACATTGCCTACCCTACCTTTTAGTAAAATTTCATTGAAGTAATAGTACTTTTACTTGAGTAGAATATTTTAGTACTCTTTCCACCTCTGCAGCATCTTCACCTCCAAGATCGTCTAAGACCAGCCACCTGGATAGCTGCTGCTGCACAAACTGTCAGAAACCGTCTCAGGGAAGCTCATTTGCATGCTCGTCGTCCTCATCGGGGTCTCGAACTGACTGCAGTTCGTCGTCTTAACCGACTTGAGTGGGCAAATGCTCACATTCGGTGGCATCTGGCACTTTGGAGAGGTGTTCTCTTCACGGATGAATCCCGGTTTTCACTGTACAGGGAAGATGACAGACGTCCTCATCGGGTGTCAACGTTGTGGATCAAGTGGCCCATGGTGGCGGTGGGGTTGTGGTATGGGCAGGCGTATGTTATGGACAACGAACACAGGTGCATTTTTTTGATGGCATTTTGAATGCACAGAGATACTGTGACGAGATCCTGAGGCCCATTGTTGTGCCATTCATCCACGACCATCACCTCATGTTGCAGCATGATAATGCACGGCCCCATGTTGCAAGGATCTGTACACAATTCCTGGAAGCTGAAAACATCCCAGTTCTTGCATGGCCAGCATACTCACCGGACATGTCACCCATTGAGCATGTTTGGGATGCTCTGGATCGGCGTATACGACAGCGTTTTCCAGGTCCTGCCAATATCCAGCAACTTCGCACTGCCATTGAAGAGGAGTGGACCAACATTCCACAGGCCACAATCAACAACCTGATCAACTTTGCGAAAGAGATGTGTTGCACTGCGTGAGTCAAACGGTGTTCACACCAGATACTGACTGGTTTTCGGACCCCCCCCAGTACAGTAAAACTGCACATTTTAGAGTGGCCTTTCATTTGTGGCCAGCCTAAGGCACACCTGTGCAATAATCACATTATTGGTTTATGGTGGATGGATTATTTCAGTAAAGGAGAAGTGCTCACTAACAGATTTAGACAGATCATGAAAAATGGTGGCAAAAACTAGTGTTGCGTTTACAATTTTGTTCAGTGTATGTTATATATACGATTAATTTTGAGAGCATTACATTATGTAATAACAATTAAATGAAATGTAATCATTTGATGGCTCTCATGCCATGATCATGCTCACCTGAATGTTCACAAGATGGAGGAGATCTTTGTCTTTATTATACAAATTGTAGCAAAGACTGTGTGTTTGTGTGTTTGTGTGTTTGTGTGTGTGTGTGTGTGTGTGTGTGTGTGTGTGTGTGTGTGTGTGTGTGTGTGTGTGTGTGTGTGTTCCCAGAGTGTCCAGCTGGCTGCTATGGTGTGGGCTGTCACCTGCACTGCCTGTGCCAGAATGGAGGGTCATGTGACCGGATCAGTGGGCACTGCACATGTCTTAGTGGATGGACTGGAGTGGCCTGTGAACTGGGTAAGACAGACCAAACTTTTTACTATAGCTTTTAAAGTAATTCAAATAACAGTGTGCATTAAACCGTTTGGCAACATTTCATGTGACATTTGGCGAAAGTTCAAGTGACATTTTTTATTTTATTTTGGAATATTTTATGGTAACAATGTTTTTTTCTCCCCCCAAACGTCCTATTTATGTGTTTTGTGTTTTCAGAATGTTTTTTGGGACACTTTGGCATGGAGTGTCAACACAAATGCGAGTGCAAGAATGGTGGCGTGTGTGACCGTCACAGTGGCAAGTGTTCCTGTCCAGCAGGCTGGATGGGCACACACTGTGAGATGGGTAAAAAACATCATACGGTGATCTTATCATAATGTTGGCTGAAAAAAAATGACCATAAGGAAGATGACATGTACATTTATTCCCATTCTTTGTGTTTTGATCAGCATGCACTCAAGGTTTATATGGGCCAGGCTGTAAGGAGCATTGCAGGTGTGATTATAACGCCCCATGTCATCACATCACTGGCTCCTGCATGTGTCCGGCAGGCTGGAGAGGCTCACACTGCGAGAAAAGTAATTTTCCCCAATGTCTGTCAATTGCCCCTGCTGACAGACCCACCGTAACTCATTTGTGGTCTTTCAGTTTGTTTACCCGGTTCATATGGGAAGCGATGTGCTCAGCGATGCCACTGTCCTCGCGGCACTTCCTGTAACCATGTGACCGGGGAGTGTGGCTGCCAACCTGGTTTTACTGGTAACGGCTGTGAGCGAAGTGAGTGATTATCTATAGATCTCATCACATTTACAGTAAAATGTTTTTGACAGCACATGAGTGAAAGTGTTATTTTGTGGCTCTGCTCTGCAGTGTGTCAGTCAGGTACGTTTGGACTGAACTGTAACCAGGTGTGCCAGTGCTCTGAGGTGAATCAGCTCTGTCACCCCGTCACCGGTGTGTGTTACTGTGCTCCAGGATACCATGGCAACACGTGTGATACAGGTGTGCCCTTCATGATGACACCTTCTTTCATCTTATGGCCAATTCACACTGTACCGACAGAGGCAGACCAGCGGTGACAGTCAGATTACAGCACGTCACTTCACAGATATTCTAATTCCGATTCAGCATGTTCAGGTGAAGAAAACAAGCTCCGACAGGGATAACACACTGATCCGATAAAACCTGTCGAAGTGTCTGCTGCCGTCTGTTGGTGCTGTGTGAATTAGCCTTTAAAAGGTTTTTAGTCGAACAGAAAGGATTGAACATTTGAAAATTTGACTGTATGGAAAAAAATAATTCATTTATGAATACACCAGATAGGACAAATGCTTTTATGTTATTCTATTCAGGCATTATTATATCACACGTGTTGATTTGTATTAAAACTAACAGATTTAAACTTTTTTTTTAATGTCACTCATTTATTTTTGCTACTTTTCAAATGCTTTAAATATATAGATTTGTCCCTTTCATCCTGAAATATAAAGATAAAACATAAAAAATATTACATTTATAAAATAATCTAAATCTAAACAAAGACTGTAGTAAGCATAGAATAATCGATATGTACTGTGTGACAAAAAATGTATTATTAATTTTTACACAATTTACAATTGTCCTTCAGTTGTTGGAAGCATTGTGTAAAGGATCCACTGAAGGCAAGTTGTAGAGAAGAACCCAAGTGCAGTTTATTACAAACAAGATTAAACATGAAACAAAAACATGGCATGAACTCAAAACAAAAACATGAACATGACGCTTACCAACAGTGGTTACAGGGAAACAAAAACTTGACAAGGACACATGGCAAACATGAGGGCTTAAATACACAGACTAATGACAAGACAAGGGACAACTGTGAACAATGAACAGACGATTAACCAATGACAAGACACATGGCAGGATCACATGACAAACAGGGAATCACAAGACAAGACACAGAAACACGTGACCAAGACAAGACCAAATCTAAGGGGGGCTCCTGACGCCCGGCAAAACCGAAACAAAACATAATTCCAGGAGTGTGGTGGAGCGGAGGAGGTCTTTGGGGAGGTATGGTGGGCCAGGCCACGTGCTGGGGGACAGGACATGGGACGTGGCATGGCCTGGGCGGATCTGGGCCGTGGAGCGTGGGTGGCGCCGGAATTGCAGGAAACCAGGGCTGCGCAGGAAGTGCAGGAAGACAGGGCGGCGCAGGCAGTGCAGGAAGCCAGGGTGGCGCCGGCAGTGCAGGAAGACAGGGCGGCACAGGAAGTGCAGGAAGACAGGGCGGCACAGGAAGTGCAGGAAGACAGGGCGGCGCAGGCAGTGCAGGAAGACAGGGCGGCACAGGAAGTGCAGGAAGCCAGGGCGGCACAGGAAGTGCAGGAGGCCAGGGCGGCACAGGAAGTGCAGGAAGCCAGGGCGGCACAGGAATTGCAGGAAGCCAGGGCGGCACAGGAATTGCAGGAAACCAGGGTGGCGCAGGAAGTGCAGGAAACCAGGGCGGCGCAGGCAGTGCAGGAAGCCAGGGTGGCGCCGGCAGTGCAGGAAGCCAGGGTGGCGCAGGCAGTGCAGGAAGCCAGGGTGGCGCCGGCAGTGCAGGAAGCCAGGGTGGCGCCGGAAGTGCAGGAAGCCAGGGTGGCGCCGGCAGTGCAGGGAGCCAGGGTGGCGCAGGAAGTGCAGGGAGCCAGGGTGGCGCAGGCAGTGCAGGAAGCCAGGGTGGCTCCATGGTCCCATCAAGGGACCTACTGCCCCCACAAAAATAAATTTCTTGGGGGCAGCTAGGGGTTATGGGCTGGAACAGACACCGGCTCGGGAACAGACACACAAGATATAATTAAACAGTTTTTTGACCTTTGTTGCATGTAAACCCTGTTGTAGGAGACTCTAAAACAACATTAGGAAACTTTAAAATAGCATAACAGAGGAACTTTAAGTTAGTGTACTTGTTTAACATGGAGACAACATTATTGGAACATTTTTACAGTGTGTAATTTCCAATCAAACTATTGTTGTCATTTTATTACAACAATGTTTAAATTAAATTTACATTAGTGGCTAAAATGCCCTTTGTTGAAGAAACACATTCTATGAAGTTTTAAAGGTCATAATCATCATTGTACCATTGATGCTGTTGTAAACTTTTTCCTTCTTCAGTGTAGAAGACTTAAAAGCGAAAGACCATGAGACTTGGGGGTATCTTTTAAGACCAGGGGCCTCATGTATCAATCTTGCGTATGCACAAAAACTTTGCGTACGCCAGCTTTAACGCTCACGGTCGGATGCCAATTTCATGTCTGGCGTACGTACATTTCTCATAGTTTTTGTCCGTTGGCGACTCTTACAGGCAATGAAGTTAAGTTGCAAACATTACACAACGAATTGTTCTACAAGTCTATTGCACTACCACCTGTGGGAAGCATTGCTATTAATTTGCAATTTATAAAATAATTTACATATATTGTCACACGAGCCTTATGGGAATATTCTATCAATTATGCAATTAAGTAAGAACATATAAAAGCATATGCAAATTTATACAACCCTTAGTCTATGGCAATGGCAGCTTTGGCCTTATTAGAGGACATTGCTAATGGCAGAATCCGAAGAGAACGAGTTTTTAGGGACCACAATGATTTTCTGGCCCAGGATGATGACTGGCTTATCAGCCGTTTCAGATTTCCAAGGGCTATCCTCTTGGAGCTCTGTGCTGAGTTGGGTCCGAATCTAGAGAGAGAGACAGCGAGGAGCCACGCAATACCCGTTCCCTTGCAGGTTCTGACAACACTTGGTTTCCTGGCAACTGGTTCTTTCCAAAGGGAACTGGCAGACCGCTCAGGAATAAGCCAGTCGTCTTTGAGCCGTGCAATGCCAGCGGTATGGGTCGGGATCATCCGCATGTCTACCAGGTATATAAGGTTCCCATATGATGCAGTTGACCAGCCAAACATTAAAACGCAATTTGCAGCGATAGCCGGTTTTCCTAATGTAATCGGACCGATCGACTGCACACACATTGCTATAAAGGCGCCATCTGAAGAAGAATTTGCATATGTGAATCGGAAACATTTCCATTCAATAAATGTGCATATAATATATGTTACCTTCGTGGCAGTCCTGTAGTAAATCCGAGTCTCCCACATCAGCAGATACTACTCCAGAGAGTAAAGTGTCACCCATAATTGAGGCAACTCTCTGCTCAAAGGGTGTAAGTTCATCGACCTCTTTACCACTGCCTGTTCTGCCCACACTTTGTCGGTGCGCAGCAGTTCTCCATTTAACGTCCACCTTTATATCAGACCATTTCTTTTTAAGGTCATTTACAGTGCGACTTTCAGATCCCACTGCATCAGCCAAACTCTCCCACTCATATTTTTTCCTTTTGTTATTAATTCCGGAAGTCAAAGTTCTAAATATTTTATTTCTCGTTTCTACCTCCGATAGTAGCACCTCCGATTCACTTTCTGTAAAGTTTCGCTTCTTGCCGCTTGCTTTAGCCATTTTCTTACTCCTTTCTTTTGCCAAAGTGGACTCATTACCATATTTAAATGTATTTAATTAAGGGAGGAGACTGGGTGGGGTGTTGTGCTCGTGCTTGTGCGCTCATTTATACGTTAATTGGGAAAGAGAATATGCGTGGGATCCTTCGTACGCAGAGATTCATACATCTGTTTTTTTTTTTGTGCGTACGCACATTTACAGCTTTGTCCGTACGCAATGTTTTAGTATGAATTCAAAGCAAGTCTTTGTACATGACGCCCCAGGAGACTTGGGGGTATCTTTTAAGCAGAGTTCTTTATTTCTGTGGCATCGCTGTAGTCACCAAGTCTAACTAAGGGAAACGTTCCCATGCAAATTATAAACATTTTAGGGGCAGGGCTTACATTTTGATGAACAAAGCATGTAAATGATGTATACCTGTTTAGGAACCTGCCCTATACATGTAGTGTTACCAATTCCAATCCAATCAGCATAACTATTCATACAGTGAGACTACCAAAGTTTCAGTAATCTGCTTACAATAGAGAGAAACAGGAATAGCCGGTTAGATAGAGAGCAGTATTCTGCCAGATACAGAAAACAGGATTTGCTGGACTCTCTTGCTGGAAAACTGTTTCACAGCAAATATCATCATCATCATAACCTTAAATACTAAATTCAGTATACGAAACTGTCTCAGTTTATGTACTATTGTATTGGAACCTCAATTAAACATTTAATACATTTGTAACACTACAATGCCTTATTGTTGTTTTAGAGTGTGAGGCGGGACGTTATGGTCCCAACTGCGAAAATGAGTGCCAGTGTCTGAACAACGGAGTGTGCAAGACCAGTACGGGCACCTGCACCTGCCCAGCAGGATACATTGGACCAAACTGCAATATCAGTTAGTCATACTTTTACAATTTTAATTTATTGTTAATTTTGAGATTTAACCCACTGGACCTCTTGGTTTAGGTGTCACACTCTGTTCCTTCTCGGTCAAAAGTGACCAAAGCCTTGAAATGTAACTTTTTTTTCCCGCAATGAAAATCAATGTTTATTCAATAATATTTTTTGATTATTATTTAGAATTTTGAAGGGATTTTATGATACTATGCAATATTTATTATATTTTCTATAGCTATTTTCAATTAGAATATATTTTTTTATTTTGTATTATTTTTTAATTTTTATGGTATTGTATTATATACCATAAAATAGAGTGAAGGCCTTTAAAATCTTTTTTTTAAATGTTTTTATAGTGCCATTTGGAGGCGTTAATTTCATAATTTTATTAGGTTTTGCATTTAGATATATATTTAGACATTCTTAAAGACTAGTTTTTGTCAAGATTTAGATATATTTTGTCAGATAAGTATCAGGTTTTGCATGATTACAATCAAACATTAACAGGGAACACATGGAAAGCATTTTTGTTAGTATTTGATAATTACAAATCTAACAAAATAAGGAATGGATAGCAATAATTATTCATTACTGTGCACTTTTTTTCTGCACAGTGGCTGATTTGTAGTTTGTACCACCAAAAGATTCTCTGAGTTTTCGTATTATTTCATATTTCCCATTCATTTCGTATATCGGTCATTTTAAACCACGAAGAAGCCAAGTGTGACTTTTTTTATTTATTTTTTACCCTTTAAGATATCCAAATAATTACCATGATTTTATTTGGGGTGTATACATAGCTAATGCGACAAAAGTCACCAAGTGTCATCCCATTCCGATGAAGCAAAAAATTAAAACAAAATATTTTTTTTCGGTCACTTCTGACCAAAGAGGCCCATAGGTTTAAGAAGGTGAGTGTAATCACTAACAGACTGTTCTCTCTCTAAAGCCTGTCCATTAGGTCGTTACGGGCAAGACTGTGTACGAGTAGCTTTGTGTGGTGAAGGGGCCCGGAGTGATCCGGTCACAGGCAGATGTGTGTGCAAAGCTGGCCAGCGAGGGGAAGACTGTGGGAAAGGTCTGACAGCATTTCTGCTAAAACTGAGGGTGGAGGGATTGAGTTTGTATGAAATAAGCTGTTGTAATTGTGTCTCAGGCTGTGCTAAGGGCTGGTTTGGGGAAGACTGTGCTCAGCGCTGTAACTGCAGTAATGGAGGAGCGTGTGACGCTGTTACAGGAAACTGCACCTGTGGGCTGGGCTGGACTGGAGACAGCTGTGATATAGGTCAGCACAGATTTTGCACAGGTTACCCAAACATTAAAATTAAAATTCTGCTAACGCATCTTTTATCAATATTTTAAACCTGTGATGCACCAATATAAAAATGCAAGACAATACCGATAAGCTGATAATTATTTTCAGCCAAAATGTAAAATTCTGAAATAAAATAAAATGGGTTGTTGTGTTGATCAGAGTGTCCCAGAGGGAGATATGGTGCTGAGTGCAGGGAAATGTGTGACTGTCAAAATAACGGCACTTGTGACAGAGTGACGGGCGAGTGTCACTGTCCTCCTGGATACTATGGGCATCTCTGTGAACATGGTGAGAAAACACGGGATCTTTTTCATAGAATTTTGTATCCTGACAATTGTAGTCAGTTTTGTGATGATTCTTAATTTTAATTTTATTTTAATCAAAAGAATGCCCTGTTGGTTTCCATGGTCATCGCTGCCAGCTTCTGTGTGACTGCCGTGCCAATGCACCGTGTGACCCTGGAACGGGCCGCTGCCTCTGTCCTCCAGGTTACCAAGGACTCCGCTGTGATAGAGGTACAGAGGAGCTCTTGTATAATGTTAAAGTTTGGGGTCAGTTTTTGAGTCTTATATTTTTCCATCTAGCCACATTTTTTAAAAGTATCTTATTATCTTTTTTTGACAAAATTCAATAATAACATTCATATTGTGAAATATTATTAAAATTTAAAATAGCATTTTCTATTTGAATATATTTTAAAATGGAATTTATTTCTGTGATGGCAAAGCTGAATTTTTAGCATTATTACTCCAGTCACATGCTACTTCAGAAATCATTCTAATATGCTGATATACAGAATTTATTTATATTTTTGAGGAAACTGTGAGAAGGTATTTTTTTCGGGATTTGAATACTGAAACTTATAATGTGTGTGTATATATATATACCGTATATACATATGCCAACACAAACATTTTGGGTTTCCTTGTTTTATGGAGACTTTCCATAGACATTACTTTCAGCATTTTTATATTTTCAAAAACAAAAAAACAACATCAAAATGTTCTCACAAGGACAAGGATTTCAGTAATTGCCAACTTTGTGGGGGACATTTTGTCCCCATAATGTAGAGTATACCAGGACCATTAACTAATGTTAACAGATTGATCTAAAAAGTTTATTAGTATTAACATTATCTATGAATAAATTCTGTAAGCATTTTCATTGTTAGTTAATTTTGACTAATGTTGTTTACACAACACTGTTTCAACTAAAAACAGAAAACCTTTTTTGGATTTTGGGGGCCTAAAAATTTTAACTTTTCACTGTAAAAGAAAAGTTGCTGCCTTGAATTTTTAAGTACAATCAACTTGGATGTTTAAATCATTTCAACTTAAATTATATTTAACTGAGTTTAAAAAATAGTTGAATCTTGTACAACTTACAAAAAGTTGAAAATTGCTTAACTTATTTTGATGAGCTAAAGCAATGTAAAAACACATTGTAAGGAACTCAGCTTTTTGGAAATATTAATAATCAATAATATCTTGTTATTATTAATTATAAATATTTGGGTCAGTTAATTGGATTAACTTGATGTGGCTGAATTAATATTACAATCAATTAATCAGTTCTTCCAACGAACTATTTTGATTATTAATGGGGCCCCCGTGGAGGGGGAGGGGGCTCCCCAGTCTCACCAGAACAGTGTTGCGGCTGGATGAAAAAACTAAGAGAGAGTGGTCACTGTTGCCTGCCTCTGATATACCCTGAGAAAGAACCAACCCCTAAGGTTTGAATGGACCTATGAGTAAGGTGACATGTCCGAGAGGGGAAGCGGCTCTTAGTTGATTTATGGTCTTTGTCCCCAGCATGCTTAGACTGTTCATTCAAGCTCAAATAGACATAACAAATTCACATTGCATTCTAAGAGAAGGCGATGTACATCAAAGTGTGTGTCATTAAATGAGGATTAATTTGCTAGGAAGCATGATACAGGTGAGGTTATATTGACCGTTGGGTGGTTGTTCAACCACATACACCCCAATCAAACATACCATGTTGTTATACCTAATAGTACACGAGACAGTAAATCATCACAGTTTCTGTGAGGCATGTTCCTTCATAGATCAGAGTAACACCGCAAAGTTTATTTAATTAAAGATGGTCTCTCTCTCTTAAGCATGTGGCGAATGTGGCCACATTCCTTTGAGGTCGTAAAGTCTGTTATCAGTCTTAAAGTGTTCTGTAACCGGACACCCGGCTGACAAAGTAACTTCATTTGTGAGGTTAGTTTTGGGGGAGAGTTTCATAGACCTTTATATTCATTAAATATAGTGAATATGAATAATTAGTGTGTGTCTGATTGGTCCAGACCCTACAACATGTAGTCATTCATTACTGATTGATCATATTTTTTTTTTTGAAAGTGCAAGTTTTTGAACCGTTATCGTCTCCGTGTAAACTACAAAAACATAAATTCGTGAAAAGAATCCGTAACATCATTCGCATGTGTATTACGTGTTCAGTCTATAGGCATGTAGTGAAAGTGACATCTACTGTCCTGTCATGCTAAATTTTAGTCGTTTTTAGTCGTTTTCGTGGATCCATGTGAACGGGATTGTTTTGACTGGGTTTTTCACGTACACGTACGTTAAGGAAAAACTTTTCCATTTTTAGTACATCGTTGTCTTGTAAACTTACCCTAATGTAGTTACCTAATGTTAACAAATGAAACCTCATTGTAAAGGATTACCATTATTTCATACTGTATGTGTATGTTTCAGAGTGTGTGCCTGGAAAATTTGGGCCTAATTGTGTCCACAAATGTGACTGTGATGGAGACACACCATGTGACCCTGTCAATGGCAGGTGTCTGTGTCCACCTGGGAAAATGGGATCTCGCTGTGATATAGGTGAGCCTTCCACCAAATTTCTTGGAATTTAACTTTTTTGTCAGTCATTCAGTCAAATATTTATTTTTGAATTCACATCAGACTGTGGGGTAAATCGATTTGGGCCTGACTGCTCAGAGAGATGTGAATGTCACAACGGGGGCCAGTGCAATCCACGTAACGGGCGCTGCACCTGTCTGAACAGATGGGTCGGACCGACCTGTCAAGAGGGTAATTTCACTATTGGTCATTCACAATAAACTTCGCATTTAACAGTGATTTCGGAGAATAACTTTCCTGTATCATTTGTGTTAATAACAGGGCTCATATCCAGTAAGAGTACTAGCAGCAACAAAAGGAAGGACTCGTCAGTATAGCAGTCTCACGTTTTTCTTTTTTTTTTTTTACCTAGTTCAGTGACAGTTTCAATGACTGTAAACTGATTTTAGCCTTGTAGCATTTTTTTTTAAAGATCTTTGAACACAAAAGTCCACCAAACGATCAGATGACTCTGACAAGGACAAACTCTTGTGGCAGTTGAGATAGATACCATTAGTTAGTTAATAAATGATAAACTTTCTCATGGAAAAATGGACATCGAGTCCAACATGACTTGTTATATTGAAGCTCCATCTGGATGAGGACACATTCAACATTTTTTGAAGAGTTTTTTCAGCATCAGTTCTGCTCAGGGAGATCAAGCTTCTTGAAGACTTTAGTTTGTTTAACTTTAATCAAGAAAAGCATCAAATCAAGGCCTTCGGTTCACCTGAAACTGAATACCAGTGTCACTCTAACACTACTGTGATCCCAAACAAAGACCTTTAAGGAATCATTTATTTACCCTCATTACATGGTTTGATATCCATTTAACTCCAGATTTTGTCTTTTGTTTTTGCAATTTGCAATTTTGCAATTTTTGCAATTGTTTTAAGATACTTTGAGTAAAACGCATGTTAATGGTAACTTACGTCATTCATAATTAACATTTTCAAGTAATAACTTCTTTAAGAATTTAGGGAGAATTTAGCACAAAATTGAGTTAAATATATTACTATGGTGTATAATATTTGGGTGTTGCCATTGTCTATATTCTAAACTTTGAACTTTTTTAAATCATATAAAAATATGAAACTGGAGTAATTTTTTACCTGTGTACATATACTGTATGAATGTAAGTTTTTTTTATGTGAATGCTTCTGTACAATTTTATTTGAAAGAAAACTGTACTGTAAACCTTATCCTTATATGATTCCTGTTTCATCCTTGTAAGCTTTTTGCAAGATTTATTTTTGTATAGTATAATATCTAACTACACCTTGTGCATTTGTGATGTGTGAATTTAATTTTTACTTAAGACTATATGAACGTATATGAATATTGAATGTATATTTCAATATTTATGCAGCTAAGTCAAGGCCAAAGATGGCACTTAAATTCGTCTGTTTTCGGCCATGGTCAATGCCTTTTCTTTGTTTTGTAATGGTTGAGTTTCATACACTTTTTTATTTGGGATTAAACATCTTTTGTTATGTTGTGCTTGGTGGACTTTAAGTGTTTAATAGACAAAAAATCAAAAGAATATTGCCATTATTTTGCAATTTGCACATCACTGAACTATAGTTCTTTAGACCTGCAAAAGGCATGCATTGAATTGGTACTGGTCTTTACTATTTTTACTGTTTTTCAGAACAAATCGCTATTTGTTTACCATAAAAGAAACAAGGAAAAAGTTATATCATAAATAACACATTTAGGCACAAACATTGCAAAGACTAAATTAAAGAATTTTCAGAATTATTTATTTTCATCGTTTGAAGCTGTACATCTTTTTCTTCAAGCACAATGTCAAGCAATAATTGCCAATGAAAAAATAAATGAAGGCAAATGTGATTATGGTCATTAAAATCAGTATAGCATATAGAATCAGATTATATACATGTTATCAAACCATTCCATTATGTATCTACAGAGATCACCATAACTTAATGCATAACAGTAATGTCATATTACAGTTAACAATTATCAGAATACTATATTATACCAAAAACAGTCTATTCATATCAAATAAGCTTTAAAACATTTCAGATTTCCTGTAGCCTACATACAGTTACAGTAATTCCTATTGACAATATTTTTTCAAATAATTTTACAGCAAAGTATTCAGCTGGGGCTCTTTCTACAACAACCTACCCTTGCAGGGATAAAAAAACGTTCTCATTCAGGAACATTTATCCTCCACGTGACGAAACTGGTACATGTGGTGCGATTTTTACCATCTAATTACTGACAACAACAGTTATGACTTCCTGAGCGAGTGCAAACATATCAAAACATACTGTGAACCAAAAAGTACCTCTAACATTTCATGATAGATGCAGCCTCACTCAACATACAAATAACAAATATAAGAACATTTACAATGAGCCTCAGTTAATGGCAACTGGAACAATGCTCCCACTTCTATCAAAGCCTGGTATTCTTTGGTTAAAGTGCTACTTCAAAAAGCCTCACGGATAGTAATAGTAAGCATGTTTGCGCAGATTTCCGCACTTAGGCCTACAACTCAATGTAGCTCAAACAACAATCAAAAAACCCTTATAAGTTGCATTACATTCCAACTACAGGTCAACAGTTTCATACTCAAACAAGCATAATCATTGTCCTACACTAAAATATAGGGCATCATTAAAATTCATTACTATGTACATGCAGCCAATATTAAGACTCTTTGAAGATTACGATATTGGCTAAATTTAGTAAAAAGTCCATTCATATTGGAATGAGCGTCAGAATTATTTGAACTGCCTTGCTATGATATAAATTAATGTAGGCATTTTTTAATAATTACAAGTTAATAATTACAGTACAATGAGTGGCTAAGTTAGGCTACTCTATAATGCCTCTGTCACCCTCAGTTATTGCTCATTTACCACTGATGGTTTTAAAATTACATAATGCACTAGATAGCCTAATTCTGATGGTAGCCTACAGATGAAACATGCTAAATAAATGGTTGCAACGCTTAATATTTAGATTGGTACTGAATAAGGCTTATAATCTAGTATTCTAGGACAGCAAATTAGCACTGTCCTAATTGGGAAATCAATTTGAAAATGTCTGAGTAATTGAAAATGTTTCATAGAATAATGTGTCATGGCGTACATATTCGAATTTGAAAATATGTCAATTTTCCTTATAATGTGGAGTGATGTGTTCCTGGCCAGTAGAGGGCGCCATTACCCAAAAACAAACGTAGTAAGAACCATTCTAGCATACACAAGGACAAACAAACAACATTAAACATGAAAAGGTAAAATGTTCATCAACCTGTTAAATGACAACCAAAACATCTTAATTCCTTAAAAGTTCTTTAGACAGTCTTGTGTGAATACTGACTGACAAAAAAAAAAAAAAAAAAAAAACAGTGCGCTCAAAACGGTTCTGATAATTGAGCATCCATTCAAATAAAATAAATAGGAAAAAAAATTCCACATTCAGCGACTGAAAATACACATCATTAAGGCAATGCATCAAACACTGAGTACAGATGACACGATGAGTACCAAATAATAACATTTAAAACAAGTCACGTGATCATACACAGGTGTTTGGAGGAGACATTTCTTTGGTTTTAGCAAGACAAAGCTGTGACATGAGCACACAGACCACCAGTCAACTACTGTCTTCACTGTATTAGGACATTTCTTTTTTAGAAAAGCTCTTGAAAGTAAAAAAAACTATGGGTTTACGAACACTTTCAGATATTGCACATTTGTTGAGGCCTGTTTGTGATTACTATTTCTGACAGTCTCACAACCCAAAGCTCATGTATGTTTACCTACAGTATTATATATAACTCTATAATGACTATCCCTTTCTAGAACTAAAAATCAGCCAGAATATAACAGCTTGTAGTATAAATTAGGTCTTGTAAACAATCACATATTGGCTATCAATTCAGTGATGTTTCCATTTAAAACTAGAGATGAGTAACTTCAAATGCCTTAAGTTTGTTCAGTCATGTAATTGCTAGTAGTGCAGCAGATTAATGGCATATTTCAAGAGAATCGTTCAAATTGGCATAGAAGCATGAAATTTGGCACAGATACCCTCTAAGGGTCACTTTTTGGGAAAAAGGCGTTGGCCACCCAAAAATTCAACATGCCATTTTTTCAAGATGGCCGCTATTTCTGTCAAATGCTCATTGTGTCAATCGTTCAAACGGTGATGTAGGCATAACATTTTGTGAAAATACTCTCTTCAGAATGTTTTTTTGTAAAACGGTGCTTGTCCCTCAAAAATTCAAGATGGCCGCCATTTTTCTTGAATCCTTACATCTCTTTTTCAAATAGTGATGCTATCATGAAATTTGGTACAAATATTCTTCAAGGAACATTATCATGGAAAAATGTGTGCGCCACTCAAAAATTCAAGATGGCGACCACTTTCAAGATGGCTATCATTTCTGTCAGAGCTCAATTTAATGTGTTAAGGAAGGTTTTGTTTAATAGAGTGAACGTCATTACACAACCGGGGCACACTGGTAACTTCAGTGCTGTGGAACTCAGCATGGGGTTCAGTGTCAGCCGATCTAGTTTTACTTACACTGTAGTTATTGAGTAGTAGTAATAGTATGGCTAAATTTAGTGTCCCAAATGCTGTCTAACAGCCCCTCATCAATTAGCTAGTAATAGATGTAGTTAGATAGCCGCACCTGAATTGACAGGTTGTGCCAGCGCGGGAGAGCCAAGCCAAGGGTAAGCGGGGCAATACATGACTAGTTAATTTATGCTTACCTGGAAGTTGTACAGTTCACACAGGACTTAAATGGCACTGGATGAATGATCGGGCTAGATGTAGGTGACCCGAACCTAGTTGTATCCCATACCTGAATGTGTACTATGTCTATGATTGAGGTGGTAAGAGGATAACTCCTCGGCCTCAATCAGACAACAAACACCTTAAATGGCAAATTAAAATCCCATGTCAGCCAAGAGGTCAACTGATTGGATGCAAGTTTAACTAAGCTGGACAGGTCAAAGGAGAGGAGGCAGACAAAGCAGAAATTATGACTATTTGACAGAAATGGTGGCCATCTTGAAAATGGTTGCCATCCTGAATATTTGAGTGGCACATACCTTTTTCCAAAAGAGTGTTCCTTGAAGAGTATTTCTGCCTAATTTTATGCTTGCATTACCATTTGAACAATTGAAATAATTCATATTCGACAGGAACGGTGGCTATCTTTAAATTTTCCATTAACATGTTCTTAAGAGAGTATTTGTATCAAATTTTATGCTTGGATCACTGTTTGAATAATTCATTCAATAAGCATTGAATAGCAATGGCGGCCATCTTGAAAATTGGCCGCCATATTGAATTTTTGAGTGGCCAACAACTTTTTCCAAAATAGTGGCCCTTAGAGAGTATCTGTGCCAAATTCCATGCTCGTATACCAAAATGAACGATTTTTTTACTAATCTGCTGCACTTTAGTGCTTCATCAGTTTCATTACTTCCTGTTAGGTTATGCAAATGTATTTTTCCAAAATGTAGGGAAAAAGCACTGGCCAGTGGATCTCATGCATTTCTAGAATAAGTACAAACTCTGGATCCCTAATACTGCACTTCTTAGTGTTTACTACAAGGGGACAAAGAGGCGGAGGAAGCGAGCCAGTGTGCTTGATCTCAGTGGTTTCTTGGTGGTTGGAGCGGCGTTCTGCTTATTGAGTATGTGAGCATGCTTCCCTTCTGCCCGTGCGGATCTTGGCCTCCACTCAGGCTAATGTCGGCAGACTCCATGTAGTGTGCGAGTTGGTGTCTCCTGCAGGACCCGTGACGGTGCTGGTCCCATGTGCCAATGTTTAATTCAGTCAAAGCTCAGAGAAAGAAGCAGGTCGACACAGTGTCATTGACCTTCCTTTTAGGACCGGTAGTCCTTTTTACTGTAGGGCTTGTTGCCTAAGATACTGTCCACTTCATGTATAATCGATGATGACAATTTTGGAAGAACCTGAAAGAATGTTGGATTGAAATTTGTGTTTTTCAATGTTACATATTTATTAATAACAAAACTCGTTGGCCAAAACAATGGCCCAATATGTTTGTTACCTTTTACATTTTTGCGGTTTCATTGTTTTAATCTTGGCTACAAAGCCTATAATAGGCCGTTTAATGACAAGTTCTGTAGTAACAACTTACACCTTATAGTAGGGCTGTATGATCAATCGGCACAGTTTTCATTCACACACGAGGAGCTCACAATATGCTGCTTTCAGTGGCTCGGTTCGCAGGAAATGCTGCTTCACACAAACTCCATCTTTGCATCAGCTCTGAGTTTGGGCCACTTATAACTTTCATTTGGGAACGCAACATGTACTCAGCACTTATCAGGAGAAGCATAGATTAATCCTTATTAAAGTTCCCAAAATAATTAGTAAAATAAAATGAGCAACATTCCTTTGTTGTTTGATTAACACTAAAAACAAACAGCAACAGTAATATTTAGGCTGCTGTCACTTTAAGAGCTAATGCAAGGATCCAATATGAGAATTACTTTTTATAAGTATTATTTGTAATTATACAATAAATTAGATATTTGCATTTATCTTTCAGTTATATAGTGTAACATTTCAGAATGTCTAGTGTGAACAGATAGAGCTTTAAAAAATTCAAAGCTGTAGAGTGTTTCAAAATTATGTAACGCTCATTTTCACAGCTTGTTGCGTCATATCGTTCTTGTGCCATTTGTTGTTTGCAAAAACCGCAGCATGTTTAATCTCAGAATAAAAAGCTCTGTTCATGTATGTATCCTGCTGTCAGTTGGCAGTGTCTCACCTGAATGGCTCCTATGTTCTCCATCAGCTGATCAGTGCTGGAGGCCCCCAACAGAACACAGCTCACACCCTCATTCCTCAGACACCACGCTAGAGACAGACCAAAGCACAGACACTCAAAACACTCCACAGCAAGATTCTAGACCTGCAAATCTGTAAATGTTTTATTAAACATTTTTTAAATGTTGAATGTCCTGTTTCACACAGTAGCATTACAGAAGTAAAATAAGCTTAATATTAACTCGAACGTTTTAACAAAACATTCACAGATTGCAGAATGCAACATCGCACATGACACCACAAGAACAGACGTACGATGAATACAAGACAAATCACATCAAGTGCCAAGCAATGCATATCTGGTCTGCAGTTCCCAGTCAGCACTAACCTACTGAACCCCAGCTGTTCTTCTGACCTTTACTGCTCTATTAAATAAGGTTATGTACAGTATAAATGATTAGTGTGAAATACAAGCAACAAGACCTGAAGCTAATCTGAAATGTTGCATTCATATCATATATCATAGTATTGTTTTATATGCTTAATGTGCTTTACACAGCAACTGTTCGACTTCATTTGTTGTTCATATCAAACAAACACTGACCTCTGTGCTTTTGGGACGGTTTAGCACTAAGTTACCCTCACCTAGCCACACTTTTGAATTATGGTGTGGTGCATTATATAGATTATTCTGGCCAGGAAGAGACCAATTAGACAGGAAGAGCCTGAACAACATGTAATACAAACAACCAACAGGAAACCCACATTAACACATTGAAAAAGATGTAGTGCTTTAAACAAAAAATTTAATATATTTTAAAACCTGTAGCCACAGAACAAGTAAAGTTCAGCAAATCCAGATCATAACAATGGAAAAAGATGATTTTTGCCTTAATAATAATGCAGTTACCAGCAGTAGCTAACAGGGCCATCCCTTTCAACCAAGCATGTCCCCGCGCTTTAGGTCACTGAATGGACAAAGGTAAAGCATCTGATTGGTTCATAGTAATGTTCAGGAACAGGAATCCTAAGGGGCCGTTTACATAACACCGTTTTTAACTAAAAACAGAAATCTTTTTATACGCATTGGCCGTTCATTCACACGACAACACCGTTTTGGCGGCCTGAAAACGAACGCTTGAAATTGGGTTTCAAAGTGCAAGTTTTTGAAAACGATACCGTTATCATTCCCGTGTAAACTACAAAAATGCGAATTTGTGAAGAAAGTGACGTTATGCACATGTGTATTATGTGTTCAGTCAATAGGCGCGTAGTGTTTCTTTACAAAGTGGCATCGCCATCTACTGGCCTGGCAGCAGAATACAACGTTTTTAGTCGTTTTCGCAGATCTGAGTTAACACACATTTAACAGACACACTGTCCAACACATTACCCAAGACAACAAGACACAGGACAGAAGCAGCAGACGGGAAACAGACAGCCTGTCCTGAGCTCCAGGCAGGCAGGCAGACAGACAGACAGAAAGAGAGAGAGCAGCAAGGCCCGGGCAGTATTACCGATGGCCAGCTGGGGCAGCGTGCAGCCCAGCCGCTCCGCAATGGCCTGCAACTCTTTCAGCTTCGCCTGCTGACGGCGGCCTTCCTCACTCAGGATCTTGTCCTTCAACCACTGGTAGCCCTGTTTCAAACAGACAGCACACCTGCTCAGAGAGCCACACGTCACCGGCCGCAGAGCCACAGGAATAACCAGTGGATATTCATTTTGTTTGTGAAGTGATGATGGAATATCTGCATACATAGCCACAGGAAAAGGTTTTATGAGAGGCTGCTGATGAGACGGTGAGGTGGCAGGGTATTTTACTCTCACCAGCTGGTGAACATAATACTTCTTAAACTCTTCCTCAACTTGCTCAACACTGACACAAGAAATAGGACAAGGCTATGGTATTGTAAACATAAATTATTAATTAGTTTTAAAAGCTATGTAATTACATAATTTATGCTACTTGTTTAATGTGCTTTTGACAGGTAGCAAGTCTTACCATATTTAAGTTCAGTGTTCTTGCACCTACTGTATGTATTACACTAGAGTGCCATTGATGGTTGATTATTTATTCATTCTCGTCTAAAAAAAAAAAAATTTTTTCCGAAAGGACTTATATACTACCGTTCAAAAGTTTGGGGTCAGTAAGATTTAAAGATTTTTTTTTGTAAAAGTCTCTTATGCTGACCAAGGCTGCATTTATTTGATAAAAAATACAGTATTAGAGTAATATTGTAAAATATTTTTGAATATTTTAAAATGTAATTGATTCCTCTGATGTCAAAGCTGAATTTTCAGCATCATTACTCCTGTCTTCTGTGTCACATGATCCTTCAGAAATCATTCTAATGAGGATTTGCTGCTCAAGAAACATTTATGATTATTATCAATGGTAAAAAAAACATTTTACTGCTTATTCTTTGAAGAACAGAAAGTTGAAAAGAACAACATTTTGAAATATTTTTGAAAGAAATCTTTTGTACCATTATAAATGCATTTACTTTGTGATCAATTTAATGCATTCTTGCTCTATATTAAAAAATCTTACCAACTCCAAACTTTTGAAAGGTAGTGTAGATTTTTTCCATAAAATAGTGAACACAGCCTCTATAAAAAGCTTCAAGCTCTATAGTTTTTGGAATGACATGAGGGCGAGTATAAATAATAGCAGAATTACAATTTTGGGGAGAATCCTTGACGTTTCAAAATCATCCACAAGTACAAAACTGTAAAATATTTAATTTAATGCACAAATAGGTTCTGAACCATATGAAAAATATGCATGTTACTTTTGTATTTGGGAAAACCTTTCAGTATACATATAAATATGAATTTTACTGTTTTATGATTATTATTTGTTTGATTCATTTTGCTGCTTGAATTACTTCCACACTTATTTCTCATCATGTTAATCATGTATTATCAAGGCAATTATGTACTAATTTTCAAGTGTACATCATGTGAATCCTGTTAGGGATGTTGGCCAGGTTAGTGATGTGTTATGGTCTACTAATATCTGTAGGTATTCTTATCTATATAATGCAATGTACAGTAAATAAAATCATACATTTTTGGGCAATCAAAAGCACTCAATGGCTATGTGTATAGATATACAAGGAAAGGCACCATATCACAGTACAGAAAAGAGAACAACACGGAAGTGTTTGTACATTCATCTACATGCATGTGTGGCAGATGAATTGGAGCACTTCACAACCCCATAAAGTGATAGAAATAAAACAAAAACGCAAGCAAGGTCTTCACATTTACAGCACACACAGTCACCAATGAAGACCACCACGACAACAGTCAGGACAGACTGAGAGGAGTGCTGAGAGGTTGTAACTCATAGCCGAGGAATACCTTGAGAGAGGCTCTGGAATGAGAAGGCACACCGCTGTCATACTTCCCTGAGATGATCCCACAGGCCAGCGGAGACCAAGTCATGGCACCCACACCTAAACAAACACCATTGTGACATAGTACTATGAACCAGCAACCATTTCAGCAACTGTTAAAATGACTTTTCTCTAGAAAAAACACAATCACCTATCTTATGGAAGAGTTCAGGCAGCTGTACTTCCACCTTCTCTCTCTGGAACATGTGATATTCAGCCTGCTCACAGACAGGCGGGATCAGGTTAAACTGTCTCGCTACTGAGTACGCCTCCTGAAAAAATGAAATAAAATGGTTTCAAAGTAAATCCTACACCAATGATTTTTTTCAGTGCATTAGCCGAACATGAAAAGATGAAAGATAAAAAAAAGATCAGAAAACAGTCTTTTGCTATTATGAGAGCAGAAGTTAAGTTTGTAGGTAAGTATTTAGTGGTCGAATTATATGAATTTTTCAATTAAAGCACGATGAATGCTTGCCAACATAATGCTCATCTAAAAAACATTTCAAATGAGCAAATGAGATGCTGAAACAACATGAATACTTATATGTATTTTCATGAAAACTGAAAAGTTCTTTATTTTTAATGCTAGAAAAAAAAAAATCACTGTTTTCAAACCCACCATAATCTCCATGGAGCTCCAGCGGGAAGTACCCCAATACATGGCCATTCCCTGGTTAATCACATGGGTCATTGCTCGGACCGTCTCTGCCAATCAAAATATTAACAATCAGAGTCCAGATAACGCTCAGACCTTGAGGGACCGAGGAACAAAATCAGATGCGGACGGGACGAGAGAGAGTAAGATGACTGCAATACACCTAGCCATTAAAAAACAAGGTTGGATATAACGGTAAAGTAATGGAAGTGGAGCAGAAGTAGATTCTGAAGAAAGCTGAGAGCAACAAAGGCCATTTATCATAGTTTCTTTATACAAAGTGACAGGGCATTAAAAAAGGCCCAAAGGTTATGCATGTTATAGTAACTCTACTCAAAGAGCTTCTTAGCGGGTGGAAAATAAATCAGACTACAACTCTGGACTGCATGACTTCTCCACAAGGCTGCATTTCATTGACATTTAGCAGAGGAGCAATTTTCAAGGGTCCAGCCTACAATCTAATACATGTCATATTATACACTGCACGAACATACCCTATTATGTGAAAGGAACCAGATACCATGGATACAAAAAGACAGTATGAAATCAAGCTGCCAAGTTACTATGGAGGAGGTATCACACCGTGAGTCATCACATTAAACATTGATGTTGTTCCACCCAAACATTCATTAACGTAAAAGTAGCAGGTATAATAGTCTTCATCCTACAAAATTAGAACCTTGAAAAATATCTTGATTAGCAACATTTCCAAGGATTCCAAAAATTTGCCTGTTTGAAAAAGTATTGTTTGACTATACAGTTTCTTTTTTTCTTCTTTATTTTTAATTTTCAAAGCAGTGTAAATGTATGACCAGTTATTATTTGAAAACAGACCCACATTAGATGACAATATATGCAAAGTGTGTCTATTCACATTGTTTATTGTAACACTTTTCTGTATTTCAAAGTTAATGATTTGGCCACACCACAGGAAATTCCCACATATTAACATACATTTAAATAAATAAAATAAACATTCAAATAGGTCATTTTATGCTATGGTAAAACATCCAATTATTTATTACTATTATTTATTAAGTAAAAAGCAAACACTGCAGGCAGGAAAAGACAGCATTCACAAACCTCTCGTAAATCAATTTTCCAATCTGTACTAACAAACTAGACAAACTATGTATTCACATGGTAGCATATCTCCAATTTACCAGTTTAAACTGGGTTCTGCTGAGCAGCTTTTATCTTTTGCAAGATTTGTGAATAATATCACCATCAACACTTATTAGACAAACAGAGAAAATATAAAAAAAGACAAAAAACAAAGACAGACACATGCAAAAAAGAGAGCAGCTATACTTGCAGTAATAAAATATCCACATGCAGGAAAGCTGAGGACACTGCAGGCAATCATCTTGCAAAAAATATTTTTTATTGGTTTTAGGAAAATCTAAACATTAGGTTAGAGCATAGTATAAACAGAAGCAGGGTTCTTTTTATGTCTGACAGTATTCATTTATTATTATTAATTTAAAAAACAAAAAGCAAAAGACGAAGCCCAAAAAATGATCCGCTTAGCACCTACAAAAGTGAATTTCTAAGAAAAAATTATAATGGAGAAGATTTAAAAATGGAATGAAAATGCATGGTAAACATCGAACAAAAAGGGTTGAATTAAAAAAAGGAAAAACAATAAATCACGGGTCAGTAAGATGCAATGACCATCTCCAAATTTTACTTGCAAGATGGACAGGAGAGTCAAAGAAATCAATCATTCTACGGCATACCAGGTTTTTATAGGAAATTCTGGAAATCTTCAGCATTTTATGGACACGGTCAGGATTCTCACACCAGGAAAAGAGGGCAAACTATCACAAATCAAAGCCATAAAATGCTTTTGGAGACAGGAGGTCAAAACTCTCACTGAGGGTACCATGTACCTTCTATGATGAATGTTCTTGATTTTGAAGTGTTAAATGGATCTCCTGGTGATAAACAAACAAACAAAAGACTGTGAAAAGAGGTTTACCAAGCAGCAAATGGAATGAAATCTCTGAAGGATAAAAAAACAGCAGAACTGGACCAGGGGGGTTTATGACAAATCCCAGCGTTATGGGACCACGCTTGAAGTCACGAGGTGTGTGTGTGTGCACAAGCGCGAGCATTCATGTCTACATGACCATGACCTCAGAAGCATCAGGCTCAGTCTCTGCCACTGATCATTCTATCCACATACCCCTCACAGCTCTACAGCATGGCATCGTCACAGTATTAAGTTAAGCTCACTTAACAGCATTTGTAAAATGTTGATTAGCACCAAGTTTCATTTCGACTTGACCTCCATTGTCCTTAAAAAAAAAAAGGAGGTTATAGTAGGGAAGTTACAATGGAAGTGAATGGGGCCGATTTTTGGAGGGTTTAAAAGCAGATGATTTTGCTTAGTGCTGTCAAGTCGATTAATTGCGCATCTAATATAAAAGTTTGTGTTTACATAATATATGTGTATATATATTATATTTATATATTTCCTATGTGTCTGTATATATATATATATATATTCAACTCAATTCAACCTTTGTATGTATCAAATCTTTTTGATGAAAATGATATGCCAAAAATGATGTCGACAGAGCTTAACATGCATTGAACCAGTATTATCCCACCGTTTTTATGAGAAGAGAATTAACAGCCAATCAGGACTGAGGTGACAAAATCATACTGGTCATTTATGGAGTCTGATAGAATCACCATGCTATAGTGCTGTGAATATGCTATTGAAGTAACCTAAGATCTTTTAAGTCATGCTGCTTTGGTTGTTTAGCTCTCTAGCCCTTTCTATTATGAAAGATCTGAGATGTACATGTACTAGTCCATTTAATGCTTTTTGTCAAACTCTCAAAAGCAAGACCATGCACTCTTACTTGACTAAATAACTTCACTCAACCATTAACTGCATAATGGATGCAACTGCTGTGATGCAAACTTGAATCATCTTGACAGCCAGGCCCGGTTCTTGGCAGCTAAGGAAGGGTGGGCTGGCATATATCCTGGGTGGGCTTTTTTTATGATAAATAAGATATATATATATATATAGATATTTAATGTGACTGGTTTACACAGATTATTTTTCCATTCCACTATGCTACTTTTTCAATATAAACACACTAGATGGTTTGACAGAAGTTTGACAGTTTGACTGGCCCCTAACCGATAGAAAGATAAAAAGTGAATTATTATTTTAGTGTTGTTATTAAGCAGACAGTTTGCCTTGTACATTCAGTGTAACACCATTAACAGCAAGCCAAGCGGTTTCAACTGAACTCATGGCCGCAACTAGGCTGTATCCGAAATCACACACTTCCCTACTATAGTAGGCAAAAACAGAATTCTTTGTACTCAGAAAAGAGTAGGCAAAAAGTACACGGATGACCTAATTCCGATCTTAGGATGGACACTTTACTATCCTATGAGGCCACGAAGAAGATTTATGAATGACAGTGAAGTGACGTAACTGACGGTGGTAGTTCACATGATAATGACTTGTCTTTAGTGAACAGTAAGCCATGCTTCTTTGATCTGATTGGCCATCATTTTGATACTGAAAAGCACTGTTAGACCACTGAGGCAGACCAGCCTAACAATGTAGCTTTTTAAACGGTTTGTCATCCTAACATGAAACAGAACGGTGCGTAATGGAGTGCAGCAGAGCAGCATTAAGAATATCAAATATTAGGGTTGGTGATGTGAGGACCACCCTCTCTGGCCATTTCTAAAAAAAAAAAAAAGGGGGGGGGGGGGGTGGTAGATGCCTATGGCAGTTACAGCCCTGACTGAACAATACATTACACAATTATACAGTATATATAGACTATACACTTAAATTATTTTCTTGTTCCGTCTATGTACGTTCTCAAAGCATATTTCAACTGCTCAGTTAATCTCAATGGTATGAACCATTTTAGTAGCGGGCAGCTAAATAACACTTTAAAATCAGCAAGTAAATATGAAGTTACATTAAACTGAAGTCGCCTCATGAGTTAATAACCTGTCGCGCTGTTACTTTCAACTAATAAAAAATATATACTGTATACTGCACTTTTCTGGTGTTGTTTTAATTTTTAGTTTTTTTTTAACAATCACATATAGTAATAATAATAATATTATTATTATTGGATGGTGTATTCTACAGCCCTTCATCAAACTTCTCAACACACAGTCCCCCTCATATCGTTTTTAATAAATGCACAAATCATAAAAAAAAGATTAACACTATATGTGCCTAAATTCTGATTGGATGGCAGACATTTGGGAGGGCTCAGCCCTAGATCCGGGCCTGTTGACAGCACACTTAGACAACATGCTCCATTCACTGCTCAGAGTCAGTGTTCTAGACAATCAATTATTCTGTGTGATGTTGTAGTTTATTACAAAATGAATTGGATGATTAGACCATTTTTAGAAATTCTCCGCCATTGGTCTCAATGTGTTTGATCTCTATTTTGTGAGTTGAGAGCTGTGCGACTGGTCTGATATAGTCCCATGCTTCAGTGCAAAGCAGTTAAGTGAGCCATTCCATTGCTGGTAGTCAAAGACGCAAAAACTCATCGAGCACACCTACCTTCCATTGGCGTGTTGGGATCGGGTCTGTTAGCAAACACTACGTCCACATACTCTAACTGAAGTCTCTCCAGTGATGCCCTTAGACCTGAAGGTCAGAAAGACAAAAGTACTGTTAAAAACTGTGTTCTACATTTTCCTATCTCTCCGTTTGGTGCTGCTACTGGCATACACATACACTGCAGCTTTAAGTACTTTTTTAGTACTGTACAAATCCTTAAGGAATGAAGAACTTTAAGGGGTTGAAGCATGGGATTGTTTGACCAAATTTAAGGCCCAAAACTATTTGACCTCAGGATATAAGATGCAATAATTTCTAACACGACTTACCCTCTATTATGTGTTTTCTGGACAAGCCTCTCTCTGTTTCTGCTCTGAAAAACATACAAAGATGTTGCATATAAGTACATCCAATGAATATAGTCACTGTGATTTTGTCATGTATGAAATGTTCCTGGATCATCATATTTTGTTGATTCTGGAACAACATTCCTGTCTGGAAACTTAGTCCTAACCATATCTCTACCCATATGTTATCCCTAAAATCAGAGGGAAATAATATGATTTACACTGATGTAAAAACACCTAACCCTGGTTGTAAGCCTAAACATGACAAATTGTAAACTTATCCCCCAAATCTGATTGGTTGATTGGAATGTTGTTCCAGCAGAGCCATATAGAGTGAGAGTTGCGACAACTCCATTGACTTCAATGGAACGTTTTTTTACTGCAATGGCGGCTCGCGGATATTTCCCTCTCAATATTTCCCGGAAGTAGCAGCAGCGCGGTAGAGCTACAGCAGAACAGACTGCTTGTGATGGACTTTTAAAAGGTAAGACGTTTAAAGAATAAGATTGTATAATATCAGTACATCTGAATCAAATGAACTTATGTATTAAAGCATGCTAGTTGATTATTGCTGTCTAAATTAGTAGTTTTAGGGGACGTTATCAGGTAAAATAAAGGTCATTGGATAAAGTTAATACCGCATAACAAACCACGAACAGCCCATTAATGGTTAAACCCATTCTATTAATGCATGTTTATCATTTGTTGTGTAATAAGAGGGAAAGACTTCTAAACAGGGGTTAAATATATAACATTGGGGAGTTTGATAGTGTTATCGATAAAATTTGATTGATAAAATGAGAATATCGGTTTCATTCCATATTAAATGTGCAATAACGGTAAAAAATCCTTATTTTAGATTTCATATTTGAGTAAGCAAAAACGTATGGTTGTAGTTTTTTATTCATTGTGTTTCTGTTGACTATTACCTGTCTATAATGTTTCAGCTCAACTGATTTGTATTGATGGGACTGGGAGATGGAAGTTTATAAGTAAGATAAAAAACCATGCTTAAAACGTCAGCAAGCCATTTTGTAGATCAAATCACACTAGGCTAAATGGGGTATTATAAATACCATAACTGTATTATATACTGACTACTATATACAGTTTATCCAGTTTTTGTTTCCTTTATCTCTTTCAACACAAGAAGCACAAAGGGGATTCAGTGGATCCTGAAGACTCCTGCACTGATGCTGTACCCTCACCTTCAGTCTCAGCTCCTTGGATTTTGCAAGACTTTACTTGCGCCTTATTTTTAATAAACATTAAACTTCCCAGTGTTGGTCTTTGTGAAAAAGTGCAGATACACCTAAGTATGATTAGCACAAAATGTTTAGTTCTATTTAGATTGGTTCTGACTTGAGCATATTTCTGCTCTCTTTGTCGGACAGTACAAGAACAACAGAGGAAAGGACAGACAACATGCTTGACGTGCAGTTTATTAGACATTTATAAATCCCTTTGTGCTAAATCAGTGCAAAAGTGTATATATATATATATATATATATATACACACACACACACACACACACATATATATATATATATATATATAATTACACACACACATATATATATATATATATACAGTATATATATATATATATATATATATATATATATATATATATATATATATAGGTCATTGACAAATAAACAAATAAATGTTTTTTAAATCTTTTCAAAACTGATGTAATGTATATTTTTTGTCATGAACAATGTATTTAAAGAAGTTTCAGTTGTTAACATTTCTAAGTGTTTAAATTCACCTGAAAGTGTACCAACCTACTCATACTTGAAAGCAGTATTTACCAGTATTTGATAGAGATCTACAAGGATCATTAAGGCTCCTCTGGACAATGCATTATCATGCATAGTGTAATTACTATAATAAGAGAGCCATGTGTGAAGTTGTGCCATTCTGACATGCAAATTGCTTGACAAAAGGTTTTCAATTATCTCAACAGCTATAAATCTACTGAAATGTATAAAATTGGTTTATATGAACGGTTAAAATGATGCCATAGAATTTCATTTTTATTTTTTTATTCTTAAAACACCATTTAAATTAGTATTTTAGTCTGTTCATTTGTGCGGACAGTTGCAATACTGACATTTTGGGGGGTTTAAAGGTGTAGCGGGGGACATGGATTTTCTTTTTCCGGTTGGGTAGCCTATACTATTGGTCCACCTAAGTGTCAATCATTCTGGTGAAATGTTTACGTAAGGCCATCGTACGTGCTCGTCCCTATGTAGTGGCTTTCTGACCATTCAAACTTTCAGGTGTATTATGTGTGATGAGTTACGGTTTCAGCCATTCCTTTGAAAATGGCTGAGGGTCGAAAGAGAAAAAATGTATACGAAGTGTGTGATAAGAAGAGAAAGGCCGCAGAATATAGAAACAAGACCGGAGTGATTTTGGGTGAATATTTCAGACGCTGGCGTGCGCTAAAAGCACAGGTTGGGCTTCCCACTGATGCCGCAGTCACGAAGATTCTACTAGACAGGTAAAGTTTGTCATGCTATTTGGAGAAATCCATTTAAAACCACTGCTAGTAAAAGTTAATGTAAGCTATGATTAGCGATGCTAGCCCTGGCACAAGTCATGCACCGCGTAGACATGGTAAACATCTCAATTTGTCTAAAGTAGCCTTTTGTCTAAAGTAGCCTTATGACCAAATGGTAAATGGTATCACGCTGAAATATTCTAAAACCTTGTGTGTTCATTTTCGATAATTACAATGTGTTCACCATAGTATTTATTACACAAATGCAACAAGCTACTTCTCCATTGCATATCATGCCTTGAGTCCTCGGTCACTCAACACGTTTAAAATAATAGGCGTTCCCTCTCGGGAGCAAATAGAGTGTTGCGCATGTGCATTTTAAAAAAAATTGGAGAGGGTGGGTCTTCTCTAAAATTCGGAAAGATCCTCCGCTATACCTTTAAGATATAACGACTATAAAATAGATTATGTATTAATTTATATAGTAATAAGTGCATAAGCATTGTAAACATTAAGATGAATGCAATTTTACATTTTACTTGTTTGCAATGGCTTTTTAAGACAATCACCTGTTACCTCCAAGTCGCCTGTCCTTGTGAAACCATAGTGAACATTACGTGATAACCCTTAAATAACATAAACGTTTAAGAACACAAAAATACTTCAAAACAACTGCAAAACGGTCTTTAACCAAGGCAAAGTTAGCCAGAAAAATATGTTAACAAAGGCAGACAACGCTGGTTGACCACAATAAACATTAAATATTAGCAGATTTTTATCTTTTAAAAACAATATTGCTGTAACTACACATACTACATCCAAATGTCAATGTATTATACATATTGTAAACCAACGCATTTATTGACTACAAACTACCAAAAATCACAGTTCTGCTTCCGTTGTCGCAAATCTCTCTCTATATGGCTCTGCGTTCCAGGAACATGTACTTGAAATCACGTTCACCCAGTGGGTATACAGTAAAAAGTTACACACCACTCTTAAAACAGCTGGTTTTGTGGTTACAACCAATGCCACTGAAAACCAAAGTGACATTTTAGAGAAAAACACATTGAAATAGCTAACTGCATAAGTTTGCATATGTAACCCGTCTTGTTTTTCTGCGTTGTGTTCTGGGTTGTTCTCAAGTAGACATGGAGGCACGGGCAGTCACAATGCAGTTTATTATCTGCGGTCATAAACAATATAGCAATGAGTGTTGCGTGTAATCAGGTTAGCATCTCAGTCAAATCCAGCATTGCTCTGACTGAGGTCAACCTTGCGCGGCGCAAGTCCCCGGTCTGATGACGTCACACGCACGCACTGCACTAACCTGACGCGCAGGCAGAATGAACCCAAAACGAAACTCCCAGTAATACAAAAAGAAATATATATTGGTGGAATTCATAAGTATACAAATAAACCTGCTACATTCACCCCCCCCCCTGAATTCCACCAAAATAACAACACCCCTGAATTCCATAATAACACCAAAGATGGATTCATGTAAACACACTCGTACCCAGACCAAATAACAATGAGATCTAATCCCAAAGTTCAGTGAAAACTATCCGTAAAACAGATCAAGAGAAAAAAGAAGGTTGATCAGGCCCTCATCCTCTCAGGAACATAAAGGTGCAGCCTACACCCCTAAACATCTGTCCCCTGGCTTGAAAAAACCCACAGTACGGTTACACATTCAAGGATGAAAAAAAAACCGTTTGAAAAGAGAAAAACTTAATGATGTGCACTCCAAATCCAACTTTCTGAGGCAAAGAGAGGCCCCATATTACAGGTCTCTGAACCATACTCTCAATCAGCCTATTGACAGACCTAACCACCCTCCCAGTTCTGGTTACAACCCTGCCTTGAACTCTGTTATTAACAACAGCAGGTCATGTCACAGTAGAGTCAGCATGTGAGCAGGCTTGAGTGGGGGTAGAGTCAGTTGGACTCGTATCAACGTCAGCAGGTTCATTTGACTGAACAGGGTCTGGGTCAGACATATTCGCTTCAGGTGGACTGGCCATGTCTTCATGAGTGTGAGACTCGTCCTCAAGTTCTGGAATAGAAGCTTCTTCGGCTGCTGAAGCCTCAGCAGCTCGATCTGGGTCTGACAGAACCCATGAGGACGTCCGTGCCAAGGAAGACTCTCGCTCCAGATTGCTCAGGTTATCCGCATCTCCACAGACACTTCAGCCTTCAACTTCCAACGAGCTGACCAGAGACCGATTCTCCAGAGAGTCTTGGATAGGAAGGAAGCTCACGTCAAGCAAAAGGTTCCTGTGCACAACCTTCCTCTGGCCAGAGGCATCGCTGATCTTGTAAATGTGAGTCTTGGGTTCCGCTCCACTACTGTATACACTGCAGGTTCCCACTTGTCGGCTAACTTATTTTTTCCTTTTTCTCTCTTGTTCGCGAGCAGCACTCGGGCACCAAAATGTAAGGAAACCCCCCTGACCTTTTTATTTTACTGATGAGCCTGCTGTTCCTGCTCTTTAGTGGCATGCTGCTGGGCGATGTTGGCTGCCTCAGACAGGTAAGATAGCAGGGTCCTTGAGTAGCTGCTGAAGTCTGTCACAGTGAGGTCGTGCAGAACAGACTGAAAGACAACATCAACTGGGAGCCTCGGAACGCGGCCAAACATCAAGTGGAAGGGTGCATAGCCGGATGTTTCGTGAGCAGTCGCGTTGTATGCAAATGTCAGTGTCTGGATCTGCTGTGGCCATTCTCCTTGGCTCTCAGAGGAAGACTCCGTATCATGTTTCCCAGTGTGCGGTTAAAGCGCTCTGTATCCCCGTTGCCCATTGGGTGATATGCCGTTGTATGAGACTTTGCCACCCCCGACAGCTGCAGCAACTCAGACACCAGCTCACTCTCAAAACTAGGGCCCTGGTCAGAGTGGATGCGCTCAGGGAACCCGTAGACACAAAAGACACAATCCCATAACTTTCTGGCCACTTGCTTGGCAGTCTGGTTCCTGCAAGGAAAGGCAAAAGCCATTTTCGTAAAGAGGTCAGTCGCCACCAGCACATCAACAGAGTTCTTGTTCTTATCCTCTGCCGACCAAAAATCAATGCAGACCAGTTCCATGGCAGCGGAAGTTTTAATACTTTCCAAGGGGGCTCGTGCTGAGGGCTCCGGAGATTTTGCAAGTACACACCTCTCACAGCATCACACATGCCCTCTCGTGTCTCTCTCCATACTGGGCCAGAAGAAGCGCTGTCTCGCCAGATGGAGCGTCCTCGCCTGTCCTTGATGTCCTGCCAAGTCATGAACTTCCTTCAAGGCCTTACCCCTCAAACTGGCTGGCAGTAGCAACTGGAATCTTCTCATCTTACTCACAGGGTCCTTCGTTTCTCGGTACAAAACACCATTCCGAATGACTAGCCTCTCCCAGTGTTTCAGTAATGCCAACAAACTGGGGCCAATATTGTGCCTTTCTCGTCTGGATGGGCGTATACCATATGGCTCTTGGATCAGACGCCTGCTAACTGAAGTGGTAAAGGGATCCCGACTGAGTGCGTCTGCTACAACATTTTTTGGGCCTGGGATGTATTTCAGGTCGAAGTTGTATGAAGACAGTTTGGCTACCCACCTCTGTTCTTATGCATCGAGCTTGGGCTTGGTTATGATGTGGGTCAGCGGGTTGTTGTCCGTCCACACAGTAAACTCATGCCCTTTCAGCCAGTCATGCCCTTTCAGCCAGTGACTGAACCTCTCAGAGACGCTCCACTTCAGTGCCATAAACTCAAGACGATGAGCGGGATATCTTTGCTGTGATTTGCTGAGGGTCTTACTGGCAAAAGCAATGGGGCGAGCCATGTCCTCCCCTACTGGCAATTGTGACAACAGCCCAAAGCCCGTCCAGGGATGCATCAACAGACAGGATGAATGGTCTCGAGAAATCAGGATGGGCCAATACAGCACAGTTGAGCAGATCTGTCTTGAGCTTCCAGAAAGCCCTCTCGCATTCAGGAGTCCAATCCGCTGCAGTCAGTTTCCTGTTCATACCCGCACCTCCACCACTCCAACCAGTCCGGCCTCTCCTCTTCTGGCCTGCGGTCAAAGCAAACCGGGGCTTGGCAATGGCTGAGCAGCCAGGAATGAAAGACTGGTAGAAGAACACCATGCCAAGAAATGACTTCAGCCTCTTTACAGATGGGGTACGACCATCCTCCTCCATCAGAGCCTCCTTTGGCATCTTGCAGATGACATCAACTTTGTTGGGATCCACCGCAACCCCACTTTGGTCAATGACGTGACCAAGGAACCTCACTGACCTCATCATAGGGTGGCATTTCTTGGGGCTCAGTTTGAGGTTGTTGTCTCTGAGCTTACCGAAGACCACTTGGAGCCTGTTTAGTGCTTCCTCTTCAGTGGGCACAAAGACAAGTACGTCGTCTAAGTAGCAGAGCAGGCTGGTGAAGTTAAGGCTACCAAAGATGCTCAGCATCATACGCATGAACGATGCTTGGCTGTTACAAAGCCCTTGCGCCATCCTGTTGTACTCATACAAACCAACAGGTGTCGTGAAGGCTGTATACTTCTTGTGGTCTACACACATTGGAACATTACAGAAGCCCGAGGTCAGATCCATTGTACTGAAAACAGCATTACCTCCCAGTGCTGCTAGACAGTCGGCCTGATGAGGCAGTGGGTGAGCATCTTTTAAAGTCCGTGCATTCAGCCACCTCAAGTCTGTGCAGATTCGGAGCCCCCCATCTTTCTTCCACACCATGACGAGAGGGGATGCATACTCACTGATGTACTTGCGGATGATGTCTGATGTCCCTCTCCTCCATGTCTGAGAGCACGCGTCGAAGCTGTTGGTAATGTGCAGGAGGGACTCTCCTGTATGGCATGCGAAATGGGCGATCGTCTGTCAGGCGAATGCTGTACACAAACTCTCTCGCCTCGCCACAATCAAGTGAATCTTCTGGAGAAGATGTCTTCATACTCTCGAACCAGTTCGACAAGACGTTTCTTCGCCCAAAAGCTGGCTTTGCATGAGTCAAATGTCCAAATCGCTCTACCCCAGGTTGGACAGGCGTTCTTTGAGGTCAGCATCCGTGACAGCAGAAACTATAAAGGCCCGTTCACACCAAGCACGATAACTATAAAGATAACGATAAAGATAACTATACATGCTTCCACCAACAACCGATAACGGTCTTTTTATTCTAAGCACGCGCGCGCCCGCGCTGCGGTTTCAAAGTAGCGAAAATGGATGACCTGCTGCCGCTTTACGTTACAAAAAAATATCAAAAGAAAAACAGGCGCTTTTGGGTACACGATATCCTTAAAAGACGAGAGGAATTGGGAGAATCCATCACTCTGATTAGAGAGTTGTCGTCTTTTGAAGACAAATTGTATTCATATTTTCGAATGAATCAACAACAGTTTCATTCATAAAAACGTACTACAATAGCTTTAATGATATTTACTGATGTTATAGATTACATTTTATTATAATTGTTGTTTACAACATGTCATTGAATATGTTTTGCTGTTCTTAATGCCTTTACACGTCTTTGCAAGCAGATGTCCTCAGCCAGCATGCAAGTCCCGAGCGCATCTAAACAGTGAATCTAGCAAGTCTAGTGTAATCGATCTAATCTAACTGTGAATTTAGCTGACGAAGTCAATGATGGGATAAAAACATCGCCTAGTCAACACCTTTATACAATGCCTTTTTCACTGCAACTTCAGCAATGCTGTCAAAACTAGCACTGGATAGCCTACCTGCGTTAATTTTGTTACACTATGCAAGACTGCATAATATCTCATCGTTAATACTTCTCACCATTTATTCCCAGGATACGACCGATTGCTTTCCATATATCCATCTTTTTTAACGTATCCTTGAAAAGGGGGGTTGACTTGTCAATCAGTGGAGGATTTTTGTACCTCGATGATTAACTTCTCTGCAATGTCATCTGCCATTTTAAATGTGCGAGAGCTTTAAATTAGAATGGATTCTGATTGGCTGTCAGTGTTTTATCGTTCGACAGCAGGAAAAAAATCATTCTGAAAGTGATCCCAACGATATCGTTCCTCATATCTTTATCGTTATAGTTGTGGTGTGAACTCTGCTATTCTTTAATATGGAGAACGATTTTTAGAATTATATCTTTATCGTTATCTTTATAGTTATTGTGCTTGGTGTGAACGGGCCTTAACACTCTCTGGCTCCAAGCCCTCCATCTCACACAGACCTTGCTGAACGTTGAAGTCCTCCACAGCAAGACACGGGAACACATCAGCGATGATGGCATTACGTCTCAATGTGATTGACTTCGGCGAGAGATTCGTCATCTTCAAGGGCACTCACCTGTCAGCCCACATCGCAGTGGTGACATGACCCACAAGGACATCCCGTGGACCTGACCTGGAACCACATGGCTCCACAATGACTGTGCTGCCTGGAGACATCGGCACCTTGCTGGACAGCCTACCCCACACTAGGTGTTCGTGCTGCGGTTTCAGTGTGACAGCATGAGGCAGCTTCAAAAGGCCGATCTTGTCTGGGACATCCTCACTCTTCCATCTTGTGAAGCAGGACAGCATATCAAGGAACAGGTCACAGTCTGACGGTACTTCCTTGCCTCCAGCTGATATGAGTCTCCAGTAGTTTTCATCGTTCTTCGTGGTACGTGCGAGGTGCTTGAGCTCATCACGCTGCCCCGGCACAAGCAGAACAGGAAAAGCGCGCCTCACTCCATACACAGACAGCATCAAGTCATAAACACCTCTGGGACGTGTCTGCTTTCCCCCACAACCCACAAGCACAATTCTTTCGGCTGATTCAGGCTCTTTAATAAGGACTCCCGCCACCTTGAGTAATGCTTCAGCCCCCTTACTCATCGTACAAGCCATGGATCCTGAGTCAATCATGCCCTTCAGTTCGACCTTGTCATTAACCACAACCGTAGAATAATTCACTGAAAGCTGGCACCTCTCCAGACCCTTGAACCACGACCTGAAGACCTTCTGGTTGGTCGAACAGGCATTGACGTAAAGTAGCTGCAAGTCCTCGTCTCCAATGAGGGTTTCGTGTTGATCCCCCACACTGCCCCTCTCCAAGTGTGGGCTCCCTAGTTTCCCGCCGCCGGCCCTCGTCTGGCATTAGCCTGGCCCACCCGCTTCCTTCCATACTTGTCACAGTCCTTCTTCCAGTGACCAGGAGCAAAACACACGAGACACAGGTTTTCTCTCCTGCAATGTGCGAGCGTGGAGTGTCTGACATCGTCACAGACTCTACAACTCCTCCTCTGAAAGGGCATTGGAGAATATGATAGCTCTTGTGCAGGGGCTTGGACGTTCTGACGCACCACCAAGTGATCTAGAAGACTGATCAGCGCATTCATGCTATTCACACCAACAGCTGCGGCAGAGTGGCAGAGTGGCGTGACTGGACTGGGGAGCCTGAAAGCATGCTAGTGACTGTGCATGTTGTGGAACAGACTGTGCATGGGATGGTTGAGGCAAATGAACAGCTGGTGAATTGGGCACAAACTGTTCTGCTAAAGGTGAAAGCTTTGATGTTGGTGTCTGAACTGATGCGTTAGCAACCATAGTGGCTTGGCAGAAGGAACCCCTGGGAAAAAGGCAGTTGAAACTGGGGCTCTGCTGGCGCTGGTTGAGACAGCTCTGGCTCTCGTGACATGGCTGATTGGGTGTGAGTGACTATGTGTCTCTGTGGAGCATGAGAACTGGTCAGCGTGTGCATCCTGAGTTCCCTCTGGTAGGCGTCAATGCGTTCCTGGACCTCGCTCGTGGTCCACTCCTCAGCCGCCTTGAAGCCGAGTCTGTTAGAGAGTATGGTGTCTGGGCAAAACTTGATGAACATCATGCATACCTCCCGTCCCGGGTCTTCAGCACTTCGTTTCTGTCTCTTTAGGCACTCGTCAGTGATATCAATGGCGTTATTCAACCTGATCCAGTAGTCCATCACCCCTTCGTCTTGCAGTGGCCTGGTGTTGTAAAAGTCAGCCATTGGCATGGATGAGTAGGTCAACTCACTAAAGTGTTGTTTCAGTATGTCATAGACAAAGTCGGCAGTCGTGTCAGTAGAGTTATGTCATAGAGTAACCCGCACTACATCTCTAGCCTTTCCCATTAGCTTAGGTAATATCTCCTGTAGCTGCTGGTGTACTGGAACATTACTCTTACGAAAATATGCCCCTACCATTTCCACCCACTCCCGGACAGAACACTTATCACTGCTATCACCCCTATAAATAGGCGGCTCCTTAGCATCAGATTGCATTACTAGCCTAACACTAGACAAATTAAACTCCGTCGGTTGCTGTTCAGGCGGTGAACCCCCCTTTTTTACAGATGTGTCGTGTGCTGTTACATCACTATTACGTTGCAGTTGGTCTGCAATAGACTGGCCATTTGGCTGGCTAACTCTGCAATAAGGGCTCTTACATCGTCACTAGAGGCTGATGTGGTACGCTGCTCACTTGGGTAAAGACTGCGGGGAAACTGGACACGACTGGAACACGCCCTGGGCGTTCTCAACCCTCCCACATCAGGCGACTGAACCTCGTCCTTGAATAACTTCCCCTCCCAAACTCCACAGTATCATACACATCTCGACCAAAAAACCCCGTACCCACTGGTGTTTTTACTGAGTCCATTGTGCAATACTTGGGTGAAAAAATACAGTCCCCACAGCGATCAAAGTGGCGTCGATACTCGAAGAATCCAAAAGGTCACGGCACCAATGTAACACGTCTTGTTTTTCTGTGTTGTGTTCTGGGTTGTTCTCAAGTAGACATGGAGGCACGGGCAGTCACAATGCAGTTTATAAACAATATGGCAATGAGTGTTGCGTGACATCAGGTTAGCATCTCAGTCAAATCCAGCATTGCTCTGACTGAGGTCAACCTTGCGTGGCGCAAGTCCCCGGTCTGATGACGTCACACGCACGCACTGCACTAACCTGACGCGCAGGCAGAATGAACCCAAAACGAAACTCCCAGTAATACAAAAAGAAATATTTATTGGTGGAATTCATAAGTATACGAATATACCTGCTACACATACCCTTTTATAATTGGGTATGTGGCTGTGTTGAGAATTAACTATTCATCAAGACACACCTGTCTTTTCCTGAAGTGACTCTGATTAAGTCCAAATTAGGGATGCTCCGATCGCTCAGCCATAGATCGGTATCGGCCAATATTCACATTTTATGACTCGATCGGTACTCACTAAACTTGGCCGATCTCACAAACCGATCACAATTTGATGACGTCAAAACGTGAGAAGGTAGGCTACATGATGCGTGGGGACTTAAATGATTTGCCAGTCATGTCATCACCGGTGTGTCATCATTCCTATGTTTCAAAGGAATCTCATGTGGAGGAGCATTGTCGTCCAGAGAGATCGCCTTCTGAAAAGTAGCTTCGCTCGCTCTGTCCACACAGCGTCGCTCGCTCAGAACGCACGCAGTGACGCGCTGGTTAGGAAATATGTGAAATAAATTGGGCTGCCCGTGCACAACTAAAGTTTTCTAGTTGACAAGTAGTAGTTCATTTAATCCATTAGTCTAATCGCATATTTATATTAATTTAATTACTTAAATATATATATGGGAGTAAATACTAAACCATAATGAGCGTTATCATAATATTGTCTATATTCCGCATATCAAGCGCATGCATAAAGCTTGCCACAAAGAACCAGCAAAAGTAATGTTTAAGCAGCATTATACATTTTAGTGTTTTCTGGCTGCAAAGATACAGTTGGAGATGTTGACGCCATCTTCGCAGTAGTGAACGCGCCCATAGAGAGAAATGCACACTTCATACGGATTAGACTAGCAGAGAGTACACCATTTCTTATCGATTTGAATGTTTTTTTTTTTTAAGCATTTCAAGCTTTCTATATGTTCTCATGTCTGTGAGGCAAGTCATTTATACGCTGAGTTTCGGTTCATTTATGAGACGCGCTCGCGCGGGCGCCTCCGTATCCTATATTGTCTGCTATATTTCGCTTTTTTATTTATTAAATTCAGTCAATTGGTTGATGAAACATTGATCGAAATTAAGATATAATTTTTACAAAACTTTTTTTACTTTGTAAAAATACAGCAGCCGCACACTCAAAACACTGTGCAAAATCAATTTTAATAGCAAGCTTTCGGTCTTCCGACCTTCTTCAGGCATGCTGAAGACCGAAAGCTTGCTATTAAAATTGATTTTGCACAGTGTTTTGAGTGTGCGGCTGCTGTATTTTTACAATTCCTGATGATTTAATGTAGCAGCACCTCTCTACAAGACATTTTTGACGGATGAACGGTGGTTCTTTTCTATTTTACAAAACTTTTTTTACAAAACACTTTAAAGAATGGCTTTCTACAAAACAAAACTTAATTAAGTGGTCAAAATCATGTCTGACCCACTCCAAATGTCTCCTGATATATTGAGCATCTTATGATCTTATCTTACTCATCTCATGCGGTTCCTTTTTCAAATAATCCCCATAGATGAAATAAAAAAAGAACATTATATTATATAAAACAAATATGAAATGTATATTTACGTTTTTAAGTTATATTTAAAGGTCAGACCACTCCGCTTTTCTCACTTGTGTGGCCTATACATGCATCTGTGAGTGCATATGGGGGAGGGTGCGATTTTTGAATATTATTTTTGCTTGAAATGCCCATCCCCTTCTAATGAGTAGCATCAAACTACTCCAATTTGGTCTTTTAGGAGTTTAAATTATTTATTTATTTAATTTTTGTCCTGCTCAAACTTGTATTGGACAAGGTTTAAGTTACATCAGACTTCTCTATTTTAGGTAATTAAATGTTAATGTTGTCCTCCAAAGTTTACTGTTGGACATTGTTTAATTTAACCTTGTGGGCTGCATCAGACTGCTCCATTTTGTTTGTATTTATCTTTGTCTTATATTAAGTATCGGTATCGGGATCGGTATCGGCCGATCACCATGACAAGAAATCGGCTATCGGTATCGGCTGCAAAAATCCTGATCGGAGCATCCCTAGTCCAAATCTCATTTTTTACATCACAAAACCAGTTGTTTTAACAGGGGTGTGAAGACTTTTTTATATCCACTGTACATATTTAAGTATTATTAAAGTTGCTTACTGAATGTGTTTTTAGCCTATCTATTATCTAAGTTCTTGTCATTGATCTTATTGTTAAAGATTCATCTGTACAGATGTTTACTTAAAAAAAAACTTCTCAAAGGTGATATATGCCACAAAGATATATTCTGTAATCATTTAGTCTGCTTAAACTGACTGCAAGGTGTTGATGTGCAATGTTGCACACAATAATCAGTGATCTTCCACAGGTAAATTTACCAAAGGTCAGATTTAATATGGCCACTGATTCTGTACGTGAGCCTAATTACTATCAAAATGTGAGCACAGTGCCAATTTAAACCCATTAATGTTTGATGGTGACCTCACATCAGTGCTCGGCTTTGGCCTTTAATTTGCCCTGAGTGAAAGAGCACAGCTCAGAGGGGGGGATTCGACCTGGATCGTTCTCCAGTGAGAGTCTCCAGGACTTCCCTTACTATACTCCACACGCAGCTTCACTCGCACTTGTATGAAAGAGACTATCATTAACCAGATTCCCTTGGTGTTCTCACAGTCAGGGGAAGGTATAAATCAGCATTAACCTCTTTCTGACACACACACACACACACACACACATACTGTAAGCACAGCACTTACTTTCCACCCCAGTATATCTTTGTGGTGATGACCAAACTGGAACGTCTATGAAAGACAGGAGACAAAGTGGTTGAAAGAGAAAACAAAGGCAAGGACGGGCCAGACATCATGATGATTGATGGGTAAACAGTGTCAGTTTAGGCTTCAGGAAATGACACTGTAGTTACACTGTAGTCCTGTATGAAAAAACGCATGAAAAGACCAGGAAATTCCGTCATATTTGAATTATGTATAATATCAAGAGCATTCAACACATAAAAATAAATATTTAATAATTAATTATTATTATTATTGTTGCTGTTATTATTAGAATTAAATTAAATTGAATTAATTCCAAAATATACTGATTATTATATTGTATTATATTATATTATACTATACTATTCAAATTTTGTTATGAAAACCCTAAAATAGCATTCTTATTTTAGAATAAATATAATAATTTATAATTTATCTTATTCTGTTAAAAAAGTACATTAATTGTAAATTCAACAACAATAACAAAAACAATATAAATTCTCTCTCCAGAAGATGGTCTCAATGAGATGCATTTGTAGAAGAATATTCACGCTAAAATATTCAGATACTTGAAACTGCAGTCATGCCATGTTTCTAAAAAGGGCAAAAAGTTTGTCCAAATTTAGACATCTTTCCCTGGGGGAAACGGCTTTTCGCCTCAGTGCTCGCATACCCGGAATGGTAGGATGAATAAAAGCTGATGTCCCCTTAACTGCAAATTACACATTAGTCATTCACAAACTAACAGGAGCTGCAGGGTATAAGCAAGCATCTTCCCATTGAGAGGATGTCAGCAGTTACTCTGACAGTCTGAGGAGAAAACCGCTCACATGTGCAGATCGCATCAAATGAGAGTTTGAGAATGTTTTGAAAACAGAAAATCAATATGTTTACCTCCATCCTTTCTTCTTGATGACACTGCCAAGAACCATTTCAGCCCTGTTAGAAAGTGAGAAGCAATTATCATGCTATTATTTTGTCCTAAACCTTCTCCTCCTCACTTACATCACAGCCGGTGAGCAAAAGTGTCCCCTACACTGGGGAATTCCCTGTTCTCAGCTTCTGGAGAAGTAAGCTAATGAAGCATTCACTTTATAGCAATATGAAAGGAACTCCCAGAGTAATCACAGGCAAAATGTTTTATGTTTTTTTTTTTTTTTTTTTATGTGAGCAGATTTAAATAAAAGGGGAAGAGCGGAAGAGAGGGAGAGCGTCTAATGACAGATGTTACATTTTTGCCCTCAGGACCAATGTGTTCTTCATGAATGGTTCTCCCATCAGGCCTCATCATCCCAATGTGAGAATGTGAATCCTTGTGACAGCTTGTAACAAATGAAGCGCTACTGTAACTAACGTGGACTCAAAAGGGCAGCAGATATCCTTAGACAAACTCACTTGTCTTCCTTTTATACAGTATTAACTAGTAGTCTTTTCTAGATGAGTAAATCCACAGAAAGTCGGCGAGTATGTGTGTATGAGTGATTAAGGATATTGTTTGCCTGTGTTTAAGTTTTTACAATGCTCTCTTAATTACTCTGCATGAACTATCAACGCACTGAGCCACAGCCTCATGGCCAGCTTGACATGGCATGAAATACGGATGGAAAAAAATGGCCCCCCCACAAACACAGACGATATATATAAGGTTATGTCCTTTAACGCTCTGAAAGTCTGCTTCATTAAAGTGCCATTTTGTATCGTTGAGTGGATTTCCACTGAGTCAGGCTATTTCCTCTCAACTTTATCAGCAATTCCCTGACGTTATATTTCCACGGCATTGCAGAAAATAAAGACGCCACTGCTAAATTTACTGCAAGCTAGCAGGTTTTGGCTATTCACCTTTCCATCTTTTTTCTTTTCTTGCACAAGTGAAATCTGCTGATCAACCTCTAATTTCTTTCACTAGGTTGTCTAAAACATACACCCCGTTCACACCGCAAGTCCTAATGCTCAATTCAGATTTTTTGCTCAGATCCGATTTTTTGATTGGCTGTTCACATTTCCTTTTAAAATGTGACCTATATCTGATTGCAGTGTGAACTGTTTGAGGTTTCAAACTAACCGGCATGCGCAAAAGAACAATAACAATGACATCAGACGCAGCACACTGTTGCACTAAAGTTCGGGAGGTTATGGAGGAAGTAAGCATATTCGCATTTATTTCCTAATGTTTGTGTAATGGAAACTTTTGCGGCTTTATGGTTGCAAATTCACTACAGAGATCTGTGTGGACGCGTAGACGAAGCCAGGAGTGGTGGGAATATGACGTGAATAGTTTCACTGAGACGCTGTTCTCCTGTGTCCCCGTTCATCCATTTCGTGTGCAATTTTTTCAAAAACGGAGCGGTTACGGTAGGTCCTTCTAGCTTGAATTGAAATATCTCCCCATATACTACTTAGATCTAACGCCTCACTCTCATTGAATCGCTTCATCCCTGTTCTCCATATCTAGTCAAGTTTTTAATGTTAGGCTACTGTCTGTGTCTGTTGTGTCTAGGGCTTCGCCGGCGCATAATTGTGACAAATGTCAACGTAGATTGACGTAAAAGTCGCATCAAATCCGCCTTGGTTGTTCACACTGCGGCCGCATTGAAAAAAATCAGATCTGGGTCTGATTCAGGACCACATATGTATGTGGTCTAAATCTGATTTGAAAAAATCAGATCTGGGCTAGATTTGAGTGTTCACACTACCTCTGAAGAAGTCTGACCTGGTCACTTGACCCCAAAAAAATCAGATTTGGGCCACTTTTGCCTGCAGTGTGAACGGGGCCATAGATACCTAAAGTGTACACTAAACAGCAGTTGAAATGTTATAAGTGTAAATGTTAGTGTAATATATAGCAAGTCAACAACTTATAAAACTTTGTTGGTTGCACTTTATTTTACAGTAATTTTGGTTGCACTTTATTTTACAGTAATTTTTTCTTATTGCAGTAATGACACTAACTTGGTAATAACTAAGTAATAACCCTAAACCTTCCCCAAAACCTAACTTTAACCCATGTTGTTACCAGTACTTACTCAGTACTTTTGTGGTTAAGTGCACTGAAAGTGCATGTACTGTAAAATAAAGTGTAACCACAATGTTCAATGTCATTAACCTGATATATATTACACCCACACACCCACACACACACCCACACACACACACACACCCACACACACACCCACACACACCCACACACACCCACACACACACACCACACACACACACACACACACACACACACACACACACACACACACACACACACACACACACACACACACACACATTCTCCAAAATTCAAGATTCAAGTTGTACCTTGGAGTGAAAGCAAATTTAAAAAAAAAGATTTTAATAGCAAACAAAGATTGGGCTTCCTGAAAAGCAGGTTAGACCCATCACATCTGTGAGAAGTAGGTCTATACAGTCCTATAAAAGATGATAATGCTGCTAAAATTAGACTTAATGCTTTACTAATCTCCCCATGTATGAGCATAAATCCCTATCTTTGATGAGGAGTGCAGCAATGAATGATGGGAAATCAGTAAAGAGTACTCACTTCCCTGCCGCATACACCTCAGCTGTGTCAAACAGATTGATCCCGTTCTCGTACGCCAGCGTCATCAGCTGCTCAGCTATCTGAGAGGAGAGAGAGAGAGAGAGAGAGATCACAGAAAGATAGAAAATTAACCGCTGAAAAGGCGTTATAACTTTATGTTGTCTTCAGCAGTACTAAACTCAAATGACATTTATTTGAAAAAATGATAATTATTTGTACTGCTTCTATTTAGTTACTGTACAGTACATGTTGATTAAAGCTACACTTCAAGCATTCTGTAAGACTTTTCATTGTGGCCCTGAAGGTGGACTAAGCACTGTTTCGCAGGATGATACATTATATTAACACCTATCATAAAACAGGACACAAATGTATAAAAATGGTACTTAATACTATAAAAAATGCTGGTACTTTATGTAATTTCAAACAAACAAGATAACTGCTAACCGCACACTGAATTCAATCCAGACCAAAAAGTCTAGCTAAAATTTGAAACACAGTGAAAAAAGTGCAAGAAGTAAAAGCTAGCTTTGCTACGTGATTTCAACATGGTCAAACAAAGTTTGAGCGATTGATAGATGGAAAGATAGAGCTTTTGTATCCTTTTTAAAGTTACAAATTGTATATAAAATGTTGATATATGTTAGACCCATGATAAAAATAATATCAAAATAAAGATCCTTCGAAATATCTTCTTATGTGTTCCATGGAAAAACGAAAGTGAAACAGGTTTGGAATGAGTTTAAATTTTAGAGAACTTAAGATGCCTTTAAGAGGAAAACCATGTATGCACCTCTAAGATTTGGGTTTTCAAAAAAAACCAAAAAGTGTTACCATGCTTAAAACCATATTAACCAGTAACTTGTGATAATATATATATATATATATATATTTTTTTATTTTTTTAACAAATCCATGAAAATCCTACCTCATCTGTAATTTGACCCCCAAACGTCACCCAGGTGCCTAAAGAGAGAATGTACAGGTTCTGTCAGATCTGACACATGTAGTATTGTATACAGTAACAGTGCTGCTCAGTTAATCCTAAACGAATTTACATTTCTTATATTTACAAGAGGCAAACAGTGATAGTCCACTTAGCCTATAGCATGTTTTACTCACCCAGCCCTAGACATGATACCCGTAATCCAGATTTTCCAAGGTTCCTAAACACAGAAAGAACCCCATCAAATATTCTAGATAACATGGTAAAATCAGATGCAATCATCATGAAGATAAACATAAATCAATGATAACATTTAGGTGTGGCACATAAATGAATGTACTTCAGAAAGCATTTCTTCATGGTCTAAGGATGAATACTGTACTGTATGTGAGTTATGAATAAATCTCCTTTAATAATTCATTTTAACTCAATATGTGTAAGGCCAAAGACTGCATATGAACAGTAGTAGTCTTTATTTGTTACCCCACTCACATGTAGAATAAGTTGAGAGAGAATGAAATCCAACCTGGATACAGCACTACTGTACCTTCAGCCCGATGAACCAATCAGAAGACCACCTGGGTCTTTTGTCCGATATCTTTTGAGTTTGCAAAGAGCCAAAGTTACTATGCTGAGCAATTACTATAAGACCAACCAGTCAAGGATACAGACTGCATTCATAATTACAGCTATTCAGTGAGTTTTTGATTCTTATTTAAAAGGATGAGATGCAAATTATGACTGGCACAAAACGAAGATGTTTCTTTAAAGGACAGCACATGTTATGAAAAGGCACAACATTTCACAGAAGAAATCTATATTGAATTTATCCTTGAGAGACATTCCAACTGTACATCACACAAGTTATTAACCGTGTTTTCTCCACACATTGAAAAAAGTGTGTTGGATTTACATGATTTAATCATGTACGTCGGTTCCACATGAGTCAATTAAGTAACACAAACATAATTAGTTCACTTAACTTCAACATCAAGTTAAGTTATTTTGAAGTTGATTTTATTTGGTTCCTTGACTATTCAATCCATTCAATTTTATATATATATATATATATATATATATATATATATATATATATATATTTATATATTTATTTATATTTGTAACATCACTGAATTACAAGATACTACTAGCTAGCTAATAAACTGTAGGTGCATTCATGCCATGATGGACTTCGGACTTGTAAAAAGCATTCACATCTTAGATCTCGTAATAACAACTTGTAACCTCTGAATTTTCGGAGAGCTCCGACTTGTGCCACCTGACCCGCTGTACCGCCTGAACCTTGCAGATTAATTTAGTTATTGAAAGTGTTGCCATAAAAAACACATAATTCTGAGTCTGAGAATGTGAACGGCTCCAAATAGAATGCCATCTTATAATTACGACATGGCGTGAACACGGCATACTAGTGTGCAATAGCATGTATTAGCATGCTAAATGCTAAGCCTGCTCCTTAGCAGCAAAGACTTATGTACCCGTCCACATAGTTGAACATTAAACATTATCAAATCTCCCGCTTTTCACATCTTGCTCAAACACAAAACAATAATAATTAATTTTCTACATTAAGTCCTATGCAAAGCATGCTGGGAACTACAGTTTCAGTTATGTGAACCAATCAGTACATTTTAGAGAATTACATATATTGAAAGTAAAGAAATCAAGTTTAGAAGAGAAACAAAGTTTTGCAGATCTTATTTTAAATTGGAAAATCTGGGTTTTTTTCCCTTCATTTTTTCAGTGCATCTGAGCATTAACTGCATAACATAGATTTAGATAGATAGCAGTAACGTGACATCTAAAAATAGGCCAAGAAATCACCTAATGCCAACAACACTTTTTACAGAAAAATAAGCAATTTTACATGTACAGTAAACATGAGCGCTTGGATCCGTCTGTTGTTTTACAATGAATTATTATGAATTAACAACCATAATCAATATTTTACATACTGTTGCTAGTGTTTTGAAATATATAACCAGAATGCACTTTTTCTTGAGTGTAGACTCTAAATAAAGGCCTATAGTAGATGAATTTACAGTGTATCCATTTCCTGTAAACAGGCATCAACGTCACCTCTAAGTGGCTTTGAACAGAACATCAGCGGGGAACTTATCTATTTAAATCAAATTATCAGTGAGCATGGAGGTCCTGAAAACCAGTGATGAATTTTTAACTGCATTGATGGAGATATAGCATTACAGGAATGAAGATCCATTGACCAGCATGTGAAGGGGAACTGGACACCTTCATTAAGTTGGGGCTCAATGATGGGGCTCAAACTGATGCACAAAGCTCTGCAATAATTGCTAATAATTGATCTTTCCATCTAACAGGGCACAGGCTCCTCTCTGGCAGTATAATGGTGTAAGTGCTCAACAATGCTTTAACACTAGCATGCACTGATGCTAGACAACTTTGGCTGCAACCAGAGAACAGAGAGAGTCAAGCACATCTTTAGCCCTCTTTAATTATGGAACGCAGCAAACTGTAGAACATTATCATTGGAGAGAATGTTCCCTTTTAGTGGATAAATGACAAAATTAAAAATTATATTCATATATCATTTGGGATAATCGTATTCAAGTGGTGTGGACCACCAAAATATGCCAATAATCTTAAATGAATAACGTGCTAATACAGAGATTCACAGACTTTGTCAGCCGAAACCCTTTAACCTACAAGAAGTTCACAAACCCCACTTTGGGGATCTCTTTGCTAATCAATAGAACCAAACCAATTTAGATTTACCTACTTACCCACCCAACAACTCACTTACCTACCCACCCACCTACTTACCTACCTACTCGATGGATCCACAGCAGTTTGTCTGCACTGTATGATCTGTAGATAGCTGGACAGGCACAGCCTAGGTAATGCTGTGGTTAAAGTCTGCATGAAACACAAGTTGCGACAGTCTTGTCTTTCCTATTGTGATGTATATCTGAGTGTAAAGATCTCTCGAACAAGACAAAATTAGGGAAGGACTTGATTTTGTCCATTGGGGATTCATGATTTTTGTAGTTTTCTACTGCCATGATCTCGTGTGATTGACAGGTTGTCCTCGCACCAGTAAACAACATCAGAAGAGAAGAGGTGTCGTTCCAAGAGGGAGGAGAAGTTCTTTTGATTTAAAATTACGAAGGCAATAGAATTTTAAAAACTAATGATGTGCACAGATAAATAATTTATAATACATACTGTAACATTCCACAAAAAACAAGAATGGTCCATTTTGATTTCGTTGACTTTTACCTCAGATTGCCCAGAATAAGTCGGTTGGAAGTCACTTTGGGTAAAATACTAACATGTACTTACCTGAACCAGTTAAATGTTACAACTGCATGGTTAAGCAGAAATGGAAATTGGAAACAAGCTGTTTAAAATGAATAATTTATTGCATACCGTTTGCTGACTGATCTATACATATGCTTGTCTGGAATACAGCATGATGTCCGGACACTTTTATGGAAACTGTCTCCTGTATAACTTCAGAGTAACAACGTAGACTGCTTGTTGATGTACAGTACAGTATAATTTGCTACAAATGTAAAGCAGTATAGCGTATTAGTCAGAGAGATTGCCTTGCTTACCAGCGCACGTGGAAACCCCATTACTAAATTGATCAACACATGAAGTCTGCAATCAATAATTCACCATGCCGTTAAACAATCCAAGCTTTCTCGATCTTCTAAGATGAACGGCAGGAAAACTACTCTATAGCGTATGAGCATTTAAAAGACACGTTCACATTGAGAGGAGAAACTTGCTCAGTGCCTCCCCAGAGAGCAACACTTGGCTGAGGCTGTATGTGTGGGAAACCCTAGGCCGGCTCTACTAATCTTTGGCATTCGATAATGGATGTCGACAGGGCCTTTACCACAGATCAAAATGGGTTTCTTAATGCAGTGCGCTACTACCTACACTAACACAGCAGTTGATGGTGATGTAGTTACTGGATAGTGCTATTAGTGCTCACTGTTGCCCATTTAGCAATTATTAGTGTTTATAATTAACAACAGATTATTTAATGGCAGACTTCCGGTTTATGGGCCAATGATATAGTGCTCCTTTATATGTGCAGATATATTAATTTATTCAAAAATACATGTTTTTTCATGCATTCATAAAATGGCTTTAATATGAGGTTAATTCTACAATAATTTCTAAATATATATATAAAGGGCCCCTTAGGCCATGTGTGTGACTGTATGTCAAGTTCATTAGTTGAGGTTGTAAAACATCTGGTGCAACTCCCCAAAAACAAAAGCATAACAAAAATGTATAATTATTTATGAATAATTTGTAAAAAAAAATAAAAATAAAAAAAGTATAAAAGTTTTTCAAAATTAAATGAAACCAACATGAATACAAAGAGTTAATTTATAAGAACTTAGCACATGTGGTCTAAACAAGATATTTAAAAGAGGTTTTCCTTCTCTTTATCATGGACACTTTAATTCATCATTGACGCTCACAACACAGCATGACTCGGCTCAGTTGAAATACAAAACTGATGGGACAGAAAACTAGCTGGATCTCATCTACTGCCCTATGGCTAGCCAAGACAGATGTATTAATAAAAGAACGCACGCACACACACACACACACACACACACTCACACACACACACGCTCGTTAGCATGGCAGATGAGCAAACACCCCAAGCTTCAGAGGATAAGAACAAGGATACACACAGTTCACAACACACATTTGACCTCACACACATTCAATATACAGTGAGCCACCAGGAATCCCACTGAGAATGTTTTCATCATATCAAGCCTGATCTTTAGAAACAAGATCCAATCAGGCAAGATGAGAAGCCAGTATTCACTGTTTCATCATACTAAAAAAAGACTTTAAGTGGAAGAGTAGGAAGGCATGCAGCATTACATAAAGGCTGGGGGCACGGGTGATATGGTGAATAGGTAGAGAACGGATATGATGGTAGTAAAAGACAAAGTTCTAGAAGAAAAAGTTATAAAACCAAGAGGAAGAAGCATCAACAAGGGTTTTGCATGCTACACTTCGGTAGAGAATAGAGGCACGATACTGCCTGGGAGGCATGGGCATTTTATCAAAATGAGTAATCGTATCCACAGGGGGCCACTCTTCCCTGCCCAAACACTCCACATGGGGTGCCAAAACATCACAATGTGGGTATGAAAAATGGCATGTTGGGCATCTTTGCTAAGAAATTGGAATTTGGAGTATGTGTGGATGAATTTAGAGGATAGTCTCACTACAGAAACAATACTGTACTGGATTATTGACGGATTAATAACTTATCCAGAAAAAAGTGTGCACATTCAGCCCAAATGTTGGTAAAGGTGCAGGACAAACAGCAACAACAAAAAAAATACACTACAGAATTCTAGACTCTCTGTCGACATTTGTGGTTGAGAAACAAAATTTAAAGTTAATCTTTTTGTTGTTGTTAACCGTCTTGTCCTTCCGTATTGCTCTTCTGCATAAAAAAGAAGGTCTTGCATGACATTTCTGAAGAAATATTTCATTTGAGCATATCTGCCACCATAATAGTCTTACCTTCTTTTCATTGACATATAGGACATATGACATATGATATGAGGCCTTGAAATTTCCAAACCAACACTGCTGAATAAAGATTGCTATTGCATATATTATAATAAGGCATGACCATGCTTTATATGCACTGCCTCAATAGTTTATTTCAATAAAAAGAAATTCACAAACCTGCTAATTACCTAATTTTTTTCCAAAGTAGCTATAGTATAAAATGGTTTAAAAACCCGATATCAATTTTTTTTTTTTTTTGTACAGGATCATCTGAACAAGAAAACGTTCTGTAAACTTTAAAGCTCAAAGTATATTCTGGTTTTTATATGTATGATATGGCATGCGTACAACTGGCCCCAGGCCATAGTTTCACTACAAACTACTGGATCGAGAAGCAAAAACAACAGTCAGCCATGTTGACAAGTGTTTGTTTGCGGGGGGGGGTAGGGATACCCACAACTCTACTTTAAAAGACATTTTTATCGCTCATAACTTCTGGAGAGAAATAGCGGAGCCACTGTACAAGAATATAAACTTGCTATTGCCCATGTGTTGACCGTCTGTATCACATGGAGCGTAGGCTACTTTAAAAAAGGCTATACATTCAGCTATACGCACACACTAAGCATGTACATCAAACTGAAGTATACTCTAAACCTAGTCAATTGAGTCCATCAATCCAGTACTGCACACTTCCTGTTTTAGAAACATCCTCTTCCACATAGGGATCTTCCCAGTTAAGATTGCACATTGAATTCATGGGTTTATCTTGGACAAATAAAAAGTAGCTTGCATAACTGGCTGGCCAGACTAAAGCAGTCCGGCTGTTTACTGCCCAGGGAACAGCAGGCAGAAACTGCTGCCCATTTGTGCATTTATGTAATCACCACTTCAGTTTTCTTTCTTCCGGCCCCAGAGACACACGCTTACACAATGCCTCAACACAATCCTCTTCATCCTTCTCATTCTCTCTCTTCCTGTCTTTCGAATTTGTGAACAAAATGGGCACAGGAGCTTTGATGTTAGTTGAGGGATAAGTGTAGCAACCAGAGAAACACACCCCACAGAATGGGACAGCAAAGAAAAAAACCCTCCAGGTTGCATTGATCAGCTCATGACATTTCATCAGTGAGCATTCACAAATGTAAGAGCACAACAGACGCAGGTCACATAAGCATGTATGTTTCTTGTATTTCTTGGTATTCACTTGCCTCAGGTGCATGTGCATAAACTCATCCTCATCAAAGTACACCAGGGAAAATTTCATGTTGGCTCATCAGACATGGAGAAGCTTCCACGTTATCATGTTACTCATTCATTGCCGGTTTCTATTAATCAGCATCATTGCACTGTTGCTGCCAACTCCAGAGGAAAATTGCGATTGTGTCAATTTCAGGCCTGATGTGAACATATTACCAATTCAAACTTAAAGGGACAGTTCACACACACAAATAAATAAAGATCTTTCATCATTTACTCTCCCTGATGTTATTTCAAACCTTTTTCTGCAGAACAATAAAAAAGATACTTTGAAGAATGTTGGAGTCCAAGTGACATTCATGTGTATGGACAAACACACAGACATTTTTCAAAATATCATCTTTTGTGTTCCACAGAAAAACAAGTCATACAAGTTTGGAACAATATGAGGGTGACTAAATGATGACAATTTTGATTTTTGGGTGACCTATCCCTTTAAGTAATTAAATGTCCAACTTATGAAAAGTCTGCATAATTACTTCATCATAGCATGTGATGAAATAAACAGGTTATATGAAAATGGGTTATGAATGAAGTCTGATTAATGAATGAAAAGTCAGATTTATAACAGCAGAAATTCAGTGAATTTAAATGAAAACAAATATTTAGACAAACAAAATTTAAAACAAATATTTAGCTAAAAGGTATCACATTCTGCTGTATCTATAGCAGAAAGTGATGAGTCACAAAAACTGATAAAGAGACATATATACAGGTCCATTTTTATAGTTCCCTATTACTGTACAATGTTTAACTAATATAATAAAATGAATTTTTGTGAATCCTACTAGAGCCATAAAGTACATGAAAAGATTCATTGCATTATTGTACAATAAGTTATTCACCCTTAAATACAGTGTGTGTAAAAGGTAGAGAGTAGTGTAAATATAATTTTTTAATCAATATAGACAATTATGATCAGGAAAATGAAAATTACAAGACACAAATCATGTAAAGCAACAAAAAAAATGCATAAGCCTCATTTTACATACTAGGGAAATAAACGCAGACTTCATGACTATGCCACAACATTTACATTTTTTCAGCTTTAAATTTCAAAGACTTAATTTCAATGGGAGAATCCGCTTTAAGAGCCAAGACATTTGGTAGCAGCGCAGCGAGAGATAGAAGTTTCTCAGGTGTACAGTTACACATAGAGTGTCTTCTACTTCCTGATTAAACTAATGTTACCTTGCATGGCTACAAAGTGCCTTTGATGTACAATTACGCAAATTGCAGTATGGAAACCAGAGGAGGGAGGGTGTGTTTAGTTAAAGAATAGAGCACACTATTATTTTATCAGTGAGCAGACCGTGGGCAGCATGAGCACTGCATTTGAAATACTGAGAGAGCACCCTATGCTCCTAATAATGCTAAGCAGTGGAACATGATCACACTACATCTCCATTTCATATAGAGAACATGCTAATGGGTTTAACAGGCACTAACAGAAATCTCCCATCTCTACCTTCTCCTCTGAACCGAGAGAGCAGAGAAATATGTCTGCACAAATTCAATCAATTAGTCAAATGAAAGACTTGATCTTTAACTTTAGAGGCGTCAAGATGCCATATAATCACACCTCTGCATATAATGATTTAAAAAAAAAAAGAGTAGAGATGCATTCTGAATTCTGTCTGATAGAGATAAGCCAATAATTATGGCTGATAAGCAATAAATGGTTTGTCAATGCTACAAGTGAATTTTGTCATCACAACATTATAATGTACAGCATTAAATGGATACAGCAGATAAAGATTGAAATGAGAAATGAGATTTTTTAAAGATTACATTTCTTCATACAAAGTTTACAACTGAGAGTTAGATGGAAATGGATTATAAAATTCATATTTATCCAATACAAAAAACTCTTGAATATCACACAATAACCAATACAGAAATTATATTTATAAAAATGGAGCCAATAATATAAAATGCCACAAAACGACAAACAAACAAATCAATGACTCTCTATTTCATTGTTTAAAATATTGTCATTAATTTCTAATTCAGAAATATTTTGGTGATGTAGATTTCTGAAGGATCATGTGACACTGAAGACTGGAGTAATGGCTGCTGAATTACTGTTCAGTTTTGCCATCACAGGAATAAATTACATTTTAAAATATAAATAGAAAACAGTTATTTTAATTTTTTATTTTTATTTTATGTGTTATTATTATAATTTTTTTTAATATATTTCACAATATTACTGTTCTATTGTTTTGATCAAATAAATGCAGCCTTGGTGAGTATAAGAGACTTCAGTTTTACAGTTCGAACTTTTCAACAGCAGAGTAGGATATGTATATACTGTAAGAGTCAAAGCAAATCAATTACTCAATTAATTATTTGTAATATTACATTTTAATTCAGAAAACAAAGAAAAAAAATGTGAGTATCCTGAAAAATACGGCATGATAAAACATGCTTCTAACTCACTACCTCTTGACATTCACAATTACTAAATTTGTCATGAGAGATCAATGAACAAATGAATCCCACTAACTCACCAGCCAACTAACTAACATTACAGACATTCTTAAACTGTGTTGATAAATTTAACCCTTAAAACCAAATTGACCCAACATAACAAAATCACATCCCCAGAGTCACATTTTCTATTTGAAACTGAGCCAGAATGAAAATATTTGGTGACAATGAAAGCATTGTAGAGTACTAGTTCAAATTCCGACTAAACAGTCTAAACCAGAGCAAAATCACAAGCAACAGAACAGAAGGGTTAAGGTTTTACACGTTAACCATTGGAGTCCTCCTCTCACCTACCTATATTTCATGCCAGTTCTCAAGCAGTGGTCACCAGAAGAGTGCATGTTCTGCACAGACAGTTGTCCCAGGCTGCGGGCCACCATCGCCACGGCACGGAACTTGCTTTTGGTCCCCAAACTCGGGCTGTTGGTGTTCTGCCGGTTCAGTCGATCCTCGGTGCTGCGGCTAACACCTCGGTGGTCCGTGCACACGAATGACACCTGCATGCTGACGGCGAGCTCCCGCAGACAGACTTACCACAGTGAGGATGCTGATGCTACGAAGAGAAACCAGTCCTAAAATCTCCCAGGAGGCACCAAGCTGTTACCTCAACGACTAAAGTTTCTTCTTCACAAGAACAATGAGATGAAAAGGTCACTTTTCCCAAAACCTGAAGAAAATGCCGTTAAAAAGGTAAAAATGGATGTGGCAGGTGTCAAAAAAGGTGAGTGCAACACTGTTTTAACCACAAGTGCAGTTATTGCTTTGAAGTGCTGCCAGAGTGTATCTGTCCATGTGGTGTCTGTGTGTGTAAAACGTGTTTAAATAAGTGTCTCAATGCATGGTTTGCTAGTCTCTGTGAGAGTGAATTCCTGCACTCTGGCTCCAGGGCGGCAGCAGCCTGTGAAGCGATGAACTCTGGGCACCAATCACATCAACACACAGAACAGGGGAGAAATCCCACATCCATCCACGTCACACTGCAGCACATCAAGCACACACTTATCTGCTTTTCTCTGTCTGCACTGCAAGTGAAGTTCCTTCTCTTCCCCCCACCACTTTCTTCAGTTGATTCTTGTCCGCCCAAACTGTCTATTCCTAACGTTAACTGACACTGAATTTTCATACCCCGGCTTCTGGTTTAGATCATCTTCCAGTAATGTGTGCTGAGTACATAAAACAGCATAGTATGAGGAGTGTGCAAACAAACATGAGAGAGACCGAGAGAAAGAGAGAGAGAACACTAGAGAGAAAGTGGGAAGGTCTAATCTCACGCTATGTTAGATCAGCTCGTACCTGATATTCCACACTGCCTACGCATGACAGAATGTCCAAGGACAAACACAATTCTGGCTTGAGACCGTCACATGTTAAAAGAGTTGCTAAAATTGCAGATGTAGCCTCCTCGTATTAGGCTATTTATTTCTACTTGTTCTTATATTCTCACATGAGTAGACTTTAGTGACTTCAGTGCACATGACAGCTGCAGCTCTATGGGCATAGGAATGTAGTAATGTCTATAATGCAGTCTGACCAACCATTAATATTCATGAAAATAACTGATTATGCAGAATGCAGTTTGTCCAGTAGCCTTCATTTCTGATGACTTCTCTTGCAGATGCCATACATTTCATTCAAGAATTTTATTCTCATGAACAAGTCATATTCTTGACTAAACAATGACTAACTTTTTTGGATAATATAGACTACAGACAGACGACAGACCATCCTTTTGGAATCATTTTATTACCCACTGATTACAATGCTACAAATAAAAATGCTATATTTAAGTATAGATAGATAGAAATATATACTATAGAATATATAACTATAGAATGATATATATAGAAGTACGGAATGATGTAGAACGATATGAATAGAACTGTAGAATGATTGATAGAAAGATATGTTGATATACAGATATAATGACAGATATAGATATGCACACATACATATACACAGTATACATGTATATGTATACATTATGTATGTAGAAAAACAGACAGATATATATATATATATATATATATATAAATAAGAGAGAGAGAGAGAGAGAGAGAGAACAAATAGAACAATAGAACGATAGAAAAATGAAATGATAGATAGAATCATCAAGAGAGAGACAGACGGATAGACAGCTAGATAGATAGAACAATAGAACGAACAAACAATAGAACAAACACAAGAACGATAGAAAGAACAATAGACAGATCAAATCATTGAACGATAGACAGACAGACAGAATGAATGATAGGACGGACGATAGACAGATATATATATATAAATAGAATAACAGAAAGATAGATCGATCGATAGAACGATAGATAGATAAAATGATAGATCGATCGATAGATAGATAGAATCATCAAACTACAGACTGACACTGCATATGAAACCCATTGATGTTTATTAATTACGAAAACTATAGAGGAGAGTGTCTTTTAAATGTTGCATGACACTAGTAGCAGGAGGACAAAATTAAAATTAGCAAAAGTAAAAATTATTGCCTGGGATTTTGCCATAGTTGAACAAATTAAATTTCTGCATAACTCTACAAAGTATTTGCAGAAAAATGCAAATCATAAGACACAGCTGTAAGTCAGATATCAGAGGGTAAACCAAAGAATAGCACAAAGTACAATTCTGTAGTCTAAGCTAACAGTCGTGGTCCTTAGCGTGATTGCGTGCGTGTCTTTGAACGCGCGTACGAGTGAACGTCCCACAGACCATAAACAGTGAGATGAGCTCTCTTATAATCTGACACACAAATGACACATGCTATTCCCGCATCTATAGCACATTACTGAGCCTAAGGCATGCTGCCTAAAGGATCTCATGAAACCACTGAGTGACGGAGCGACTACCCGGTTTTCATGCACTCGGGATTAGAGGAATGTGTGTCATCCCACCTCTAGATGAAAGGAAGTAGACAGATGGCTTAAGTGTACAGAGCTTCCTGAATGGCACTTTGACATTCGCTAGCCTCAGGACAAAGACTCTGCCAGCAGGCTTGAGCGAAGCAGCGGTCCATTTATATCAGACAGGATACTGAACTCTGACATCTTTCATCATGCTGTATCTAGAGACAGTGAACTGACAGGAAATTAAGGCTTGAGATGAGATAAGAAACTCTGTGTCTTTAGATATGTTAGCTTCACCCGCTGGCAAACCAGAGTCTGCAACTGCACATGAAGCTGTTAGATCCAGAATCACAGGAACATGCTAACATGATACACTGAAATATTGTGAAAATATTAATGGCAATGTTAGCCTAAGCTGACATGGCCTATAGAGCACACATAAATAAAGACCAACATTTTTTATATATAATGCTAAAAGAAAGACTGCAATACTTGCGCTGAAGAGATGGATTATGTATTCGACTCATAGCACAACATCAACACAAACAGAGAAGCATCTGAGGTGAACGAATAGCTGTAATGCAATCAGAGCTCATGAGTTGGTGGCTCTTCAATGGGGTTCTTCATAGTGTTGATATTGTCAATGAAAATGTTTGGTAGTTGCGTAGACTGTCAATGGAGGGACAGAAAACTCACTGATTTCATTAAAAATACCTCCACTTGTGTTCTGAAGTTGAATGAGTCTTATGGGTTTGGAACGACATGAGGGCGAGGAAACTATGACAGAATTTTCATTTTTTAGCGAACTAACCATTTAATATTTATATAATTTTTAAAAACATAAAATGTTTTGAATATTGGGTTCAATTTCACATTTTCTTGTCAAATATTTTTTTAACTGTAAAAATGAACACTAGCACACTACACCACTACTGCTCTGGGCATATACTGAATGATGCTACTGTTCCCTAAAAAAAACAATGTTAAGCTCTAAGGTGTTCCAGGAGTGCTGCAATGTGATCTTCCTGGAAAAGAGTCCGCTTACTGTGAATAAACAAGGGGGTAAGAACAATGTTACAGTTTATCATGGTCACGAATGTATTTGTGTCATTGTGTCCCTGTGCAGGGATTAACCCTGAAGTTACAAGTTGTACACATAACAGGCCACTGCAATCCTCACGAGCACCTGTTAGCCTCCTGCCAGTCCGATACACCATTGTAAATCAAATCTGTTGTCACTGCTAGTAGTTTTCAGTGTTAGATTTACAGATGAGTTTTAAATATCACTGCAGCTGGGTGCACAAGCAGTAATTGAATTATCATTACTGAATGGAAACCAGAGCTGCAGCCTATTATGTGTCAAAAGGTTGAGTATGTGGCTGTAGTGTTACAGCAGGAGAGATGTGACCTTTCTAAGGAGAGAGATGGGATGTGTAAAGTGTACTTAAGAAAGAAAGAGAAGGTATGTTTGGCTCTGTGTTATGGGTGCTTGTTTTAGTAGGGGCATTTGCATTGCCTAGAAAGGCGGACAGTCTGGAGGCGAGTCATGACCCAAAACCCTCTAAAAATTACAGATGGAGAAAAAAATATTAGAGATAAAACATAAATAGGCTTTCTTCACTAAATGTAGTGCTTTCACACTAAAAACCTTGGCACAAGCATGAGAAATTAGATGAAAGACTGCATAGTAACTAAGTATAAACAGTGTGAACAGAAAATGACTTCATCGTGAAACATGAAAAAAATGGTGAGATTCTCCTTCACTGTCATTTGGGAGTTTGGCTGGGGTCATAGGTCTCTGAAAGCAATAATCTCCCATTCTTCGTTTGATTTAACCTTCTGGCACTTCAAACATCTCTACTCCATTTAAACTGTCAAGCTCTCCCTCCTTTTTCCTTTGATTAGAAGCCTAACTCCACACTTATCCACAGTCAATTAAGCTCTGGAAAATCCTCCAGAGCCGTTCAATCATCTCCCACCTCACAGCAGAGCTCAGTCTCTCCACAGTGAGCTTCACCGCAGGGCTTCTCATCAGAAGTACACGCATACACACAAACATTATTTCTCAGAGCACAAACAACTCTAGCATTCACATTAGATTCACAACTTTGTGGATTAAACGAGTAGTTAAACCAAAAAAACAACAAAACTTTATTAGTATTTACTCATGTTGTTCCAACCAAAAAATAGGAGCGATTATTCAGTGATGGCTGACCATAAACTGTAGACTGACAATTTTAAGCGTAAGCACACTATTCACACTACTTAAAATGGCATAGAATAGTGCACAAGTATGCAAATAGGATGCATCTATGGTGTACGATATAGTCTCCGGACTCACAACGTCCTGGACACCAATATTTTAACGATTCCGAAAGATGAATCACTGTCTGGACAACTGATATTTCGCTATGGACAACGGTTAGGCTCATGATTCTATATAGGCTAAGTAATATGCCAATCATATGTCTTCAGAAGAGTTAGAATCTGCTTGTTAAGTGTTTCTGGGTCCAAGTGCTCCATCAGATCCTAAAAGCAAACAACAAACTGTGCTAATATACGCTATATTATGAGCACTTGTTGTTTGCTTTTGGGATAAGCTAGCGGCATACTAACTTAATGCTTTTTGGTCTTTGTATGTGAAGATCTGCGCAAGAATTGCTAAAATAAATCTAATTTTGTGCTTCACAGTATAGGTGTTTATAACCATAAAATATACACTGAACAAAATTATAAACGCAAAACTTTTGTTTTTGCCCCTATTCTATGTACACAAAAAGCCTTCTCTCAAATATTTTCACAAATCTGTCAAAATCTGTGTTAGTGAGCACTTTTCCAATGCCATATCAAGACGCTGATTAGACAGTATGATTATTGCACAGGTGTGCCTTAGGCTGGCCACAATAAAAGGCCACTCTAAAATGTGCAGTTTTATCACACAGCACAATGCCACAGATGTTGCAAGTTTTTATGGAGCATGCAATTGGCATGCTGACTGCAGGAATGTCCACCAGACCTGTTGCCGATGAATTGAATGTTCAGTTCTCTACTATAAGCCGTCTCCAAAGGCGTTTCAGAGAATTTGGCAGTACATCCAACCGGCCTCACACCCTCAGAACACGTGTAACCACACCAGCCCAGGACCTCCACATCCAGCATCTTCACCTCCAAGATCGTCTGAGACCAGCCACCCGGACAGCTGCTGCAACAATCAGTTTGCATAACCAAAGAATTTCTGCACAAATTGTCAGAAACCATCTCAAGGAAGCTCGTCTGCATGCTCGTCGTCCTAATCAGGGTCTCGACCTGACTGCAGTTCGTCGTCGTAACCGACTTGAGTGGGCAAATGCTCACATTCGATGGTAGGGCTGGGTAAAAATATCGATTCATCAATGCATTGCAATTATTTGTTTCTCAATTCAATATCGATTCATCAAATCCTATGAATCGATTCAGCCCACCAGCCAGTGGCGGCGCTGTGGGCAACACTCTAGTGAGAGCGTTCAGCATTGTACAAGCTTTTACTGTCAATGTGTACAATACGCGCTTTACCAAAACAGCAAGATGACCCACAGTAGCTGCACTCCGTTCAAGCCTGCACCACCAACCAGGGACGTCGTTAGGCCTATTTTAGGGGGGCTGAAGCTACCCCAAAATGTTCCTAAGCCCCCCTAAATGATAATAAGAACAACAATAAGTCTCAAGGAGTCTCCCGCATATTGATAGCGGCTCCCTGATGTCGGCAAATTAGTTAAAATCTCCCGGAATCTACAGCTCACGAGCTCCAAACCGCGTACGTAGCGCGTGCACAGCAGAGAGGGAGAGAGAGAGTCCTAGCGTGTGTGTTTAAATGTGCGTGCGTGTGCCTCACGAAGCGCAATCTTTTTTATGAGTAGGCACATTTTGTGCTTCTGTTTACATTTCTTTTATAACTTGAATATATAGGAAGACAGAAATATACTTTCTACTAACAGTTTCATGCACTTTAGAGGTGTTAATAAAGCACCTGTTTGTTACAGTTGTGGTTTGTATCCAACACATTTACAATATTGTACAGTTTGTTCTGCTAAATAAACCATGACAGCTGGTGGTCAATTTGTTCTTAAACATTGGTAATACTGCACACATTATTTAAAAATATACTCAGGTACTTATTTACTTGTGTATTTACTTATTATTGAATCGATATCGAAGCTAATAAATCAATATCGAATTGAATTGAAATCAATATCGAATTGAATCGGAATCGAAGCCTCAAGAATCAAAATCGAATCGAATTGTGAAATTCCTAACAATACCCAGCCCTATTCGATGGCGTCTTGGAGAGGTGTTCTCTTCACGGATGAATCCCGGTTTTCACTGTACAGGGCAGATGTCAGACAGCGTGTATGACGTCGTGTGGTGAGCGGTTTGCTGATGTCAACGTTGTGGATCATGGTGTCCCACGGTGGCGGTGGGGTTGTGGTATGGGCAGGCGTATGTTATGGACTACGAACACAGGAGCATTTTATTGATGGCATTTTGAATGCACAGAGATACCGTGACGAGATCCTAAGGCCCATTGTTGTGCCATTCATCCACGACCATCACCTCATTGTTGCAGCATGATAATGCACGGCCCCATGTTGCAAGGTTCTGTACACAATTCCTGGAAGCCGAAAACAAACATCCTAGTTCTTGCATGGCCAGCATACTCACCGAACATGTCACCCATTGAGCATGTTTGGGATGCTCTGGATGGGCGTAAACGACAACGTGTTCCAGGTCCTGCCATGATCCAGCAACTTCTCACTGCCATTGAAGAGGAGTGGACCAACATTCCACAGGCCACAATCAACAACCTGATCAACTTTGCGAAAGAGATGTGTTGCACTGCGTGAGGCAAATGGGGATCACACAAGATAATTACTGGTTTTCGGACAAGTGGGGGGAAAAACAAAAGTGTTGCGTTTATTATTTTGTTCAGTATATATATATATATTTGGATGAGCTACCTGTCCCTTAGCACAATCAGTGATAAATGTGTCTTCAGATCAGTTAAGAGGTTCATAGAGTACACAAAACCTTTACCAGCTCTTTGTAAGACAGAATTTATGAGTGCCTGCACATTATTGTGGCAGTTAAATGGATAGTTCAACCAAAAATGAACATTCTGTCATAATATACTCACCCTAATGGTGTTCCAAACCTATATCAGTTTCTTTGTTCTGTTGAACACAAAATAAGCTTTTTTAAATAATGTTGGTAACCAGTCAGTTGTGTTGGTAGCCATTGACTTCCATAGTATTTTACCCAGCCATTATGGAAGTTAATGGCTACTGTGTCCACTGTTTGGTTACCAAATGAGTATATGTTGACAGAATTTTCATTTTTGTGCGAACTATCCCTATAATGCTTTGAATTACCCAGGAGCTGAGAGCTCTCAAGCCCTGAGAACAGGAGAATAGAACAAATGAGCGCGCCAACTCATTCTGCTTAAGGCTTCTCAGCGGGAATCAACCGAGAACTTTATCAGATCAGTGGTGATGACTCAAACACACAGAAAAATGTTTTTATGTGCTCAAATTAACAGAGATCACATAAAATATTAATACTTTTAAAACAAACCAATGAAAGCAAAAAGGCACCTAAAAATCACTCTCCTTTATACAGTCATATAAATTGTAACCTTAAATCTTTAAATTGATTTAAAAAAAGTTCCTGTACATACAGTATAATGCGTCAACTTCTTTTAAAATGAGGAAAACAAGGATGTATTCATAAAGTCGCTTCTCATGCATATTTAAAACTTGTTCTGTCAGAGCCCTGGAGGTTACTGTAAAAGACTTAACATATCCTAAAGCTCTGCAATCCTGATGACATTAAAAATAATTAAGTGCACACACAAACACGCACAGGCTTCTCAGAAAATGTGCCTGCCAATATAGTGCGCAACTCAGTACGAAATCCATAAAGAAATATATTTAATATAAGCTGTCTTTTTACATAAGCTACATCTCATTAGACAGTAACATCCCCACTACTCACTAAGATGAAGACTTCTAATGCAAAATCGAACTCTGTGTAGCAGAGAGATGCTTTGCCTCTCAATGTCAACCGTGTGGCTACATACTAGAGCTGTCATGAGCGTTTCAGAGATTATAGGTGGAACAAACTTATTTATTTGAGTCACGTGGACTGACAAGCGTAGAAAAGGGGAAAATGTAAATCCCACTTGATTTTATAAAAAAGTAGTATTTGATGTGTGAGAGCCTGAGCAGGTAATAACACAGTCACACCAGGTGGACAGCATTGCAATTACTGCAGCAAAACACTGATAGCAATTACAGCTACACACAGAACCAGCTGCTGCAATTCAGTGGTGCTGAGCTGGCCTGCAAAGCAAGGAAAATGAAGAGTGTAATGATCAACAGATTAAAATGATCATGTTGCAGAAAACTGCAGTTCCATAAGCTTTTTTCCCAATAATGATGCACACAAAAGCGCAATCACAGCTCCTTAGGAATAAATAGGTGTGCAGACGTTGTGAATCTGTCCTGGTTCAATAGTCTTTACATACAAGTACTGTATATGTTCAGATGGTGCATTAAGAGAGGTGTAAAAGTCAGAGCATATTGAAAATATCAATTTTATTATGTGAAACAGTGGTTCTTAACTTATTTTACTTTAAGGCCCCCCTTTGTCCATTCTGTGCAAGAAGTTTCAATGTAAATACGGGAAAAATTATATGAGTATAAAAACAAATGAGTATAAATTATTTATATTATGAGGATAAAAACAAAACAGAAATTTTGTAATGCCTAATTTTTACAAAATAAAAGTAATACATTTTTCATTGTTTCGTATGTGAAAGTCTTTATGTATTTATTTATTTAGCAAACGTCACCTTAACAGTTTTTTTTTTATTTTTTATAAATTTGATAATAGTAAGATAGAAGCATTTTGATTAGTGATGGCAGATTTTTCGACCATACTGTATTTATAGAGAGGCAAACTTCTGAAAGACCAATTCCCGACATTTAGGGAAAGATTGCTAGGATCTGCACAAACTCAACCCCACAAAAGTTCTATTATAGTTATAAGGATGAAATGCTGGGTCTCCCGTTTCAAGCTTATGCTGCATGAGCAGCTTAATTCACTGCTACAGCGCCTGCGGTTCTCACAGATTGCTCCATCGCTCCATCTTCCAGACGCTCTCAAAAAAAGCTAACTGCACTTTCTTTAAATTTGAATTCATACAGCCTGGCCTTTTACTGGGCAAAGCTGGAGGGGACAGCCAGTCAAACAGAGTATATAATATAATAGATCAATGTTTAGATATGAGGTATGGGTAACATCTACAGTGTTATTAAAGATGTAATTACAACAATTTATGACAGAATACATAATTACATTTTTGAATATATTGATATAATTTTTTCAATATAAGTAAATACATGTATGTACACAATAAGTGAAAATGGTTAATTTAAAATCTTAGTGCATAGTAGTTAGACACTTCATATAAAGTAGACATATCAAATATAAAGTAGACATATCACTCTTCATATCAAATGCAGAGTGTTTTATGCAGAAAACACTTTTCAAAAAGCTTTAAAAGAATAAAACAGTGCCTTAAAAAAGGGAAATAAATAAATAAACGACCTTAATAAGAATCCATGCTTCACCTTCAACAGACAGGAGATATCAATTGAAGACAAAAGCTAACTTTCATATAAAGGGAAGACTAAATGTGATGGCATCCATTCTATTCATGCAGTTTTATAGCACCGTCTAATCTAGGCCCAGTGAACCTGGTCTAATGGGTCTGTCTTTATCTCAGTATCGGCCTGCAGAAAGCCCTTTTTCCAGAATATGATTATCCCAATTAGTCTGAGATTTTGCCAGACTGCAGGATGTGTTAATGCATTTATTCTCCTCTACTATTGCTTCTTTCTTCCCCTCTACTATTGCTTCTTTCTTCCATTGAAGTATAAGATGCTTTTTGGATCATTCTCAAATGTGGTTAATGCAGCTCGAGTGCTGCTGCATTAAAACAAGAGAGAACATAAATAAAATGACACGAAATTCATGTTAATATCAACCCTTGCTGTGTATGTATATGTACATGTATTTATGTATAACCCAGGCTACATTATATAAGTGCATGTTTAATCCAGAGTACATTCCCTAAGGGGAAATGCCACACAAAAAATAAAAGGGAAACACAGAAGGAAAAACAAAGAGACAGAATGAGCGGTGGCCTTTAATTGAAGAGGAAGTAGAGCAGAAAAGAGGCCTATTGCCTCATTAGTTCTGCAGGACAGAGATAGAGAGACAGGGGCTTCAACTCCCTCCTGATCTGCACTTAATTAGATATGAATTATTACTCTTGTATGGTTAAAAGATTACATTCAAGTCCAGGAGTCTTGGGATGACCGCTAAATTGCATTGTGCTATCTGACTACAGTGGGATTCTGGGACAAAGAGTTAATCACGGCAGGACAGAATGTCTTAAATCCATAAAAATGTCATCTCAGTAAGGGTTATAAATAAGTTATTTTATGAAAATTGAACTTGACAAATGTACTCACTAGTCCTGTATTTGACAGACACAGACATGCCGTAGCAGCACGTGTGATGTCAAGATGATGTGCGATTTCTGCCATCTGGTGGACGCAACTGGCACTGCTTGTAGAAAACTAAACTATCCGGACCCAAAATGCACATTTTCCCCATTTGCAGTGGTTTAAAAGAAGCCGTATCAGGGCTCTCAAGTCTCACGCATTGGGCGTGAGACACACGCATTTCAACCCGTTCACACGCTCACATGCCACACCTTGTATTTCTCACGCTGAGGAGTAAGGGAACTTGTCCCGCTATACAATTAATGGACGAGGCGCAGGCAAACGGAGGGAAGTTTCTGCCGAGTTCATAGCATCTTTCTCGAGTTATACAGAGTTAAATCCTAGCTACCAGCCAATCAGAAATTAGAATTAGTTGTTTCCGGGTAAATTATGTGTTCCCGCTGCAAGCACGTTCGTTACTAGACAACACGCGCACACACGGAGTGGAAGTTGAAAGAGCACGATCTGATGAATGCGGTTTGCGGACATCATTTTTTTAAAAAAATTTTTTAGCATTTTGATTTTACGATTCCTGGACGATATCTCTTGCCTGTGATCAAAGACAGTGGGAGCTGATGTTGAGGAGTATAGCCAAATTCGTGTAAAAATATTTTTGATTGCAAAAACTGCTTTTAAAGGGGTCATCGGATGCAAAATACACTTTTATATGGTATTTGCAAATAAATGTGTCTTTGCAGTGTGTGGACACAATCACCATGCAATGAAAGAAATCCATTCACTTTTTTTTAATCCTCAAAAAGCCAAAAAAGTTGTTGCTCATTATCATTTAAAGAGACATGCACCGAAACGGGTCACTGTGAACAGAGCTGTTTTTGAAGAGGTAAAAAGGGTGTTGTTTTACACAACCATTGAGAAATTTTAACCAAAGTATGTTTCAAACTTTACATGAATACCCAAAAGAATCATACCAACTTGTGGAAAATGGGCATCCGATGACCCCTGTAAAGGTGACCGGTTTGGGTCTTGACATACATGCTCAGGGCAAGTTGTTATGACACAATGTTATGTACATTGAGCACTGATGTTCAGTTGGCTTGTTTGGGATCAAATATATTTTTATTTGTCAATAAATTTGTATTTTTTAAATATAACTATTTATTTTATTTGGATGAATTTGTCTTTTTATCAGATTTAACAATTGTTATAATTTCCATTTGTGCTGGTCAATTATGAACAATAGGCAAAATTGAACTGCTAGCAAAAATTGAAGCGAATTTGGTTGGGTCGAGGGACCGCTGCTGCAAATATTTGGGTGGCTCCTCCCCTAAATCTCACTCTAAACTTTTGATAAAACTTGAGAGCCCTGCCGTATATTCTATCCAAATAACATTCAGCAAGGAACAAACTAAATCACACATTTTTTTAAGTAAAATATGATAATTGCTAGTAAAGGGCTTGGGATCGTTTAGACATGACAACACAGAGACTATGTTAATACACAGGCAAATAGGACGGTAAAGGAAGTTGATGATGATGGATTTAGTTATTAAATAGACCAATATAGATGAGTGACCTGAGAGCATGTGGGAGGTAGAAAAATAGACAACTGCTTTCAACAATTCAGCAACAACATGCCAGCCTAAGAATATCAACAGTATTATGAAATAAGATGTCAGCCCTGTAAACGGTGGACATTTTAGTAGGAAGATCATTTGTATTTCTCACTTGTCAAACTATTTGCTCATGATGTGGCATGTGACTAAAAACAGCACGGATTGTGTTAAATGTTACCTTTGCTTTGCCATTTGCATTTTTAAAGCCATTGCCAATGGTTGCCAATTATCCTCTGTAATATAATCATCTGTGCGATGATCCGTCTCTCACACATGTGAACAATCTTTAACCCAAAAGGGAAGAAGACACAGACAGCTGACATTCTACACCCCCTTTATCAAAACATCAACTGTCCCTGATCACAAGTACACACACGTCCTGCCTCTCAAATTTCAAAACCATCCACAAACATCACTGGAAAACACCACAACATCAAATTTACAGGTAAATTAATAATGATTCATGATTGCAGTGTTAACACTTCACAATAAGATTCGATTCATTAACATTAATGGATACATTATGCAATGCAACAGGTATTATTAACTAACATGTACAGCATTTATTTAAGTTTGATCATTTTTATATTTGTAAAATTTTATAAAAAATAATCTATACAATTTTAATATGTATTATGATGCATTCATGTATTATATTATAAACACTGAACAACTTTATTATTAACATTAACAAAGATTTATAAATGCTGTAAAACATTTGACATTGCTTGCAATCAAAACATTGATTGCTCATTTTTAGCTCACGTTAACCATGCATTAACTACTGTAATGTTAATAAATGAACCCCTAACACAGAGTGTTACCAATAACCATAACCAAGATTAATAAATAATGTTGTAAAAATGGTTAGTTCTTTATTCCGAAGATGAATTACCTTATGTTAACGAATTGAACCTTAAAGTCCTCCCACTGCAGCATTAAAACAAGTATGACTATCAATGCGTCACTTACAAAAACACTTTATACTTTAACCTTTAACCATTTAGACCAAGTATCATTTTTGATTGATATATTAATGTCTGATCTGTTGTTGAAGGGACAGTCATGTGAAAAAGACCCAAGCAGCATACCAGCAGGCCACCAGTGCCCTCCCAATGGCTTATAAAAGCAAAGCACTTAAATCCAAGTCACACAGCTGGTGCAGACCCTACTTCAGTCTCTGCTTAACACTTGCTATTCTCTTCGGTGACTTAGATACACACAACACAGGTCACAACAGACTCCATTACACCTCCTAAGTGACAACCAATAGACTAATAGGCCAAGAGGTACTGGCCTTGTTTCACAGACAGGGCTTAGACTAAGCAAGGATTAGGCCTTAGTTCAATTAGGACATTTAAGTAGCTTTTATAAACGTGCCTTAGAAAAAAAAACATTACTGGTGTGCATCTCGAGACAAAACAATGGCACTGACATATTTTAAGATATATCAGTGCAAATTGCTTTCAATTAAAACAGCTCAAACATGCATTTTAGTCTGGGACTAGGCTTAAGCCTTGCCTGTGAAACTGGGGGACTATGTATGCAGTAAGATAACCATGAAGATTGGTGGCAAAATGATGACCAGTTGTAATTGTTAACTAAAACGGTAACACATAACGTTATTGTAAATATAATGCTACTGTTAAATTTAAATGCATTAGATAACATGGACTAAAAATGAAAATTTACTGATACATTATTCAAATTAAAAGATGTATCTATTAATATTATTTAATGAACCTGAGCTAACATCAACTAACAATGAACAGTTGTATTTTTCTTTACTAACAATAAAGGTGCTCTAAGCGATGTCGGGTGACGTCACTTCTTGTTGACATATAAGTATTGTCAAACAAACCGGAGGCTAGCTAGACCCTCCCTCCTCCTCATCCGTGCACTAACCCCCCAAATCCTTCTTGTCAGTTATTGGCTGGTACAGTTTGTTATGTTTCGTGGTGCGGGTTAGCCCAGTTTGTTTTTGTTGTTGTTCGTGGAGCCTGGGGTGTCTGCAGAGACCGCGTTTTTTTACAGTGTGTTCAGGGACAGGCAGCTAGCGGATAGTGAGGAGATGTTTGCTGTATGTGACAAAAATGTTTTGGCCTAAAAAACGTGTGACATCGCTTAGAGCACCTTTAACAAAGATTAATAAATACTGTAACAAACATACTGCTCATAGCTAACGTTAGATAATGCATTAACGAATGTAAATTATTCGGACATTGCGAAGTGTTACCACTAAAACTATTATAAATTAATTCTCAGCATTTACAAAAGCTGAAATAAAATAATATAAATATTAGCTGAAAAACTTGAACAAGTTATTTGACAAGGCAACATAAAAACCGTTGGGGGGGGGGGGGGGCACGTAAGCACGTAAACTGACTGAAAAATAAAAGCTAATTAAAAATACTATTAAGTACTATTATAGTGTATAAAAGATACTAAAATAACACTGGTTGAAACACCAATAACTTATCAATGAAGAAAGCATATCTTTTTAAGTAATTATCAACCCTGATTAATTTGGGAGGCACAATTTTAACCAGCATCAATCAGAGCTAATCATCATTTGTGAAGCTAATCCCAAACTACAACGCAAGACTTGCACCCTCTCTGGCCCTTACCTGTACCTCATGCCAGTCTGGAAGGAGATTGACTCCTGTAGCGACACTCCATTGGTCCTCAGAAAGTCCTCCAGGTTTTTGAGCTGGGCGGCCGCCCGCACCTCTCGCAGACTCCTAATCTCACCCAGTTCCCCCCCACCTTGCCGCAAAGGGTACAGGCCCTGGTCAGACAGGTAGCGGTCGATGTCGCTCCGCATGCTTTCACTGAAAGACAGGGACAGCATCTTGCTGCTGCTAATGCTGCTGCTCCTCCGCACGCTGTTCCCCGGCGGTCCATTCTTGGGGATCTGCAGGGGTTCGGAGGGGACACTGTGTTGGCGACTGAGGCGGCTGCCGGAGTGCCCGACCCGCAACTCAGTCAGACTGCTTCTGTGAGTGCCAAACATGCCCTGCGTCCAGGTAACAGGGTCTCACAGACACAGGATTGAAGCAAGTGGCATGACAGAGACCAGCAGACTGTTGCAGGTCAGAGCCTTCTCTTTAAATAGCGCCCGCCGCCCATGGCAATCAACACCGTACTCAAAAGTCCATGCACTGCATTCAGAGGTCACCCTCCCGGGCCCCTCTTCCCCTGTGGGACTCAAATATGATGACAAATTTAAACCGGCCGATCTTCGTACAATAATTCAGGTGCTCACAAATTGGTACTTTAACTCTTCCATACATGCGTGATCAAGCAACAGATATGAGTGGACATTCAGGCATGCGTGAAGAATGTTTGCGTGAGGCCTGTCGCAGGTGCTATAGAGAACCCGAATGCCAAATCTATCCAGCATCCAGTCTGTTAAATCTGCCTCCTAACGTATGACAGTCAAAAAATAGACTGGCACTGACTCAAACAAAGGCCAGAATCTTAAAAGCATACATGATGTACTTTCCTCTTGTAGTAAAGACAGCACAAACAGAGGCCTGAATATCAAATGCATCAACTTTTGGCACTTTTATGACCCTGGGGTTTATTTTTTTTATTTTTTTTTTTTGCTTTATCAAGATCACATTAAAATGATCATGCCTTAATCGCTTACTTTTTTTATTTACAGATTTTATTTCTTTAGAATTTCTTTAAAACTTAAACTCTGCCATAAAAATATAAATGATTATATATGCTCGATCTATTTTAATATTTATTGTTTGAAAATAATTCATACCAATTTTTAAAAAGTTGAAAATAAATCATTTTAATTGTATTGCTGGCTTTCTGCTGTAGTGTCATTTCCACCACACAGAACAATTTTTGCTTCCATAAATGTAGTAACGTTACTAGTGTACCAAAGACTAGTGTATTGGTGAGAGCATGATTGTGAGAAGACCAAAAAAACGAAACAAAATTCGGTACATTAAAAATGTCAAAGTTATAAAAATAATTTTCTGTCAAACTGTAGTTAGCAAATTTTTCAAACACTTTTCAAAAAGTGTGAAAATATATTTATTTCATTTTGTGTATTTACCCTTTGACTGTCACCCACCCCTTTTTTCGCATAGACATAAAAATCACTATCCAAACTTAAATGGTTGTAATTCAAGAGTGCTTTGGAATATAGACCTTGTTTTAAAGAAGACATTTTCCAGATTATTGTAGAAGTGTAGAAATTATTAAAAATGAAACAGAAATAAAGTTATACAAGTTTGAGTTTATGAACATGTGCAATGTAAAATTATAATTATTAATAATTTATATTATATATATATATATATATATATATATATATATTTTTTTTTTTTTTTTTTTTTTTTTTTTTTACTCTAAAACTGCAAGAAAATGAAAGCCAAAAATCTGAACAAGTTGTGTTCCAAATTTTAGGTTGATATCTCAAAAAATGAGCTTTCAGTAAGATTTTATTCAGGCGCAGTATCAAACTTTTTCACTAGGTGAACACCAGACTCCATTACTGCCTATTTAAGGGCGCCTCCATTTTCATATATGTTTTGAGTTATCTGAACCATGCATTTCCATAATTTTCATACAATTTATGAAGTAGACATCCTATTCAGTGATCTGAACCATGCATTTCCATAATTTTCATACAATTTATGAAGTAGACATCCTATTCAGAAGTAGTATGGGTGGCTTGGCAGTATTTGATTTGAATTCAAGCTCTAATAAATGCATAAAAAGACCACATGTGCGTTATAGCTCGAACAATTCGAGAATCCATAATATTTTTCTTTATATTTAAAACATTTTCAGACCTTGTTTTCTCATAAAATGGAATTGGTGTTATCTTTTGAACTCTTGGCATGAAAACAAACTGAGTTTTCTACCAATCTTTCGTGATTTTTCATGTTTATTGCTATTTCAAAATAAAGGCCTAAATATTCCTAATGAATATGAAATATTCTTGTTCAATTCTTGCAAATTGATAAATTACTGCTCCACTGTAATTTATTTTAGACAACAGCCACCTAATATGAAAACTAGAGATTTTAAGGTTTCAAATGATATATAGTTTGTCAATATTACTTTAGGTTTTTACTAAGATATTATTGTTTTAAATATATCATGGCAAACGTCCCACCTGTTTTAATTATAATTCTATCTATGAAATTAGCTTTAACAAGAAAAAAGCAGTCCGACAGAATGATGTTAAACATTATGTAATTGTTGGAAATGACAATGGTGAAAAAAAAAAAAAAAAAAAATCTCAGAAAAAAAAAAGTCTCATTGTTCGCTGACAAATGTAATAATCTAGAGAGTGCGTTAAAATTGTATTTTAAGATATTTAAAAGTCTCATTGTTCGCTGACAAATGTAATAATCTAGAGAGTGCGTTAAAATTGTATTTTAAGAGATTTAAAATCCATAGGGTCAAAAGTACCAATAGTAGAGGAAACGTCTCGGTTACATATGGTAACCCTCGTTCCTTGAGGGAGGGAACGGAGACGTAGGTCATGACTGACCAATAGGAATCTCGCTAGAGAGGCCAATCTACTTCGAGTGAAACTAAAACAAGCCAATACACATTGGCGTGCAATCATTTGCAACAGCTGTGCAGCCTCGCAGCGCGGGTATTTAACAAGCAGCTGGTGCGATTGCACACTAGTTTTTTGCTGAGGAGCCAAGCCTGAAAAAGCTGGGCGGCAGATGTGGCGACGGGACCTACGTCTCCGTTCCCTCCCTCAGGGAACGAGGGTTACCATATGTAACCGAGACGTTCCCTATCGGTCAGTCACTACAACGTAGGTCATGACTGACCAATAGGAATCCCTACCAAAGCGCCACAGCTGCTGCACCCCATCCAGCGCCCCCATGCAAGCCTCTACACCTTCTTGCCTGGAAGGACGATAGACGGAGGCTTAGACAGAGTGAGTCTGACACTGTTGTTCCGTGATAACCCATACAGTGAGATATTGGATAACACTGGGAAAGCGTGCCCTTTCTGTTTAGGCTGTACTGCATATGAAATAATGGGTGACTTAGCCCAAGGAAAAGACACGGGCTTCCGATAGGAGCAGCCGTGGAATATACACATATGGGATCCCCGTAGGGTCACACATATGGAACCCAGCCCAGATCCGGTTCTCAAGGATTCAGCGGATAAGGGCCTGGCACCGGACACTCCGCCAAGTCCGGGCCGAGGGGTTATGGAGGACTCGACAGGTTTTACTCTGGATCAATAAGGGTGCACAGTAGGGTGCAGCAAGCCGACAGAGCCAGACCTCTCAGTGCTTCTACCCGTCTAGGGTGAGAACACAGGAGGAGACCGGCTCTACGCGTAGGCTATAGTATCTAGCGAACGTGTTAGGTGTCGCCCAGCCCGCAGCTCTACAGATATCTGTTAGCGAGGAGCCACGTGCCAGTGCCCAGGAGGATGCAACGCCTCTCGTGGAGTGTGCATGCAACCTGAGCGGGCAGGGCACGCCTTGTGCTTGGTAAGCCAAGGCGATGGCATCCACTATCCAGTGGGCAATCCTCTGCTTGGAGACAGCCTTTCCCTTCTGCTGGCCTTCGTAACAGACAAAGAGCTGGTCTGAGGTCCTGACGCTTCGAGTTCTGTCCACATACATACGTAGAGCGTGAACGGGACAGAGCAAAGCCAGGGCTGGGTCTGCCTCCTCCAAAGGCAGCGCTTGCAGGTTCACTACCTGGTCGTCGACCGAAAATGCGTGCAGGTCTCCTACCCTCTTGACAGAGGCCAGTGCAACCAGCAGCAAAGTCTTCATGGAAAGAAGCTTTAAGTCTACTGACTGCAGAGGCTCAAAGGGAACATCCTGAAGTGCTCGAAGCACCAGGGAAAGATCCCAAGAGGGTATGGAGGGGGGTCGAGGAGGATTTATTCGTCTCGCCCCCCTAAGAAACCTGACGACCAGGTCATGCTTTCCAACTGCTTTGCCATCTATGTGGTCGTGATAAGCTGAAATAGCGGCAGCATGTACTTTGAGGGTGGAGGGAGACAGTCTACGCTCCAACCCCTGCTGCAAGAAGGAAAGCACAGACCCTATCGGACATCTTCGGGGGTCTTCTCGGCGAGAAGAACACCACTCGACGAACAGGTTCCACTTCAGGGCGTAAACACGTCTTGTGGACCGCGCCCGTGCTGAAGTGATGGTGTTAAGTACCTCAGGGGGTAAGTCACCAAAACCTCCGCGTCCCGTCCAGGGACCAGACATGGAGTTTCCAGAGGTCTGGACGCGGGTGCTATAGGGTGCCCCGTCTCTGAGTCAGAAGGTCCTTCCTCAGAGGAATGGGCCAGGGAGGGACTGTCACAAGGAGCATGAGTTCTGGGAACCAAGTCCGGGTGGGCCAATAGGGAGCCACCAGAAGGACCTGCTCCTCGTCCTCCCTGACTTTACACAGTGTCTGCGCAAGTAGGCTCACTGGGGGAAACGCATATTTGCGAAGGCCCCGGGGCCAGCTGTGTGCCAGTGCGTCCGTGCCGAGTGTTCCCTCGGTCAGGGAGTAAAACAGCTGGCAGTGGGAGGTCTCTGAGGAGGCAAACAGGTCTACCTGAGCCTCCCCGAACTCTCTCCAGATCAGCTGAACCGCCTGGGATTGGAGTCGCCATTCTCCCGGGAGCACAGCTCGTGATAGCTCGTCGGCCAAACGGTTGAGCAAGCCGGGGACATACATGGCTCGAAGCGACCTCAGATGCTTCTGACTCCAGAGGAGGAGATGGCGGGCGAGATCCGACATGCGACGGGAGCGTAGACCACCTTGACGGTTGATGTACGCAACGGTTGCAGTGTTGTCCGTACGGACCAGCACGTCCCTGCCCTGTAGCCGTCTTTTCAAGCGGGTCAGGGCGAGATGTACTGCTAGCAACTCGAGGCAGTTGATGTGCCAATGCAGTTGAGGGTCCGTCCACACCCCTGACACTGCATGCCCGTTGTACGTGGCACCCCAGCCGGTGGCAGAGGCATCTGTGAATACCCGGCATGCCTGGACACCTGTTCCAAGGGGACTCCTGCCCGCAGGAACGAGGGGTCTGACCACGGGCTGAAGGTCTGGCGGCACTCCGGTGTGATTGGGTTACCGCTGATGCTGCTGCCATATGCCCCAGGAGCCTCTGAAAGAGTTTCAGTGGGACCGCTGTCCTGCCCTTGAACGTGTTCAAGCAGTTCAGCACCGACTGAGCACGCTGCTCTGTGAGGCGCGCTGTCTGGGCGACCGAATCCAACTCCATACCGAGAAAAGAGATCCTCTGCACAGGGGAGAGTTTGCTCTTTTCCCAGTTGACCTGAAGACCCAACTGGCTGAGGTGCCTGAGCACTAGGTCCCTGTGTTCGCATAGCTGATCTCGAGAGAGTGCTAGTATGAGCCAGTCGTCGAGATAGTTGAGGATGTGAACGCCCTGTTCTCTCATGGGAACAAGGGCCCCCTCCGTGACTTTCGTGAAGACACGGGGGGACAGGGACAGCCCGAAGGGTAGGACTTTGTACTGATATGCTCGACCCTCGAACGCAAAGCGCAGAAGTGTCGAGGAAGAATCGAGACATGAAAGTACGCGTCCTTCAGGTCGATCGCTTCAAACCAATCTTGGGGACGGATGCATTCGAAAATGCGTCTCTGCGTGAGCATTTTGAACGGTAGCTTGTGGAGGCTCCGATTCAAAACTCGCAGATCCAAGATCGGTCGTAACCCACCACCTTTCTTGGGTACAATGAAGTAGGGACTGTAGTGCCCTGACCTCATATCGGCTGGAGGGACCGGCTCTATCGAATCTTTCGCCAGTAGGACTGCGATCTCCGCACGCAAGACATGGGCATCGGCTGCTCTCACTGTAGTGGAGTGGATGGCCCGAAACTTGGGGGGACGCCGGGCGAACTGAATCGCATAGCCGAGTCTGATGGTTCGAATGAGCCAGCGAGACGGCCTGGGGAGCGCTAACCAGGCTCGCAGAAACCGTACACGTGGGACCAAAGGAACCGTAGGCGTACCCGGAGTGGGGCAGCGAGGTGGAACACAGGGACGCGGCTCGGGAGGCTCTCTCTGGGAGGCGGCCCGTAGCGAGGTCTGAGTGTGCTGTGCAGCACTTACCTGGTTCCATGGGGCAGGAGGTGCGGGAGGCGGCTCGGTGGCGTTCTCGGACCGTACGCAGCTGCCGGCTGGCGATAGAAGAGGCGGATGAGAGTGGTAAGGATTCCGACCCCCCACTGCTCTCCGGGCCCTCTTCAAACCCAGAGATGATAGAAACGGCTCTTTTATTGAAAATTTGGGTACCGCTGGTTTTAAGGCCAGCGGCGGAACATAAACAAAACGAAACAAAGGATTTTCCACCCAGCCCTCTTCCGGGGGAGGGAGCGATGCAGTCATCGTCTCCTGGAGAGCAGTCCCTTCCACCTCTGGGTTGCCCGTCCTAGGGCCGCTTACCTTTGGCTTTGCCGCCCCTCTTGGCGGGGGCCTGGACGGGCGGGGCGCCCTGCCTGCGACTGGCTCCACGGTGCCGCTTGGATTGAGGCTGCTGCTGCGGCGCGGGAGCAGGGGCAGACGCAGGCGGACGCCCACGGCGACGAGCAGACCGAGGAGCCGCGGGCGGTGGGGTGGAGGCAGCAGCTGACCGCCGTGGCAGGATGTGTTTAATGGCCTCAGTCTGCTTCTGTACAGCCGAGAACTGCTGGGCGAAGTTCTCGACTGCATCGCCGAAGAGGCCGGTCTGGGACACGGGGGAGTTAAGGAACATGATCTTGTCGGTCTCCCGTATGTCAGCCAGACACAGCCAGAGGTGGCGTTCCTGGACCACTAGTGTGGACATCGCACGACCCACTGACCGTGCAGTGACCTTCGTCGCACGAAGCGCGAGGTCAGTTGCGGTACGAAGTTCTTGGAGAACTTGTGGATCATGACCACCCTCGTGCAGGTCCTTCAGTGCCTTGGCCTGATGAACCTGCTACAACGCCATAGCTTGGATGGCAGAGGCAGCTTCCCCACAGGCCTTGTAAGCCTTGCCGGTCAGGTCCGACGAGTACTTACAGGCCCGGGAAGGAAGACACGGTTCTCCACGCCAAGTGGAGTTAGGGCACAGTTGCATAGCAATGGCCCGTTCCACTGGCGGGATACGCGCGTATCCCTTAGCTGCCCCGCCATCAAGGGTGGTGAGGGAGGAGGAGCCACCGAGACGGTTTCTGGCAGTAAAAGGTGCCGTCCACGTCCCTGTGAGCTCCTCATGCACTTCCGGGAAGAAAGGCACTGGGGTGGGTTGCTGAGAACCAGCGCGCGCCACCCCGAGATACCAATCGTCCAACCTCGAGGGCTCGGGACACAGCTGAGGGTTCCACACGAGCCCGATCCTCTTTGCGGCCCGGGAAAGCATGGCCATCATCTCCGGGTCCGACTCGGGCACCTCGGGCACCGCTGACACACCTGAAGGAGGCAGCGGCTCCGAGCCGTCGTCCGCGGAGAGGTCTGACCCACCCTCTGATGCAGCGATCGACATCTGGTCGTCGCAGGGAGCGCCGAACGAAACGACTGGTACACATCTCGAGGATGGTCCAGAACGTTCCGTTGGCAGCTCAACTGGTTGCGGAGCATGAGAGGAGTGAGGGTTCCTAGGGGGTTGGTTCCCCGAAGGAAGCGCGCTCACTGTAATCCTCAGGTCACCCGTGTCACTGCCCGTAGCAACCCGCGAAGGGGGGTTGGAACGAGGTGCAGGCACGGGGACTCCGCCCCTTTGCAGGAACGTGAGTCTCGACCTCAGCTCCGAGATGGTCATCTTCCCACAATGGGTACATGACTCATCCACGAACGCTGCCTGTGCGTGTTCGAGGCCCAGACACACAAGGCAGCGATCGTGACCATCCCGCGACCCCAGGTAACGACCGCATCCAGAAACACACAGATAGAATGTCATCTTGAAAAAGACGCAAACTATCTGTGTAAGCTCTTTTAGAGACTGCTCTCCTTGGTGCTGAAGCACGCAGGGGAACGGTCACGGCGAACACAGACAGGAATGTGCACCTGTCTGTGTGTGCGCGATTCTCTCTCGCTGGTCTTACCAGCCGTGAAAACGGCCGTTGAGCGCTTTAAATCGCGCACCTTACCAGCCGTAAAAACGGCCGTTGAGCGCTTTAACCGCGCACCTTACCAGCCGTGAAAACAGCTTTTTTGTTTGCTCAGTTTTAAAACAACAAACAAAGAAGAGAGAGAGAGAAGAGAAAAAGACCGCTCGCGCTGCTGTGCCGTCACGCCGCACCAAAGTGGAGAGATCCAGAAGAGGCTTGCTTTCATATTCACTCTGTTCAGAATACAAAGTGCTTGGCTCCGAAGCAAAAAGCTAGTGTGCAATCGCACCAGCTGCTTGTTAAATACCCGCGCTGCGAGGCTGCACAGCTGTTGCAAATGATTGCACGCCAATGTGTATTGGCTTGTTTTAGTTTCACTCGAAGTAGATTGGCCTCTCTAGTGAGATTCCTATTGGTCAGTCATGACCTACGTTGTAGTGACTGACCGATAGGGAACACCCTTTTTTGTAGTCATATTAATACAATACTGTGCAAAAATCTTAGGCATGTTAGTATTTTTATCCCCCCAAAAAATGTTCACTTATTTATAACTTTTGCTGTAGTGGAAAAATTCCTTTTGTCATTAATTGTAATAATCCAGTGAGATTTTTGTATGCACAAGGAGTCTGACAACATCCAGTATGATCTACACAGAGATCTGTTCCCACCATCATCGAGTCTGTCTTGGATTACATGAAGAAAAGGGAAATTATTTCTTCATGTAATCCCAGATAGACTCGATAATGATGAGATCAGATCATTATCTATATATATCTATCTATATATATATATATATATATATATAACAAGTTAAGAAGTGTGATGCTGCTCATCTTTGGCTTTGATGAATATTCAACTAATTTCAGATCTAAATATTTATAAGATGGTGTGCAACTGTCATAAGTCATGCTGAAAATGGTCACTGATCAAACAATACCAAAACTGACTGGTGATGATGAATGACAACAGAAATCCATTTAAAATGATACAAGAACCCCTCGTGCAAAGAACTGTATCCCTAGAACATATTTTAATAATTGACTCAACTAACAACCACGTAACATCATTAAAAATAGATGGTTCCTTGCAAGTAATTATGACAGTTAAATTAAGTGCAGAAAATTTCATCAGAATCAACACCGGTCACAAAAAGCATTTAGTGTCACTGAGAACAGGACTGCATCTATGGGCCATGTACTGTATACAATCATGCTTGTTTAGATCTAATCATCTGAATTCACATCTCATGAGAATTTCTAATCCTGTGAAGAGTCACTTCTGATCCAAAACGACTCCTCTTCCATCATAAAAAGTAGCATCCGGCCCTACATATCGCCAAATATATCAAGAAAGAGATATCAAATCTACACACAGTCCACCACATCTATACATTACAGCCTCTGCTCATTCTACCATGCAAATCTTATATCTTCTCTACAGTGGACAAAAAGTGACTCAGTATGAGACAAACCTGCCTTCTTGACTCTCATAACTAAAACATCATGGTGCAGTAGCTGACAGCAGACCAAATCTAAGGATCTAAGCCCTGCTCTCTGTTTCCACATCATACTGACTTCTCTAACCTGCGAGCGGACTGTGGGCATGAGCAGGATCACCAGGCAACATCACTTCAAGCAGGACCCATGTTCCAGCCTTGTACTTACCCGGTTCCTCGGAGGACGAGTCACGTATGGATTTTGCACTACACTGCTCATCTGACAACTTAATGGTGGTCCACACTAAAAAGACTGTCGTTTTCCTCCTGAGTGTCTTTCTAACATGAGCCTTAACAATTAGTGAATAGAAAAAAAAAGCTCCACCCCTCAAAAACATCAGACACCACCCACTTTGGCAAAATGTCACAGTGAATGTTTTGGGTACCTATCACAGCGCGAGAATGCTCTGCAAACATGAATTATTCAGGACAACTTTTGCTCTAAAAGGCTCTGATGTTGTACCACAAGAAAGTGTACTAAAAGCCATTTTTGCTTGTTCTCGGTTTCATTCGAGTATAAAATTTAAATGCACAACCCAGCTATCCCACGCAAAATGAAGAACAAAAAAAAAGCATTGCATATTACCATGTCCAAGGTATAGGGAGGGGATTTTTTGTTTGTTTTGTTTTTACACATGAGAAAGTTCGGCACACATAGGATAAACTCTAAATAAAGTGCAGCAATTATTTTATAACGAAAATGTCAAGTCTGTGCAAATGTCACTCCTTGTTTTCAAGTGCACATATTCTGCATTAGATAATGACGACAATGGATTCAGGAACATAGGGATGTGAATTACATGCTGAAGAGAGTGATAGAGAGAGAAAGGTTGAGATTACGTATTCGAGTGGAAGTCAAAGCCAGCAGACCGTAAACTTGTTCATACAGTAGATGGTGAGTGCTGTACTCAGCTGCCCATTACAACAGGAAACACATTAGCTTTTAACGTGTAAGCACAGTAGCTTATTTACACTTGTGTTCATTACAGTTCTCCATACCGAGCAACTTTGACATTGCTGCAAACGTTGCAGTTTCCTTCATTTCCCTGTGACTAAACACTCCAGGCGTGCCTTATAACAGTAGCATCTATTATTTAGCATACACCATTTGCCTGTGATGTCATATCGATTCTAAATATATAACTAATTTCATAGGCCAGTACGAGTCTGCGTTCCTCCTTTCAGACCGTCTCTTGTGTGAAACACTACAGAGATTGGTAAGCGAAGGTACAGTGTTTCCCCAAAATTGCTCAGCAGGGCTCATTATGAAATAGTTAAACTACCTTGGCTTTGTGTAATATGTTCATGTCAGGAATAGTCAAACGGAGTGATGCTGTAGCTTTATCTGTAGCTATCTCAGATAAGTTGAAAACGGATAACCTATCATTGTGCAGAATGCTGGTGATGAATAATGAGGGAACTATTATTATACAATATTTACAATAATTACTATTATTGTGTACACACATTTCCTAAAGCAAAGCACAGATATGATCTAAGCCTAATGTTTTGGGGTCAGTAAGATTTTTTAATGTTTTTGAAAGAAGTCCTCACCAAGGCTGTGTTTATTTGATTAAAAGCTACAGTAAAAAAAAAGTAATATTGTGAAATATTACAGTTTAAAATTACTTTTATTATTTTAATATATTTTAAAATGTAAATTATACCTGTGAATTTTCACATGATTCTTCAGAAAATATTGTGATATGCTGATTTCGTGCTCAAGAAACAGTTATGATTATCAATATTGAAAAAAGTTGTGCTGCTTAAAATTGTGGAAACCATGGTAAAAAATAATTCAGAACTCTTTGATGAACAGAAAGTTCAAAAGATCTGCTTTTAAAAAAACAAAAAACAAATAGAAACAATAATAGAAAAAGGTTCTTTGTAAATAATAGTTTTAATTTCTTAAAAAACTAAAATCTTACCGACACCAAACTTTTGAACAGTAATTTATATACTTTTTCCAAGTCTATACTGTAAGCTTAAATGTCAATCAATTTAGCAATAATGTCTCTGTGGTTAAACATATGGTTTCTCTGACCGAAGCAAAAAGGGAAAAAAGAAGCCTTTCATTGCCATTTTAGAGCAAATATAAAAATATACACTGAATACCAAATATAAACAAACTACAAAATACTAAGATGTATTTTTTAACTATATCACCCAGTCCTACAAATGGTTAAAAACCTTTACTGTTAACACAAAAGTTTCATGCTAGAAAGTTGAGTTACTGATTTTACAATCCCCACTCCTTGTCCTTGAGCAAGGCACTTAACTCCAGGATACTCCAGGGGGACCGTATCTTCATTTTACTGTACTGTATAGAGTTATGGATAAAAGCATTTTATGTAATCTTGTGGAGACGTGGCTATATTTACACATGAAGGGCAGAGGTACAGTACCTGTAAAACTGCAGCTGCCTCTTTGGACTCCCACGAGCTCTACAGCAACAACAGCGTGAAAGACAAAGGACGAGTGTTAGTACGACTTAGTTTGACTTTTTAAACTTAATTTAGTGGAGGTAAGAATAATGTAATTTACAGCTCATTAATTATGTATTGGTCATATAGGGCTTTTCATTTATCAATTAACTAGTCGCTCTAATGAAAGTTTTCGCAGTAATTGAATAGTCTGTGCTCACGTATAGGGCGATCCAGTCTGCCGTGTGGAGAGACGAGCAGGAGAATCTGTGTTTTGTTCTGGGTACATGGAGCCGTGAGGGAGGAGAGAACAGCTGACAGCTCTCACTCAGACTCTCAGCTTCTGTACATAACAGAGAAAATAACAATCAGCAAAGTAACGTAAAATTTAAATAATTACAATAATCACGTGCCATTGAAAATTGCTTCTGGACAACATAGAAATGTTTTGGTTGTGCAACAAATAAAAAATGTGATACTGGCAAAAAAAAATGTGATACAGTGTAAGGCCAGTAGGTGGTGCCAATTATTTTGACATTTTAATACACACACAAGTACTCTGAAAATCAAGGCTAAATTGCACTAATTTCTCTTAGCTGGTTAACCTAGATATCCTCTGTCTGTATGATTCTGCTTCTAAGTCAAACTAAACGATATTATGCTTGACATTTTTGTTGTTCTTAAAATATAAACATTAGCAACAATAGAGAAAAGACAGTAGGGTTAAAATGAATCAGAATACTCAAATTATAAAATTTTAAAAAGGACTATACCAAAATAGTACCCAGGGTTGTAACAGCAAATTCAGCCTTAATTACAGTTAGATGCAAGTCGTTTGGAAACAAATGTGGCTTTTTAGTTATTAAAACATATATTAACCATTAATTAAAGACAAAACAATTTCAACTTTAGTAATTTTTTAAAGAAAGCATCCAAATTATTTTAAAGGGATAGTTCACCCACAAATGACATTTCTGTCATCATTTACTCCCCCTTATGTTGTTATGTTTCAAACCTGTCTGAATTTATTCTGCTGAACGGAAAAGAAGATATTTTGAAGAATATGAGTAACCAAACAGTTAATGGGCCCCAATGACTTCCATAGTTTATCTAAAATATCCTATAGTTCACACAAAATTAAAACATAGTATTTGTGCCTGTAATGCTTTTTAAAAAAATTACATGGAGAAAAAAAAAAGATTGAAGACTGGAACAAGAACATATCACCGCAAACTGAACTTTTGATCAATGTAACTTAAAAGACTAATGCCAAATAACAACATGAGGCATTAAACTGTAATAACCCCTGTGTATTGTTTCCAGTACGAGTGAACTCCCATAATTATTAAACAAGCATGAATCTGCTGTTGAAAGCCTGATGAGTCCTCCTGCTGTCTGCTCTCACCACTTGAACAACTACGTCTCCAGCCGTACATTATAAACTGCAGAGATAAAACATTCAGGCAAGAGAAGTAAGAGAAAGTGTGTAGGGTCGACACAGCTCTGTTTGGCACATGGAGTAGCGACTAATGCTACTGCAAAGCAATATACCATTCCAGCAGAAAGAGGGGAAGAAAGAGACCATTGGGTGATATACAAATATAGACTGAAGAAATGCCCGCCCACTTTCCCTATAGTGAGTTTGTACTTGTGGAAGTCGACTGTTTTGTGTCCTATGGACTGTATTGTGTTGAATCTCACTTTACTGACTATAAAATATAATACTCAGTATGAACAAATAAACTAGAGTAAAACTGTGTTTAGGGAAGGAAATAATGCAGAGTCTAGCACTCAAGTTAATATTTACACAAGCAGTGCTGTTGTATTTCAATGGTTACAATTTCCCCAAAGAAAAGGGGTTCAATAGAAATTAGGATCACACCTAAACCAACCTCCTGAAACATACACCGACAATTAGGAACATTTAATCAGTCTTTATCGCATCACGTCTTACGACTCTTGTATCAGAATACGTCTCATTTTAGGACACCCAACCCTTTAGTCTGATGGCTTAATCTTTGGTTTTGGATGTCCATGTGATAAAGAGACAACAGCTACAATCTGCCCCTCTATCTGTTTACTGAGGTGTCCTCTGAGCGGCCAGGTGGCGTGATCTAGTAATCACCCTGCATGACCTGAGCACACCGCAACAGACCATGAAAACTGCTGCAAGTGCAACACACAACCACATGAAGTCATCCGCACAGAGAGAGAGAGAGAGAGAGAGAGAGAGAGAGAGAGAGAGAGAGAGAGAGAAACTTTATGCATGGCACAGACTATACATGATGCATAAAAATGTATGTTGAAAGCTAGGCTTATTGATTGCCCTTTAACTAGAATCTAGTTACTAGATGACTACAAATCATTATGAACTATTGTATGTTCAACACAACCTAGAGGTTCAAAGGCAATAAATATCAGTGTTAATAATCATTATATATAGCTAGTTGGAATTTGACATGCCAAAAGAGCTGAGATCTTTTATTAATATAAAAATATTGTATTACTATAAAATGATGGAGGGGGTCATTAAGATTTTTTTTTTTTAAATAATACTTTTTATACAGGACACATTAAATTGATCAAAACAGGCAGAAAAGACATTTATAATCTTACAAAAGATTTCTAATTCAATGAGGTGTTGCTCTTTTGAACCTTCTATTCATCAAAATACAGAATTTTTTAATTCTTTTAATTTTTAATCATGGTTTCCACAAAAACATTAATTTTGATAATATGAAACATTTCTTGAGCAGCAAATCAGCATATTAGAATGATTTCTGAAGGATCAATACTGTAGACTGGCGTAATGATGCTAAAAATTCAGCTTTGCCATCACAGAAATAAATTACATTCTAAAATATATTCAAATAGAAAAGTTATTTTAAATTGTAATAATTTTTCAAAATAGTACTTTGTTGCTGTCTTTTTGCTTGTATTTTTCATTAAAGTGTCCCTATTGTGCCATTTTAAAGTCTCCTTATTTTGTTTTGGAGGTTTCCTACAACAGGTTTACAGGCATCAAAGGTCAAAAACACTTTAATTTTCTCATAATATACATTACACATCACCACATTTTTCAATGATTCTCAAACGAAGAATTGTCCGAAGATTCAGTCTCTCTAAACCCCTTCTTTCTGAGAACCTACTCTGCTCAGGCCAGATGGCCCAGTCTGTTGTGATTGGAAGACCAGCATATGTCGTAAACGAAATGCCTATTACCATAACTGAACTTCAGCTCCGGAGGTTTCCTAAAGCTCAGCGATTGTACACACTATAAAGATGGTGCCGATTTTACCATATCAATCCGAGAGCGAATCCGATGATGATACATTAGAAGAACTAGTCATTCAACCGGAACCTCCATCGCAAGGATGGCTTGAGCAGGAAGTTTCTCAGTGATATGCTACTCCGTTTGATGTACATTATGAGATGTTGCAATCGTTATTCCTCAGTAGCTACGTTTACATGGACACCTTTTGGTTCAAATCGGAATGAAATCGATCCGATTGATGAACCCGAACACGGTGTTTACATGAATGATAAATAAAGTAATCGGTTTGATGTGCGCGTTTGTATTTCACAAGCTTCAAATCGGAATTGATTTTTTGACATGCGCACACTGCACGAATATACTGCCGCTGTTCGCACACAACTATTCTCCTCTATTGGTTCTTTATTTGTTTTAAACAGCAGAGTTAATATTTATTATATTTGTATTTTTGGGGGAAAAAATAAATAAAAATTTGCAAGAACTCTTGTAAAATTATTTTCAATAGATTAAGAAAGCCACCACTACTGGTTACATCTATGGTTAGATTGATTTGTTTAGATCCAGTGAAGTGTCCCACCACTTTTTCTCAGGATCGATATTATTTAATATACTATTAAATAGGGCTGGGTATATTGACACAAATTTCACAATTCGATTCGATTTCGATTCACAAGCTTGCAATTCGATTCGATTTCAATTACGATTCGATTCGATATTGATTATTTTGGATATCAGGTACAATACATGGCAAATTTTCTCAAGGAAAACAAATCTCTTAACCAATGCTGTAAACTATGGGAGTCAGTTGTATCATTAAAATTGTTTCATTAGCCTACTATAGCCTAATATTAAAGGTAAAGATTTACTGATTTGTATGCAAACAATTACACTTTTATTTATTTTTCTAATAGTAAAGTTATATGAAATATAAATATTTAAATGGTGGCTGTCATAAAAACTTGCCAGATTTATTCAAACATGCATTAAATATTGAAAAACATAAAATAATTATAAAATAACATAAAATGCATATGTAATATGGTGCATATATTTAGCAAAATGCTCCTCTCTAGAGTTAATTTTTCTAGCTGACTAACGAGTTCATGGTCACTGGATATGGTTTTTCTGAGGAAAATGTGACGTTACATGACATTGTTTACAAGATGTTTCACTGACGTCTTTCCACGGTTGAAACAATGATTGAGCGATTCCATGTGACAACAAGGATTTCGATAAGTTATACTCTATCTTTGAACACACTTTCAGATGCTCATTCATGTTTATTTCACGCTGTAAACTGGTAATATTAAGGCGGAAGAGAAGATGATGTGTGTTCCGCGCTGCTGCTTCTCTTGAGCTGCGCCAGAGCGATCTCACGCCACAGCGCCAAAACGTATTTATGTTTTTGAATTTCGTAAGAAAATGGACGTAATTTGAAATCTGAGACTTTGTTTCATATCAATAGTAACAAAGCACAAAGATTATTGCGTTTATTGGATGGGATGCGCGCTACAATGTTCCATTCATTCATCAACTGAAAACAGGATGACTAATCGATTCTTGGGATTTAAGAATCGACATCGGTTCGTAAAAATGAGAATCGATTAAAATCGAGAAATCGATATTTTTTACCCAGCCCTACTATTAAATAAGAGACCTAAAATGTGTTGTTTTTGAACTCCAGCTAAACGCTCGTTGCTGCGGCGATCGGTTGCATTGGTACAGTGTTCTCTTGTATGAGGTCTTCACTCGGACGCGCGCTTCAATCTATTACAGTTGCGGGGATTCATTACGGTGAAATCACAAAATAAAATGCACACAAACTTGTCCCTGCTTGATATAGACTGTCTATAACCACTGATGAACATTCAGTTTTGATGAAAAAAAAAAAAAAATAAACGATACGAGTGTGGATTAGAACCCGTAACCTCTGACACGCTTGGGAAAATGTCTACCACTAGACCATTTAAGAACTCAAAAATAAGTAGATCGATGCATCAATTTACGCGTTCAGAGGCTGCACGTCAGAGAGGCTGCACAGTAAGCGGGTAGCGGTCGCACACCAGGCCGCCGGATGATGTTACTCAGAACCTGCAATGTATAACTATTATCAGACCGGCCATCGTGGCCTCGAAACACAACCGGCCCACCGGGAAAAGTCCCGGCTCTCCCGATTGCCACTCCGCCCCTGCAGAGGAGGGAATTACACAATTGTGTTACTGCGTTACGTATGCAGGTCACGGAAGTGAGACTGGAATTCCTGACTGCTCGTTCAGGCGGTTCAGAGTCGATTCTTTCTTTTGGAAGGCAATAACTTTCAAACTTTGCAGACTGTTTACATTCACAAACAGTTACATTACACACTGCATGAAAGGTAATATTATATTTGAAAAAGCATAGTAGAGGCAATTTAAATGAATGCAGTCATGGTGAACATAAGAAAGGTCTTTCATTTATGATTTATATATAGTATGGCTATAGAAATTTAACAAGGTAGCATTAAGGTGAAGGAAAATTATATTTATAATATCAAGTTAACATTTCTGCTGTCTCACGCTGTTAGGGGTGGCACATTGTGGGGGGAAGGGGTAGTATTGACTGCAATACTCAGTCAGACATGAGCTCCACTGCAACTCACACACAAATGTATGGAGGGACTTGATATTCTCCATGAGGAATTGATTGGATCCTTGGATTGTTTTTGTTTGCTATTGCTGTGATCTCATGAGTGACAGCTTGTCCCGCCTTCACACAGCAACACGTCATCAAAGGAAAAAATAGATACGAGCGTACGAATAAAAAATTAAAAAATTGATGAGCTCGAATAAACCATTAATAATAAATACTGCAATATTCCATTCAATTTTTATTTCATAGTGAATTTTTAACCACATTGAAAATCTAGAATCTTAAATTGATTTTAACCTGAAAATAAAGTACTTTTTTAAAAATCTTTTCTCTTTTCATTTAAGATTAAATGTAATTAATAATTAAATCTAGAACAAAAATGTTATGTAAAACGAAGAACTAGTTTTAAAAATGTTTATATGTTTATGCATGAATTTGCATATGCATGTTAATGCTATTATTTAAAAATAGTAACAGATCACAATTAAAAACCATTACATTTATTATCTATATTAATATTTACAGCATACTTGAGGTTATGTAACATCCTAGTTGAAATAAAGTGAGCAGGGAAACCGAGTGATCCACCCTTCAGACACATGGAGTGAGTCAGGTTTAGAAAGAGGTGGGGCAGGGTTTGAGATCATAATGCAGTGAAGCCTCACTGTTGCCTCATCAGGATTCTGGACAGTGTACCGCATTGTCAGCATGCCCTCACTCTCTCTCTCAGCACTCCTTCAACTCCTCTACAGTGCTTTGGTGGCTCCTTTTGTAACTCTGCTGTATATTAGAGATGAGCTGAGTGGTGGTCAGTGACTACTGTAGGCATCCCACTTCCCCAAGGGCTTTTAAGAGCAGCTGAAGAACACAGGAAGTGCTGGCTGCCCTCGTGCCAGTCCTTATTAGGAATGCATCCAAAATTTTTCTCTTTTGTGCCTCTCTCTCCATCAGTTAACTACAAAATCAATCATAAGTGCTCTGTTACACTGTTGATATATATATATATATATATATATATATATATACACAGGTCCTTCTAAAAAAATTAGCATATTGTGATAAAGTTCATTATTTTCCATAATGTAATGATAAAAATTAAACTTTCATATATTTTAGATTCATTGCACACCAACTGAAATATTTCAGGTCTTTTATTGTTTTAATACTGATGATTTTGGCATACAGCTCACGAAAACCCCAAATTCCTATCTCAAAAAATTTGCATATTTAATCCGACCAATAAAAGAAGTGTTTTTAATAGAAAAAAAGTCAACCTTCAAATAATTATGTTCAGTTATGCACTCAATACTTGGTCGGGAATCCTTTTGCAGAAATGATTGCTTCAATGCGGCGTGGCATGGAGGCAATCAGCCTGTGGCACTGCTGAGGTGTTATGGAGGCCCAGGATGCTTCGATAGCGGCCTTAAGCTCATCCAGAGTGTTGCGTCTTGCGTCTCTCAACTTTCTCTTCACAATATCCCACAGATTCTCTATGGGGTTCAGGTCAGGAGAGTTGGCAGGCCAATTGAGCACTGTAATACCATGGTCAGTGAACCATTTACCAGTGGTTTTGGCACTGTGAGCAGGAGCCAGGTTGTGCTGAAAAATGAAATCTTCATCTCCATAAAGCTTTTCAGCAGATGGAAGCATGAAGTGCTCCAAAATCTCCTGATAGCTAGCTGCATTGACCCTGCCCTTGATAAAACACAGTGGACCAACACCAGCAGCTGACATGGCACCCCAGACCATCACTAACTGTGGGTACTTGACACTGGACTTCAGGCATTTTGGCATTTCCTTCTCCCCAGTCTTCCTCCAGACTCTGGCACCTTGATTTCCAAATGACATGCAAAATTTGCTTTCATCCGAAAAAAGTACTTTGGACCACTGAGCAACAGTCCAGTGCTGCTTCTCTGTAGCCCAGTTCAGGCGCTTCTGCCGCTGTTTCTGGTTCAAAAGTGGCTTGACCTGGGGAATGCGGCACCTGTAGCCCATTTCCTGCAGACGCCTGTGCACGGTGGCTCTGGATGTTTCTACTCCAGACTCAGTCCACTGCTTCCGCAGGTCCCCCAAGGTCTGGAATCGGTCCTTCTCCACAATCTTCCTCAGGGTCCGGTCACCTCTTCTCGTTGTGCAGCGTTTTTTGCCACACTTTTTCCTTCCCACAGACTTCCCACTGAGGTGCCTTGATACAGCAATCTGGGAACAGCCTATTTGTTCAGAAATTTCTTTCTGTGTCTTACCCTCTTGCTTGAGGGTGTCAATGATGGCCTTCTGGACAGCAGTCAGGTCGGCAGTCTTACCCATGATTGCGGTTTTGAGTAATGAAACAGGCTGGGAGTTTTTAAAAGCCTCAGGAATATTTTCCAGGTGTTTAGAGTTAATTAGTTGATTCAGATGATTAGGTTAATAGCTCGTTTAGAGACCCTTTTCATGATATGCTATTTTTTTAGATAGAAATTTTGGGTTTTCATGAGCTGTATGCCAAAATCATCAGTATTAAAACAATAAAAGACCTGAAATATTTCAGTTGGTGTACAATGAATCTAAAATATATGAAAGTTTAATTTTTATCATTACATTATGGAAAATAATTAACTTTATCACAAATGCTAATTTTTTGAGAAGGACCTTTCTCTCTCTCTCTCTGTGTATATATATATATATATATATATATATATATATATATATATATATATATACTAAAATTCCCATTTAATTTGTTTTGGTCCCATCTGAAACCTAAAAATGTTGTCTTTCATCTGTTTTGTGTAGACTGTATTAATGGATGTACCCTTTGCTGTACATGTTATTCTACAATTCTGGGGGGGGAGGCATTTAAAAGCATAGCTGAAAGAAGTAAAATAATCTGTTTTTCATTGCTTAACTTATGATTCAATGAGAGACAGTTTGAATAGGAGGCACATTCATGCAAAAATGTTGGCTAAGTCAAGTCACTGACTGGCTCAGCAGCAAAGGTACTTTTATTAAAAGGTATTACAGTGTGAAAGCAGAGGACAAATTTGAAAAAAGTTATATTTGATTAAAGGTTGCAATAAAGTAAAGTTGAATGCATTCATTGAGATGTGTTCACTACCCATGCTTGACTCTCTCGAGGAATGAGAGTCGAGCGTATGCACCTTGCGGTTACGGTCCCCGTGGCCACCAAGGCGGCAGAGCAGGATCGATTGCGGAGATTGTAGGCAGAATATAGAGGAGCCTGATGGCAGTTTTACCTTGCTATGTTGTTTTGTGTCGAGGAATCTTCTGACCTGACTGATTAATGTGATGTGTCTAATTCTGAGTAATTAGATGCAGAGAGAGTTAAGGCAGGTGTTATTAATAATCTGCCTCTTCCGCTGTCCAGCATATAAATTTGTAAGCCATTTGTAATCTTCTATATCTCCACATTGAGGTGTCAAGATAATGGAGGAATTTATACTCAGCTTGTATAGTCTTTCCCATGCATTCGAATTATTCGCATGCGATACTCAGTAACGAACGATATGTGAGGATATCGAAGTTAAAGAACAGCTTGATAGCTATCTCTCTCCTGGTGCTGCATCCTCTTTGAAAGGCTCCCACTTTGCCAGTGGAGTGAGCGGTTCAGCTCGAGGAAACTGAATCCGATGAGCCGTGATGAGGGAGCTCCCATTTCGCTTAATATATTTCTTTTGTAATTAAAGTCAGGTGTTTGCACCTCGCGGTTCGGACCCGTGTCTGCTGAAGCAGCATGGCAGCCTCGTTCATGGGGTCACAGGTGGGCAGATTAGAGGTGGATGTTATCAAATAATCCGCCTCTTCTGGTTACCACCTTGAGGCTCTTGGCAAGGCATATGCAGAGTCAAGACAGACCTGTGCAGCCCTGCACACCATGAGATCAGTCCAATTTTCCAACCTAAGGTTGAGACACCATTAAGTGGCCTGTACATCTTCCTGAGGCAGTCCCAAAAAAGCTGCTTAAGTCACAGATCTAGCCATCCGTGCCATAAAACACATGGCCAGTGCATCGGCCGTTCTATGGTTACTATAGTTGCCATGCATCGGTGATAAGGAAAAAACTTTCTCCTCTATGCTTTGTTCTTACACTCTGACCTTTTGGTCTACCAATGAGGCAGTTGTAGAGAAGTTTACAGAGATGGGGTCTCAGTCAGCAGCTCGGGAGATATATTCCTCTCTGTGGGTTTGTGAGGTTTGATGCAGGGTGAATAGAGTTATGTAGGGCAGTATAGATTCCCACTACTTTGTTTACTCCCCTCCCCAACTACAGTTGGGTTTTGAAGTAGCAATGTATGCTCCCCTTTGGATGGATGCTCTAGTATTTCGTAGAGGGGTAGATTAGTATTTTCGATTGTGGGGCATTATTTGAAACTTACTATGGTTAATGCCAAAAAAATGAAGTGCTAACTTTAGCAGGTCTTAGATAGAGTGCTTTGAATCAAGAAAGGGTGTGGGCCGCCCTCCCCCAACTACATTGGGGTGTTTAAGTAGGGCCAAGCTTCCCTATCGCTTCCTTGGAGTTTAGAGCATAGGTGATGAGAGTTATTGGGCAAACTGCATTATGTCCTGCTTGCATTTTACACCCTTTCCTGAGTAAAAGGTAAAGATGTTTGCTCCCCCTTGGATGGAAGGCAATACCAAAAGGAGGTGCTAATTATGCTCCCCTGCGGAAGGCTGCTCTCTAAGTTGCCAAAAAGTGTTGAGAAGACACCATTGTTTTGACAAAAAAAAGAAGAAAAAAAGACATTTTCACAATTTCTTCTTCAACCTTTTTAAAGAGTCATACAATCACAGGTTTGTAACGACATGAGAGTGAGTAAATGATGACAGAATTCTCATTTTAAGGTGATCTATCCCTTATCCCTCATCAACATACAGAGCAACACAAAGCTGAGCTGGAAGTTTAGGACCTCCTGTCCACCTTCCCATATACTCCAGAATAGTCCATCTGGACTGTCACAACAATCTCACTCTATTGAAAATACAGTATAACTGAATGTATGAGGCAGCTAGCAACACTATGACTGCAGTGAGCCAAACACAGCGGAGATTGAACCGAAGCCAAAACTCTGCAAAAGTAGACAGAAATCACCTACAGAGTGCTAAAACATGAGTATACACATCAGTGTGCAAAAAAAGATGCAATGCATCTTTCCTAACATTATAAGATATTACATTTGTTAAGGAGGATCCAAGGTAATTCCCCACAGAATAGGATGCAGTTTAACAACTCACTGAGCATCAAATAACAAAGGTTTGGCACAAACATCTGGCATTAAAGATGTTAAATCATAGACAAAGACAAGTTTACTCTATGACGCTAGCATAGATTAAAAGGCAACTGCAGTTGTACACTCACCAGTGTCTTGTGCTGTGTTGCTGCCTGATAACTCCAGCTTGGCTTTCACTGTGGAAACACAGATGGGCTGAGCAGAATCCTGTCTGAAAGGTGTAATAGAGAAAGTAAGAGAGAGAGAAAGGGAAGAGAGAGAAAGGGAGGAGTCTGCTCAGGATGATGCCAGTGCTTTGGCTTGCAGTATGTATTGAATATGTAATGTATTCCTCCCCAAGCTCAGCGAATCTACTACCCGGCTATGCAGATCATGAACTCTGAGTGTGTGTGTGTGTGTGTGTGTGTGTGTGTGTGTGTGTGTGTGTGTGTGTGTGTGCGTGCGTGCGTGCGTGCGTGCGTGCGTGCGTGCGTGCGTGCGTGCGTGCGTGCGTGCGTGCGTGCGTGCGTGGAAAGAATCTGAGGGTGAAAAACAAGCATAATAAATGCTGCTGCTCATGTGCATTAAGTGCTGAGTAAACTAAACAAAAGCCATTCAGATCAGCCTTGTAGACTTCGACAAACAAAACAATGCAAAGTGTTTCACATATATGCATCACAAAAAAACTACAACAAAAAAACACAAAGCTGTCGTGAATTTCAGTTGAGATATTTTAATTCTTCACTCTAAAAAAATAAAGGTTCCTAAAGGTGATTTACATTTTGAGTAAAAAATAATTAGTTCTTTTTCCAAAGAACCTTTTATGCAATTGTTCCATGGATGTAAAAGTTCTTCATGGAACCATCAATGGCAATCAAGAACCTTTATTTTTAAGAGAGTTGATGAGAGAATGTAATAAAATGAGCATTCTACCAAAGAACCTGACTATTGTGTTTTTGTCAACTCTGACAAAAAACATGTATGCTGAATCATTGTCAACTACCCAGCATGTTTTATGAATATACTATGTGGGATTATGATACATTCACAGGCAAAGTAAATAACTAAAAGAAAAGGTTCTCTATTTATGTTATTTTCAAATGCTTGAAACAATGTTTGACTGTGTTTAGCTCACTCAGGGCGGATCTATGCTAAAACTGCAGTGTGCAAAAGTTTTGTCCTGTGCAAAAGTACGTCACATTGCCCCGAATCAGAGAACGGCTTGTTCTTCATCTTGCTATTTTACGACGGTTGGCAACGGCTTGTTCTGAGACAGTGCTTATGATTTATGGGAATTTTTAAAAACTAGGTGGATTTTTTATCATTATTGGGTGGTTGTGTACACACATTGCCAACACATATTTATGTTCAAACGTCATGTAAAAGTGAATTTGCATAATAGGTGCCCTTTAAACCAAAAATGTTAGCTTAGCTTTTGTTTTGTTATAGTAATTATCCGCTTTTAACTAGAAAAAAAACTATAATTTTATTTTCAATAGTAGGGGTGATGTAACTGGCCTGGTGTGAACCTACAACCTTTCAGAGCTTTAAACACTAAAATTCAAGCGCCCTTTAGTCTGCCACTTAAAAATGTACTATGAATCACTGAATAATAAAACACCGGAACAAAATATGCTTAAAATGCTACTTCATACACTTTAAAACAATATGCGTGTGCCAACATGGAACAGTAAAATACCTCATCTTCTTACAGGTCCACTAGGCTAAACTATCACTTTGCTGCCAGGGATACAGAGGTGAAGGAACACTTTCTATAGATAAGCTCTAGTTTCTGTCTGGGCTGTATAAGGTGACGCTGCATCGCAGGGTTTGTTCCATCCAACTAAACATTCAACACTTAACTGAAACTCGCACCCAAAGCTCACAGAGCATCACTGGAAATAGAGGTGATAGATGCTGAGGTGATGGCAAAGCTCTGCTACGGGCCTGTCCTTGAAGTATAGAGTCAGGAACGTGTTCTATCCTCTCTGTCACTTCGGGTCTTACAGATTGTGGTGATAGACTTCCTTAGAGCAGCTGAAGGCTTTCATTATGTCACACCCCTTAAATCTTGCGAGAAAACCTTTGGAGATTTAAAGACAAATACATACATTCATATTATTACATATATTCCTGTATTCCTATATGTCCTGTCAACTCCATGATGAGAACTAAAATCGGATAACATGTCATCGAGTACGGCAATGGAAAATGACAGCATCTTCAGTTTAGATGTATTATGTTTCCATGCATAATGCATTTGACAAAATGTTTTATTCAAAGTTCATAACGATGAATTGGATTTGGCATTTAAAATGTATGCTGAGTGGACAGTCACAGATACTTTCTCTAGACCATGTTTTGAAAAAGTGTCATTTTACCAAGGTCAACACCATTGAGCAATAAAACTGGCAATATGTTTTCAAGTGTCTTCTGACAATGGAGATAAAATTTCGTTTAGAGGTCAAATAGAAATCCGAAGCCTATAGTTGTTAACTTTGAAAAATAGACACATTAAATCAAATTATTTAATTAAGATTATTAAAAGTATCAGGAAAACTTTAAACTAATAAAAACTAATAAAACTGAGAAAAGTTATATTTTACAAATATAAATAAGTACGGGATAATGTACGTCCAGCCAGTTGTTATCCCAGAATAAACCCCAAATTTTTGTATCACTGAGGAAGTTTATTCTGAGATAACAACTGGCTGGATGTACATTGTCCTGCTTATGACACAACTACTTGCCACATAAGTAAATAATTAGATTATTAAATAGTGTGTAATATAGTGGTTTATGAATGTAAACATTCTGCAAAGTTTGAAGTCGAAAGTGCACGATAAATAAAGTTATTGTACACAAAAAGAAAGTATCGACTCTGAACCTCTTTTACGAGTTGTTTGGGTTTCAAATCCTACTGCTTTACGGTTTTACGTCACAAGAAGATACATTTGCATAACGCCTATGTTGTATGTTGTCCCCCCACGAACAACTTGACCCGCACTCAAACGTCATTTTACTGACGACTGCTTCTCAAATCTCGGAGTTCAACACGGGATTCGCAAAACGCTTGCTCTTAAAAGATGGGTCAGTTTATTTGGACCAGCTTGCTCCCCAGAATCACAACCTGTGAGTATGAATATGTTACAATTCAGACAGATTGTAGCTGCATTGTCTCTTTTGTTCTTGCTGTCTCTGTTTCTTTTTTTTTCTCCTTTAAGATTGGTCCTGGAGGTAACAACACGCTGTTGGTGATTGTACCAAAGAAGAGATCCGGGCTATAAATTTCCCAAAATTCCTCTGGAGGGAGCTCTCACTGTCTCTTTGATTGCTCTTGATTGTTGGCTGTGTGTTAGGCCTGTGATTTTTGTGATCTTGCTTGTGGTGTTTAACAGAGTGCTGTTAGTTGCTTTTGCTACAGATATTTTGATAACATCAGTGCCCTGTCGAACCTATTTGTATCACATCATTATTTGAGAAGCTGTAGGGGGTGAGTGCCCTTATTTATTTTGTAGGCCAAAAGGCCTCCACTTTTTCTCCTGTTTATTGGTTAGATAAGGAGGTGGGGTATGTCATTGTATGTTTTGTTTCTTTTATTTTGATTCATAGGGAAGTTAGTTTTCTTGTGGGGAATTTAATTTCTGTTTGTTTATTATTTTAGGCATTAGCTCACCACTGATGTTTTTTTGCTTCCAAACTGTCTGGTTATTGTAATAGGTGCACTGTTATTGTTTCTTATTTGTTTGTTTTGTTTAAGAAATTGAATTGTTAATATCATTAATGTTAATATCACGACTATCATTCTGAAAACAGCCCAGAGAACAGGAAAACAAAATAAAATGGGTAAATACGAATAATTTGTTTGTCATTTATGTTACCCTGACCTAGCCCAGGGACCGTAACAAATAATTAATTATTGAAGAATATATTTTCTACCGGGTGTTAAAAATACGTAGTTTTGTGTGTCATATTGTGTACGTTTCCGGCTAACTCACGTTATTACTGTCTTACACAAATAGTTCTTATAATCAGATTCAGCAGTGGGCCACTATTACCTAAAAGGTTGTCTGTTGTTCTTACTTTGAGTAAAGATAAGGATTAAGCAAGAATTGTTTTTAAAACGTTTGTTAAATCCGTTAAAATATACATAACCGGAAGAATCGATGCACTGCTTCGACAAGCACTGTGATAAAGGCCTATTTATACAGTTCCCACATGTGCACCGCAATAAATTGGAAATATACACATTGGTTTGTTGATGGACATTTACTAATGGTGAGGAATTAGTTGCAACATCTCACAATGTAGGTTACCTGAGAAATCTCTGAGAAACGTCTCGCTCAAGTCGTATTTGCGATGGAGGTTTGGGTTGAATAACTAGTTCTTTTCAATGTATCATCATCGGACTCGCTTGAATTGATACGGTAAATTCGACGTCATCGTTACTGTCCTTACAGCGTGTATACACATACATATTTATATACATATAAATACATTAAGACCATCTAAGGTGGGATAAGCAGTATTTCAAAAACACTGTTGGACAATGTTGATATTTGAAATCAGCCCAAACAAATAAACCACTCTCTACATTGCTCCACTTCCAAACTCACCCTCCAATCCTAACTTCCTGCTCGGAGTCGTTCTCGAACCCCAATGAGAAGGACATGGCTGCAGCCTGCAGATCGGGGTGGGGCTGCACGTGTGGCCCCACCCCATACCTACTCTGATTGGCTGCTTCGTCTTTCTCCAATATTATAGGCATACATGATAGAAAATTTGTTCATAGTTGGCGTAGGAAAGAGTATGTCATAGAAAAACTGGAAAAGCCATGCAGTTTCACAAAGCCTTCACTATAATGCACAGAAAGAAAAATACATTAGCCTGAAACTCTGATGTCCCTGAAATGGTTGTTGTGGTAAATTAAGCTGGTCTTTAGGCTAACGCACGAACGACCCCACGTCATTTAAAAAAATGAATTGGTTGATTATCCAAAGCAGGAGGGTCAGGTCTTCAGATAGAGGAATGAATTATGAATTAGGCTAAATTATTTATTTACATTTTGATTAGTTCATATCAGCATAGTATGAGAAAGGAAATTAAAAGGATGTATCAGTATCATTATCAGTAACATGACAAGACATACCTAAAGTAACAGAGGCTGCAGTTGTATGATAACTAAATGACACTCCAATAGGCTAAAGTGTCTGCCTTGTTAGGCTATCTATTTATGGGTGTATATAAAGCTTTCATTTTCGTCACTACATTGCAAAGCATAATATCAGACTTTTGCTACACTTTATTTCAGAAAAACAATCTGTTCTTTGTTATTTAAAAGTGACGAAGTTGAGAACTTATTTAAACTGTACCTGCCATGATCTGGAAATAACTCGTCTGGAGTCTGTAGCTATAGTAATGAACGCAACTTTCACTCGCATCTGACTGACAATAAACAGCATGGGTTTATTTCAGTGCTGTTGTTAATGTTGTAGTTATTTCAGCAAACAGTTTTGTAAATTCAGCTGAACAGCATTAAGTAAATGTTTTATTTATCATCCAACTGAACTGTGCTCATGCATTTTAGACACTTACATTATGTTAAGCTATGTTTTACTTCTGTTTCCGTTTCAGCCAGGGCCAAAATTAGATTAGAAAACATCACATTTCGACTCATTTTAGCTCAAATTTTATCCAAAAATCTCACAGCCCCCACACACAGTCAAATATTGCGATTCACTTTATGAAGTATTGAATCGAGATCTCCAAGACCCATTTCGTGAACGAATCTTTTGAACCAATTCTTTTATGTAGCCTGTGGGTTTGAGACGTTCTTTGTTTCTCTCCCTCATCTCCCTCTTCACCGCTTCAGCTTGGTTTCACTCCCCCTGTGTTGCTACGGTACCTAATGTGGGTGGGAGTGGTTAGAAATTGAGAGCAGGCAGGTATATAGGCACCTGGGGTCCTCATGCCGGTAGTCATACATTGTAGCTAGCTGCTAACAGGTTGGAGTGCAGCAGTGTTCCGGGGTGCTGTTTGTAGCGCAAGGTATGTCCAAACTATCTGTGTTGTATGATTATAATGGCTATTTGGGTTCAGTGCACTAAGCGAGGTCTTATTGTCTTCCTGCTGGGTTAAGGTGGCGAGTGACTGCCAACAGCACTACTGTTTGTGTGTGTATGCTTCCAAAACATGTTGGAATGCCTAGATTGATAAACATAGAGGAGCGTTTCGTGACCCTGCTGAAATTGTGAAGCCCCGAAACACTGTCTACCCACGCAATCGTTAGACGGCAGGCAGGTATGTAATGGCTATGATTATTATGTGTTTGGTAAAAAGGAAAATGTGTGTTTAGCAGCTTTATGTAAATAGACGGACTGATGATGGATTTATGGCACACAGAGCACTCACTGCGTCTCTTGTTTTTTTTAGAGGCTACAGCCAATCCATTGTCGGCTGCTGTTCTCTTGAATATGTTTGTGAATGTGTATGAATGTGCAGGTGCTGTTTTTTTCTAGACCCTTTTCGGTAATGTTTATTTCTTTTTTTTTCTTTTCCCGCTAACCGGTGGGTGGTAAGAGATTTGTGTTAGTGAACCAACTGTGACCACCGGCTAGCGGTTTCTTCTTTTCTTATTTATTGTTGGTTTTATCCCTCTCCCCCGTAATAGTCTTGGAGTGGATTGGGCCCATAGGAAAGACTAGCGCACCAGGTTCTAGCCTAGTTTCCTTCGTGCTTCACCCAGTTTGAAACCAATGTGTGCAGTGTAATGCTGTGATGTGTGCACCTTTTAGAGATGGCTTAAAGAGCATGATTGTTGTGATTGGGTAGGCTGATTATTATAGTGTTGATTCTACCTTAAGGGTGTGCTTTAGTTCACGTGTGGTATTGAAACCTAGGCCTGGGCAAGCTTGTAATCCGGTGGCCCACCCTCCTATGGCTTATCCCTATGTCAAATGATGTATGTTCATGTTATTTATTGATAACCAAAAGCGACTCATTTTTAACTGAAACAAAAATAAAGATTGTATTTTTTACTTTGTTAATCCAAGCCTGTGCATGCTTTTTGTTGCAACCTAGAGTCCCCTTGCTTTTACTAGTCCTGTTCAAGGGGTGGCGTAGTTAGCACCGCCATAGCCCTACGGGGGGGCAACATTCTGGCGTAGTCGGCAGGGTAACATTTGAGTCGCTAGGTTAGTCTACTTAAGCAGCACCTGTGTGTGTGTGTGGGGGTGTGTCTGTGAGAGAGAATACGCAGACGTGTATAGAGAACAGCAGCTGGCAACAATATGAGTGACGGAGAAGAGTCTGCGGGGGAGCTGCAGCAGCTGCGACGACGCTTGGCGCAGCTCCAGGCTGAAAATGAGAGACTTTCGGGGGATGGGACAGCGGGCACTGCTGGTAGCAGTGCTACTAGTACCCAGCCTGTTCGACGGGAGCAAGCGCTCTTTATACCTCGAGAGCGGCGGTGCCCAAAGTTTTCTGGCTCTGCAATTGCAGGGTCTTTGTCTGTCGAAGAATGGATCGAAGAAGCGAAAAGTTGTATTCGGGCAACGCATATGTCTAATTTTGACAAAGCATTGTTTTTGTTTGATCACTTAGAGGGTGAAGCCCGGAATGAGGTTAAGTACCGTCCTGCAGCCACACGTGAAAACCCTGAGTCGATAATTGAAGTCTTAAGGGAAGTGTATGGTTGTGCTAAGTCGTATGTGTACTGGCAACAGCGTTTCTTTAATAGAAAGCAGAAGGACAATGAAAGTTTGTTTGAGTTTTCTCATGCGTTAATGGAAATGTTGGATAAAGTTAAACAGTCAAATGAAGGTGCCATCAGAAACCCTGATATTGTTCTGCGAGACCAGTTCTGTGAAAATGTCTCTGATCCTATGTTACGTAGAGAACTCAAGAGATTGGTACGAGCAGATAGCGGGTTGACTCTTCTAGCCATACGGAAGGAAGCTATAAGGTGGGTGCAGGAGGGTCAGTCCAACCGAGACCGTAGTTACCGTACTCCAGGAGTAAGCAGTGAAGCTCAGGTTGTGTCACATTGCGTTACAGCCCCCCAGTCATCAGAATTCGCCGAATTAAAAGACTTGGTCCTTAAGCAACAAGCTCAGTTGGACATGCTCGTAAGGCAGTTAGGACATCCTAGTGGTAGACCACAGGCCCCTCCACCACACCGGGATGGGCGATACAAACGCGCCCCCAATGGTCAGCCCATTTGTCTGCGGTGCGATCAACCAGGCCATATAGCCCGCTACTGCCAGGCAGCTCCCTCCACTCACAATAGTAGGTCAGTTCCACGGTTGCCCCCTGATATCCCCCCTAACCTAGCATCAGGCCCAGACAACCTCCTTAGCCATCGGGAAACTAGCAACTTCCAGTGTGCAGAGCCACACGCTGGGAAGGGATGTGTATGGCTCATTGCATCCTCAATCATACGATAAGTTAGTAAAAAATTGTCCTGTATTGTCTGTTTTTATGGGAGACGTAACAGTTCCCTGCCTGATTGATACTGGGTCAATGGTGACCACCATCACCGAGAGTTTCTTTCGAGAGCATTTCTATCATCTACAAAAGAAAGATTGTAGATGGCTTGGGCTTAAGGCCGCTAATGGTTTAGACATCCCCTATGTTGGGTACCTAGAGTTGGATGTGGGGGTATTGGGGCAATGCATTCCGGGGAGGGGAATTTTAATTGTTAAAGACCCAGAGAATAGCACTCTTAAAGACCGCAAGCTCATAACACCCGGGATACTGGGAATTAATGTAATTGGGGAATGTTATCAGGTCCTTTTTAAACAACATGGCTCACAGCTCTTCCACTTCCCTCCTGTGAAATCGGCGGCACCAGCAGCCCGTCGTGCATTGAGACACTGTGAACAGATCCAGGCCATTGTAAATGCACCGAAGCCGTTCAAAGTGAAAGTCCATGGGAAAGGGGCAGTCTGTCTTGAGGCAGGAGCCCTAACCATGGTCCCGGTTACATGCCCCCAGCTTGAGTCTGCAGCGTTTTTGCTAGAGCCCCTGGGCTTTGACGAGGAGCAGTTGCCGGAAGGCCTATTGGTGTCCACTACCTTGGTGCCGGCGAGAAAGGGTTTTGTATATGCCCCTGTAGTGAACGTTGGTAACACAAAGGTATGGTTGCCCCCACGCCACCCTATTGGCACTGTACAAGTTGTGGCTGCGGCTGCAACAGGAACCGCTGCTTATATATCAGTCGACCCTTTATGGGAACAGTGTCAAGCTTACATCTCAACACAGGGGGTAGTTGAGTGCTGCAGTTTCCCTGAGTTCACGGCGCCAGACTTCCCGGGGTTGACCCAGCAACAAGCTGCTGAGGCCAGGGCCCTCCTTGTCCAGTATAGTAACATCTTTTCCCAAGGGGAGGGAGACCTAGGATGCACGTCTTTAATCAGCCATGAGATTCCCCTGTTGGACAATGCTCCTGTTCGGCAGCCATACCGTAGAATTCCACCCTCCCAGTATGAAACAGTAAAGGCACACATCCAACAGCTCTTAGATAGTAAAGTCATCAGAGAAAGTAGCAGTCCATATTCTTCTCCGATAGTCTTGGTGACTAAGAAGGATGGGAGTTTGCGCCTCTGTGTAGATTACAGGCAATTAAACGCAAAAACCCGCCGTGACGCATATCCCCTTCCTCGTATAGAAGAATCATTGGATGCACTTTCGGGCGCGAAATGGTTTTCCACCTTGGACCTTGCAAGTGGATACAATCAGGTTCCAATGGTGGAGCAGGATAAACCAAAGACTGCCTTCTGTACACCTTTTGGCCTGTTTGAGTTTAACAGAATGGCCTTCGGACTGTGTAATGCACCTGGAACGTTCCAGCGTTTGATGGAGCGTATGTTCAGCGATTGCAGATACCAGTCCGTTCTACTGTACCTGGACGATGTGATCGTCTTTTCTACCACCGTTCAGCAGCATCTGGAAAGACTGGGAGAGGTGTTTTCCCGTCTGCAAAAACAGGGACTAAAAGTAAAACTGTCAAAATGCCACTTCTTCCAGCATCACGTCAGTTACTTGGGGCATGTGGTTTCTGCTGAGGGAGTTGCTACGGATCCCGCCAAGATAGAGGTGGTCAAGGAGTGGAGACGTCCTGGACACCTGGCCGAATTACGATCTTTCCTCGGTTTCGCGAGCTATTATCGGCGCTTCGTGGAGGGATTTTCAAAATTGGCAGCCCCACTTCACCAGCTGGTAGGTAGACTCAACGGACCCCGAAGAAAGGGAAAGACCCCCCCAGTTCCCCTGGCGTCGGCATGGGACGAAAGATGTGAGCGAGCATTCCTGTCTCTGAAGGAGCGACTTACCTCGGCTCCAGTGCTGGCATATGCCGACTTTAAGAAGCCCTTCATCTTGGAGGTAGATGCCAGTCACGGAGGCCTTGGTGCAGTCCTCTCCCAAGAACATGAAGGGAAGGTGCGTCCAGTCGCATTTGCCAGTCGGGGACTCAGAGCTGCTGAAAGAAATATGGATAACTATAGCTCCATGAAGCTGGAACTACTTGCGGTAAAGTGGGCAGTAACGGAGAAGTTCCGTGAATATTTGTTGGGGAACCATTTCTCAATCCTCACTGACAATAACCCTCTGAGCCATCTGCTTACGGCAAAGCTGGGCGCAACCGAGCAGCGGTGGGCTTCTCAGCTGGCGTCATTCAATTTTACCCTCAGATATCGGCCGGGCAAGAGCAATCAGAACGCGGATGCTCTTTCTCGTCAGTATCTGGAACGTTTCACCGTCGGGACGGAGGTCCCCGCATTGGGCGCATTGACCAGCCTTGGTCTGACGCCTGTCATAGAGGGCCAATGTGGGGAGGTGGTGGCCTTACCGGGGCGTACACCTGAGGATCTACGTTCGCTTCAGGAAGCTGACCCAGTCATTGGACCCGTGAAGAAGTACTATCAAGAAGGGCGATGGCCAGGGGCAGCGGAGCGTGAAGTGTTGCCCAAATCCAGCAGAGCCCTGCTCCGACACTGGGACCGCCTAGTCGATGAGGAAGGAGTTCTTTATCGCCTGATTCATGCAACAGGGGGAGGTCCGGAGACTCTCCAGCTATTGCTGCCCCAGTGCCTGCAAGCAGAAGTTTTACGGAGTGTCCACGACGAGCAAGGGCACCAAGGCACGGAAAGAACACTCCAGCTACTCCGGAGTCGATGTTTTTGGCCCAGTATGACTAAAGATGCTGAACAGTGGTGCCAGCAGTGCCAGCGATGCGTTGTGGGGAAGGCCGTCCAGCCCAAAGTCCGTACATTTTGGACCACGATGCAAGCCACTCGACCAAATGAAATCTTGGCTCTTGACTTTACTCTGTTAGAGCCGGCTAGTGATGGACGAGAGAATGTCCTGATCCTCACAGACCTATTCACGAAGTACTCGCAGGCTGTCCCTACTAAAGACCAAAAAGCGCACACGGTGGCCAGGGCTTTGGTGCAGCAATGGTTTCATAGGTTTGGTCCCCCAGCTCGTATACACTACGACCGGGGACGAAACTTTGAGGGCCTCTTGATCCGGCAACTGTGTCAGATGTACGGTATACAAAAGAGCCGCACCACTCCGTACCACCCTCAAGGTAATGCCCAATGCGAGCGGTTTAACCTAACACTCCACGACTTGCTGCGCACCCTACCCGAGACAGAGAAGCGTCGTTGGCCACACCATCTGCCTCAGCTCACCTTTGCCTATAATGTTACCCCTCACCAGACCACAGGGCATACCCCATATTTTCTGATGTTTGGCCACCATCCAAGACTGCCAGACTGCCCTTCTGGAGCAGGAGCGGTATACACGGTGATCCCTGCAGATGCGGGTGGATCGGTTCGACAGGTGCATCGTTCTGAGATGCGCGGCGTCCCTGCGGGATTGAGGCCGGGGCCTGGTGGTTTCCCTGGTCCAGCTCAGGATGAGGAGACCTCCAAAGGCCCTCCTGTTGGTGACGATGGTTATGCCCGGGACATGATCATTTGGTATGGTGCTGAACAAGAGCCCCAAGCTGCACCTGCTGCAACCGGCACTTCAGCGTTGGAGGAAATTGACATTGAAGATACAGCTTGGGTGCCTGAGGACAACACTGTGGCCATGCGCCGTTCAGCGAGGTCTACGGCGGGGCAACATTCCAATCCTTACCATCTACCCAGGTCAACTAGGGGCATAAAGTATGGTCCATCAGAAATAGAGGATGAAGACTCCCGGACATGAGGTGTCATCGTCGGGCCGCCGATTCATTTGGAGGGGGTGGATTGTAGCCTGTGGGTTTGAGACGTTCTTTGTTTCTCTCCCTCATCTCCCTCTTCACCGCTTCAGCTTGCTTTCACTCCCCCTGTGTTGCTACGGTACCTAATGTGGGTGGGAGTGGTTAGAAATTGAGAGCAGGCAGGTATATAGGCACCTGGGGTCCTCATGCCGGTAGTCATACATTGTAGCTAGCTGCTAACAGGTTGGAGTGCAGCAGTGTTCCGGGGTGCTGTTTGTAGCGCAAGGTATGTCCAAACTATCTGTGTTGTATGATTATAATGGCTATTTGGGTTCAGTGCACTAAGCGAGGTCTTATTGTCTTCCTGCTGGGTTAAGGTGGCGAGTGACTGCCAACAGCACTACTGTTTGTGTGTGTATGCTTCCAAAACATGTTGGAATGCCTAGATTGATAAACATAGAGGAGCGTTTCGTGACCCTGCTGAAATTGTGAAGCCCCGAAACACTGTCTACCCACGCAATCGTTAGACGGCAGGCAGGTATGTAATGGCTATGATTATTATGTGTTTGGTAAAAAGGAAAATGTGTGTTTAGCAGCTTTATGTAAATAGACGGACTGATGATGGATTTATGGCACACAGAGCACTCACTGCGTCTCTTGTTTTTTTTAGAGGCTACAGCCAATCCATTGTCGGCTGCTGTTCTCTTGAATATGTTTAAATGTGTATGAATGTGCAGGTGCTGTTTTTTTCTAGACCCTTTTCGGTAATGTTTATTTCTTTTTTTTCTTTTCCCGCTAACCGGTGGGTGGTAAGAGATTTGTGTTAGTGAACCAACTGTGACCACCGGCTAGCGGTTTCTTCTTTTCTTATTTATTGTTGGTTTTATCCCTCTCCCCCGTAATAGTCTTGGGGTGGATTGGGCCCATAGGAAAGACTAGCGCACCAGGTTCTAGCCTAGTTTCCTTCGTGCTTCACCCAGTTTGAAACCAATGTGTGCAGTGTAATGCTGTGATATGTGCACCTTTTAGAGATGGCTTAAAGAGCATGATTGTTGTGATTGGGTAGGCTGATTATTATAGTGTTGGTTCTACCTTAAGGGTGTGCTTTAGTTCACGTGTGGTATTGAAACCTAGGCCTGGGCAAGCTTGTAATCCGGTGGCCCACCCTCCTATGGCTTATCCCTATGTCAAATGATGTATGTTCATGTTATTTATTGATAACCAAAAGCGACTCATTTTTAACTGAAACAAAAATAAAGATTGTATTTTTTTACTTTGTTAATCCAAACCTGTGCATGCTTTTTGTTGCAACCTAGAGTCCCCTTGCTTTTACTAGTCCTGTTCAAGGGGTGGCGTAGTTAGCACCGCCATAGCCCTACGGGGGGGCAACATTTAAATCAACTGGTTCATAATAAATAACATTAATTTGTGAATTTGACTGATCTAGAAGATTAAACTTGCAGTAGCTATGCAACTCAGTGATTTAATGATACGGACTACGGATAGCGAGTTAAGTTAACAAAAAAAACAACTGAGTGGTCTCAGATTAAGTGTGTGCTATAGACTGAGCTCAAACTATTTAAGCTCTATCTTATTTTGTGTCGCATTAGACACCTCTCTTTTACAGTTTTGTAACTTGATTGATGACATTTAATTCATGTACTACTCTGACCTACACCAACTACAAACACATTTTCTATCATGCATGCCTATTGAAGACGAATGAGCCAATCAGAGTAAGTGTGGGGTGGGGCGACACGTGCAGCCCCGCCCCAATCTGCAGACTACAGCCAGGTGTAGCCTACCTTACTCTGATGACCCGGCATACGAGGCGAGTACAATGACACTAAACACCGCATTCCCCAGCAGCCGTGAGCGCGACTATCACTAGCTGGCCTCCTTTACGCACGCAATTCAAGTGTGGATGTCCGTTTATCATAGCAGAAGCGAAAAATAAAGCGCAGATGATGTACCAATGACAAGGAAGTAGTGCTGGGCAGTATACCGGTTCATACTGAATACTGGTGTTTATTTTTGTTATGATATAAATGTTTAATATACCGCAATACCGGTGTGTCGCTCAAACAACGTTCGGAACACGGCGCGACACTGTTGACTCACGTCAATATACGTTTTTTGATGTTACTAAGCGTGACGGTGAAGATGGATAGGATATAATTGATAGCTGTCAAATTATATTACCGTGTTTCCCATACATTGGTGCACAATATCAACACATGCCTGTCACAAATAGATTTTCCAAAAGGCTTTGACATTGTTGAATAAACATGAGCACTCCACATTTCAAAGTCAAAACGTGGCGTGGGTGATTTTATATGAATGTAGGCTATCTTTGAAGGGAACTGACTGTCTTTAGAAAATTTTTGATGTTATTTTATTTTAATAATTCTTTATTTTTCCTGATAAAGCAGCGTTTGAGCGCTGCCTTTCTGTACAGCCATTACAGGGGAAACCGCCATTTCTGTTGCTCCTAAAGCGCCTCCTGCTGGCACCTCTTTGTAAACAGTACAAAGAGTGGGGTCTTGCAAACCTGTATTGATATTAGTGTGGAATTTTTCTACAATATTCACTCATGACAGTAAAATAGGGCATTCTAAGTCAATCTACTGCAGTATTTCCGCTCTCAATCAGTATAAAATGTGGTTAACACCCAGTCATGCTTAATAATACCATCATATACCGTGACACTGGCACAATTTGAAAAATACCGTGATATACATTTTTGGCCATACCGCCAAGCACTACAAGGAAGTACAAAAAATTTACGTACAGTACATAATAGTTTACGAACTAGAGTAGGGATGGGCATGATTAATCGACGATCGATTATTGATCATTAAGAATTTCGTCGATCACGTTAATTTCTTATCGATTATCATTAAACTAATGCTGCTGCGTTGCGTAGTGTGAGTGGAAAGTGAACGTGTTCCCCGGGCTGGTTGGTCAAGTTAGCGCGGAGGTACCTGTGCATCCCGGCAACGTCAGTCCCCTCAGAGCGGGTGTTTTCAGCGGCTGGACTGAAGCCTTGTTTACACTCGACGCGTCCGCACGAGCGCGAAGGTGAGCGCGGCAAAAATGACGTCATTGCGGTATTCGGTGTTTCACAGGCGAGCGCGTCGAGTATAAACGCCTCGTCTGTTTGGGGAGGTGCGCGCGCAGTCTGTGGAGACTCGCGCTGCAGAGCCAGGCGAAAGTTTAAACGAGGCTTGACGGTCAGGTTGCGGTCGCGTCTGACCTCAGATCATGTCATCAACATGCTTATCTTTCTCAACAAAAATCAGTAGACTGGTGTAGAAGTTGTATGTGAGTTACTAGTTATTTTTTATGAGGCTTTGTTAAGTAGCCTAGCCGAATTGATTGTTACAGTATGTAGGCTAATTAATTTCTCTCACCCTCTTTCTCGACTCCGTTCTTGGATAGTTTTGAGTTACATTTTGACAAAACCTGTCAGATCTAAGTATTATTATGTTTTTGGTTAAGTTATTGTTTAACATGATTTTTTTTATTATTTATTATTTTGGAACAAACGAGGGTCTCTGTTTAAGAACGCCAACTCGCAGCTGCAGGTTCCGTTGCTTTCGAGCACCGCAGCGCATATATCTTCAAGTTTAGCCTAACCGAACGTCCAGTTTTACTGCCACAAGTTGATCATCTTGTAATAAAGACCTAATCGAGGAAAAACGCGCTGTATTTTTGTATTTTCATTGCATTTTTAATTTATAAAAATAAATAATAAATTTGAATATAAAAATATGAATGATTAATCGATAGTCGATCGTTAATTCTCCCGACGATCGACTAAGAAAATTTAATCGAATGCCCATCCCTAAACTAGAGTTTGTTGTTAGTTGCCAACAGCACAGCAGCTCCAGTCAGACAACCAACACTCACTGTGGAGCCGAAGCAACCTCCATGTCCGTTTTCAGGCCTTCCAGCTTCGCTTTCGCTTTTTTAATATTAACGAGGGTCCTAAAGCTCTTTCCTAACCCTTCATTTTCCAGTGATTTCTTCTAAAGTTTCATCTTTTGTATTGTGTCTCAATTCTATTTCTTCAGTCTTTCTTCAAATCTCCCAAGTACTGATTGGCTACATACGTTTGACGTTGTGTGTTCTTGTGACTGTCTGGTCCAACTAACTTCCAAACAGCATTTTTTCTAAATACAGCTTACCCCAATGCTATCAGGATGTGAAGAGACTTTCAACCAGCATAACAAAAAATGTTCCTGGATCAAATTACTTACCCTGCCTTTAAGCTATGAAATGCAATGACAACCTTGGAACCCAATACAAAAAGTCAAAAGGTAAAAAGGATAATGTTCCACTATAATGCTTAACATCACACAGGACAAAACATACTTAAGCAAATGCTACCATATCGAGTCATGGGGTTAGACCTTGTAACATTATGGTTCATATTTTCATAAGTAGGCCTATCTGTAACTGCTGACAGAGAGGAATGCACCACGTCACATGTGAAATGTGTATCCATTTATATGTATATATAATGCTAAACACATTTTACGTATTATGTTTTAATAGTGACTGATGTCTGCAAATAAGTGCTCGCGCTGAGAGTTCTAAAAACACATTTGAGTTCTCGTGCTTGCGTGCTGCCTTACCTCTCAAAGCTGAGACAGGCGTTCTCGCTACGAGATGATGTAGGGGAAACAACAGAGACTATGAACACCTCTAAAGCAAAAAAAACGCGCCACAGATGCACGCGAGCAGCTGTCATTGGGCATCAGTACAGTGCTAGGAAGCAAACCCATGAGCAAACCGGTGTTAATGACGCCATTTGTGAGAATCGCATTACGTCACCGCGGTGGTCAGTGTAGCGTTCAGTGACTGGCAAATTCTTTCACGTGACGTTGCTGAAGTTTTTTTCATGACAGATTAAAAATATGTTTCATTAATTATTTTACTAATTCAAGATAAGGTTCAAAGGCTCACAGCACTGCAGATGAGCGACAAAAGAAAAGCATTTTCTAATTTTGCAAACATTATGGGAATGTTACTTATTTTTCTGAACTTTCTGAAGTAGCCTATTAACATTTAAAAAAAAAAACGTTAAACGATCGTGAAACTAAAACGTTCCACGAATGATGTATAAATGTTTTTGTGCTAATGTTTTGAGAACATAAGACCAGATAACTTTCAACGAACGTTCTATTAACGTTCCTGGAAGAAAGTTTGCTCATAACTTTGAGACAGTCTTGCCAGAACAGTAGCCTGGTTAAGTTTCAGAAAGATGTGCCTGTTAGCTGGGCTGTCATACTTAAACACTTAATTGCCTTGTAACCATTTTAATTCTAGATTACAACGCTATTTCTTTGGAGGACATCCACATTGGAACTAAATAATATATTTTTATTTTACTTCTGCTGCAATATAGTTTAGGTCTACAGAAGTCAACTGAAGACAGAAGCTTAGGGCTTATTTTGGTTGCTCGCATTCATGACGTGCAATTGTAACATAGGCTACAAGCAGAGTAGGCCTACATTAGTACACCGTGATTCAAGGCCACGATTTAGGCTAAATCTCGCTGAAGTTATTTCGTTCTTTGCTTACAAGAAGTTGGAAATACCTTTGCAGTGATATAGCCTACTGTTAACGATCATCCAGACGCCATCCACGCTGCTGAGAGCGAATGTAGGCTAAATGTTCAGCGGTGACGGTGAGAAAAAAGATGAAAGCATATCGATGTGCATATGTTTGCACAAACTATGAAATTTACTGGCATCGACATGTGAGGTCATTAGAATTACACTGTTATGATTGATTATAAAGTATAGGCTATTTGAGACTATAGACAATATAGATCTGTAAGACTAGTTTGAATGAATCCCTTTCTTTGCATGACACATTGATATTACCGTAGGCTACAGAATGTCTCTTTCAGCTTAATCCTGAACATTGCCTACGCATCTGTTTCATGTGTTTTAGGGCCTATAGGCTCTCGGGAGCGTGTATTGTCTCCTTTTGATTTTCTTGGTTGTTTTTTGGAAACATTCTGCAAGTTTCAGTGCACTGGATGATGATGATGCAGGATATTTATTCTCCAGGATATTGTCAGTGATTTTTGACTATATGGTACAGACTTATAAATATCATGAAGAGCAAACTTCCGGCAGACTTCTGTTCCAACCCTGTTCCAACACACCTGCCTGTAATTTTCAAGTAACCTTGAACACCTTGATTAGCTGGTTAATTGGATTTGGTTGGAGCAAAACTTTACAGGACAGCTTTTCAGGGTTGGAGGCCAATGGCCTACCATAAAGGACTAACTGATCAGGGCTGCGTTCCTCAAAAGTATCTTGAGCTAAGTTGATCGTGGCAATGCTTCTACAATCTACTTAGACCTACGATCCTTTTGGAAAACACAGCCCATAACCACAGCTGAACGGGCTGTCTAGTGCAGTGGTTTTCATTCCTAGTCCTGGAGTATGCAAACTGCTCATTTTGAATCTGACAAATCCAGTTTAAGTTTTGTCGCCTCTTTGAACTGTTGATATATATTGTGGGTTAATGCCTCCAAAATATGCAGCAAAGGGATCTTCCAGGACCAAGATTGAGAAACACTCATCTGATCTGCCAACACTGCCACTAGATGGTAGTATTTGCCTATTTAAAGTGAGGTGATGCTCATTTACTGAATAATTAACTTAAAATTGTGTTAAAATAGATGTAAAAATAAATAAATATATTATTTAAATATTTTAAGTAAAATGTATTTATTCGACATTGACCGTACAGTAATTGTAATTTTAAATAAATAAGAAAGGATCCCTTGCAGTAGGCTATTTATTTTGTACCGCAGAACATTTAATAATTAGGCACTTTTTAAGCAGCAGTTTTCAATATGATATGATATATTTCATAGCTGGGTGTGTTGTTTGAAACAACGGATTAAACAAAGATTTGGGTGGCTTGAGCCAGCCTATATATGAGTGTGTGCAAATCCACCAGCCACTGGTGATTACCAAAATATGCAGCTGGGCTTTAGGGTCTCACCACAGAGATTCGTCAGCTATTTCCCCCTACTCAGGCATCTGAGTGTTTTTATTTATTTATTTTATTTCTCACAAAAGAAGCTTATGATGTGCATATGATCATAGTGAGGGAACGCTTTTTAAACTTGCTTGTAAACCAGGTAACCTCGTAAGAATGGGGATTAGATTCAGAAACACTAACGATGCAAATACACCCGCTGTGCCAGCTGTGAAACACTGCAAACTTAAATCAGCCATAGCACAGTATCTTCCTAAACACCCAACTTTTTTTTCCAGCCCTCTTTGTTGTCATAAAGCAGGGGAAAGCCGCTCCAGACGCAATGCTGGAAAGAACAAAAAGCCTTTTGTAAACTAATTACTCTGAGCTATTCTTTCCCCTACTGCAAATAAAAACAAATTTTTTCTGATCAATTCAGATTTGTTCTCAATGAATCTGACTTCGCCTACACAGCAGAAATGAACAATCCATGGTGTTATGCAGCATCCCTTAAAACTTTGTTTTGCAAGGCAGTTATTTCTGAAATTTATAAATCTTCTTTGTGACTGCACTTACAAAAAAATAAGTATACTTCAAGTTAATTTTATTAAGTATACTTGAGGAAAGGTCAAGTATATGTTAAGTAGTAAATTAAGTAAGTATACTAATATCAATTTACACTTGTAAGTGTATTATTTCAATACTGCTTGGGACTAAATTGGCCCACTTTTTAGTGTATACTAAGTACACTGTAAGTGTAAAAGTAATAAACTTTTAGTACACAACTAATTTACAACTAGGTTTTCGTTTGTACTGCAACTACAGGTCCTTCTCAAAAAATTAGCATATTGTGATAAAGTTCATTATTTTCCATAATGTAATGATAAAATTTAAACTTTCATAAATTTTAGATTCATTGCACACCAACTGAAATATTTCAGGTCTTTTATTGTTTTAATACTGATAATTTTGGCATACATCTCATGAAAACCCAAAATTCCTATCTCAAAAAATTTGCATATTTCATTTTAATACAAAAAAAGTCAACCTTCAAATAATTATGTTCAGTTATGCACTCAATCCTTGGTCGGGAATCCTTTTGCAGAAATGACTGCTTCAATGCGGCGTGGCATGGAGGCAATCAGCCTGTGGCACTTTATGAGGTGTTATGGAGGCCCAGGATGCTTCGATAGCGGCCTTAAGCTCATCCAGAGTGTTGGGTCTTGCGTCTCTCAACTTTCTCTTCACAATATCCCACAGATTCTCTATGGGGTTCAGGTCAGGAGAGTTGGCAGGCCAATTGAGCACAGTAATACCATGGTCAGTAAACCATTTACCAGTGGTTTTGGCACTGTGAGCAGGTGCCAGGTCGTGCTGAAAAATGAAATCTTCATCTCCATAAAGCTATTCAGCAGATGGAAGCATGAAGTGCTCCAAAATCTCCTGATAGCTAGCTGCATTGGCCCTGCCCTTGATAAAACACAGTGGACCAACACCAGCAGCTGACATGGCACCCCAGACCATCACTGACTGTGGGTACTTGACACTGGACTTCAGGCATTTTGGCATTTCCTTCTCCCCAGTCTTCCTCCAGACTCTGGCACCTTGATTTCCGAATGACATGCAAAATTTGCTTTCATCTGAAAAAAGTACTTTGGACCACTGAGCAACAGTCCAGTGCTGCTTCTCTGTAGCCCAGGTCAGGCGCTTCTGCCGCTGTTTCTGGTTCAAAAGTGGCTTGACCTGGGGAATGCGGCACCTGTAGCCCATTTCCTGCACATGCTCCAGCTCAAAATTTTTTAACATTGATAATAATACCAAATGTTTCTTGAAAAGCAAATCATCATATTAGAATGATTTCTGAAGGATCATGTGACTCTGAAGACTGGAGTAATGATGCTGAAAATTCAGCTTTTCCCTGACAGGAATAAATTACATTTTAAAATACATTAAGCTATTTTAAATTGTAATTCTGTTTCACAATATTACTGTTTTACTGTATTTTGATACAGCAAGAAACTTATTTTAAAAACATAAAACAATTCTTACCAATCCCAAACTTTTGAATGGAAATACATGTCATGGAAATATTATTATATTTGAATATAAAATGTAGTGGTTTTGGGCCAATAACATTTCTTGCTGAAAAGGGAAATAGAAAAAGAAAATCTACACAAATTAAAACCAATAAGCAGTATCTTTCAATATCATAGATCAGAACCTCTAAAAAAACTTAAAATGCACAATTTTAGAGTGTCAATGCAAATCACTGTGTGGCTCCACATAACGGGGTGTTTTTATTGTGCTTTCAACACGTCTCAGATGCAATATGCATGACATGTACGCCTGTAGAGGTTTGGGAGTTTCTTCTCGCTGTCCTCAGACCAGCCCCACATGCCTTGCATCACTCGCACTTCACGTCAAATCAACGGCTTCAGCTATAGCTGCCCTCGGCCTCCATTACAACACCCACAGGAAAGAGACAACTGATCCCGCGGCAGCACGCAGCTGGAGGAAATGTTGCCATACGATGTAATAAAGACACTGGGATTATAGCAATGACTCACAGCTTCACTGCTCACACTGTCCCTCCTTCTTCCCGCCATCATGGGAGAGACTGATGTCTTTATGAGGCGATGGTGATGAAATGTTGCATAGGGGAAACAAGAGGAGCCATTGAGGAGGAATCTGAGGAGGGCTGGATAAGCCCATGATTAAGTATACAGGCTATTTAGTTGGTAGCTGGAGAGGGAAAGTCACCTCTTCACTATGCATCAAGTGGGACACAATGTCATACCATGGAGATGAACCTTAACGTGAAGATTTGAGATACTTCTTACAGGAAATGAGTCGATTTTACAGAGTACAGTTTAGTCACTGTTAGTGCAGGTCAGTCTCCTGGACTAAAGACAATATTCATGTACAAATGTGTTGGTGCGGCATGACGAATAGCAATCTCTTGCCCTTGTTTCACACGGTAGCTTCCGCATAGGTTGCGTTTGCCTTCATCTGGTAGCTGGCTCTGGTTTTGCAATGTGTAATGTCACTTACAGAAGACCCTGACCTCCGTTAACATATGGACTCCATCGATTTACCATCACCTCTTCTGAAAACCTCAAAATCCCCTTACACACGGGAGATTTACACCCAAAACATCACGGTATAATGTTTCTCCCTTCCCCCCTCTCTCTCTTTCTTGTTCGTACTCTTTCCCTGACTTTTATACTCTGCCAACATGTTTGCATTTGGGCTGTTGGTCATGGTGCTGTGGATTCACATAGCAATGGAAATGGAGAACAGAGGTTTTTCTGTTAATACTTGGCTTGGTTTACATGTTTGTAACACCTCATTAGCCAGCACTGAGAGCCCTTGCTCAAAACATATAGGCTATACAGTAAAGTTTATTCTGTATGTTTAAAGAGAGAACATCATTAACACATGAGATCATTCACGCATATAAAGAGCCTTGGATAATTTGTCTAAAACAACTCTTCCATCTATATCTAGTCCTTACACTTCCTGTGTATTTAAATCTTCTGCACTGTTATAAAAAAATATACTGTTAAATTTATGGTATAAAAACTCAAAAAAACAGTCTAATGTTATTATGTTTCCTGCTGAGGCTGCCAGAAACACACTGTAAAAAAATATGATGACAATGTGTCTGGTATTATGGAATGGCATATTGGTGCCTTTTATATTTTACATACTTTATTTATAACCATACACTTCATAAAGTGATATAACGTTACTACCGTTACTACCGTTACTGCTTTTTACCTTAAAATGTATTAATAACCACTCTGATAGATGATTAATCAAATTTTATCACAAGTGGCCTGCTGTCCATAAAGCCTGTGTGGATGCATTGGAATGCAAAGACAAAACAGGGTAACACATGCTAAAATAATGCAATAAATAACATAAAATGTAACACAAAACACCCTAATGTACATTACTGATAACAAAAAATTTGTAGAAACAAATTTATTTATACTAAATATAATTAAGTCCCATTCGGGGACTTATGGGAATGTTCTTACTGTTTTCATTCATTATATAGGCATATAGTTTTGACTTGCAAAAACGATACATTTGATAGTATTTTACTATCCAATTAAAATCAGAATCATCTGATAATCAAAATTACTAAACGGTGTACTTAAAAGTGATATTCAAAGTTCTTCATGAATAGACCAAACTGTGTAAATGCCACTGACATTGAAATGTTAGCAAATTCAACTTTAGTTTCTGTGCATTCATAATAAATAATGAATTAATAAATAATATTTTTGTTAAATATAATTAATAATAAACAGCATTAATTAGTTAATGATAAAAAATCTTAACATTTCTGGTTAAGCATGGTGCTACCGATTCTAAGGTCAAACGTTACATTCTCAAGGAATACATGGACTGAAAGCAACAAGTGTGGGAACAAAACTTTGCAGTGAGCTTAGCCAAAAATAACAAACAAAAAGTTCTTTATTGTAACTAAATAAGCCTATCAAAAGAAAGAAAATAAAAATACAGTGGTCTTAATTCATTCCCTAATTACATGAAGAAGGGAAAAAAACAGGACAAAAAATGTACAAAAAGAAAGAGTTACCCAACCCCTACCACTTCAAGGAAAAATCAACAATATTTACAAAAAAAGGGGCTACATCTTGCCACAATAACAAAAATGAAAAGAAAGTACACTGACAAAAATGAAACGAAAGTACACTGGGGGAAACCTGCAATTTGGACAAAATTCTAAAGGGGAAAAAAAAGAAAGCTTTTCACTTTACAGGGAATTTCACGTTACAAAGGGGAGTCACGAAAAAAGCAACACTTTGCAAATCAAATAGCAAAATAACATTCCTATCAAATTCTCGATAACAGAACATGGCAACAACATCCCAACTTGCTGTTGATATAAGTATGCATAAAATCAACACAATGTCCAATCAAGATACAAGAAACCAAGAGATCAGGCACAACCCCAGCCTCTCTTCCTCAAAAAAAAGCTTTTTTCACTGATGAATTGGAAACCAGGGAAGATGAAGAACAGGAAGGTGTTTCTTTATCCACATCCCTCTTTTGCCTGCATGTCATTAAAGTCAACTGTGTCAAATGTGTGCCTTCAGTGAGTCACAAACATCACAGTGAGCTGAGTGCAAACCTTCATATTTTGCCCTCTGACTGTTCAGCGAGTTGCATCATAAAGATGGATGTCAGTGGGATGATCCAAAAAAATTTATTTACAATTTTCCGATTGTATATACAACCTACACATTTAACTGTGACTCTGAAATGCTCTCCAAAATCACAACATTGATTGGACAGACTTTTGCTATTTTTTTCTAAACACTATAGTGTTAGTCATGGAATATAGAGGAAATTCAATATACACATATCAAAAATGGCTAGAGCTCACTATATGTTTGAAAATATCTCATGATTTTTACTCTAATCACAGTTGGAAAGGCCTCAGAAAAAGAACTCAGAAGATGATTCACGCTGATTCAGTTTGTTTTAATTTTGAACGGCTATTTGTCCCTCTTAAAAGGGTGAAAATTGATGTTTCAGCCAATTGACCAATGAAGACATCCAGTCACTGTCCGTGCGTCATAGCTGGAGAGGCTGGCTGAATTTTCCAATGCAGGTCAGTGGAGCTGTGTGTCCATCTTTATAGGCCTCTATCAAACAACGTGCAAAGCAAACCGTGTCGGTAGCCAACTATACAATTCGTGTGCATTGTGGGATGCGCTGGTAGGAGTGGAATTCAGCTGCTATATCAGGCTTGTGCTGTGCATGGCACCTCCGCTTCCACAGGATTTGCTCACCCAGTTGCTCCCTGATGTCTGCTGTGGGCTACTGTCAGTGATTTAACCATTACATGGCTGTGCTGTGTCTATAAATGTGATTATGGGAAGATTTAAGAGTAGCGTTTGGAACTGAGAACCGGATTATATTGAGTTATATCCATTTTAAATAAACAAACAAATAACTAAAAAACGCAACTGAATCACGTTTGTGCATACAAATTCTTCAACCTGTTCGGATGGAATATCTTAATAAAATAGGCACTTCACAGTTTCATGAAATACCGAACAACAGCACCGAAAACACTGGGAATGAATCTGCAGCATGAAACAGACAGTAGCGCTGTGTCTGAAATCGAATACTTCCCTACTATTTAGTATGCGAAAAACAGAATGCCAAAAGAACACCTATGTTGTGTCCGAAATCGCATACTGTCTGAGGAGGTACATATTTGAACTTACTTCACGACGGTTAAAAAAGTAGCCGTTCTATATAGTATGAATGTGTGTATGAAATTCAGACATACTACTTCAGCCATGTTGTTACTGTTACCTACCAGCGTCAATTTACTTTACCAATCATTAATCCTCTACCGTGGCCTCATGGGATAGTGTCCAGTGAATGATCGTTCTGCACAGCGCTGCTTTAAGTCGAACACGCCTATCGTGATAGGTGTAGTTCGGTTAACAAACAAATGACTTTTACAAGCCGTTTCTTTTCAGTGAATGAATAACACAGGCTGCGTCTGAAATCTCTGCCTAATTCATGACTGCCAAAAGAGTGTGTTTAGTATTGATGTAATCCAGACTTACTACATTCACCATGTTGTCATTATCATGTGACCTACCAGCCTCAGTTGTGTCACTTCACTGCCATTCACAAATCTCACGTGTCCTCATGGGATAGTAAAGTGTCCATCATAATGATAATATGCACACTTCAGAATCAGAAGAAGAAGGTCATCCAGGTACTTACTATGAATTTGGACATGCTACTCTTGTCACATACTGTTTTTCACCTTTTATATAGAAGGTTAGTAGCCTATGCGATTTCGGATACAGCCATAGCCTACCTCCAACCAGTGTATCCTGAATGATTGATTCATATGAGCCAATTCAAGTAAAAAATAGTTGTTAATATTAAAGGCCAATTCCACTTATGTTGCTTCTAAAGCCGTGTAAACACAGTTTTGTTTTATAGCATATTTATTGTTGGAATTCTCATCATTTGGCAATGGAATGTCTTTTCCTTTTTGCAAATAATTATTTTTTACGACTCGTTAATGGAACCTTTAAGAATAATATGCAATTTAATATAATTATCCCTAAACGAGTGCAATAAAATATCAAGTCAACAGAGGGCACCCTTATCAATTATAGGGGGGCTCCAAAGATTCTAGTGCAGAGGATATGACCCAAATATATTCTGCTCCGACTGAAGAGTTCTTCCTGCACTAAATTTTTTTTAAATATGCTTCCTGTAGTTCAAGACAGAATCGACAGCATTCTATTCACATGTTTTCAAGCTATAAAATGTCTTCAGGCTTAATTATGTGTGGTACACATTTTCCAGACATAAAATATGTTACTGGCTGATCACAGGGAATTTACAATGGTTAACTGGTAAAAACAGAAGCACTTCAAGCAGGTGTTTGGTCAAATCACACAGTAAATTGTCATTGATATTTTGCTATGAGATTGTCTCCTCACACCAAACGCACTGTCACAAACACCCCCAGCCGTCTGTGTTTAAGTGACATGAGAAACCCTGCGCAAAATACCCTGCACAGCCTTGCAGGCTCGATGTCATGAGCGGAGGGCTATCGACAAGCTGCTTGTATATCTTTATTAGCCAAATCCAATGCAGAAAAATGGATCCCTCTGCTTATCAGCGTGGTGCTTACTGTGGCTGCTCATGAGCCAGAGGTCAGAGACATGACACCAAATTATGGGCACTGTAGACTTATTATATTGATGGAGAAGATGAAGGAGGGCGAGATGGGAGGGTTCGGGTGAGGAGGGTGGGGGCTTAAGAGGATACTGAAGATTAGGAAGGGAATTGCCGCAGTACACTGGCTGCTTTTGTGAGCCCAGTGTCCAAGGGGAAAATATCTCCTGGGGCAAGAGCAGTCTGCCACAAAGCACTAGTCCTATTATAGATACAACAACTTGTTTTCAGACTCCTCAATGTGAGACACCACGTTTTGAGTGGTAGTTTGGAGAGACGGCCATGTGAGCAAGGTCATGTAAAATAACTGTGGGACACAAATAGAATATGATATGAATATGATGTTTACAGATAAAAACAGTCCAAAAAAAATTGCTGAATGGAGATTAACGTTGTATGTTAGTGGTTCACTTACAGTTCTTTTACCAGACATACTGTACACTGTAAAGACAAAAATAACGTAATTAGTTTAAATGTAAAAGACTGTAAAAATGCTTCACTAAAAACCCGTTAATCGCATAACAGTAAGTTCCCTTATGGGGAAAAACTAATAAATCTAACTATATATTTCATGTAATTTTATAGTAAAATACTCCTAAATACTGTTTTTGGAAGTAAAAAATAACATCTTATAATTGACAGTGAAAATGTGTTTCCGCTTCCCACTGGACCTTTGGTGTGTAGGGTTTCTTTTGTTGTTAAATTAATGTTTATTGCATTATTTTAGTATCATATGTTTTACCATGATGGTGTTTTGTATTTGTGTGCATGACACTGTGTGTACCTTCTATACATTAATATAAATCTAATCTTGTGGAAAGGCTATACTCTTGATCAACTTTGATTTACAGTTTCTTCTGTAAATATCTTTACATTTTTACTATATTTTTTAGAATTAATCTGGAAACCACAGCCATCAGTTTTTTTTCTGTAAAAATGACAGGATTTTCTTTTAGTGTAGTGCTCCTGTAAACCTTTAACACAGGAAAGCTGAGGTGGAGGTTGAAAAAGATAAATTATTTAAGGACGAGGGTGGACAGTGGAAAATTTGTTCAAATGAAAATTCTTGAAGTACAACAAAACTTTTCAACCAGCCACCCCAGAACAGATTGACAAATAATGTAAAAACCCAATTTGTACAAATAAAACCCCCAAAAGGGCTGTCGGCATCTAAAGCGTATCCGGAGTACATACCGCTTTTCTTTTGATGGTGTCGTAACCTTAAGATGAACCAACCTTAAGTAACCAACATGAAACAGAACAAACAGTTTCCTCAAACGTGATACAACAAATTATTTTAGACTTAGATGGTGTGATATGAAGTTCAGGTAAAAACAAAAAAATTGTACACCACCTCTGAAATAAATGAGATGAAAAGAGTTAAGGCTCTGGTGAATTTGTCCACTTCATTCCAGGTGTGGTTTCTATGCAGTTGTTAGTGGGTAAACTGGACAATATGAGACAGTTGGTGCAATTATTATGACCATGGGTGACATAACAGTTAGATTACTAGTGAAAAATTTGGATTATTTTGCTTAAATGTTTTTGAAAGAAGTCTCTCATGTTTACCAAGGCTCCATTTGTTTGATCAAAAATCCAGTAAAAGTAGTGAGAATTTAAAATCGTTTTCTATTTGAATATATTTTAAAAATGTAATTTATTCCTGTGAAGGCAAAGCTGAATTTTCAGCATTATCATTCCAGTCTTTAGTGTCACGTGCACTGTAAGAAAAAAAGAAAAAAAATTTTTTGAGAAAACTTACTTTCCAGCAACCAGCTGCAGGACATTTTTGAGTTTTCTCAACTTAGGGTCATTAGTTGTACAAACTTTTTCATGTTAAATAGTTGAATAAACTTTAAAAACAGAATTTGTCAAACAAAATGTAAGTTGGATTTTTTACAGTGTGGTCCTTCACAAATCACTCTAATATTTGAATGCTTCTCGTGGACACGCAAATATGTTTGGATGTGATGGGGTCAAGGGGTTTCAAAGTGTTATGTTACTGAAAATGTCATCTTTGAAAATAAACAAAAGCTCTTTGGCTCTTTAAGTCAGTATTCATAGAAAGTAATGCCCTTTCTCTTTAGCTCCAGTGAGAGTCTCATCCCTCCTATTTGATTGCAGTAAAACCCCTCTCTCCCTGTTAAGGACCGAAGGGTAGTTTGCAGTCTCAGGAAGCTGCTTTGTAATGCCCCACTTATTAAAAAGCAATGCTGGGGTCCCTGAAGTGGCTCGGTATGGTCTATACACACAGAAACAGAAAGGGAGATGTTTGGTTTATGTGGTTCATATTAGCATGGACGGTGATCTAAGCTCCATAACGAAGCTTCCGAGTCTCTCTCAAACAGAGGGCCCCTTCTCAGTGCTCACATCCCACTGGGGCCCTATCAGACATCACATCTCACATATGACGACATATATGTGATGTAGATCTATGGACTCTCTTTGCAAATGAAGGCTTAATGTTTAAGGTAAAGCCCACTCTTAACTTGAATTTCTCAATTTCCTGAATAAGCTATAAAGCCACCGCTTTTGGATGGGAACTAGTATGATCATCATTAAGGTGTAGCTACTCCATGAAAACATCTAATTAGCAAATGGGTAGTATTTAGGGATGCACGATATATCGGCCACTATATCGGTATCAGCCGATAAATGTTTATTTTTAATGTTATCGTTATCGGTCCAAAAAAATGTATTATTTCCTTCAGCTGAGACACTTCAGATATGCACTGTTCACCATGATGGTTTTGAATTGCTTGAAATGTGATTAGAATCCATTCAAAAAATAAAAATACAGTTAAGTGCAACATGTGCAGCGCAAGTCTGTCATATAGGCTACATAAAATTATGAGAACATCATTATCATTTTGTGCTTAGGACATGGATTTTAATGGTGAGAATTTTGTTTTTGTAATCAGGCTCTCAAAAATTATATAAAAACTTGGATTTAGATTTATCAGCTTATATATATATATATGAAAATGTTGGCCGATACAGATAACCGATAATACTTGAAAGCCGATAACCAATATATATATATATATATATATATATATATATATATATATATATATATATATATATATATACATATATATATCTGTATCGGCCAAAATTTTCATATCTGTGCATCCCTAGTAGTATTACATCTATTGTTTTATCATTAAAAAGCTCACACATTTTGTTATATAATGCTAAGATATTTTCAAGTATGTCTTCTACAAATATTGAGTGATCTTAAGTAATCTATATCATTTTCACAATGTTGTATTTTTCAAAGGGAAAAGCTAAGTGTCTTGTCTTAAAAAGGTCTGGTATAATTTTATATATTTTAATTGAACTTCACATAGTCATGAGGATTTTCGGGGATGATTCTATTTTCTATTCTATTAACTCAACTGATAGGACAAAAAAAGAGAGCATTATGGCATTATCAGTGGCAAAGTCAAATCCAGACACCTCACCTTTCCTGACATCTAGATCTCTCTCACGCTCTCACACTCGCAGCCTCTCACTGTGTCGTCTACTGGGGGCCAGCTGCCCTCTGATGACATCACACACCCTTCCAGCTGCAGTACTGATGGTGATAGGAACAGATGTTGGCTTTTGGGGGGGCCTGTGTCCTGTGACAACCACAACTTTCTCTACCCACCTCCAGTTACAAGGCCAAGAGTACTGTTGACATCTGCTCTCAGCATTTCACTCATAATAAAGCCTTTGGCCAGGACTAAATTTGTGGGAAACCACCTTCCAGCTTGCCACGTTTCATTTTTGATGGCACTATGAAGTTAAGTTTTTTCTCATGATGCATCCAAAAATGCATTTAAAATAGTCAGGGCATTCAAACTGCCAGGAGTCACATGGCCCAAACTGATATTGTAGGTAAACTGAGCATATGAATCGCATTATCCATATTATGAAAACAGGACAGGAGGATTTATTTGGGTTCCAAGGTTTGATAATGACCTGCTTTGGGCAAACTAAAATTACATTAAACAAATGATAGCAGCAGATGACATTTTGTATCCTCTTTTAACCCTGACATTGAAACAAAATCACTGTTGTTGAGCACCATCAGTGAAAGGGGAAAACTAGGAATGCTGTCCGGGGTCCTGTGACGAGGGACCACACTAAAGTTTTTTTTTTTTTTAATAATTTATTTTATAGATATTTTATTTTAAAAATAAAATAAAAATAAAACATGGTCAAGGAGACAATTTAAAATGTTAGCAAGAGTCCTGATTGGCACCACAGACTGTTCTGGGCCTTGTAATGGAACTCAAACAAGAGATAAAAATGATTATGAAATATAATCAATTTTTTCTCTTGTGTATAAAATACTAATTCTTAACATATCGTTCATAAAAAATAAGAAACTGGAAACACTGAAACCTCAGAGAACGGAGCTTCAGCCCGCCTGCTTGGGTACCCTTACCGACACATGGAAGGGCCGCAGCTGTTCAGCCAATCTCTCTTTATGCATGTGGGAGAAAAAACATTAAGCAGGAATGGGCATTCTCCCCACTTTTCTCATTACACAACTTTCCCCGTTCTGGCACAACATCACAACCTTCCCTCACACACATCTGTGGGCACAATGAGCTGTCTCTGGCCTAAAGGATGGGGGAGGACGGAATCTCAGCTGTTCTAGTTGTCAGAACCCTGGGAAAGTGTTCTCTCCTCTCTTGCTCCCTCTTTCTATGCCCTCTCTCCCTATTGCTCTTTTCTCTTCCCTTCCCCCCTGCCATATATTTGATGCCCTGAAACCTGAGGACTTGCCCTTGATCATAATTTTAAGTAAGACCCAGTGAGGGAAAAGAGAGAGGTACCAAAAGGCTTAGAGGAACATTTATACTGAGGCACGAGATCCCTTTAAATTTGATTGATTGCTGGTTCTGCTTTGAGTTGTGCTGTTGATCCCACCTCAAATTGAACAGGCGGATCTGTTAGATGGTTGCTACAGCTGTACACATTTTGTCAGTGCCGTTGTCTTATATAGCCTACACATAGGAATGCACTGGTCAGCAAAACCAACTGAGGTGGAGAGCTAGAGTTAAACTTGATTTGTCTTAAAACTAAAAAAAGTAAGAGAGGTACAAAGAGAAAGGAAAATATCCTCACAGTGCTATAGCTTAAATCATCACTGAAATTGCAACTTTTTAAGTTAACTTACATTGTAAAGCTGTCCTTAAGCGGAAATTGTGATCGTCTTTTCTCTGTACATCCAAGTGAAATGGCTTCTTGAACAAGAAAAAAATGTAGAGTAGGATTTGATTTTGTCCATCGCAAACCGATTGGATTGTTGTTGGTTCCTAACAGCTGTGATCTCATATGAGTGGCAGGTTGCGAGTAGGGGAAGTTGAAGTTTTTTGTTTTGTTTGTTAAATTAGATATTTATAATAAACACCACAATTTTCCATAAAAACATGTCAAATTTGATTTCATGGTGAGTTTAAAAGCAGTATTCCCATATATATATTAAAAGCTTTACTCCTCAAATAAATATTGTTTTAAACTAAGTCACAGCTGCCTTAACCCTTCCGCATCTGTCAACCCAAATGCTCAAAATAATTAAATGGTTTGAGTAGCGTAAACTTAAATTAAACAAATTAGTTCAATCAAATGAACTTTAATGAGTATATAGCTCTTTCCTTTTATTTTGAATTCACAAAACTTTTCAGTCATCTGAATTGTTTAATTGTTTTGAATTTTATGAACTTTTTTCTTTTAATTTAGACAAACTTAAATTTAACTGAAACTGAACATGCTTTGGTGTGACACTCAAAAGGGAGAGTAAATGCTTAAATTAAGTGTTATTAATGTTTTTTGTGCAAGATTAATGTTAAGTTGGAGATTTTGTAGTATATAGTGTTTACAGTGCATTTTCGGCCACACACAGTGGTGTTTTGTTCCTGAATGTCAGTGTTTTTAAATTAATCGGTTGAGAGAATGATTTAAATTACTCACTCATAAAGGCAGTCAACTGTCACTACCTACTGTAAATCTATTCTTCCAGAATAAAGGAGTGATATAGGCCTGGTTTCGCAGACAGGGCTTAGATAAAGTCAGGAGTATAGGCCTTAGTTCAAGGGCATTTAAGTAGCTTTTATAAAGTGCTTTAGAAAATGTGCATCTTGAGACAGACAATGGCACTGACATATTGTTATGTCAGTGTAAGTTCCTTTCAGTTAAAACAGCTAAAACATACTGTACATTTTAGTCTCGGACGAGGCTTAAGCCTTGTCTGTGTAACCAGACGTATATTTCTAGTTGTAGCTTAAGTATATACTGTAACTAAAATACATTTGAATTTGAATGTGAAGGAAATGTGAATGAGATTAATGTGAAAAAAGTGGTTAAAATATGTTGCGCTGATTATAGACAAAAGTGGTTTAATGCGATATGATGTAATGTGACTGTAAAAATTATTTACAGTCACATTACATCATAGTCGCATTACACCACTTTTGTCTATAATTTTGATGTTTCACAGGGTCGAGCTACTAAGCAGTTCAGCTGTGCCTCTCCTTCAAAATATTGACATTTTATGATTTTCTTCATCAAAGAGCTGTCTAGGTTTGAGCTCCTTCTTTAAAAATAAGTACCTAAATCTGTCATCCCACTGTGTTCTGAAACATTTGACGGCATCATGTCTGTACAATCAGGTTGATCTGAATTGCTCTAATCCTTCAAATTAAAATGTTCTCCCCCTTCTGTGCTATTCTTCTTAGATCAGTACCAAATGCCTGTGTGTGCAATTGTAATGAGGGAGGAGAATTCTATAACTGATATAAGGCCTTGTAATCCCACTCTCGTCTAGATGTTAAATTCATTTGTAATTGCCCTTTTCCTAAACACAGGTCTGTTGCAGACGTTCACTATTCCCCTGACTGCATGCGGGGACAATGAGAGGGGGATTTCTTATTTTCATCCCAATGAGACTCCAGAGAGCATAAAAGATTTAATACAGGTGTTGAGCATGAGACAGACGGCAACTGATTTGCCGTCTCAGGGATTAACATATTCTCAAGAAGTGAAGGACAGTCCCACAAGACATTCTGAATATTTTTTCATACTGCTAAAGGCCCCGATATATTCATGACGATGTTCTTTTCATTCTTTGCTCAGGGGTAAAGAGAATAGCATATAGAGGGAGTATGTGACAGTCAGAAAAAAAACTTGCATGCATGAACTGTAAACCATTTTTAAAGACAGTGGTCTTGGCTTTTCAAACCTTGGAAATAATCATTTAAACAACGATACGTAGGCTAATACCGATATACTTCCCTTGTCTGCGTTTTGTGCGGCTCACTGACAGGGTGCATGACAAATTTCTGACGCACACTGCAGTCCGATTTTTGTGTCCGTGCTCTCGAAAACAAATGTCCAGTATTGTGCGCCCAGATGCGCCCATCCGCAGTCACGGTCAGTGGAGTGTAGCTACTTTCAATGTCTTGCATGCTCAATAGTGCGCTAGAAAAAGATGTAGGCCAGGGCTTTAAAGTCACAATTGACAATTCAAAATGGATCCTTGTTTTTTATGGAATATATTTATTATAAATGATATTGTGCATTCTTCTTTTTATTATTATTATTATTATTATTATTATTATTATTATCCAATATCCTTGAAATCGTTAATCAAAGTAGCCTAACTTTGATTAAACAGCAACATCTCTTTTCTGATGATGTGTTTACTGACTTGAGGGCGGGACAACCTGTCACTCACATGACATCACTGCAATAGCAAACCACAACGAACCAAAAATACAATTAATTCCTGATGAACAAAATCAAGTCCCGCCCTACTTTTTTTTTTTTCTTAATTGTTCAGAAGACATTTCACTCGAATATACGTCACAATAGGGAAGTATCGCAATTTCTGTTTCATGACGACTTTAAAGTATAAAGCTGTATTTGTCATTCGTTCCCAATCAATCAACTCCGGCAAGGTGATTAATAGGCCTATTATAAATGATTTAAATTTATAAAGGATTTAATACTTTAACCTTTCTCAAAAATAGAGCGCAGTTTCAAACGCCTGGACTCTCTGAAATACTTGATGCTGACTGGCCAATCGTGGCATTCAGCTATTGGCTAAAATATCTCTGTGGTCCATGGCAATGCTGTATAGAAAGATACATATACCATCATTGCATCCGCAAATAATGAAGATTAAGCCTTTAAATGCTTAACAAGAAAGTCTTCATAGTATTTATGTGTGTTCTTAAGATTACTTGTAAGCCTCTATTCTTTATCTAATATTTACACAATCAAAGCTTGTGAGAACATCAAAACAATGTGGCTCAGCAAAAAATGTGGAATGAAGATCTATGCAGAATAAAACCATACTTAAGACTCTTCTTCTCTCAAGACCACAGGCTTTACACGACGTATGGGACCCCCTCGTCATAATTATTCTTCCTTCCATTCAAACTTGTCCTCAACAAAAGAAAAACGCACTTGTGCGGCTTGGTGAACTGTTGCTGCACGTATTGTAAACTGCATTAAGACGTAGCAATTGGCCTCAGTGTCCAAAAGCCTGTTGGTGGTACATACAATACTGTCCCTCCAGCCTGAATGCAAAGAAAGACAAGCCTCCGGTTAACTGAGAAAGATTCCTTGCACTGGCAGAGGCTGACTGGCACAACACAAGCACCTTTTATTACCGTCATAATTAATGACCCACAGTGCCGCAGATCTGAAAAGAAGCCCGTCTCCTTAAAGGGAATTAGAAAAGGCAAAACGACGGCCAAAAAGAGCTCAATTAATAACAAAGTGGGCACAGCTCTGGGATGACACAAACAAGGCTGAACATCAGTCAAAAGCACAGACATGTTGGATAAACAAACGCTTGATTCATTTCTCCAGCCCGATGAGACTACTGATTAAATTAGAAAGCTGAAGAAGCGACAATCAACAATAGAGCACTTTAGGGGCGCAAAACAAAATGAAACACAGAAACATTGTAATGACTTTTGACACAATTCTGGAGCCCCAACTGTGTCAACGCTGTGACAAGGATGTCACACGAAACATATATGTAAACGGGAAATGTCCACCTCAATATATGTCACACGCTGCAAAAGGTAAATGGATCCTCTCACAATGTGTGAATCAAAACATGATACTAAGATAATAAAATCGTTGTTGAATATTTCTTCAATATCCATATGTCCAACATCAGTTGCTTCATGTAATATTTTTTTTCTACTTTTCTTTGTGATAGACAAAACAAACCTGAATTAATCAATGGTGATGTGTTGTTTCCTTTTAGGAAATGATTTGCATTACCATCCATTGGACGATAAATGAACTGGCATTGATGGTTCCATAAAGAATCATTAACATCCATGAATGTTATTGTTGTTTTTTGTATTTACATGTTTCATATGGTCTATTAGTGTTATTATTGCTGATGAGCTCACCAGACAACTAGGTTGTTATTAAAATTAAATAAGGTTCTCTAGAATAAAAATGGTTATTTTAAGAACTGTTGATTGAAAGGTTCTTTGGGGAACCAAAAAGGTTCTTTATTAGCATTGCTGTGAAAACCTTTATTTTCAAAATTAAAATAACTTAAAATTATTTAAAATTTAAGTAATTTAAAATAATCTGTTCTAAATATTTCTATATTTAATTTAAGGGTTGTGTGAGTGGATGGTAACATTATGTGCACTGCAGTTCCTCCTATATGCTGAATTTTTAAGAACTCATGCTGGGCTTTTCGAGCGAAAAGCAATTTTGCCTGCTCTCTCCTGCTTGTGTCAAATTTGCAAAGTCCAATTTTCACATAATATGAAGGTCGTGACTGAATTTGCACTGGTCTTGGTAGGACATAATGGTAACAGAATGGTAAATTGTTTTTGGAGGAGGGTTGGTTAAAGTGAGGGAAATTACCATTGAGCACCGGTAACACAGTCAGGGACACTGACGAAAAGAATAGATTTTCCATCTCAGTGTGTCACATTAGATTTTCGGAGGTGCTCAGTGGCAGGTACATGGGATTAGAAACACTTTAACAATGTAATGAACTTTTTAGTTGATCCATCTTCCAGCTCAAGAATGCAAAAAGATCCACCTGCATGATGTGAATGGAGGAGAGAAGAGGTATATTTTTAAGATGGTTCAGTATCAGAATTTTATGTTAATCACAAGTGTTTTTTCTTCTAAATATTTTTTACTCCTTACATCCATGAGGATTTTTAAAAATACGTTTACAAAAACATATTGTGCATGTATTTTCTCTTTTTTTCCACATGCACTTGTATAAGTATAAAACTAAAATTGAATTTCCACAGGAGACCATCAAAAACACGGCTCGGTTGAAATTGAAGGTCAGAAAGCCCTGTTTTTAATACCTTGTTTCTGATATGCCGCAGCGCTGTGTTCTCCTTCGCTCTCTTTAGCCTTCTGGTCCTTGAGTTGAGGTGGTCAGGGGCTAAGCCTCCAGCGGGAGGACGTCTGCATTCCTCCAGCTTCCAGCAGCCCTGTTCTTCACTCGCCCTCTTTGTGGCTCACAGTGTGGTGGGGTTAGGAGACTGCCGCCTGAGCTGGCCAGAGCCCAGAGCTGCCGCCTCAAACAACTTCAATGTTAATTTCCCTTTCATCTTGTGTGTGAAATTGCTGCTGGTGTGGCGCTGACCCCCAGCATTATGAGGTCAAGTGTTGAAATCTGATGTGCGCCTCTCAGGCAGACAGTGCGCAGAGATAGATAGAAGAGAGGGAGGGGAGGTATAAGGAAGGGAAAAGTCTTTACAATTTCTCTCCAGCATTGGTTAAAGGCTTCATTGGGCATGAAGCAACCCTTCACATGTGAAGAAGAGAGAGAGAGCAAATCCACAAAACCCTCCATCATTCCAAGACAACTGCTGCTGTTCTCCTTCTGCAATATTCAGAACTGTGTGAGATGAAAATCTATCAAAGAAAAGGTCAGGAAGGCCATATGTTGTTTGTAAATTGGTGTTGTAATATGTTTCAATTTGCTTGGAGAAGAAATACTGTCATACAGCACACTTTCTTCTAGGTTGGTCACTAATTTGTTTATTAGTATAGGCCTATGATGTATTATGTTTCCTGACTTATTCATGATACAGCACTAGACTCGAGTGCCGTATTTCTTTTATAAAACGGTTATCAAACAATACTGATTTTAAAGCCCGAAAAATATAAATACATGTAGCCTATCAGTGCAACTTTCATGAAGTAAAATCACTAAAAGCCATCCTTCCGCTGGAAAAAAAAAATAGTCCCTGGCCGTGAACAGCAACAACAGAAGTTACATTTCGCCTTAGATGACGAACTACTGAGTCAGTCAGTAGAAAAGACTTTTATATTGAAAGGACTGTAACTTTTTGTGAAAACTGAGAAGCAAGACAGAACTGACGGAAAAACCATGAACAGTTAAAAGGAAAAGATTTCGCAGCAGACATTCAAACGGATTTTCACGAATATAGGACTGACCTGAAGGAAAATGCTATATCTACTGTAAATGCAGGTACACTCGCTTATTCGGTCTCTCACAATTCTCTACTTTAATAAATAGCCTAATATCAACGAGAACAAACATAGCACACAATGTTTGCTAGGGGTGTTGAGTGAGTAGTGATGCATAGGACCGTTGGGTGAAGTGGTCAAAGCCGTGTTTTATCGTGAATAAATCACTATTGACCAATCAGAATCAATGAGTGGAACTAACCGTTTTATATTATATTATCCACATTAATCTCAGAATTCTACACTCAGGTGATATGAAGTTTCCTGAGATTGTATTTGCATATAGATGCCACCTGGTCATTGGCATGCATCTCTCTCATCATCCTTGGAGGCTGCACTCACCTCTGAATTACATGCCTTGTTCTTTTGTGCCACTTGCAATTCACCATAACTTTCCAAACGAAATGCTCAAGTTAACATCTTTTCAACTAAATATATTCCTAATCATAAGTAAATGCAATCTCTGGGAAAGAACAGGGGGTGCAGAGAGGAGGGAGAGAGAGAAACATCTGAGTATAGATAACCATTAGATATGATTCCCATGATAAGACTCTGTAATTTGGCTTTTAGAGATAACTCCAGGGGCTGTCAGGCTGAACGGCAGCAATTTACTGTTTGTTTTATTTCCCCCCCCCCACCCTATCCCTTTTTTACACATTTTTATCAGGCCTGTTAAAGGGCTTTTCATCTTAGATGATTTCCACTCTTTTTTTCTGCGTTTGCCCCAGAAGGTGAGATCAGAAGAAGGCTGACTGGGATTTTTTAAAGCGATGGACAAAATACAAATATTTGAGAATGTATTTCATGGTAATTATGTCAGGTTTCATGGCCTGAGCTGTGCACTGAGGCGCTGCCTGGATGCCTTAATTTGTATAGAAATTGTAATCATTTGTTCATTTCAAGGTGAAAATTGCATTTTTTTTAATTCAAATTGTATCCTGCGTGATAGTCTATTATCTAGAAAAATTGTCTTTGTGTATTAGAGTCTATACCCATGCGTCATGCTTGTAAAGAGCTGACTGCTTTCAAAAAGGTTTATGAATGCATCTCCCACAGAATGCAGAAGCTTGTGCTCATTATTTTCATTCTGTAGTATTTCACCTCCATTTTGGATTATTATATGAATAAGTCTGCAAGCTGACTGTAGATTTCGCGAGCAACCTTTAAGCAGGCTCCATGACTTATCTTTTGGCATGTTCACCTTGATATCCTGCCTTTTTTCGAGATGGAAAGAAATAGATGCCATACGGCAGTAAAGGGAGATATGAGACATATAGGGGGGAAAAGTGTTGACTGCTCTGAGACTTTTTTCAATAGGGTGTATTGAGAGCCTTTTAGACCGAGCGGGGTTAAAGCGACTCCCATCTCTCTCTCACAGCTTAATTTTGCAGTGATGCTGGAGTGTGGAGATTAGAGTCTGGGGGCAAGGAGGGGCACACGGAGGCTTGGGTGAGGGATGCCAGGGTTACTATGGGGGACTATAATCTTGTATTAGGTGCCTGGAAACAGCAAATGAAAGACTGGGTTTAAAAAGGGAAAGTTCATGTGAATTGCAAGGAGAAATAAAATTGTCTTACCCTATTGACATCTTTACTAAAAAAAAATTCATTTCAGAATAGTATAATACTTCGGAGAAGCAGAATATGTCGAACAATGGAGTCTGTCAAAGGGATACATTCTTCTCTCTGTAACAATCTTCTGCTAAGCGCTCTACTTACCCATCCAGGTTATTAGGCAATCATACGATCTGTCGGTGTAAGCTGATTGTAGGAATGTGGAATCCCTTCGGTGAAGATCAGACCCGGGCTCAGGTACATAATGTATCCTGGAATAATTATGGGATTTAAGGAGATGTTAGGCTTTGTAAGTGCTTTCTTTGTTACGTTTTTCAAGAGGTTGACACCGCAGAGTTTCTAAAACATAATAATAACAGCCAAAGGAGGGGGCAGGGGGTCTTGTGGTGAAATTCTTCAGACATGTTTTAATCAGTCTGTACTTCATGGCATGTTCTTACCTCAAAATAACAACGTGTGAGTGACCCAAAGTACTCATTATCATGAAAGAACCACGTACCAGAAATTCTTTAAAAACTCCCTCAGTTGGAAAGTCAGTTCTTTCATTCAATTGATGATATTGGCCATTTATCTAGTCATTATGTAATTAATTATATTATAATTATAAAGTTTTTAATATCAGATTTATCAGTTTTTGTTCATCATAATTTTGGGAAAATCTCATATATATATATATATATATATATATATATATATATATATATAGTTTTAGACATCAAGTACTGATCAGATGATCTGCAAAAATATAAATATACTGTTAATATAATAGAATAGAATAAAATAAATATAATATGATATAATATAATATAATATAATATAATATAATATAATATAATATAATATAATATAATATAATATAATATAATATAATATAATATAATATAGACTATTAGAATAGAATAGAATAGAATAGAATATTTAAAAGAGAATCATGACCATCCAAAAAGCAAGTTTATCAGATCATCCGTGCAGCTGCTCCCATAATAGTAATATTGGAAATATCTGAAATGGCATTTTATGACATCACATTACATTGAGGACAGATGAATCATAAAGAGGATTCCTCAGTGCAAAATCACATTCCAGAGACATTCCCTTGCTGTGTGAATCCTTTAAGTCAACCCAGATGGCCACACTCAAACTTGTTTAAAATGAATATTCCTTTAAAATTCTTAATTAAACACAAAAGTTTTAAATCCATCATCAGAGAGGAGCTCATTCGGATTGAAGGTGCAACGCATCTTCCCCATCTTGAGGCATTAATGCCGTTACACATTGGCTGGTATTGAGTGCCCAGTCTGTGCCCCCAGAAGGAGTGCAGTAAATTCCCTCAGGCCCTGCAGCTCTTCTGTGAATGCACTGCTCTGAGAGTCTCTGTCGTGACACTGTCTCCAACACTTCACTCTATTCACTTCCAGCGCAACTCAATTACTGGAAACTGATATTTTTAGTATCTTAAATCACCACAACTGTCATGATGCTCTTGACTTCAAAGTGGCTATAAAAATACAGCATTGTTAAGATGGGGATTAAATCATGATTATAGCTGACAGCGACATCAAAGCAATGAAAAGAGTGTATATGATAAATGCCAATAGATTTTCATGTTTTAAGTATTACAGAAAATGAACATTACAGATTAAAAAGCTCTACATAAATTTAGTAGATGGTAAAGCAAGTGTACATGATACTTCTAGCCATATATATCATCTTTGAATGAACTAAATGCTTAATAAAATGCACAAGAGTTTTAAATAAAAAGAAACATATTAATAGATATTGTGAGCATATATTTGACTATTGTATGATACATTTAGTGAGTGATGAGAAAGAAAGAAGCAGTCTGTGTTTCTTTGTCCACTTTTTTGAGCTTTAATCCATAACAGATATGCCAGTGCTACAGTAAAGACACCAACAGGCTGAAGGTAGTAAATGCCAATACAAGTTCCCACTACGCTAGTATTTCATACAGCTGAATAAATTATGCCATGATAATATACACACATGCTGAACGGAAATATATCAAAGGAAAATACATATGAGCAAAAAGGTAAACAACGAAAGAATAAAGAGCAACTGAGTTTGAAACGATATTTTGGAAATGTGTATCGCCTAGTCAGATAGTGCTTTATATATCCCAAAGATAGATTAATGATTGCAGTAGAAATGAGTGCTACACACTAAAAACATGATTTTTTTTCACATTTCTTTTTTTTTTGTCTTTTTTATTTACTAAAAATATTTTAAGTGTTAAATTGAAATGTCCTGTTGGCACATGGTCATGTGTTCATGTTTCAGTTATTGTCCTGAATATATATATAGCATTTTAGGGCACGTCTGTAGTGACAATGAACTTACAGTTCACTTTTAGTTCATCTTATCCACAGAAATCGTCTCTGAGGTTTAAAACACAGCTGAGAAAAGGTGGAATAAGGAGCCATTGTGGCAAACATTAAATGTAAACACAGATCCAAAAATGTGGTCATATATTCCATCTCTCAATATAATAACTTGGACATTTTTAAGACAGTTATTCAGAGACCATCACACTTTTGAAATGTAACCTGGCATAAGACTTAAAAGTTAAGTTCTCTCTACAAATCAGATTCCCATTGTACAGTTTCAGTCCATTATTTACCAGTAACCATAGAGACAAATTGCATGAAGTGAAAAAAAGTGCTACCAATTTAGGACATCCCCCTTCAAAATATCTGAGACATGAATTTACAAATCGCCCTTCAGCCTTTAGATGACTAATATCTGATTGCTTTTAAGTTCTTTGCAAATAAATTGCAAGCTATATCAATACTTTCCATGAATAGCCAAGAAGCATATGGGAAAGAATATAAAAAGCCATAAAATGCTAAAAATGGCATTTGCCCATCAGGGCTCATTATAATGGTAATTATAGTGACCACAGAGAAGAATTTAGTCTGTGTTCATTGCAAAAAATAAGCAAAACTATGTATTTTTGTCATTTGGTCACCATATTCCAGAACAATGTATGTTTTTAAGATGAAATGATCATAAATAACACTGATAATTTACCCATATAGAGCAGGTCACAGACTGCTGTTTAACCCCATATCAAGGCTCCCCCAACCCAGATGCCCAAATGACTAGCCCAGGTTTTGTGGAATGTAAGGTTTAAGATCTAAATGAACCAATCGTATACGTTCGTTGTAGCTTTGCAAACAGCCTGCCTGTGCATATCCATCAGAAATGTAATGTTGCAGAGCAAGGCCTTGTGGTTAAAATAGAAACAGGAGCTAAACATGAGAAAAAATTAAAATGAAACATGTAAACAAAGAGTAATTACAATATTAAATGCAACAGCAATAGGAACAACCACATTTATAATAACAAATATAATTATAATACCATCATTTTCAGTTCTATAAACAACATGGTCCGAACAGTTTGGAATGGGCAAGCAGTAACCTATGTGTGCTAACACTGGATGCCGACAGGCAGGGCTTTAGTGATTTGGGATCAGACAATTGATGCTCATTATTCCCACAGCTTCTTTCTGAAGCCCTGAAAGGGTCTCTTTGTTGTGAAAGGATCGGGACGAATAAGGAGATGCGGCACAATAGTGTTTTTTTTTTTTTTTTTGATGTGGAATGGCTTTTGTATTCACACTGCTATAGGTAGAAAGTCTAGGACTGCCTGTGTTTTTATCATTTCTCTTGGTTTCATTCACTCCTAGTCAGATGGTCCACGTGTGGGCACTGCAGAAAAAATGGAGGGATGCTGGTGAAACACATGGGTGGATGTTCAGTTCGAGATGCATCAATACGCCTGTCCCGTCTCCACCTGTAGCAGTCCGAGCACAGCCGAGTGCTCTCCGAGCTTCATCCTTCTCTGCGTGGACAAGCTCACGTTCTTAGCCAGGTAATCCACCGCAGCTGCACACAGAGACCGATACAACACATTCATTTCTCAGAGGTATAAAACTCATGTGCAAGTTAATGAAGTGACAGCTTTTGCCTGGATCTGTAAGTGCACGCAATTCATACAGATAATTACCTGAATACATGAACACATTACAATTCTGTTTATATTTTGTGACTTATATAATATAAAATGTGTAAGTTATTAAAATGTCTGATCTCATTAAAAGGCTAAAAAGTCTTGATTTTGTTGTTGTTGCCATAATCAATCAGTCAATCAAATCGATCTAAATTACACACAATTTATACAGTCAAATACTTGAATACACCTGTTAAAATTCTGTTTTGTTTGTGGCGCATGTAAAATTGTTATGTATTTATATAATATTATAAATATATATATTTTAAGAAAATCCATACACAATTTTTTTTTACTTGAAAAAGTTAGTGTGGTATAGGCAACATGACAGGAAAACCATAAAACGGAGAGATGATGCTCTTAAATGGAAGTTGGAATGAACGTTTAGTTGAAAGTAAATTAGAGAAAACAATTATATTAATATAAATAGATTTCCTTTTTTAATAGATATCTTTTAATTTTTCACCTTTTAAAATTTCAATGAATAAAAAATATTTAAAAAAAATATCATTCAGGTTAAGAAAATATTATGTTACTGTTAAATGTCGGCTTGTACGACTGGAAATTTTTTAGAGCCTTTGAATCTAAATTAAAATGATACCATGAATACAAATGTTGCATTTCTAAATTTTTTCAACTCGGACATTTTTATTTGTCAGTGTTTCATATGAGCAAACTAATATTTTCATTTTTACTTGATGATTAAATTTAGGTAAATATTATACCACTTTTACTTCAGGGTTACACCACTTCACATTTTAGTGTCTTTGAATTTAAAAAAAAGAGTTTTTTTACCCAAAATTTATTAAATCCAAATAGAAAGGGGACATTTTTACATTTTAATCTCGGACATCTTTATTTGTCACTGATCCATATAAGCAAACTAGGATGGGCTGAGTTTTGGGGCTGTGTTTTAGAGCAGACACTTCGCATCACTTTGCTCTCATGAACACACTGTGATTCCAGAGACATGGAGCACCTGTTCCCTACTGTCACTCATTCCTGTCATAGTGAGTATTCCTCAGCACATTCCTCATTATGTCTGTCATCCCTGTTCTCAGAATTCCACAATTTCCATCATATAACATCACATTGCGACATGCCAGTTTATTCCATCTATCCATCTTTCTTTTAAAAATGCCACCCAAAACACCATAAACAAAGAGTAAATAAATAAATGCAAAAAAAAAGCCTTTTCAAAGTTCTGTTTAGTTGATGTAGCTAAAACTTTTTCAGCTGTACTGAGTAGATTTAGATAATGAGTCCACTCGATTTTCTACGCCTGTGAAAACGGTTTCTGTGATCAAGATTAGTATCTGTACGGCTGCGCAAAATGCAATAGAGAGAGGGGAGAGACGGCAGAAAGAGTGAAGAGATTCCCACCAGATAGGTGTAGCACACAAAATGGTGTGACTAACATATCACCTGAGGGCATGACTCTCATTGGATTGATCTGGAGTCTGGCTTTACTGGGAGATCTTTATCAGGAGCACGTGTCGACTCTATCCCGCGGGCTAATCCAGGGTCAGAGGGCACCCCGAGTCCCGCTCGCAACCCAGGACCTCAGCATTGATCTGCCTCTCATCTCACACTGCTTCAATTTAAATACACAAGCTAAAGACATTAGGGACATTTGATTGGTGGAAAAAGACAAGTGAATCGGGTTTGGGGTTTCGGGGACATACAAAGGACAGGATGGAAGTGGTGCGGCGCAAAAACCGAGGAAGCTCCAAATAACCCCTCTAGCCACTTCCCTTTTAAAATAGAAAAGTAACCCTCGCTGAGTCCAACTGGAATTGGCTAACTTATTAAGTTAGCACAGCGCAAGCTGTAACCTTCAGGTAATTATTTGCATTGACGTTTCCCACCTACATCCTCAAAGAAAAAAAATGAAACGTGGAAACCGTCGGGGGGAGGAGGTTAAACCTGAGGGCTTTGCATTTTGAAACTGACAGGATTGACTTTTCACCACTTGCGTGTTTTTTTGGAGTTGGCATTGCGAACACAGCCACTCCTTTTCCGACAAGCGGTAAACACAGTGATCATTTGATCAAAATGTCATCAACAATGACAAAATGCATCACGACAGAGACGTCTATGACTAATGGATATAAAAAGGCTTCTGAAGGTGAGCATTAGCTCACTGGCATTAGCTTCTGGGATGTCAAGTCTCTCTGATGTTTTTTGGTCGGAGGCCCTTTGATTACCCCAGTCGAGGAGGTGTTATTTGAACCTCTCCTTCCTTTATTCATCATTAGCAGAAGTGTCGAGGCGGGGCGGAGCGAGGGGTGCGTGTGGACGGTGCCAGACATCTGTCAGAGTGACAGTAAGCGCCGCACGTTAGCGTCTGTAAGCAAGAGCAAAAAAGGAAGCTGTCAGGGAACGGCGGCGCGTACGGTAGCTGCCGCATACCTGTGGGTGGGCTAGCTGTCTGTACTGGAGACACTGGTGCTGACAGCTAGCAGAGAGAGTAATCACAGCTCATTTAACCTCTCTCCCTCAGGAAGCCTTCCTTTCCTGTCACCACCGTTTACTGCTTAAATCCCGCTCAGACTGAATCTTTACCTTCCCTAAGAGAAGCACAGAATCTGCTCTCTGACACTCACGGTCACAGCGAACACACGCAAACACGCGCCTCTACAAAGTGCGCCCCTAAGCTGTCTCACGAATTTCAATGAAATATTAGACAGGTTGGGCTAAATCATTGATTTCGCACCCCATGGATCATTTAAAGGAACAGTTAAATTAATTGTATAACTGAATCTAAAATTACTGATTGTAAATGATTTAATGAATTACCAGCTATACTTTTCCATGTAATAGAAAGTGAAACCATAAAAGTGGTTCGTGACACATTACACTGCAAGTCTTCTTATGTTATATGATAGGTTTTCTATAGGAACAGACCTACATTTTAAGTCAGTGAGTTGAACTCGAGAACCAGATCTGATTAATGAACAAATCATTCCTACAGTTTCGTAACTGATCAACTGATTCATTAAAAAGATTTGTTACTTTTCTCATGAACTCTCATGATCTAAGGTGCATGATTTCATTTGACTTAAAGTTCAGTCTATTTTCTCAAGCAAAGCTATTGTATGGCTTTAAAATACTTAAGATATAGTACACTATAGTGCACAAGTTGTATGGACCGCTTTTATTTAGATTTTTTTTTGTGTGGAGATTTTGGAGCTTAACAGCTAAGATATTTAGTGGCTAGGATATTTAACTGAAAATTGTCCTTTTGCGTTCCATAGAAGAAAGAAAGTCATACGGTTTGGAACAACTCAGGCAAGAAATTAATGAACTATTTCTTAAAAATGGTCCCGGGGTCAAAAGTTTATAATAATTATTTGCAATTTCTTTCTTCTTTCTTTCTTGTTTAACCTTAACACATTCAGTTCTTTTATGGAAGTAAATCCAGTATAACTTCAGTTCTCAACCTTTTTGACTTCCACTGTCAAAGACGATATTCAAAAGAACCCAAGATATTCTTGGTACTTATGCTTTTTCAAATATTTTTATTTTTAGAAGACTAAAAGTACCGGAAATAACTGCATGTTCTTCAGGGTACACACTTTTTATTACCAGTGAATTACAACTTTTCTAGTAATTCGTGACTGTTTTTTTATAGACAAACTACCCAATAAATTATTTTGAGCTTGACGTGACTAAAAAAATGTATATTTATTATAAAGATTTCCATAACTTTTGCAGGAAATTTCCCTTATACTGTATATCCAGCTTATATCCAAGACTTAAAATACTTTCATTATACTTTTTCCTTTCGTCAAATCAACTTAAATTACCTAATATTGTTTATACAACATATGTTTTGAGTTTCTGTTGATTAAACCAATCTCTGTCTTTGTATTAACATTTTGAGTTCAATGAAACAAAACTTTTTAAGGCAACCAATTAACTTACTTTTTAAGTTAAACCAACAAAAAAAATGAATCCCAATTGTTGAAGGAACAACAATATAGTTTCATTTTACATCTTGATTTTTAGATGTTGTCTTGATCAAGTCATCTTATAGCCCATTTAGAAGTTTTCCTTGGCCCCATAGTGGGTCTCGGCATCCTGGTTGAGAAATCACTCCAGTATAATATTAAAAAGAAATTACTACTAGGAGTTTAAAGGAACACATTTTAGGTTTGGTGTCAATGAAAAGGTAACTTACATTTATTAATTTAGCTGATGCTTATTTTATACAAATCGACTTGACAAATGAGGACTACAAGTCCTACCGATGGAGCTTTGGGGGTAAATATGACAAAAAAGCAATTTAAGTAAAGAGTAGAGAGGCACTTACTCTGGCCGTACTGACTGTATTGGTAGCCTGCAGTGACGGGGTCCACGCTGTAGCTAGTGGTGCTGTACGTAGGGTGGCAGTAGGACTGGGTGGAGGTGAGGCTGTCGGCGGTCTTGATTGGCTCGGAGCGCTGGCTACAGCTGGCTGAGATGGAGTTGGAGGCCTCCAGGCCACTGTGCAGGGGGGATATGGAGAACTCATGCTGGGACTGAGGGGCCACGGCACTGGGGTTGCTGAGGATGCTCATCACCTGGTGGGTAGAAAGCAACGAGAGGCAGGATCAGCAAAAACACATGGAAAACACTTCAAATAGGCAGTAAATTTGTGTCAAAATCATTGTTGGTTACTGCATGTCACTCAAAGTTCAAGGCCTCATCCCTGATAGGGGTTAAACATCTTCACAACGATCCTTTTCCTGCATCCCAAGGGAGCATTTACCAGCCTGAAAACAGTGTCAGCCTAAATAACAGAGACAGAAGGGACCAGTGTAGGGCTGGGTGGTAGAGGGGGGTGTTCAGAGAGTGCCAGGATTGTCTGTCCTAAGGCTTTCTTTATAACAAGCTCCCAGGGTGAGTTTAATCTGGAGCCTTCAGCCATCCCACAGTCTCAACCCTCATGAATGATTAAAATAATAAACACTCATATTACAGTAGATGCCCCCTGAGATTGGGAGATTAGACACTTGACAAGGTCTGTCCTTGTTTCATGTAATATTGTTTACAGCAAATGTAACCCAGTAAACTGTGCAATAGTACTGTATAATAATTATAGTAATATTTTAATATATTCTACCACCATCCCAAATTTTGGAATCAAATTAAGTTTTTTTTTAAGAAGCCTCTTATGCTCACCAAGGCTGTGTTTATTTGATCAAAAATATTTTCAAATATTATTACACTTTAAAATAATTTCTCTATTTTAAGATATTTTAAAATGTAATTTCCTGTGATGACAAAGCTGAATTTTCAGCAGTATATTCTCACTCCTAACTCGTCACATGTTGACGCTTGGCCTTGAAACTATTGGTGATCCAAAACATATATTTTATAAGGAGTATGAGCTGATGCCCTTAGATAGGAGATATATGGTTCATAACCTGTAAGTTGAATGGGTATAAATTCTCTCTTATCCTATTATCAATTAAATTATTGAACAATAAGTAAATATTGGTGTGTGTGGGTAGATGTGTTGGGTATTGTGTAATGTCTTATTTGTAGGTTATAGTTTAATATTAAAATTGTGAAATGACTGATATATGCCAGTTGGAAATGTTATGTGTGTTGTATGGATGAAGTGTGACTGTATTGTGGATTGTTGGGTGTTGACCTGCTCTCTCAATTGTCCTGCTCTCTGATGTTGTGAGACAAATTTATCCTAAGGGAGAAAATAAAGGATAAACTAACTGACTAACTAACCAACTAAACTACATTTATCACATTTATATATTCATACATACAAACACACACAGACACACATGCACCTATTCACAAAAAAAACAACAGTTTGAAAACCAATGTGAAACAACCGGATAGGAGGGGTGGAGACAGAGGGGGAAAAAAGTGTGTGAAAGGAGGTTGCTCTGCCTGCCACATGCTCCCCATCCGCAGACTGAAACAAAGCATCCTCCTGAACATCAGGTTCACGTTGTGGCTCGCTACGCCCCGCTGCCCTTTGGCCGTCTCAGGACCCAACCTGCTAAACCAATTAGCCCATCACAGAGCTGCTGCGAGCGAAATCAAGCCCACATGCACCGCTCAAAACAACATCCATGGGCTATTTGTTGAAGTCTGATACAACCCAGGAGTTGACAGAGGACTCCAGAATAGTCAGCTGCACATTGGGAAATAAACCAATGTCCTAACGCAAGGAAACAACCCACCAGTGTGCATACATGCTCAGACGCATGGCCTAAACAGATAAGTGAATTTAGACTAATATCCTCCCAAAGCTTCCAGGAAAATATGGAGCACTTGAAACATATTAAATACATAAAAGGGCACTTGAAAATGTGCATGTTGGACTATTTGAGTGCGGAAAGTCCCTCTTCTCAGTTGTGGCGCATGTGATATATGATATGAGCAGGCCAAGAAGACTTCCTGTGATGAAGGTAGTGGAGAGAGAGAGGGAAATGTGTTAATTAACGGGGCAGCACATGGCGGGCTGTCACACCACTGAGCACTGGTGTTTGACCCTGGACACGGGGCGATGGGTCAGGGGCAAACCGCCTGCCCGACAGGGGGCTGAATGGGCAGATGGAGGAGAGACAGACTTAACAGGCGCTTAATTGAGGTCTGATTATATTCAGCTCTAGCCGTTAAATGAAATACTCAGGTCTGAATGCAGCACTATTGTGTTGGATGCAGTTTTAAAAATCGGTATGAAAGGAAATTCAACCTATATATTTTCTATATGCACACTTTTGATCTTATTGTGAACATTTAATTAATGCTGGTTTCTTATATTTTTCAATATTTTCTCGTAATTTTTAATCAGAATGTCATAGATCTCACAGTAAACCCATTGTTTAAACCCCACCCCTTTCTTACAGCCAATTGCAAGCTCGCTTTCAGATATGCCTCCATCCAATCAACAACCGATGGACTGTACATGTCACCACATTTTTCACATTTCTTATAAACCATTTCATTAAGATATACATCACAATACAAAAGAAAAGATCTGTCTCTACTTCCATTTTATCACGACTTTAAATAACAGAGTAATGTCTTATTTGTCTTTATAATATGTCATCTAACATCAATGACATTTAATCATTAGACAAGCACTGACAGACAACCCATGTCTGATTTAACAAATTATCACAAATTGTGTTCATCACAAAAAGCTATTATACGACTTGGGACATAGTGCCTGAGACAAATGGACACATTATGCTTTTGGAGCTTCCAAAAAAAGAAAAGAATAAAACACCACAAAAGCATCATAAAGGTGTTCATATGACTATATTCCAAGTCTTCCAAGTCCAAGTCATATAATAGCTTTTAAACTGTGAAATTTAAATGTGATGAACACAGTCAGATTGACAGATGTTGTCACTTTAAACACACTGGGGCGGTCACACTACACATTTTGTTTCATCGACTTCCGTTCATACACATGCGAATGCGTCAGATTGGAAACGCAAGCACACGCGAAAAGTGTCGCAATTTGCTGCATTTTAAAGTTCAAGTTTGGTGAACTCTGACCTGTGAATTCGCATCACAATAAGACATGTAACCAGTAGATGATCGATACTTCACGGCTTGACCTCTTGGCGGAATTAAAAATCGAGTAGATTAAATATATTTTTACATTTTGAAACTATTACTATTTGTTTTATGTTGAATTCATACTTATAAAAAAAGTGTGACATCATATCACGACCGTTACCGTGTCCATAGAAATTTTGTGTGCTCAAAGTCTAGTGTGACTGTGGCTGTATGGGAAAGTGCTGCATGAAGATTCTTCATTTTGTGTTTTGATGGGGAAAATAGCAGCAAATGGGTTTTGAAAGAGATTAGATCACGAAAATAGAGTATTAATGACATATTTATTATGTGAAATACTCATATTTTTTATATCTATACCTCTGCTCATTTAAACTAGGAATAACAAGAATTTCCAGCAATCCGCAATGAAGTCGTGAAATTCTGTAATCCTCTATATTCCTCAAATACTGACGTTTCACTGTAATATGAGGTAATTTGAGCTAATAGTAAAGCTTGAGCCTATGTAAGTTCAGTATCTCCCCAGGAGTGGAGTTTTAATCAGATGAGCGGGGGACGCTAACACAAGGGGTGTCAGCCCAGAATGTGGGCACAGAGGTGGGAGAGCGCCGGGTGCCTGACACCTCCATTCAGCCCTTCGCTTAAGCAGCCTGTAGCCTGGGTGATGCCATTATTGTGCTGGAAGACAAATTATTCAAATCTTCAAATTTAGCATAACCTTATTGACATCAATTAAAGTGGCAAACGGAGAATATTCCAGCCCGGTGAGAGGTAGAGCCTGGCTTTTATCACGAGAGGCAGCACGTGGTGAGGCTATTGTCAGCTCAATCCTCTCGCCGCACAGTGCACCGCGGAGAGAGGCCTCCCTTAAATCGCTGCGCCCAGCCAGCTGTAATTAGGACATTCAACTTAAAGTGCACATGGAGCCACAACACAAACACTAACAAACAGCAGGACTGCCTGTGAACTCTTTACATGGGCTACTGCACTCACAGTGGGACAACCGCAAAACAGAAGGGCTAGAAACGCCAGTCTGGCTCTGTTTTAGAAAGGGCTCATTTCTCAGCCACGATTCTGTCACAGGAATCTTTGTGCTCAATTAAAACATTTTTTAAGAAAACAGGGTTTGTACAGATACTGTAAAATGAAATTCCAGGACTTTCAAGGACTTTTCAAGCACTGCTTTTTTGGTTTTCAGGGACTACAATCAGAGATCGCACTTATCAAACAATATCTTTAGTATTTTTTAAAACTCAAATTACAGATATAAGGTATCCAAAATACAACTTACAAAGCATTTAATAAAATATATTAAATAGAAAATTAAAAATGGCTATTATTGTTCATTAAATAATATTTTATATTATAAGGTTGGCATACTTCGTATTCGAGAAAGGTCTGATGGGAGCTGCAGTGTTAGTTTTGCGTGTAAAGATTGTATTTGCGTTTTCATATATCTTGTATTTAAATAAGTCAAACACTTTTCTAGTACCTCTTCGTGAATATGAAAACCCTCGTTTTCAAGGTTTTTCCAGAACTTCATTTTCAAACAGTCAAATTCAAGTACTTTAAGCACCTTGTACAAACCCTGTTTTTTAGAAGTGGATGAAATTAAATTTTCCAGGCTTAATACAAGTTAGATGATTAGCATATATAGAAAACAAATGTTGGCCCTCAGTTTGAAAATAAAATAAAATGGTAAAAATAATAAATTAAAAATATATAAAATAGTACATTGCCCCCATAGATATTTTTATGTATCTCTATCAATGTGTATTTGGGATACCATGTGTATCAGGGTTTGGGAAAATGATAAATATGCCAAATGTGGTTTTCATTTGTCATTTTTATCTGTATTAATTTTTTATATTGTGTAAATAAACCGAGTATCAGTCGAGGATTCTGTTAAAGGGCAAAAATGATAAATAATAACTTGGATGACCTTGCCTGCAGTTAGAACCTAATACTATAACCGAGTGGAGACGACAGCCCAGCCAGATGCAGAGTTGTAATCTATTATTTCCTGCCATACTACCATTGCGAAGTAAAAATCAATATCCTTTCCACATGTTTAACCTTTTTTGTATCTGATAGGGCTGATGGGAGGAAGCTAGAATATTTGCTAATCAATCTGGCTGGCAAACAACATCCCCAGGCAGAGTGACTCTCCAGGCCAACAGACACCAGAGGACAAATCCAGGCCGGCACACAAGCACACAGTACGTACACCCTTGCAGAGACACACTTAACTTTCTTGAGCCCTTTCAAAGTAACCCCCCACCCCCACAACCCTCAACCCCCCACAACCCAACTATTTCCTCTTTCTCTCACTCGTGAGCTCTCTTTCATTCTGTGAAGCGTCCCCCCAGTAGCTAGGCTTTCATTTGTTGTCAGTCTATGTGAGAGCTGCTAGTGCAGATAATGCCAGGCAGGATCCAGTTTAAAGGACATTGCTGCAGGCATTTCTCCTTTCCCTTGCTCCTCTTCACTTTCTGTCTCTCGACAGATAGATTACTTTATAAATAATAATAAAAAGTAATTAATTCTCTCAACTTCAGAGCCCTCTAGCCTGCAGCAGTGTAAATGTAAAACTGGAAATTGATACAATGTGCATCCTTTCAGATAAACAAACAGTGCAGCGGCATGAAAAAGGAAAGCTTTTCACACTACCATAATTTCCTTAACTGTCAAATTATATTTTTTTGTCTGAGTCAATGTTTGACGTGACTCGGTTCTTTGTTGGATTTTTTTTTGTGCCGAAATGGAACCAGGCTCATGCTTAGCTGGAACAAAACTGAAGTGTGATGACAGTGATTTTGGTCTCTAAAAGGGGGAAAACAGAGAGGCTAATTTAACAAAACTGGAACTAAACACTTCCACAGAAGACGGCTTAATAACAGTACACTGTTAACAATGTGATATATCAATAATCACTAAATCACTACATAAACCACTGTCATTTGGGGGATTAAGAAAAACTGAGTTTTAGGGCTTGCTGGAAAATGGTACAATACAATGTTACAGTAAATTTGGGGGTTACAGGATTTCAACCCCCGGTTACATGTTAAATAAAGGTTAAATAATTGCCATAGAAAATAAGTGACTCAAAATCTATAATACTTAAAAATATATATATATATATATTTAAAAAAATTTAACATACATTGTAATATATATATATATATATATATATATATATATATATATATATATATATATATATATATATATACATCTCAAAAATACTCAAATTATTGGAGTATACGTTTTACAAGAAAATAATAGTTCAAAATACTTCACATGTGATTCAATGTGTTTTTTTTTGCTATTTAAATTTTTACTCTAATTATTTATGAGATTTACTAGCAATTTCTACATTGTATCCTACACCATTTTTTTGTTCAAATCCATGCATACATTTCATTATATATGTGTCATATATTACATGAATATAATATATTAATTTAACAGTAATATATAAAATATAAAATTATATAAATCATACAATTATATAAAATATCTGTTTTTGTATTTTTACAAAGGAAGTTGCTTTCTGTGGTAATCATCAGCATGCTTCCAGTTATTATGTCAATAGATGTTGTATTTAAACCAAAATACACCCGTGACCTGATTTTTAGGAGAATAACAAGTGTTATGCTGTAGGTTTTTTATAGGTGAGTTTTCTGTAGAGAGCTATAATAGCATAAAAAGACACTCAAAATCCCTGACAATACAGCCCAGAATCTGGCCTGTCCACCTGCTCAGAGAGAGAGAGAGAGAGAGAGAGAGAGAGAGAGAGAGAGAGAGAGAGAGAGAGAGAGAGAGAGAGAGCGCACAGAGCACAGAAGGACAAATGTGGGTGGAGACACTAGGAGGACAGTGTGTGTCTATGTGCCAGCTAACTCAGCCCTGCATCCGCACACACACAACATCTCTCTTTTTATGGACATTCACACCCAGCTTAATCTGTCCAAGACTGGATTTGCTGGTGTGTAAGAGAGCGGCTCTCGTTTTACTGGAATATAAACAGGCATGTTGGGAAAATGTCACCTGTACAGGAAGCTGGAATTACAAGGGTTGATGTCATAAGGCTATCTTGCACAGCTAAAGGTTACATGTCCTACCCTTCTAGACCTCAAGTCTTAACATCATACTTACATAGATCAGCTGTAGTAAATAAACTGGTTTAAGGGGGATGTATGCGGTATGAATACAGTACATACATAAAAAAAGGCATTGCTTCCAAAAATTATATTGGATTTGAGGATTAGGAAAACGGAGCACAATGTTCTCTTGATCGACATGAGTATAAAAACACTCAGCGACTTCGGCATTACATTTTAGGGGCAATATGATGCAATGCCACCGTAATTAAAGAAGCACTGCCATTCTTTGTCGGAAGTCGCTTTCCAGAGAGAAACCATAATCCTCAAACATCCCAACACCCACAATGCCAGAATCAACTAGCAAACAATGTCAAGAGGCAAGATGGCAAACAGGCAGATGCATAAATGGAAATGTGGACATTTGAGCGTGGTAGTTCCAGAATGCTGTAATGAGTGATGTAATTCCACACAGATTTGGGCAACACAATCATGATTCAGTGCTGATTAGTTAAAGGTAAAGTGTACCTTTCTGTGTAAAAGTGAAACCATACAGAATTGTAAAAATAATTTCTTACAAATAATAATAATAATAATAGTTATACACAAAGTATAACAATTTAAACATAATCTCCATAATTAAGATTATAAATGTATTTTCTCCAAATGCACGCCAGAGGACATTGTTACACTATTGTTCAAAAGTTTTGGGTCAGTACAATTTTTATAATGTCTTTGAAAAAACTATCTGCATTTATTTGATCAAAAATACAGTAAAACAGTAATATTGTGAAATATTATTACAAATTAAAATAACAGTTTTCTATCTTAATATATTTCAAAATGTAATTTATTCCTGTGATGGCAAAGCAGAATTTTCACTTCAGTGTCACATGATCCTTCAGAAATCAGTCTAATATGATGATTTACTGCTCAAGAAACATTTCTTAATATCAATTTTGAAAACGGTTGCACTGCTTAATATTTTTGATGTATAAAATGTTAAAAAGAACAGCATTTATTTGAAATAAAAATATTTTGTAATATAATAAATGTCTTTTATTGTCACTTTTGATAACTTTTAAAGTATTCTTTTTTTTTTTTTTTAAGTGGTAGTGTATGTCGAATCCATTCAGGACACTCAAACAAACAGATTGCAATTCCAGAAATTACACCAATCACTTTTACACATGAATTAACCATTATAAATACTCTATATAAAGTATCTTCTGTGATATTGTTCAATGTAAAGCCTCGAGATATCAAGAATGCAAGGGTCTAATCATGCATTATAAATTTGTTTCCATATATCATCCCCAACATTAGCTGGCACCATTAATAGGGGAGACACTATGAGTCTTCTAAACATACATGCACTCACACAGCAGAATCAGACCATCATGACATCAGTGCAGAAGATGACACAACGCAAGACCCCCACCTGAGAGACAAAACGGCCATTTCTGAAATAAACACTTTTGCATAAAATCAATTAGTGGTTTTGTCACGGCTGGAGGCAGAGGTGGGTAATTAGAAGACCCGTCTATTTACAGCGGGATCTTTGTGGGATCGCTCTCTCCTCTAGTGGCAGGGAGCAGATGACATAGATGATTTCCTGTCCTGGCTCGATGTCACTGCGTTAATTGGCCACAGCACATTAATTGAAAGTGAAAAGAAGAGTTGGCCAAAAGCGGAGAGGGTGGGGGTGGGCGTTTGACTGTTAGAGACTGTGATATAGAGTGGAAGCGGAGGGTGAGGTGGCTGGGGAGTCTTTAATTGTTTCAAATTAGGCATGTGATTGACAGTGGCAGAAAGTGGGCATTGACAAGCTGGGCCCAGATGAGAACGATTAGTGTGCAACCAGACAAGCTGTCACTTCTCGCAACATGTTATCTGTAGGAAATATTATGCATATGGCTCTTTTAACCCTGTGTAGTAACCCAGGGCTCTGTAAGAGTACATGATGGGAACCAAAACGATAAATCACTTACACTGACAGTTACATAAAACAAGCATGAAAAACAAACATGGTGGGTAAAACTTTACAATGATGTCCCATTTGTTAACGATAGTTACTGCATTAAATTATATCAACTAAAAATGAGCAATACATTTATTACAGAATTTATTCATCTGTGTTAATGTTGGTTAATACAAAATGTTGGTAAAATTCAACTGATCATTGTTAGTTCATGTCTGTAACGATGTCCATTAAATAACATTAACAGATACAGCCTTTGATTTCATAGTAAATGTTGAAATTAATATCTAAAATTAATAAATACTTTAGAAGTATTTTTCATTGTAAGTTAATGTTAAGTAATGTAGTTAACTAATATTAACATATAGAACCTTATTGTAAAGTGTTACCACATGGCAAATAGGTGCAAACTAAATGATTATATTATTATGTATGATGTAAAGCAACAAAATGCTCTGCAGAATTCCATAAAATTGCAACGTTTCATTAAACATGTTCTAGATATCATCTAACCCTAGCCTGTTTTCTTTATTATATTTAGTAGTATTTAAAATGCTAGAAAGTGGTATTTACAACTCCATTTTATCCCATTTTACCAGGTCTACATGCATTCCGCAAAATTTCACATATTCTCCACTCAAATCAGCACAGAAAACTTGGAAGAAATCTGCAGATTCTATTTGGTACTATATTTCTTTTAAAAGGAAGGAATAGAGAGCCTTGTCTGGTTCTCTGCCCAGTGTCAATAGGCTACAACCCTTATTTTTATGTTTTATTTTGTTGAAATATCTTGCATAACAACAATCACTGTTAAGCTGCTCTAGTGTAATACGGACAAGGCTTTTCAGTACCACTGGACCCTAAATGTCCCAAAGTGCTACAAGGCCCGGAGTTAACCAAAGGTTAATGAGCTGATATAGGAAAAAGTGTGAGGTGCAATCTGATTATTTTATTCAGTGTTTGCGGATGTGTGAGATAGATTCAGTCACAAGGAAAGAAACATCCCCCTCTGACCTCTCATCCCACCCGCCGATCTTTTCACGCCTCGCGCTGCCTCCGCTTCTGCCAAATGAAACGTCTGCTTTAAATGATTTCACAAGGAGCGGCTCGGCAGCAGCTAACGCCGTCCAAGAATAGCGCGAGGTGGAGAGTTAGCATAGGAGGCGGGAGGAGGGGGCTGTTTGTTTGCTAAAAACAGCAGGGAGCAGGCCTAGTGAAGAATGTCAAGTCAAATTGTTCTTGACAGAGTTAATATTTGCACCTCATAGGGATAATTACATGTAAATAAATAGTGAAATAGCTCTCAGCTGGAGTCTGAGGGGAGAGAGCGGGGCAGTTAGTGTCAGCCAGCTGGGGACTCCATCGCTAAGGATGCTTCGGGAGGGGGAGGGAAGGATACAGAGGTGAAAAAACCTCCGATGTTATAAAACCACATCACAGAAACTGTAAAACTATTGTAGCTTTGCATACAAAATCCTAAACAATGAGACAAGCATACAAAAGTCTGTCATAAGCAGTGTGAGTGGCAGTTGTAGTTTTTGCAAGGCTGTAGTATTAATCATAACTTCACACCTGTCAGACTGGCATCTGGAGCTAACAGGAAGCATGTGCACAAAGCTGACCACCTCCATCCATGGTGCTTTGAGCAGGTTCATAATTGTTGGAAGTTTTCTCTGTTCATACCCAGTGATCCTGCACACACACTCACTGTATGACCCTAAAATAAAATTATTTAAAATTTAAAGAAAAGTGGTCTCACACAAAGGTGGACGTGTTCATGATCACACAGAAAATCTCCTCCAGTCCAATCCATCAGTCTAGACCCTTTACATTTCTCTTTATGAAATATGTTAGCTAAATTTACCATGTTTAAATCCATCCACACCAAAAATCAACTCATCAAATGCAATATCAACAAATGTCATCCTGGCCTGTTTATTATATATCCCCTGACTCCTAAATAAATGTATAGTAATAAAACTTTGAGTCTATTCGTGAGATAAACAAAAACAAATCTGTTCCCAGCATGCCGTGTTCCCTCCCAACTGTCAAATGCATTGTTCCTTGTTTAGAAACATGTAAACACTGAGAAAAGTATGCCTTTTATTTTTATCAAAAAAAAAACAAATAATACACTTCAATAAAGTTTTATGAAAATAGTAGGTGTAGAAATGTACGTTCGTATTGTTCAAGCACTTTAAATAGATATAAATAAATATATAAATAGGATTTCCTCATTCATACGTGCAATCAGCTTTTTTTAGACTTTGTAAATGCTGAGCTAATACTAAAAGGTAATAGTATTTTTCCATCTAACAGTTAATCACCCACAATGCAATGAGTGTATTGGCCTCGCTTAAATCCTCATCTCCTGCGCTGCCTCCGTGAGATAAATGTAAATCACATTCTCTTATTGGCCGTATTTTTCAGGATGCAACAGCTCACTTTCACTCTCACACACAAACGCTCTTGAATTTATATTGTGCTTTTATTGTCTTTTGCAGCCTTTCATCTATATAAGAGAATAAGAATCCCTCTCTGTGTAAAAGAGAATAGAGAGTGAAATAGATGCTGAAATGTAGAAAGTAAACAAAGGAAAGGAAGGAGGCTGAGAAATTAAACTGTTTGGATCATATACACGTCATGTATAGTAAAATGAATGAAGAAAAGACAAAAACAAGAAGTAGACGGCAAAGTTCAAAAAAAGTTACAACATTACAGCCTTGTTATCATTCACGAAAAATTACAAAAGGCATTTGCCATCCAAAAAATATATTAATGCATATAACAGATATTAAAATTCTCCAAAAAATTACAAAAGGCATTTGCCATCCAAATAATACCATTAATGCATATAACAGATATCAAAATTCTCTGAACCCCAGTGCTGAAACTTTCTATGTTGTGGAGATCATAATTAAATCATTCCTAATATATATTTTTTTCTTTTTTTCCCCACATACGGTTAAACGACAGACCCTCTGAAAAACTATTTTCCATCTAGAGCCATTGGAGATGTTGAATGTGAAATTTACATATGTATTTGAGTGACCTGAGAAACCTGCTGTTTCATTAACACATGCACAAGACTCCAATTTCACTCAGCTTGCACTAGAGAAGGAAAAAAAGATAGGATGAGAGAGAGAGAGAGAGAGAGAGAGAGAGAGAGAGAGAGAGAGAGAGAGAGAGAGAGAGAGAGAGAGAGAGAGAGAGAGAGAGAGAGAGAGAGAGAGAAACTAAATAAATTCATGCAGAAAACATTCTGCCAGTGGATATGATTTAAATTCCCCTGATTTTCTTGGCAGCTTCTGAGCAGGTCTCTTTTTTTTTTTTTAAAGCCTCTTACTTTTTAACTCTTGCCAAATTGAAACAGCATCTGTATTTAATACGGGTTCTAATTAACAAGTATTTCTCCTCTGCACTCGGAGCACGGGGGGTGATGTAAATATGCATTTATTTAGTCTTTTGATTTGTCGATGGTGACATGCCAGCTGACACCGTGCCTGGCGAGCGGCTTAATGCCGCAGTCTTAATAATAGCAGAGACGGCACATAGATTCACTCACTGACATTCAGGTGCACAAAGTCTAGTCAAAAATCTGGAAAAAAAGAAGGGAAAAGGAGTGAACCAAAACTCAATCTTCTTCTTCCTCTCTCTCTCTCTCTCTCTCTCTCTCTCTCTCTCTCTCTCTCTCTCTCTCTCTCTCTCTCTCTCTCTCACTCTCTCTCTCTCTCTCTCTCTCTCTCTCTTTCTCTTTCTCACCCCCTCTCTCTCTCTTTTTTTTTTTTGGCAACCCCTGTGCAGGCTTCTTAAATATAATTCATCCAGTTTAAAGTGGCTGCTGTGCTAATGGAGGAGAGGAGAGAGGTTGGAGTCCCTCCTCCCTTATCTCTAGCAGACAGTTGTCAGGAATCACTGGTGAGGCCTGAGTTTTGCGCGTGGCTCAGGCAGGGAGGCCTGGGGATACGGATCAAAGGGAGTGCTGGTGAGCACTGCTCTGCCTCTGATCCCCCAGTGCTGAAACCCAGCCTATTCGCTCTCCCTTCCTAACATCAAATGCTAGCCAAAGTTCCTTCATTCCAAAACACAAATCTTCCAACTGCAGTGGAGAGGCGCAAAACAAAAAGAGAAAAAAGATACCTTTTTCATTTTTCTGTTAATTTTGTTACAAGTGTGTGGATGTATTTGTTTGATAGAGGACTTTTTTTGTTGTTCTAAATACTCATTTAATACATACATATCATATTTGGATATGTTTTTTAAATGCTTACATTTCAGTTTAAAAATTTCAGTTGAAATCTGTGTAAAAAAAAGAAAAGAAAAAATAGGCAAAATTAATTAAATGGAATAACACTTAAAACACATTAAATCAAAAATCATAGCACATTATATAATTATATATAATTTTTATATTCTTATATTTATATTAAATGTATTATTATATTAAAATATATAATATTTATAATTGTATCCACATCAACGCTTCACACTCCATGCCAGTAGGTGGCGGAAATGAACAACAGCTGACTTGCTGAAGATGAAGAAGAAGAAGAAGTAGAAGAAGAAGAAGAAGAAGAAGAAGAAGAAGACGACGACGAAGATGAAGACTTCATTCAGTTCAAGACATTTCAGTTCTTTTGCGGCTGTGATTAATAGTATTTTTAATTATAAAATTAATATATAATTATATATAATAATAATTATATATATATATATATATAAAATATATATATCACTTGATTCAGGGGCCATTTACACAACACCATTTTCAACTAAATACAAAAAATGTTATGGGTTTGGCCGTTCATTTACACGTCAGTGTAGTTTTGGGGGCTTGTAAACACAAACTTTTGAAAAAGGGTTTCAAAGTGCAAGTATTTGATGACGATAACGTTATCGTTTCCATGTAAACTATAAAAACGCAAATTCGTGAAAATGATGACATCATGTGCATTCATATTACGTGTTCAATCTATAGGAGCGTAGGGTTGCTTTACAAAGTGACATCGCCACCTACTGGCCTGGCAGCAGAATACATCGTTTTTAGTTGTTTTGCGGATCCATGAGAACGAGGAACATTTTGACAAAGTTGTCGTCAGTACGCGAAAAACGCAAAGGAAAAACATTTCTGTATTTAGTACATCGTTTTCGTGTAAACATACCCTCACTGGCCAAGTGCACAGTATTAATAGCATTTTTTTTTTTTTTTTTACATTTGTAGTATATTTAAAATTTGTTACTGTCTGTTCATGATGTTAAATGAAACCTATATTGTTTCATTTAACAGTTTTAGTCCCTTTGGGACTAAAAAAAATGATATAATAAAATATAAATATAAATGTTAATAAATATAAAAATCTTGTTAGAGAATAAAAAAAATACATATAAATATTGAAATAAAAACTTATAAAAGATTAAATACCAATATAAAAAGTCTAAAATAATAAATATGAAATGCAAGCATGAATATAAAATGTATTATAATAACATTTAAATATAAATGTACAAATCTTCAAAAAGAATAAACAGAAATGACTAAAATAACAAAATAGTTTGTTAATTTTGTGAATATTGCACTCAGACATCATAACTATGGCCTAATCAACCTGACACTAATGTTGCAGAGAGCAATTGCAGTAATGCTCATAATAATAATAATAATAATGAGACACACTAGAAGCTTTACTATGACTCGAGTGCCTTGAGGGCTGGCGTTGTTGCTACGAGGCAATAACAAAACAAAAAGCATGACTGATTATACTGAATGGTTGGTTTTGGGTAAAACCTGTTCATTAAAACGGGTGTGTGTTGTGTTCCTCTCCAGTTACGACATCTAACAACAACAAAACAAACCTGCACATATCAGACACACCAAAGCAGAACGTCTCCCGTTGTAAAACACAATCACCCGCCTGCACAAAGCATCTGTTATAGGAGGAGGAGGAATGACTGTAGTAGTAAAGCAGGCTACAGCTTTATTACCGCATTCATTCCTTCTCCACGTGTCCAATGTTTGGACTGGTCTCAATGTCCACCAGAGGATGAAACACTGAAAAGACATGCATTCAAGGCCATAGAAATCTGTCCATAGCTCTGACCCGGTCCAAAAGCGGGCTTAATGGAGATTAGGTCTGGCATTGCATAATTTTCATCCGAACTAAGCTGCAGTGCTGTTTAATGTGTTTTCCAGAGGTTGCAGTGAGAAAGCGCTCTGGTTCTGTTGGCACATGAGAAGAGTGAGAGCGGGGTGTGCACCTGTTGGTGTTGTGAACCCAGCAGGGTTGCATTTCATTCTGGCACACAGCCATCATAGCACATTTACTGATTCACAGCACATTTTCTCCACTCGATGGAGGCTGTAAAGCAGTCCATCCACACAATTGTGCAAAAGCGCATCTAAAAATGAGCATACCTCATCTCTCACATTTTCGCAAACTAAAAGCCAGGTCATTTCTATCATGCAGTGCCTTTTCATGTAGTACAATGGATGAAATATTAAACTTAATGATTATAGTGGTGTATTTTAAAGCATTTTAATGCGTCTTTGAGTGAATGTTGACATTTTTGCTATATGACCCCTGCAGGTGTTTTGCTCTAACTTATAAAATGAACAATTCAATTTTCTAGTTGTTTCTACAATATAATATATATATATATATATATATATATATATATATATATATATATATATATATATATATTATAATGTCTTAAAAGAAACTGTCTTGGAAATATTGCCTTAATTAGTTAATCAGTTTGTAAGTTCCTCTCTTTTACTTTGCATCGTATTTGTCTTATGTCATTTCTCCAAATAAAATGTGCATGAGAATATTTTGAAAAATGTCAATAAAACCAGAGCTTAATAAGAATAAACCAGTGGCATAAATGGAAATATTTGTTTTATTTCTGCCCATTTCTAAGCATGGGACAGTCATTTTCAAATGAGTCAGGCACTTCAGAAGTCAGGATACTAAATAAAATCAAATTGAGGTAAATGGAAAAGAATAAGCATAATTATTTTGAAACTGTCAGTTAGATGTGCCTCAAAGAATCAGTGAACCAGCGTCAAAGAAGGGTTTGTCCAGACAAATGAGAGAAGATCATTACACTACTATGACAACAACTTTAGGCTATAAAGCTTTTAAAAATGGCTGATAAGATTTTGCAAGCAAACCAAACAAAAAGCTCTCTGTGCAATCCCACAATCCACTACTATTTGACAAAATAATTGACAACTGCACTCTCAGTGTTCAAACTACACTACATTAGACTGTACAGAATCTTGCACACACTAGCTTATTTGCATTGATTTGCATGAACGGTCTTCATTGAAGGCTAAATTAATGTGTTAAAATAAATTAGTCGAGGGGGCTTCTAAGTAAAAGAAAGACAGTAGAATAGAAAAATGATGGAGAAAATCGTCATGTACAAAAACAAGCTTGTGTAAGGACTGCCATGTGGACTCCCTGTAGCTGAGAGGAATGGGGAGGGGTTTGCATTGTGGGGCACTGGCGGCCCTTTCATGGACATCGAGGCACAGTGTGATGCTTGGGTTGAACTATGATACTCCTGTCAAAAAGAACATTAATTTTTCCTACAATAAGGGCCTGATGGAATAGCCACATGTGACATGTGGAGATGGGTGAGAGGGGCTGGACAAGGGTGGGGAGGTTAGGGGGCTGAGGAGGGGTCAGATGGAGGGTGAACCATCTTCATCTTAGTGAGAGATTCATCCAAAAATTCTTGAAGAAAAATATAATTTTCAAGAGTATAATTGCTCTTTTATCCTCTTTAAACGTATAGAAAATTAAATGAGGAAGCAGTGCACCATCATTTACTTTAATAAAAGCAAGGAAATATGCTGTAGCAATTAAAATAAAATAGTATATTTACTCAGATGGCATTTGTATTTATTCAGAATAAAACAAATTACTTACACATTACATGCTATTATTTTATATTTTATCCATTTCTGGCTGCAAGTACTCCCCACAAAAATGCACAAAAATTCTCCAGCCATGTTCAGTTATTTATGCAGGTTTGCAGCGAGAGCATTAGTACTTAAAGCTCCTCCACCACGATTAACAATCAAACATGCTGAGAAACCCTTATGTTATCCCCAACTCCGCAGTACAAGAGAAAATCTCTTTTTTGTCATCAAATCCCTAATTCTTTCCTCTCTTTTGGAAAAAATGGAGTAATACCAGTTTCCAATCTGCTTTGAGAAATATTTGGTTAGGAGGGGGGGAAATGGCCATAAAACATGTGAACAAGGGAGTAATTGTGGACAAGTGCAGTATTGAATTTCATCTTCAACTCCTTACACACCATTTCAATCTTATTTTCTGCCTGTTAGTCAGATCTTCTTGGTTATGGTGGGCAGAACTGCCCACTAATGGTGAATAATTGCTTGTAATATACTCTTCACCAATGATGTGCATCAATAGCAGACATTTTCCTATTATTTAGCTCAGGGTATGAGTCAATCTTGGGCAAAGAGTCTTATTTGTACACGCATTGTTCAAGGTAGCAGGTAACAATGCTATATAATGTTTATAACAAGAACCTTCACACAGAAACACCATCAAACTGAAACAAAACCTGTCTATTTAAATTCTATGAAACAAACACAAAAAACACCACATGCGTTAAATTCAATTTACTGGTTTTTCCATTTTATACTTTCCTCTATGGCATAGGCCTACTGAAATTGAATAGGATTCAAATTTGTATCAGAGCCTCACAAGGCAATACTTTTTTGCGCTGTTCCGGTTAATTAAAACATCTAGACTTATTTAAACATCTGTTAACTCTTGAAAATGACTTTCAGACAATTAAACATACAGATCCATTAGTTTGGTGAGATTATGCTCTTTTCTGAACGAGGCGCAGTGCTGGCAGCTCTCTGACTGCATTTGGGATTTATTCTCTTTAGGGTATCCTGTACTGTCTGAAACTAATTTTCTTAGAATCAAACAATTAAATCTTTATTTTAATTAGGAGAGTGGGTAAAACAAAGGAATATTAATTACAAAACATTATCTTATGAACACTTCACGAGCACAAGGGGGGTATCAACAACTAGAAGACGATTTCTCCAAAACATGTCTGCTCATTACACATGAGACGCATCTAATCACCAAACGAACACGGTAGCGCACAAAGAATATGCTGTTTTATCTTCAGAGAGGTCTCATAATTCCACTTGAAAGACTCCTTGACATGTGGCTATAGAGAAGAGTATTTAAACACTGTGGCCAGTGACCCTTACTGACCTGTGGAGATAGTCCATTGCTCACGGGATTCATGTGATTACTGGACGCTGACTGGCTCATGAAGGTGTCGGTGTAGCTGGAGAAACCGTGGCGGTTGGACGAGAGGCCATAGGCGGAGCCGCTGTCGCTCGAGAGCCCGCCCTGATGCATGGTGGAAGGAGGCAAGGGCTGGGGCCGATGCACTGTGCCACTGACATCTGGATAGAACAGCATATTTAATTAGTTCAGAAAACTATTCTCAAGTGCATCATGGGAGCTGTATGTATTGCCATTCCTGTATTAGATAAGTTTGAGTATTAAATAAACATTTAAAAAGGTCAAATTCTTCACAAAGGGCCTGTTTACACCTGGTCCCTTCATGCATTTTTACTGATTGGATAGCAATCAAGTTTGTTAAAACTGGTCCCTTTACACTTGGCCACAATAAATGCGTCTCCGCTAAACAAATATAAATCTTCAGTTCCCACGCTATACGCAAATTTACGTCAGCGAATGCAACAGAAATGAGAGGCATTTTATTCATCAACAGCTAATTTCAAGATCAAGACCGCAATAGGAGAGATAGATGGTAAGATAATTAAGTCTCACCATACTTTTGATGAAGATGACTGTGTATTTTAGTTTTAGTTTCTTTTGAAGCAGTTTGCGCATCAGCTACTCATCTGAATCGGGCCTTATGTGTAGCGAGTAGAGCTGTCATATCTGGTTACCGGAGCAGGTAGCCGATAACACGCTCACAAGTTTATTTTTATTTATTTTTACCATTTTGGGAGAAGTAACATTTACATATGTGTCTTCAACAACCAGATGGATTTACACTTGCCCAGTTTCATCTGGAATGCATCTCCAACCACCTCCTGAAGTGGTTTGAGTTATCGGATTTAAATCCATTTCAGAGGGCATTTACACTTGGTCTTTCACGACCTGATAGCTATCTGATCAGAGAAAACGCATGATGTGACCAGGTGTAAACAGGCCCAAAAAAAATGATTAGCTTACCTTGTTGTAATGTTGATGAAGGGTAGTTGGACTCAGGAAGCTGGTATGTTGGTAGAGTGCCCATGCCTGTGGGTGGGAATCCTCCAGGTAACAGGTGGTTAAATGCCGCCAGTTGATTAGCTCCAGCTTGTTTACGCCACCTGGCTCGTCGATTGCTGAACCAAACCTAAAATTAAAAAGTAAAAAAATCAATAACAATAATAAGTGCACTGAATTCTGGCTGATATGATAAGCGAATTATTTTCATGTTCGATAACCAATAAATTGGTGATATTATACATTTATTCTACTTGATTTTTAAAAAAAGAATGAAAATGAAAACATTGAAAAATGAAATGGATTGTTTGCTATAAAAGGGAATTTAGGCACCACAATATTTTCTTTTAAAATCTGTTTGAATTAGAAACCAGGTTATTATTAATTTGTTAACTAAAACTAAAACCATAAAAAACATTTTCATTATTTGACATAAAATTACCATTAACTGAAATAATATAATATGTAAAATAATAATAATATTAATAAAAAATAATAATAATTCAGTTAGTGGACAAGGCAACGTGTCATAAAATGAGATAAGAAATATATAGACCTTTTAAAAAACAATAAAAGCACAAAACATAATTATTAAAAATTAAAAAATCAAATCAAAATATGAACACAAACTATAATAACTATAAAACTATAATACAGTGTTACTAAAATAACACTGATTAGGAAAAAACTAAAACAAAGGACCTTATATTAGAGGAGGGATATAACAGGGTTACATGCATTACATTGTTATGCACCTCACTCTGTACCCTCAAGAGGTAACCCGTAATATGGTCAAATCTTTGCCAAAATCTATTAGTATCTCATTAATTTAGTGCAAAGTTATCTAAACCTAAAAATCTTACAATAAATATCAAACAATGACAGAAAATGATTAATTATACCTAGCTAACATAGGCCGAGAACCAATATGGTGCCAACTAAAAGAAAAAATCAATTGAAAATATCCCTGGAAATGACGTGTTCGAGATATTTAATGAACAAAAAGCCTTTCTTTATTTGAAAGAAAGAAAGAGAAAGAAAGAAAGAAATGCCTATGCCACATTAAGACACATTTTCAAAGTTTCATTCTAATGTGAGTCATTGAAAGGGGGAGCACGGCCAGTAACCTGCACCTCTCTGGGGCCGAGGCGCTGCCCCTGTGTATGCAAAAGAGTGAATGACATTGATCTATGCCTCAGAGGGGCCATTCTTCAGACTTTAATACACTGGCAGTGCAGTTAATCTACTGTTGTTTTTCAAATGGTCCCCTCCATTGTGAGTGGAAGTGAAAGAGGGGGACAATGGCCCTTCAATGAATCGGACCACAAAGAGAGGGCGTCCCTTTTTAAACAGCTCCTCAAGAATGACGCTTTCAGCCCGGGCATTGATCAAGGGGCTGGCATAGACATACTGTATGAGTACACACTCTTTCTCTGCCTCTCTCTTGTATCCTCCCGGGCTGCCCTTCACTCTTTGTATACAACATGACAAAGAAAGAGAAAAAATTTCATTTTATTTTCATAAAATCTGAAATTCATATGGTAGCTAATGCAGGCATAGAGAGCTGTTTACAGCAATATATTTGTGATAAATTCAATTGATTATCAAACATATGTCTTTATGGTAACTGGATAAAATAAAATGAACTAAAAGAAAAAAATTATAAAATAAAATAGAATAAAACCCCACCCATAAAAAGCAACAATTTTGCCATTCCTTTAAAAACGTTCTGTTGCATTCCCATATCTAAACAAAAACTAGGAAACACCTATAAGACTTGGGGAAACACCTATAAGACCTATATAATTATTAACACACAGGGGGACTAATTACACACATGGTTAGCAACTGCTTTGAGTAAGCCTGTTCCCAACACCCATCCTTACCGCAACATTAGTCAACTGGAATTTTTCAAGATAGGTTTTATTTTTCAGTATTAATCAATAAAATCAGTTTAAATCTAATAAAAATCAGTAGTATTTAACTATGCCACATTAGCTGTCCCACACTGCTCCTTCAACAATGCGTGCATCGATGACCCTTCCCATAAAACCACAAGTCCCGCTGACACAAACCCCATTACTTTGCATGTCTTAGGTTAGGATGGCTTCTGGTATTAGTGAGAACTGGAGAGTAGCACAAGGCATTAGAAAGCTTGTATCTCAGTGTTAGAGGCTAGAGCGCCTGCCGCCCCGCGCTCAATGGATCTCCTAAGAGGCTTGCTGCGAGCTGAGGCTTCTGAATGCGCCATTCTGGAACCCGATGGCAAAGGCACCTTGAGCGGGGATTTTCTCTCTGCCGCTCCTTCTAATTCCCACTCTTCTCATTTCCCTGCTCAAGCCGAGACACAAAGCACACTGCCCAACTGAGATGGCCAACTCATTTTGTATTTCTCAAAGAGTTCAATATAATTTCCTTAAAAGTGAACGGAGTCACTTGGCGAAACATTTAAGAGAGGAGATTTCTTGGAGTGTGGCTGAAGGAGCTGTTGTCTGATTGCATTCGGTTCACAGGGAATGGAAGTCGAAAAATTCAATTCAATATACCCCCAATCTCCGAGTATACAGGGGGAGTGGAAGAGACAAAAGGAAGGGAGGTAAATGGAAGACAAATCTAATTGTGGACTGTGTCACGATTTCACATTCCACATTCGGCCAGCATCTCATGCTCTCCTCCAATATCAATCATCCTGGCCACCCTATCAGTTCCTCTTGTTTTCTTTTTCTTTTGCCATCCCTCTCGGACGAAGATGGTTATATGTCTTCCTAGGATTACCGTTTGCCATGCACAGGGTGGTTGGTGGACAGACAGGAAGACGAGGAGTAAAACCTGGATAACGTGATTGAATTTCACAGCAAAAAAGAACATAACAGTGGCTGAGAAGCGTAAAAAAGGCTGACATCAATCTCAGTGCAGGGCTCCATCCAGGGGTTTAGGGAATCTGGATGGGCAGTGGGACAGGATGGATTGGGATAAAGGGTTGAGACGGACTGGACTGGGTCCTGAAGGTAACAGTGTAGCAAGACTTTATAAAATGTCACCTCTCTTCAGTAGAAACATCTGCAACTTTTTCAACAATTCAACTTTTATTACACCCAGATGCCTTGGTTGAATTGTAGAAGATGGTTAAGTACATGCACATTCTCTTTTTTCCTTTTGTAATCATAAATATACATGCGTATATACATATATTTATTTTATCTATTCATTAAAATCCCACATTTTTACATAGGTCAGGAGCATAAACACAGAATTATTGGTTCCAGATTTTGCAAGGATCAATCAAAACGCTCTTGATATGACTCCACATCAGGGAGCTAACACTTGTGCCCTGGAAGTCTTGTTTCCAGATTGGATCAAAGGGGCCGGATTATAGAGGGGAAGTGGAGACATCTTCAAACCTGCTTGTGTGTAACACGTGGAAAGACTAACTCTCCTCACTCCGTGCCTGACAAGTATACACTACCATTCATACACTACCATTTTTTTTTTATTCTAATAATATTTCACAATATTCATGTTTTACTGAATTTATCAAATCATTTTGAGCTGAATTTTTATAAAAAAAATCTTGCCGGCATTTTGAACGGTCAAACCTAAGCCATAGTATCTAGTTTAATTTGTTATTTATAATATAATATAATATAAAGAGGAAGTTTTCATTGCGATAACGTAGCACGTCTAAGTTCTTCCCTCCATCTGTCTATCCTCCATGAGTTGACATACCCACAACCCCAAACCTGATACTTCAGCACATCACAAAGATTTCATGTCGAACTGAGTTTAAAGTGACATAACTGCCACTGCCTATGAAATTTCCTGTAAATCTCAGTTAATTCATCTTGTTTCTTCCTCTGGCCTTACAGATTGCAGTAAACCAGACAGACAGGCAGCAGTGCAGTGAGACCTGGAAGCACTTATTCCTTTGCTTAGTCAGATATGGATCACTTCCTCTGATTTGTCATACGGAGCAGTAAAACAGTGGAAGCATGAGTAACATGCCTGTGGTTAAGAATAACCACAGTGAAAGTGCTCAATGAAGACAGATGACATCTAATAGAAAAGCACCAAACTCATAAATTAACACCTTTGACATCATTACTGATCCATGTCTCTGACTTCCTCTCTTTGGTAGCAGGAACACTCCTTCCCTCTCCCCCTGTTCCTCTCTCTCTCTCTCTCTCTCTCTCTCTCTCTCTGACATCTGGATATTGTGTCAGCGCAGCTGCACTCAAGTGGGTTGACACTGAGGCCGCGGGGTCTGCCAAAAGCCAAAAGGGTCAGACACCTTCCCCTCCACAAAAGCAATGATCCCAGAGCCCTGGCATCTCCTTGTGAGCTATCTTGAGCCAGAGATCCTCACACATCCCCTGAATGGCCTCTCAAGAACCAACTGCTGAGCTGTGACAGGGTTGAGAAAACAAAACTGATCTGGACATTCCATTCAAAATGGTGCCAAAATGGTGCAAAAGATCATTTGAATTCACATTCATGATTGGATTATCAGTTTTTACAAATATAACTCAGGTCTGACATACGCAGGTCAGAAGTGATGTAATGTTTATTCACTTGTCTAATTAGCATCAGTCACCATAAGCACACAAAAGGGCCAAATGTCCCATGGGGCTCCTTTCAGGGAGAGCTGTATCATTGACATGGCCAGCGAGAGATATTCTCTCTACCAAAAAACCTGCCACAAGGCCACTATGGGTCAACTTTTTCCAAAATTGAGTCAGTCCTCAATGTTTTAGATCTTTTTATACAAACATTAGTTTTGATTGATTTGATTGTTTGGAACATAATTCATAAATCCAAATGCTGCCAAGTAAAACGAAGCAATATAAAGCTTCTGCAGCTAATCACAGAAAGAGTATAAGATATTTGGCAACTTGAAAGGTGGTGACGCCCCCCAAAACGTGTCTGAAAGGGAAAGAGAGAGAGACAGCTGCATTTCAATTATGCAATGATGCCATTTAGGCAGCTTGCAAAGATCTGACATACAGTGTTAACATATAATATTGTATCACAAAATCAATTGTCACAAAAAAAAATGACAAAGTCAGATTGACCTTACATTTATGTAATGTCCAGAGCTTTAGCATTTGAAGGGCACAGTCCTGTACCATTACAGAGATGAAACAGGCAGCAGGGGCATGGCGAGCGGTCATATTTTTTACAAGGTCTTGATTGATTAATGTAACTGGTGGAGAAGGGTTCCCAAGAGAGTGTGTGGGATGCTCTCTGAAATGCTGCAAATTTTACAAGGAGCAGTGGTGGGCTTGAAAGTGGTGGGAAGAAAAGATCTCAGCCAAAAGCTGAAGTAAGAAATCCATCAGGAATGCACTCTCGCTCTTTTTATCCCCCTCCCTTTGCTCCCAACAGCTGCTGCCATAACTCTACTGTATTTTCCCCCTCTCATTGTTTCAACTCTCCACATGGTTGACAAGCTTTCAGGACCAGTGGTGGGAGGAACCAAAGTTCAATGCACTTTTATCCCTAAGATAATCTACAAAAAAGTAGTTTTATAATATTGTCTACAAGTGTTTAGGTTCTTCTAACGTGTATTTTAAAAATATTTCTATAAATAGAAAAATTCAAAAAAGTTTTCCATCAAAAGGTGCAAAGGTATAAGTTGTAATGTAATGGAAGAAGCAAAAGATCTTTTCATCCATATTGTGACATATATCAGAGTGAAACGGGTCATCAAAAAGAAAAGAAATGTAGGGCAGGACATGGTTCAATTCATCGGTCGGATGGGGGCACATGTGAATACGAACTTACAGTGGATTGCAAGAAAAAGGTGGAGTTTACGCAAACTAAATGATTGGATAAGTTCAGCAAACATAACCAGAGAAGTCTGTTGTTTGACTGGAGGATCGAGTTATGACATTTTGAAGGAAAAAAATTAAATGAAACATGCATGGATGAATCGTTCACACTAAGATCAATTACACGCATTTAGAAAATTGATCAGGTGAATTTTCCCTTCATGCCAACTTTAACAGACGTAGTGCCATGTTAGCCACCTGATTGTGTTTCTCTCTGATATGGCTGACAGGAAGAGGCCCACTGGGTTTTTTAGCACTTTCTTTGAGATGAGCAGTTGCATTGTTACACGCATCATCAATCAGAGAACCTTAGTCCAACAGATCCAGTGACACTTTTGAGCTCTATAGACCTCAGAGCAAATAGCTGAACTCTTACTGAGCTCTCATTGTGCCATCTACATCTCCAACTGAGAGCATCAGTCTTATGAGTTCCATATTAAACTTCTTAGATGAGCACAATTAAATGGATAATTCACCAAAAAGAATTAAAATTCGGTCAGTTACTCAACCTCATGTCATTCCAATGACTTTCTTTTTTCAAAAGCAGATATTTTAAAAAAACGAAATGGACAACATTGGACACCAATGACTTTGATTGTATGTATGCTTTCATGGTCACCATGATTTTTCCAAGTAATATTTTTTTTTGATCCTGGAACAACATTCTTTTCAGAAAATTTAAGCTAAGTTTACACGAAAACGATCTGAAGAGAAAACTAAAAGTGGCGTTGCGTTATCACTTTTATTCTGCGTTTAGATGAGCGTTATGGGGGGAAATCTGCGTATATATGGTGACGCAAAAGTGTGTGAAATTCGATGTAGTATGCACTCCAGGCGACTAGGTGGCAATGTGAAGCACTGCCAAACAACAACACCAAGTCTGCGCTCCTGCGTACAACCTTCCTTCTACTTCTCTCCCTAGTAGCGCGAAATCAAAACATGGCGAAGCGAACAGCAAAAAGACTCTTGTACGTTTATCACAGCTGCTAGGGCAACTTGAAGGTCCGACGTATGGAAATAATCCGACATGTTGGTTGTTATTTTCCTGTACTAGCGCATGCCTGTGACGTAAATGCATACGCGACGAGAGCCACTGTGAGCAGATTTGCGTTTTTACCCTTTAGATGGGAACGCGACGGCATCCTAGCATAACAGACGTTGGCCAGTAAGTGCTGTGCGTGTAAACATCACTCCCCTGGCCTCAAGTGGCGCACCAGCGGCAAGAGGCTGCAGTCTATTGCGTCCTTGTTAGCACACCCGCCTCCCACGCCGGAGACTCTGGTTTGAATCCTGCTCTGAGCAGGTAGAGTAGGACCGGTGACATTTGGTGCTGTGACCCGGATGGGAGTGGGGTTTCGGGGGGTGAGTGTAACAGACGTAGGCCAGTAAGAGCTGTGCATGTAAACCTCAGGAAACGCGCTAGCAACGAATGCTAGGGGCTGGGTCCTTATTAGCGCCCACCTCCCACTCCGCAGCAACCCCGATTCGACACCAAGCGTGATATGCAACACCAGTTACAAACACTTCAGTTCTGCATTGTGTAGCTTGTGGAGTTGTTGGACATGGGACAGCAGGCAGCAGTCTCTCTGGATCTTTTATTACCTCTCCCATGTAAGTACAATACAAAAGGGCCAGAAAAAGAGGAGCCCGAAACCAACTCTCCCATTCAGTTACAATGCAAAAGGGAAGAGGAGGAGACAGAACAGGAAGTTATGTTGATTCTTGACATCACATCAATTAAATGGGAAAGCACTCATTTCGATCAGGCAGCTACATCAGGTATATGTAAATGAACAATTTTGTGTGATTTCTACTAAACAATACATGCAATTAACAGTATAATTTTTATACCCGTTACTTGAACATGTTGCACTTGGTGAAATCATGTTTACCATGTGGGTCATACAGGTTTGGAATGACATGACATGAGGGTAAATTAATTCATTTTAGGTGAACTATATCTTTAAGTTTTGTATACAGAATGACAATAATGGCTCTTGATTCAATAAAACACATTTTGAACTGCATTTCAGTCAAACCATGTGCATCTCTAACTGCAGACACTACTTTAGTATTTGATAGTGTCATACCTGTACTCTGGCCTCGGTGAGCTTGGTTCTCTGGGCTAGTTCCTCTCTGGTGTAGATGTCTGGGTAGTGTGTCCTTTCGAAGGCTTTCTCCAGTTCTTCCAGCTGCTCGGCTGTGAAGGTGGTCCGACTGCGCCTCTGCTTCCTCTTCAGGGGCAGGTCTGGTTCAGACTCCACTTCCGAGCCTTCGTCCATTCGACCTGTCAGAGGATAGAGAACGAAAGAACTGAGTGTGATGTGAACGCCACTATAGGAGTATAAGCACTTCCCAGAAAGCTCTCTGCTCATGAACACTGTCATGATCATACTAATTTTGATGTGTGAATGAATTATAGACCCCCTCAAAAAAACAGATGGATGGCAGTGTGGTGAAATGCAATGGATTCATGTGGCTTTCAAGCGAATATTATTTCAATGCACAGCTATTTATATAAGCGAAGCTCTTGTAAATACAATCCCACATCAGTGCGCATCCCAGTTCACCCCGAGGCCATGGGGAGTTAATCTCCACAGACCACCTTAGCGATCCTTGTACCGGTATTCTGTGCTAAAAAGGAAACAAAACTGGCACTTTGCAAATAACTCAAGAAAACGATTGAGAACATTTAATTAAATTCCATCTGCAATATATTCTTGCAGTCTTTAAAATACGAGCCGTGGATTATCTGTCAAATGCAGCCATGTCAACTATAGCATTTCTGTTCAGTGGTTAGCTGGAGAAAAGATGAGAAACAATAAGCCCAAATCTGATCCAATGCAAACCAGAGGTGTGTGGGTGGCAATTCAAGCTGAGTAGCTTAGTGATGAAACTAAAATGACACATTAGCTTATCTGTGTTGTGCAAAACAGTGAACTTTATACAGGTGAATGTCATTGCTAACTTTGCAAATAATTGCAGCAGGCATTAATATTAATAGGTCTAGATTGATAAGTATGCTGGCAAAAAAAAAAACTCACAAACAATAGAGTTTCCTTCATCCCATTCTTTAGTCACATCAAGACCATTTCCTCAAATAACAGGGAAGATCTTATAGCCTGTTTTTATCATTTCATTTGACTTGATTCCTTATTTATTTCCAGTTTGGCTGGCACTGGGCTGATCCTTGAAAATCCCTTCAGCAGCATTGGGGGCCTAGCTCGGCAGACACTGGCCTTAATCCAGGCCATGACTTCCCGCTAAATTGAAGCAATTCTAAATTAGTGATGGCTGAACCCTGGCTTCTTATTGGCTAATGCTGGTGTGGGCTTCCAAGACTGGCCCCTCTGAATATGGTTGATTATATAGGAGCCGAGTGGGCTGCGCTCTGCCTTTCCTTATACGTTAGGGATGTTTTTTTACCCAAATAATCGCATTTCATCTAAATGAATCTGACATTGATTTGTACAAATGTGAAAAAAATCTCTTAAAATGAACATGTGACATTCATTGAACTGTTTCAATATACAAAAGATTCTTTATAGTGGAAAAACGTTCTTCAGATTACTAAATAATTTACACCAAGAAAAAAAAAATCTTTTGAATCTGTTCCCTGAAAGGTTCTTTGGGCTACTTAAAATTGATATTCTATGGCTTTGCTGTGAAAATTCCCTTTTGTAACCTTTTGTTTAAGAGTGTGTGTTGGCTGAAACTCTTCTCTGTGTACTTTACAGCATTAGCAGAATGAGTATTCCTTCAAAAAAAAATTTTTTGTTTAATTTCAAAAGTTTAATGGGTTTTATGAATGATTCTTCCAGTGCTCCTATGAAACCATTGTCGAGGTGGGGGGATGCTAATACAGAAACCGAAAATTCTCGGGACAGCAGCATTTGTCCAAATTTCAATCTTAACTGTTCTATTTCATCAGAAACGATCTTAAAAGAGGGCTTTAAGTCTAAAATACCGAACTTGTCCTTTAAAGTGAACAAAATGGACATTATAACTGAAATGAATCTGGAATCTAATCCAAATTTAATTGAATTAGGAAATCTATATCAAAGCCCAGCCCTAAACAATTTAACAGTGAGCTTCAGAACATATATTTTACACAATTAACATCTTTTTTACCAGGATCATTGGAAAGATTCAGTACAGTAAGAACTGTTTTTTCAGGCTAGGTGAAGCACAAGAGGGATTTGAGAAGTAATTCAATGACAGTAAAACTTGTAGATGACAGCAGATCTGTTCATTCTGATTCTACACCATTGAGGCAAGTTAGAGAAATATAAATTCTTACAAAAAATCTGAATGTTTGGTTTTATTCCACAGAATAAAACCAAAAAATTGTTTTTATTAATTTAACCAAAAAAGTTTTTTATTCCCCAGATATGAGTTCAAATGAATCTGAATGATTTTACATTTCTACATTTTTATATGAAAAATGTCATGTTTTTTTCTTTGCCAGTGTCACCTGACATTGGTTTGGTTACAACAACAAATGCTAACCAAGGGCAACACCAGATTACAGAATGAATATGTTTGCAAGTCACTATATTTGTTTTTGTTGGACGATTGGACAGAAAGTCCCAAAAATAGCCTCCAAACAAAAGCCCAACAATGAAAGAGCCATCAAAGTGGCTTCGACTCCAGGCCAGTACTGTCTTTTAATTAAACAAGGAATTATGGGATTACAGGGAGGTTCTCATTACAGGCCACTTGAGGAGTCCTCTGGTAGATGTCTTTTTGTCTCCCAGAGCTCACGCTCAGGAATTCTCAACGGATTACACATGGCCGTAGGACATGAGGCCGCATTAATTAAATCAATTCCTTTGCCTTTTTTTTTAAGATTCATTTTGCCAGAATTCTCCTCTCATCCAAACACTCAGCTAAAAACATACTCAAGTATACATATATATTGGAACTCATGTTCTTTGAATCCCTTTGTTGGTTTTGGAGGAATTGTGACGAAGTGATTTGGTTTTGACTCGCCATGACGACCACTTAAGGCTGGTGCAGTGATCTATACTGATTGTTTTTCCAAAAGGTAGCCACCACTTTCATTGAAGACACAACATGGAATTTATTTTTCTTCCCTACATGCTGCTAGCACTAAACCATCATGCCGTTTCAAACCTGTATTTCCACAAAAGAAGAAATTGTGAAGAATGTTTTGGTCCATTTGATAGTCAATGGGGTCCAAAACAAAACTGTCATATAGACAAAAAAACATATCTTAATTTAATTTCAACAGATGAAAAAGTCATGAGGCTGAATAAATAATCTAATAAACAATCCCTCTTCTTGTTAGTCGAAAATCAAACTTGACTACTGTTTAAATAATTGGGGATATTTAAAGAAATTATTACTTTTATTCAGAATGGAATTCAATTGACCAAAAGAGAAAGTGAAGACATTTAGGTTACAAAAGAATTCTACTTCAATCACATGGTCTTTTTAACTTTCAATTCGTCAAATTTTTGCAAAAATATTAAAATTGCCTTTTACAATGATTTAAAAAAAAAAATATGTTTTTATCTTACAGACCCCAAACTTTTAAACAGTGTATATCCAGCCACAATTACCAAAGCAGATTTGTTTTTGAGACAAGCCATCAGCTTCTCGGTTTCCCCACATTTTTACCTTAAGACGGATGAATCAAAATCAGGGGGACAAATCTAAGAAACCCAATTTGAAAGTCTACAAGCTTGATGCTGTGGTCCCTGCATGACTGATGACTATGTATTCTGCCACATCTCATTCTGCCCTTGTCACAACAATTACGATGTCATTTAGCTGCCATAACAGAAAACCCACAAGCTGCTCCTCAACCAGCCCTGCAGAGACAGATAAAACCAGAATAAGTTTGACAGCACTCTCCTGCTAAAGGTCAGAATCTATCGCTCTCCTACTCGTAGTATAATGAGGACAGGATTATGGAAATGAAACAGACGCTGATGCAGATATGCGTCTAAACCTGGACCTCGTCTTTGTCTCTGCGAGGTCCCGCGATTGACATGCTGGGTCCCATCACACGAATGAGACCATGGCAAGTACCCAGATCTGTCGAATGTGCTGCGGCATACATATAACAGAGTATGAAACATGTTGTCTCAGGTGGTCTGGAGCAGACAGCAGCAAAAGCTTTTGAATAAAAGGTAAACAGAGCAAAAACTGGGTTTTAAAAATAAAAAGAGCGCTTTGCCCAAACCACTAATCGGAAAAGAACAGGAACATTTAATTACAATAAGACGACACTCTTAAATCTATTAAAAAGTTGAAGGAATGCTGATAAAATGTTTTTATCTTAAAATGTGGGCTTAATTAAAAATTCCCTGTGAATATTACTCCTTTATCCATGTGGTCCTCCAGGGTTCCCATGATATTGTTCAACTCAATGTTTCAAGCAAAAGGATGCAAAAACACAACATGATTTTCGAACCGAACAAGATAATCTGACAGCAAATGAGCGATGTTTTCATTCAAACAAGCTCTGACAAGAACCCAAATCCTATTATTCTCCGAACTTAAAATTGTCTCTTTGCATCCCTTCAGTTATTAAGAGTCAACGTGCCCCATGGGATCAACCTGATTTGAAGCACTTACACATCAAAGGCAGTTAATCAGAGGAGAATTGGCCTAATATATCTTGAATAGGAATTTGATTAAAAGCCCTTTGGTGAAACTGAACCAGAAGAGTGGCTGTAACACTTTCAAACTGATTCACGTAGATTTGCTTCATACAGCCAACCTGACTGAGCTTTTTTGTTGACAGCTGGGCATAAAACTCCCTGAGAGGCTACACGGCGGACAGTGATTAACCGCTACGGGTGAGGAGTGACTAAGGCCAAAGAGAAGTCATGACCACCCAACATAAGCCTTCAGACCAATTCCATCACCGATGAGCCTGTGAGCAGATGGGATATTCATCATCACGGCCACACTCAGACCTCTTTCTCTTCTCTGTTGTCTTTTTATTTTCATTCCCTCGTTTTCGCTCTCTCTCGTCCTAACCTTTCCTGCCACAGTTTCTGTGTAAAGAACTAAAGGGCCTGGGGTAAAGTGTTCGTCCACAGCTGCACATTCCACTAAGCTTAGCATGGTAGCACACATTTACACATTTGTCTTCATCAGAGTTGGCTCTCAAAACAATATTGTACTCAGGATGGTCCGGTATTTCTCAGGCACTCAACTGGCCTCCTTGTTTCCAACACACATGTACTAATCTTTGAGAGTCCAACTGGGTAAATCACACCAATGATTGTCCCATTTATTTCTAAATTATTACACGTATAAACTCATATCTGGATCTATTTACAACTACTGTTTCATTCAAACTGTCATCCAAACATACCTGCACTCTCGGGCTATATGAATAAAATACTGTATAGATATATTCTTGCAGTCGCTTACACATTCATTTGCTCTTGCTTCCAAACAATCTCTGCGATTTAAGGTTATAAAAACCATAACTTCCTAAAGAAGTCTCCACAATCCAAGGAGGCTTTAGGTAGTTACCGTTAGTGATACACCTACATTTTGATGACCAAAAATCAATTTGACTTAAGCAAAAAAAAAAATTTTTCCGTTTAGCCGAAATCATTGATCGAAACAGTGATGAATGACCGTTTGGTCTATATCAGTGTCTATTTCGTAAACACAACATGGACTACAAGTAAACATGTTAACAGAGAAGATGCATTACACAGTGGCCAAAAATTATGATGAATAATTATTATAATAAGTAAAATTTGTACAACTAAAATATCGACAGGCAGCTCATTGCTTAAAATTTTTACTACGACTGGTTTATCATCTTTAAACATGACACCATGGACAGCATAAGGAGTACAATTACCCAATCACCCAAATTTAAATACAGAAAATTTATTTCCAGTTTTTGGCTAGAGCCGAAATGTTTGTCAACTTTATCTCCTGTCTATAATAAAAGATTTTGAGTGCAGACTTTTTTTGTGCACTTTTTGGCTAAAAGAATACTTAAATTTTGGTGTATTAATTTTGCTGTAAGTTGGTTGCTATGTGGTATGCTTACTGGCCCAAGTCAAAAGATGCCATCCCATAGTCTCTATGATATTGTTGGCGATACATTTGACTGAGGACCCTTCTTCAGTGTCAGTCAAAGAGATTGTTTTCACTGCCTTATTGTCCAATAATCATAAATTTGATTTAAGAAGCCACACAGTTTGATGAATTATTTATGTTTGCAGCACAGTGTAGGATAAGTTATGTGCCACAGTTTAATACCCATATGGTTAGAAATTTACATAGTAAAAGTATGAGCAAAAGTAAAGTAATGGTGATGTTATTAATTAATTATTCCAAAGATGAATCAAATCAAATACATTACAATGCTGACAAACCGATGATGGTCAAACTTAATAACATTTATTATTCAACACTAAAAACTATAACACCATTAACCGTAATGAATACGTATGAATACTTTTTTTATTATTATTAAACTGAATGCTACATACAAAACACAATAGTCCCGCTCAGTTCAGATTTGCTTTCTGCTTCACATTCATTAATTTCTTTCCATGGAATAAAAGAGGGAAAGCGGCGTAATTTTGGCTCCCACAACAAACAATTAGCCCTCTTTTCTTTTTGTAGCATTCAAAAACATTTGAGAGAAAGAGAGGGAAGATGTGAAGGAGAGGTGATGGGTGATGCTCTTTTATAGGTCCTGTCATGTGTATGAAGGCTCAGTGGGCTTTTTGTCCAGCGTGCCTGTGTGAGAGTGTGCTCACCTTAAACAACAGAGGGACTCGGAGGCCTCCGTGGCCTTTCAGGCCCAATAGAAGACGCACCTTAGGGGGCCATTTAAGCCTGAAAAGAGGCCTGACAACCCTGTGCAGCTCTGAGGGCATCAATAAATGCTGACATATTGACTCTCTGTGCCCAAGCGCCACTGGAAAATGCTGCCTGAATATGAATCCATTTAGGAGTAGGGAAAAGGGGGTGGCAGTGCAGAGAGACAGTGAGAGGGAGACTCTAAGGATGGCTTGTGTCTCTTGGGTTTTGAACGTTCTGGAATGTGGTGACTGAAAGGGAGTTTTGACAATGAAACTATAACTATTGACAGATAGGATAAAGAATTTGGAACATGGAATATGTTGGGATAATAAGACCTACTTTGGATATCATGTTAAAGAAGTCATGTTTTGCTTTTGTTATCAGATCCACACAGAACATGAATGTGAAGATCACATCTGTTCTGCTGTATTAGCTGAATTTCGCTACACTGCTGTTTAAGAACTACTCTGAAATGGTTCTTAAAATATCTTTAGGCAATTGGGAAGCGGGGGGGGGGGGGGGTCTTTATAGATATGTGCAGCGCTGTCAATTTGGTGGGAAGTGCTGACTTAACTTGGTCAATGGAAGCCGGAGAGAGCTCTAATTTAGTTTCTAGCTGCAAGAAACTGAAAGGCAGGTGTCCGTTTACTTCCCATCTCATTCTTTTTTTTCATATTGAGTTTTCATTTCCTAGGATTGAGATCCCCCTAATTGAGGTCAAAAGCAATCAGCACCGTGGAACTTAATCAAATATCTAAAAGGTGAGAAAGACGACAAAATCAGCCATTTAACCTACCGTGCCTATAGATTATTAAACTAAAGTGTGTATGTGTGTGTGTGTCAGAGAGGACCAGAAAATTTTGCATAATTTATCCTTCAGCACATATCAGTTGGAACAGGAATCTGTACACCATGTAAGATTTTAACTGCCCCACATGATACACTACAAGCAGAAAATTAATTTACTCATCTTCATGTTGTTTCAAACTGAAAAAAATTGTGGTGTAGGATTTACTTAAAAACAGTTTTCACCCAGAAATTGCTAGTTCCACAAATAAATACAAAGAAATGGCAAGTAACACAGTAAATTAATCTTGGAATTGAAGTAGAAAGACTGCAATAGTATTTTCTTGTAGAAGGTACTCTAATAATCTTTACTTTATTCTCAAGTTCAATTTTTTTTATTTTTTTTTTACATTATGTATGACTTTCTGTCTTGAATGGAATACAAAAAAAATATATTTTTTAAAATGTCATTTTTGTCCATACAATAAAAGTTAATTTGGTACAATGTCATTTTGGGCACATTTTCTTTCATTGTAGAAGAAAAAAGAAAGTCATACAGGTGGAATGACATGAGAGTGAATACATACATTTTCTGTTTTTGAGTGAACTATCCCTAATTTATAAATATTAGAACCAGCTCTGACACAAAATGCCACTGTTAATATCCATTGGCCTCAGATAAAAGTTTCCTTGCTTTACTGCAATAAAGTAAATTTGCAGAAAACTTTATGCTTCTCCATGTGAGGCCTTCCCTGTAAATACTTACAGTAAAACTGCAGCTGAACTTAATTCCATCCTCACAAAGATGTTTGTGTTATCATGGCTTTATGTCTTAGCAAACTACCATTTATTAAATGCAAAGCCTTTATCCGCTTTTCCCACAGCGGTGGCGTGTGTCTCTTCTTGAGATAAAACAGTTGCATAAACAAAAAAAAATGCTGGATGTCAATTTTACCACTGACTTAGCTTATGGGAAATAAATCTTAATATATCAATGTGAGCTTTAAGTGGACAGCCTAGGGCTTAAATACAAATGCCAAAAGTGAAAATAAATAATAATAAAAAGGCATAATCATATTTCCTAAAGAAAAGCAAATAAATAGTCAGAAAAAGTGATTTGAAATGCATCTACACAGTGCATCTTAAAGAAGAGGTAAGCTTTTCTTTGAGCGTTCTGTCAAAACACAGACCCTATAACATAAATGAGGGGCTCTGATGTCTCTTTACGTGCAAACCTGCTGAATACAATTCAATAAGGGGCCATAATAACTCAACGCTGCACCCAGAACAGTTTTGAAATGACAAATCTCATATCAAGAGATGCAAAAAACTGTGAGCAGTACTTGCTTTTGTATACTGCAGGCTGAGAGAAAAAAGTCCACGTGGAAAGAGTAGCCTGAAGAAAAACTGACAATGGCTGCATAAATAAGCCCATTAGTTAAAAATGTACGACAAGTGCCCTGTTTGAAGCCAGCATGGGGAGAGGGGAGCGGGCTAGACTCCCTCACAGTTGCCTGGCCCCTCTGCTGCTCTCACACTGCCCAGCACATTCACCATTTAAGTTGGTGGAAAAAATCTGAGCAAATTTCTGATTTGCAACACTCTAGGAACATGTTTATTGTCTTTGTGTGAGTGCAAAACACACATATAAATAAAGCTAATGAAGAATCTCGGGGTGAAGCCGCTAAAGAGCATAAAATGAGAAATTTTATGGCCATAAGTAGCGTGGGCTGACGCTGATTTTTAAGCCATTGGACCATGTTGTTCGGCACTAATCACAGGGCTGATGCAGCGCAATTGCCCTCCTCACTTAATTACTGTTACATGTAAAATGGGCCAAGCTTCTTTAACTGGACAGATTTCTAAGGGTTTTTTTTTTGTTACCACAACATGGAAATGTCAACAGGTATTTGTAATCATGGTCTTTAGATTGAAAATCTAACTTCCACCATTAGAATTTTAGGGTTAAAATACCTTTTAAAGGTCTTTATATAACACCGTTTTCAACTAAAAACAAAACTTTCTATCTGTTTTGGCCATTCATTTACAAAACAGCGTCATTCTGGGGGCCTGAAGACGCAAACTTTTGAAAACGGGGTTCAAAGTGCACGTTTTTTAAAATTATTCAGCTATCGTTTCTGTGTAGACTACAAAAACATGAATTTGTCAAAACGATGAAGTAATGCACATGCATATTACTTGATCAGTCTATAGGCGCATAGTGTTTCTTTACAAAGTGGCATCATCACCTGGCCTAGCATGCCTAATACGGCGTTTTTAGCCGTTTTCGCGGATCTGTGTGAACGAGGATCGTTTTGACAACGTTGTCGTCTGCACGTGAAAAACACGAAGGAAAACCTTTTCCTTTTTAAGTGCATCGCTGTCATGTAAATGTACTGACTTTTTATCTTATGCCAGACTGAGTAACATGCTGTGAACAAATAGGCCTATAGATAAGATCAAATGACTAAATTATTGCTCAAGACTAAAACAACAATCAAATCAACAGTTTTATATCATCATAGTGCATATACTGTTATATTTTCAAAATAGATGCCATTTCATCCCAGAGAGCTTCATCAAATTGTTAGAAGATACAGCTATTATGTAAACAAAGTGCAATGAAGGAATTAAATCAGTTTTCTGTATCAATTCCTTTACAAACACAGTATATTATCCATTACAATTACACAAAACAACTGTAATGAGAAAAAAAACAGTCACTTGTTTGTACACATCGCTCTATTTCTGAAAGATTTGTTTTTGGAGCTGGCAATGAGAAAGCTATTCTCAAAGTACATTTTTTAGCCAGAACTAAATTGCTTCGATTCATTTCTAAACAGTCAACATTGTGGACCGGAGGAGAATGCAACTATACTTCTCGTGCCAGACAGAAAGCAATGCATGCTCCCTCAGCTTTCACTGGCCTCTTTTTGGGTCCTTAAACAATAACTCAATAAAGACATATGTTGTTTGTGTAAAGGGACAAGGAAACAAGGCTGCTTGAAAATAACACAGAGAAGACAACCAGAGGGTATAAATGAATGCTAGTATAAAACAAAGTTACAGAAAGTACAAAAATGTTTTCAACATCAAACTGCCTCAACCTGATCTGTAAACTCACAGCTGAAATATTTAGCTGTAGCACAATAAACTCAAAATAAAGACAAACATTAGACACTGCCAATAATCTAAACCATTAAATAAATAAATGTTGTGTCTCGTGCTCTTTTAATTGCAAACAAGCATTTGAAAATAAAGCAATAAAATGTATTAAATTATTTGGTAAAATGTAGATTCCCAATTTATGCAAACAGTGCTATTTAACAAGATATGGCATTAAAGTTGAAAAATTAAACACACCGTGTGTCTACATTTTGAAACCTTAAACCTTTACATGGAAGCCCTATAAATCCCATTGCCTGCATTAAGAAAAAATTCAAATCCTACAAACAGGCAATTTCAAGTCATTCACTTGGAAAATGCTCTGTTTAAAATGTCAAAAGGAGGGTGACTCTTTTCTTGTGCTCTTAGATTACCATATTTCTCTCAGGCTTGTGACACCTGCAGCCCACTGAGGGCGTGCAGAACATAGGACTTTACTTCAAACAGCCCAAAGGGCTGTGGGTTTGGGTATTGACTGGGACTGAGCTCGTCCAGCTTGGACCCCTCCTACCGCAGATGTACATTAATGCAGGAGAAATAGAAATCTGGGCAGCAGAAAGAAAGGCAGTTCCTTTTAACATGCTGTTGTCTAGCTTGATCGTGTCAGTTTGAGGGAGCCCATTCAAAGGTATTCATGCATCTGCTTTTGAGGAACAATGGCAGCTAGTTTATAAACTGTCTCTTTTGGCTGCCTAAAGGCTTTAGACACTATTGTTTTGCTCCTCTTAATAAACTTTTGGAGGAGTTCATCAACTTGCCTGAATAGCCTACGCTGAGAGGCCAAAGACAAAATAACAGACGGTTGGCTTTCCCCTTTTCTTTCTCCCTTTTGAAGTGAATGTCTTTAAATCAGGAAAGAGGGCTGTCAGACACCAGAATAATTTTTGGTCAAACAAAAAAGCAAACCGCAGAAGGAACAAAAGTTAATTCACAGAAGAATTGAGGACTTGACTTTTTTTAATGAAACTGATAGAGGTGCACCTTGAAACATGGTTTAAACTCTCTAACATCACATGGTAGATTTGTTCCTACATTAATTAATGAGCTAAATGATAATTAATGGCCTCCATTATGCAAATCTTGATGGTATTTTAGTCAGAGCAGCTTGAATTCAAGTAGGTTACTTAATTTAGAACTTTTTGTTTTATAGGTCAAGTAAAAACGTTTCCTACAAATTAGTCTAAACTTCAGGCCAAAAAAACAACAACACTGAAATAGACACTTTCGCTTTTTAACTTTTGCTTATTTAAATTTTATTTATAAAATAACAGAGCCATACTTTTTGTCTTACTTTTTTTTCATTAAAGTAATTAAACACACATTATGGCCAATAGGCCGACTTCCATTTTCAAACAGAGCCAATCCCGTTATTTTTGTCTATTCAATGACCCTACATTGATAGTGTTTATCTACACGAACACCTGCAGTGCATAAAAAATGTCGGAGTAAATTCTCATTTGCCCAAAACACATAGGCCTACGTGGACCTATACGTTTCCACATTTGGCTCAAAAAGTAATAGATCTATCGGCAAATGGTTACTTTTCCTTTGGTCTGTTTATGAGTGCCCTGAACCACGTTTGGCACTCCTTCTTTGTGGAAGGATTCCCTTTTGTTAGATGATCAGTCTCCCATTGGGTCTCCAGACAGGATTCTTGGCATTTGTCGGCAAAAATGAAAGAAGGATTAAGGAATGGCTACTGAACACTCCATGGTAAAGGAGTGGGCAGCAATTCCCCCGATTCAACCCCCCCTCTTCCACTTTGGTAACTCCTCTTTTCGTATATTTGTATTCCCAAAGAGGCCATTAAAGCTGGTTTGAAAGCGATGCGAACAATAAGATCAAAATCAACAAGTCGAGTCGTATATTGAACGTTTGCAAGTCTTTGCTTGTTTCCTAAATTTGAATATAATTTGAATATTAATAGGCGAAATTAAAGCATATAGGGCTACATAAATTAATTGCATTTTTTTTGCCAATAATTCCGTATGATTTTTTACGCATATCCTAAATTGTTTGAAATCCGTTTATTTTACAATCCGCTGGTTGAATTTAGTCGTGTTATTTTTACTCGCGGCTAGGCCTACTCAATACATTCCTAATATGTTGCAGATACAGCCTGCTATAAAATATTATGTCATGCTACATTCACGTAGTTTTAGAAATAAAGGCATAACAATTGGCTTAGTTACATAGTTCTCTTCCGATCCGCGTTGCTGATTTCGAAATGGTAGCAATTTAAATGTATTTTGGACTAATGAATGAGGCATCTAGGTTTTTGTATGGGGTCACACCAAGAGTCCCGTGCTCTTCCACTTATACAGGGCACCATATACAGCGCTAAAGCGATGGCGAGGCCAGGGCATCAAAAACACTTTTGTGACATAGGAAGCCCGGAGGCAAATACTTTTATTAGAGTCAGCAGGAGTTTTCCCTAGTCGTTTGTTCGTTTTGTTCTTCTGGTCTAACAGGATGCCAGCCCCCCCAACACGCACAGTGCAAATCTCTGACATCTAATTGTATGATTGCCCAAAACATCCTTGGTTGCAGGTATGTCAGGACTAATTGAAAACTTACTGGTTTCATTTTTATTAATTTTGATAGTTATTAAGTGGGAAAAGATTGTGCGCTTATTTTTTATGAGAAGGGGGGGAAATCGCCATGTCTTCTTGTGGCCATATACATTTCACTAGCCTTTTCCGAAATGTAACATTGTCCCTTTAACAAAATAATAATAATAATAATAATAAGGAGAAAAACAGCTGTTATCAAAAAGCCATTCGCCTATGTGCACTGAGAGAGTCCTTGTCCCACATGGCAAGACATATTTTAATTAATAGACAGGCCGTCTTGAAAGCAGCACTGGCATTCTGTAATATGATGAACTCCCATTGTCGTGGTGTCACCACCAATGTTTCCGATAAGAAAAAGCATCCAAGGATCAAAGACTATAAGCCTCTCAATTTCCTCCAGACGCCTCGACTTTTCTACACCTATTTCTATTTTTTTTTTCTTCCTCTCTCCCTTAAACATCTGAAACACACAAAATCCTCTTCATTGCATCTAGTATAGGATCCGCCTCAGGTTAACAGGTCAGCAAAGCTGTTGAAATACTTGCATATTAATATTCTGTGCAAGGGGACTTACGCAATCTTTTGACATTTTCTAAATGATTAACGTCATATTTCTATTCTTAAAGACTGACTGTGATGCCGCTATTCAGACACTTTGACTCGAATATTTTCAACTATTTTTGTCATACACAATATTTAGAAATGGTTATTAAAAAATCTACAAACAACATTCTATTTAATCAATGATAGACGGAAATAATCTATCAAAACGATCCCAAAACGAATTCAAGGAGAGAGGTGTAAGACATGATTTTTTAAAGCTGTCAAAAGATGTGAGGAAAAACAGAACCTGTATTCGACATTTTCTGACATTCGATCCGTTCCACGAATTAAAGACTTGGATTTGGTGCAGGCCTAGTTTTTGTACGAATTTCATCCTGGCTGTACGTTTGGAAAATAATTTCCTCAGCAAAGTGCAGGACTGAATTTAACTAGCATGTAATTCAGTTATACTGCAAATGTTTCACGAGGCAATGCCGTTGACACTAAACAGGCGCTCTGGTGTCATGATCTCTGGATTAGCATATTTCACAGCATAGTCTCATCATTAGACGATGATCTTGAAAAGAGATTGCTTATACAAATGCCAGACTTGTTCTATTATTAGGCAGAATTCTTACTGTCTCTCATTACTGTCCAACAACAGTTTGATCATATTAGGCATATATGTGAATTTTAATAACATCTGCTAAGCATTCGGGAAACGCTGATAGCAGTGCCCATGTTACAACATTACCTATTTTACTTTGATTAATTATGTCTACTAACAGTGAAAATAAAAATGTATAATTACCAGAAGCTACACATAATACTTGCACATGAATTCTAACGTATTTTGTATTGAACTATAATTCTGTGAATACACATTTATTTGAATATTGTAGGCTATTGTATAATAATAATAATTACAATAATAATAATAATAATAATAATAATAATAATAATAATAGTTATTTATTATTATTATTATTATTATTATTATTATTATTATTATTATTATTATTATTATTATTATTATTATTATTATCATTATATACAAAACGCCCCCATCTCAAACTTACAATGAAATTTGTTAGGTATAGCACTGTAGGGGAAAGGGGAGGTTAATCCGAGTTTAATACATTGATGCACAGCGCAGGACCGCGGCTGTGATGATTGTGTTATCTCTTCCCAACATTTGGGTCTCCCTCAATTTCAGCCCAGCCAAATAGCTGCGAGAAAGTGCAGATGGAGTGACTCTCGATGCCTGAGGAAAAAATATTAATAGCTAAATAACTTCCCCATATACTTTCACTAAATCTCTCTCTCTTTCTCTCTCTCTCCCCCCATTCCAGATGGATTTGTTTGAAGTGGTCTCCCGACTCATCCCATGGTCTTCTTTCTTCAAACGAAGCTTATTTCAAAGTCTCAAGTATACAGCAACTTCGGTTTCTCTACAAATATCTGGGAACTACCCGCTTACCAACACTTTGCATTCTTTCGATGTAATTGGTCCTTTAGCAGCATTCTCGAAAGGAGTGACGAATGCTCATTAAACCTTAATTAATGCTGCCTTCATCTGCTATCGGAATGATCGTAAATAGCCTACTAGTTTCCTAGTTAAAAAAATGGACATGAACGCCCTCTCAAGACAAAATTTGACTGCGATGAGCTCGCGACTTCAGAAGTGGGAAGTAGGAAATTTCCGATAGCACGTGAACGCAAATAGTCCTATCCTGATCCTGATTTTTTTCTATTGTATTTTTGCAGGTTTTCTGTTGAAAGAGTCATATTTTAGTAATTTCCTAATATAGCTACCACTTATCAGGTAAGAAATGCACGTTATTCACCGATTTGTTTCGTTCTTGTGGGATTAGTCCCTAAACGCCAATTGGTTTAACCAAACTGATGTCAAATGGGCAAATCAGTCAATCTCCATTAACTGGCCGACAAATTATTCTCTGGGTCAAATGACATTTTATTGGTCGAGAAGGCTAAAGCACCACATGTGCGCCCGCCTTTCATACTCAGATACAAACACTGATTTCAGGGTTATGTGAATGTCAGAACGTGAAAAATAGGAGCACAACAACTGTGAAAATGACAGGCTTTGGGGGCAGCTCATTTCAGAAGTTACTAAATAGACAGACTTGTTTTAAACCAGCATGATTAGACCCATTTATAGACAAAGAGTGGAGTTTTGGCTTGGTTATGAAGCCAGGACTCACTTCTCTTTGTTCAATAATTTCACACCCATAGTAATACAAAGCTGCCCAATTTGTCCACAAATAGTCTGCTTGGGGTCTCATTCATTTGCAATGTATTTGTGCGTCAAATCAACTAAAATAGACCAAAAAATACAATAAAACAAATATACGAACAAGTGTGAGAAAACGGAGAAAAAAATTCTCAAGACATTGTGCCCAAGGCTAGCCAGTGAGGGCCGTTTAAAGATGAAAGCGAAGAGAAAGAAAAGGCTCAATTTAATCTGCTTTAAAACCTTTCAAAATAACGTTGTGCTTGGAACTCAGGCAGTGAGAGCTGATTGGGGATAAATAAGTTTCTTGCTATGCCTGTGAGCTATTACACCCATCTCCAACACAGCCGCTTGTTCAAAAGACACGTTTTCATTACGAACTCTAATAAGTCTTAACATTATTAAATGCCAGTTGGATGATCAAGTGAAACAAGCCCTGAGAAAAATCTTTTTAAGTCTTGAAAAATATTGCATTTTAGCCCCATCTCTCTTGTATGACACTGGATACAGCTAAATGTGAAAAGACATTTCACAAAATGTAAGACAAATGTGGAGTAAATTTAGAGATGTAAATAAACAATAGGCTACTGATATTTAGGCTACACAAATTATTCATGAATCCTAGCAGAAATGCATGCATTCATAAGTTTCAAATAGGCCTATTCATATTCTCAAACCACAGCGTTTAAGGCAATGGCAAAAATTTCTAATCACGGATTGTCACTTCGCATATCCGTAATCCAATAGCTGTGGGTCCTGCAGGCCTCTGAATAAAGTCCACAGCGGTTGTATGAGGGTTTTGAGTTTGCGCGCGCACGCACACATACGCGTAAACACAAACATGGGTTCTAAAACGATACAAATTTGAGATCAATCGAGCACAAAGTCATAAATTCCATTTTAAATAGTGCAGAACGCATCCTCTGAATATATATATATATATATATATATATATATATATATATATATATATATATATATATATATATATATATATGCCATATTTCAAAATTGAAAACATTATTATTCCATGTTTTAAAAAAAATATTAAATACGAATAAAACCGACGAATTTCCTATAGCCTACCAAGAACCGATTAGGCTAATGTTGCATTAATTTTAATGTTGAAATAACATAAGCGAAATGACGGGCCGAGCACCTCCTATCTAAACCACCTCTCTAAACGTCAGCTATATAAACACAATAGTGATTCCAAAAAGAGCAGTGGGCATTTCCAAACAAGAATAAAACATTTTGCACCCTCCAAATCTCATTCTATTCCAACAGACGATTCCATAATATTACAAAACTATCTACCAGCAGGGTGTATTGAATAATTCATCTCTCTATAGTCCTCCTCTTGGCCTTTTGTTAAAAGTTTTTTCCCCCCTTTACGGGTTTTTGAATGTGAAAGGAAGGCTTCATTCCTTCTTTCGAAGACTTGCTTTAGATTCCTCGCTCCACAAGAACTTCAGTGAAGCAGAGATCTTTGGACTGAGGTTCATCTTCAAGTGTAAAAAAAAGCGACTGTCTCAAAACGAAAATGTATTTTAGCACTATTATTTTACATAAACAATACGACTTGTATTTTTGTGGTTAATTATTCTACCGAGATAAAACATTGGACACGGCTAGCCTGTAGTCAATAGCTTTAAAAAAAATAAACGATTGTGTTATTTCATAATAGTGAAGAAATAAAATTTAATTTAATCGAAACCATCTAAAAATTATTCATATTATTACAGTGTTGTTAGGGGGAAATGCTCAATACTCTTTGCCAGATGAAAAGGTCTGTTAACGTGCGAATAAGCGTGCCGAATTATCGCGAGAACCAGCGGGCAATGCTGAACTTATGGGCTGTAATTGATATTGATTGCCACATCGGTCATCTGTCAGTTACCGTTTCCTCGGCGTCAAATCAAATGAGTCTGTTATACAAATAGATCAAGGCCTAAATACCATCCGTCAGAGCCAGTATAAATACTCATTAAATCAAATTACTAAATGACAGTTGAACAAGCAGAGAAATCTCAAGCGATGGGAAAGACGATGAGCACTGACACAAAAAGCACACACCGATTTATTGTGCAGATTAACAGATGCCCAATAAACTCAAGCGCAAAGTTTATTTAAACAAGTAGTAGTCAGGTGTTTTTTCTTCTTCTTCTTCTTCTTCTGCATATAGCCTACAATCAGAAGACAATTTAAGTGATTTACCTTTCTCTCCCAGTATGCCGTCAATGCTGTGCTTGGTTTTTTTCTCCCCACTGTCATCTTTTTTGTCGCAATCGTCCTCATCGTCTTTTTTGCCGAAACGCGCACGTAGAACCCGGCTGATAGAACTTACTGATGGGATAATTAAAATAATAATAATTATTATAGTAGGGAAATAATAATAATAACGTCAAAATTACGTATACTTGTAATTTATAATTAATATAAACTATTATAGCCTACAAATAATAATAAAAATAATCTATTTTTATTTTCTGTTCAATTTGTTAAATTATGTACAAAATGATTGTGATAGAAATTACGCTGGAGGACATGAAAAAAAGGGGGTTGCTTACCAGATGAGGCCTCACCTGAGGGAACTGTACTTCTGTCACACACACCGTCCTTCAACAGTTTATCCCGAATCTCCCAACTAAACATGCCGGGATTTTCGCGCTTGTATTCTTCGATTCGTTTTTCCACGTCAGGTGTTGCCACCTGCTTTTGTGTTTGATAGAAAAAGAGAGGAGATACAGAGAGAATGGAAAAATAGAAAGTGTGGGTGAAGAGGAAAAAAAGACAGCAGAACAAATTTTAGAACAAATTGTAGCCTACATTAACGTGCCCAGTGTAAATATACTTTTCTTTTTCCTTTTAATATGCTATCATCTTTTTTCAAACGTAGGTTTTAAAATGAAATAATTCATAAGCTTGACAGAACAATAAAATGTACAAAATACCCAGCTAACAATAATAATAATAATAAACTTACTCTGGGTTTACTTCCTCCTATTGCTCCAGGACGGATCGAACCAGTTTCTTGATACCGGCAGAGGATTTTGGACACACAACCGTGGGAAACGCGAAGTTGTCTGGAGATCACGCAGGGACGGATGCCGTGGTGAGCCATTTCAACTATTTTGTGACGGATATGATTTGGCAAAGGCCTGCCATTGATGAAAACTCCGCCAAGCTGATTCACTCGACCTTGACCCAGAGGAGTTGAAACTGCAGTAGAGAAATGGGAATTAAATCTAACTTTGGCTGCTATCACTAAGAATCCAGACATACATTTTCCTTTTTTTCGTCAAAGGGCGTCAAATAATATGCTAGTAATAATAATAAATAGGGTAATTGTATATTTGATAGGCTATACAAATAGTCTGCACGAGAATCACTTTGTACTAACGGAATCACAATTTTTAGTTGAAATCTGTCTTACAAAAACACAATAATAATTATTTTTTATTATTCTAAAAATAAAATTGAATAAACGTAATACTCTTGCTACCTAAATTTATTGACAAGCTGTTTAAAATTCCCTTTTTTATTGTAAATTGTGTTTTCTGTCAATTACTGAAATAAAATCTACTAGAGAATTTTGCATTTAATGTAATTTCACAGATTCCTCTTGAGTGCTCCTCTCGACCTGGATGCGTCCTGCTTCATTATTGTTCAATTATTATAATTCTTTATGCATTCTGGATTCACTTGCGCCACTATCACTTCAACAAATACAGTGACGGGTATGGCTTAGTATTTGAAAGTTTTATTTTAACCATTTTAAGACGATCTTTGCCAGCAAGAAAATGGCCCTGGGAAGAAATATATATATTTTATTCTGATGCACTGAATCGCACGCTGATCATCGAAATGTAATAAAGCCACAAAAAAGGAACTTAAAAAAAACTTTCAGAAGCGAAATCTCGGACATTTGCGTACAGCATCTCAATACATTCGATAATTTGGTAGCCTACACTCGCAAGTGAAAATAGGCCTAGGCTACTCTTTAAAGTATTTTTTTTAAAAATTAAACAATTTTGACTAGAATAAATCTGTATCTTGCAGCCCTGATATTGTTTACAACAATTAATTACGACAAAAGAAGGTATGCTACCCTACACCTGTCCAACCAACCTTCCAAGGGGAATCCAGTGCGGGGATAGTTCTGTCCCGGAGCCGGTCGCATCATTCGCGGTACTGTTCCCGGTAAAGATGACATTCTACTATTAACAAATGACGAGGCACAGTAAGGCTGATGATTAAACTGCGAAAGAAAGTCCAGACTTGTTGATGAATGTTTCCTTAATAACTAGAAATGCACTTAAGTCCTCTTTTCAAAAAAGGGGGGGGAAAAATGATATCCAGCCAGACTATCGCGGGGATGTGAAACCTCCAAAAAAATCAAACAAAGATAAACACTGTCGTTTCGTGCGGAGGGGGTCATGAGCAAAATAACTACCGCAAGAACAAGATGCAGCGCGCGCCAGGGAGGGGGTACTCCAAACGCTCTCGAGTGAACAAAGGTTACTTAATTCTTTGCAGTGTTTTCTTAAAAGGTCTGATAGTTTTGGATGACAAAGTCTGCTTAGGGGTTGGGAGTAGTTGAAGTGGATAACTTTAGTGCGCGGTGTAGGAGGGGTGTCGCGCGCGCCGATAGGCTCTCGCAGTCTTCTTTTATTCATGCGGGCATGGAGGGGAACAAGCAAGTTTTTTTCGACCAATCACAAAAAGCACAGGGTAAGACAAACACGCACGAACACGCGGAGCCCAGCTTTTCATTCACTCCATCAGATTGCCTTTGAACAGAAAACAATGCAAACATTTGATTGATCGCCTGCCATTTGTTGAAGGCCTAAAAGTCATAAGCTAATAAAGCAGCATTTGTTTAGATATAGGCCTAGACTAATTATACTTTCATTTTCTTTTCATGTAAAATTATAGATAGGCCTAAGTGTGTTTTGTTCATTCACAGTCTCAGTATTTACAGCCTACTTGGCCACAAAACAATTGCAACTCAAATAGGCGGTTTTCATAGGCTCATGGTGAGTTTACCCAGTCCGATGAATAAAATAAATATTGTGTCTGTGCTAATTGAATTGTTCTGTTTTACTGTTACATACAACCTTTAATTAAAGTAGCCTATGATAAGCTAATAATGTTCCCGGTTGGACTTGAACGTTCAAACCGGGAACCACTGCAACATAGAGTCGTTTTTAATCATTTTACATTAGACATCACGACTGATAGAAAACCCAAGGAAAAACTTATTTTAGTTTAAAAACAATGAGCAGAAACTGAACACAACAACACTAAACGAAAAATACAATAATTTACAAAAATAAGACAGGCCAAGTATTCGTATTGCGGACAAAATTTTTTTTTATCTTGAACATCTTTTAAATGTCTTCATTATCAATAAAATAGTCAGTCTTTAAACGATGAAAAATAAAACAAAGCAGTTGCATTTTTTAAACATGTGCGGCTCATGAAGGCGACCGCCTAATAATTATTTTCAACAATCATAACTACATTATGATGCTTTACATTATTAATTTACAGTCAAATAGGAATAAACATTCCATTACATTTTATATAGGCCTATTATTTATATAATTGCACAAATGTGTTAAGTTATATCAATGGAATCTCCTGAAAGTTCTTAAGTCCTTGAATCAAATAAGCTAATGATTCATTATTCTAAATTCTTCCATGTCTATGGACATACATTGACAGTTCAGTCTTCTTCTTCTTCTTCTTCTTCTTCTTCTTCTTCTTCTTCTTCTTCTTCTTCTTCTTCTTCTTCTTCTTCTTCTTCTTCTTCTAAAGTCAGGGAGAATGGCTTTGAATTATAAAGTTTAGTGTCCCTGTGATTAACCTCTGCCAATTAGCAGTGATAGTTTAGGGGTCCCTGTGTGTGCAGGAACATTAGAATTCAACATGAAGAACCAACATGCAGTAATGACTTGAGAACTTTGCTTTGATTTCAACAATGATATCGGTTATTTGTGTGCATTGCTGGTTAATATATTGGCATATTTCCACATGACTAAGCATGTCACATCTCAAGGGACCAGTAATGCCTTTGTGGTCTCTTAAACAGACATTGGAGTAAAGCAAGAACTCCTGTTGCCAGGAGTTATCTTCACCATATCAGTCTATCAGGGAATTAATCTAGTGTCTACTACGTTAATTGTGGCAGAGGTGTACTGTATATAATTCTTGCTGTCTGGGATCATCATCACATTTCAAAGACACTTGCTTTAATGTGTCCCTTCATTTTTTACATGGCTTCTATGGCGTGCATGGCCCAGGTCAACATGTTTTATGTCATTCAGTAAAATGTAAAACCAAAATTTTATTTACCAACACAGTTCTCAGTTTTTTAGTGAACAACGTTTAGCAATTGAATGGAATACAAACCTAGACTACAAAATAGATTGAAAAAAGTCGCACTTTATTTTTTTCCATTGTTCCATGTGCCTGCATTAAATATAATTTAAATTTGGTCTACAACAGATATACAACACTGTAAAAAAATATATGATCTATAAGTTACATCATATGTTTTACATTAATTCATCAAAATAGGTTTAGCAATTTTCAACTTTTTTTATAAGTTATACAAGATTCAACTCGGCAGTTTAAGGTAATTTAAAATGAAATTACTTAAACATCCAGGTTGACTGTAGGCTACTTAAAAAAATGTACAGTAAGGAAACACCACTTGCTGAAAACTATATTTCCTCTAGAGACCCTTCTTTGAATTCTTTCTTCAATCATACTAGATCTACACGACATGTAGGCTATTAAAATATATGTAGATTCACAAATGGCCATTGTAGGTCTAATGTAAAAACCATGCTGAACATTACGTCTTCGTCAGCGAATGACATAAAGTTTAGGACTTGACTATAACTTAGACACCACTAGATGGCGATAAAGGACAAAATATTATTCCTCAGGATTTTCTCAGTTTTTCACTAGGATTACACTCCACTTTAGTTAATGTCTCATGATGTTCAGCATAAACAGTCAAGCAAAAAATGCTGACTTCATAACGTATACTGTATATGGTTCTGTAATCATAGTTAACCATTCATTTTATTACTAAATTCTTTAATCATAAATATATCTCACAAATTTTGTTTTGTTGCCCTATAGTGAGAAGAAGAGCAAAGGAAGTGAAAGTGAAGCAAGAATGCCAGAGAAGGAGAGAGAGAGGCTGAGGGAAAGAGAGCAGGTGCACCAGCACACAAAGCCCCGCAGACTAAGGTTGAGGTCCATATGACACTTTTAGCATTGGGGCAGAATAGCATTCCAGCTGGAAGAATTTAAGAGTGTTAAATCACTAGCTTGGTAATGACATTTTCTCCCCATACATCACAGAAAGCAAGGGAAGGAATGTCTGTCTTTCTCACAGGCGTTCCTACCCATTTCCACAGCACAGTAGCGTAGATGAATGTAGAGATACTTCAAAATAACTAAAACAGATGAGGTCTGGTGCAGCTTCTCAAACCTTTTATATTTTACTCAGCTATTGCAGATAACAAATCCAGTCTTTAGAGGTATACTATTAAACCATTCAAACCATAATTGGCTAAATTATGCTGTTCAAAACTATGGGGTCAGTAAGATTAAAAAAAAAAAAAGAATACTTATTGTATAATAATATTCAATTATATATATATATATATAATAGGCTGCTACTTTGAAAAATATGCATTAGATTGTTCAAAAGTTAAATTGTTAGTCAACATTTAAAATTGGATCAAAAGTTCATCAAAGTTGTCCTATGACAAGAACGGGTATTGTTCAAAATTCATGTATAACTTTGATGAAAGGTTTTGATCCACTTAAAATGTTGACATATATATATATATATGTATCATGATTTCCACACAAATATTAAGCAGCACAACTGTTTTCAGTGATGATATGTTTCTTGATTTACAATTTAACTTTTAATGCATCTTTTCTAAATAGCCTGTTATAAGTAAATAAATACATATACTTTATATATATATATATATATATACACACACATATACTTTATATATATATATATATATATATATATATATATACCAGGAAATATATATACATATATATATTTATATATATATATGTATCATGATTTCCACACAAATATTAAGCAGCACAACTGTTTTCAGTGATGATATGTTTCTTGAGCAGCAAATCATCATATTCGAATGATTTCTGAAGGATCATGTCACTCTGAAGACTAATATGTAATATCAGAATAAAAGTAATGATGCTGAAAATTCAGCCATCAGAAGAATACATTTCATTTAAATATTCAAATAGAACCGTTATTTTAAACTAAGTCGTCAAGTCACCTTTATTTATAGAGCGCTTTATCCAATACAGATTGTTTCAAAGCAGCTTTACAGTAATTACAGGAAAATTCTGCATTTCGACTGTTGTTCAGCTGAAGTCAGTTCAGTGTTGATTCAGTTCCGTTGTAAAGATCATCAATTATTAAATTAGTTAATTTCATAAAGCAGTTTTGCAAAAAAAAATTATTTCAGCATCCAGCTCAGTTCAGTTCTCATACAACAGCGTCAGTACAGTCAGATCAATAATATTGTTGAATATCTCATAATAGGCCTATATGACTGACTGTACACAATGTTACTGTACTATTGATCAAATAAATGCAGCCTTGGTGAGCATAAGCATAATAAATGCATTAAATGTCTCACAGACAGACATTTGAATGGTAGTGAAAGTCATAAAACATATTTTTAGGCAAAAACATACAAATCAGGTTAAAATAAAACAAGATAATAAAAGGCTTTGAAATAAGCAGAACTGATACTCCATCACAAGCATGTCAGTCAGTCGGTTTTTGTAACACTGTAAAGTATGGTTAAATTGAGGCACACAATGAAGAATGCCACTATTTTCAAACAACCCCACATTTAATCCAAAAAATTGTTTCTTTAAAATTCAAACATTACACTGTATTTGAATACTACAATACTGTCTACACTGTATTTGAATACTATACTGTCTACGGTTTTATTCTCTTGCAGGTACAGTTGAAAACTCTCATCTTACAATAAAACAATGGAATTTTAAGTTTGGTGCAATGGCAGATTTATTATTCTTTCTCCTTCCATCTTTTATTCAGACACAAAATGCACCATGAAGGCTCTCGTATACCAAGCATGTGATCTTGTCATGGAACACCAAACCACTGCACTATGAACTCTTGTGTCTCGTCTTCTGCCATGATACCTCCCCAGCTCCCCTTTCATGTGCTGGTGAGTGCTGGGAAGTCTGACGGGGGGCATGTGTGAGCGTGAATGGGTCGTGACCAGGAAGGTCATGCGGCATGGAGTGTTTCTTTCTCCCTTAAACCTGAATACACTGAGACTATTAACAACATACAAATCAGGGGTCATGGCCATTTTGAATCATTTGTGTCACTCATAACTTGATCAATAATATCATGTTGGTATTGGTATCATTTTGAGGTAATTGACCCTAGATGAAAAATCAGTGCATTTGACATATTTCGGACTCCTGCAATATATATTGTAAATTAGGAAAAGTTACCGGCTTATTTGGGTCAATGATTAATCTGAGTGTCCATGGAGAAGTTAAAAAAAAGGAAATATCACCTAAAATTAGATTGCATAATTCTACTTAGGTTTATGGGTCAATGACAGTGAAAGATAATCCACAGTACAAAAGGAAACAAAACAAAATCAATATGGTATATAAAAAAAACCTTTTATACAATGTTTAAGTAAGTTTTAAGTTTTAAAATGTCATGTGGTCTAACAACCAAGGAAACCATACATTTTAATGTACGGTTTAAATGTACATCTTGTACTCAATCTTATTTTTCAAAAAACATTTAAAATTATTTTTTTAAAGCAAAAAGTAATTATTTATTCATAAATGTTACACGCTTTAGGGTCACACCACATGATATACCATCATAGTTTATGTTTATTGAATTAGATTTTATTTATATTTCTTTTTTCACTTCAATTTTAGTTAGAGTCTAGTAATTTAGCTGTTTTCAACATTGATGATAATAATAAAAAATGTTTTCTTGAGCAGCAAATTGCAGACTCCAAACTTATGAAGAGTAGTGTAAGTCATAAAACATATTTTTAGGGAAAAACAGATAAATAATAATATGAAAATAAAAGGCTTTGAAATAAACTTAGAACTAATACTCCATATCGCTCCAAGAACTAGCAGTAGCTTTTTTCTTTTCTTCATTTAACGTTTAAGTCACAAAAACGCTTTATGGTTTTAGATTTAGTTAATGATATACTAACCCAGCTGCACCACATGACATTTTGCCACCTGATTTTTCATAAAAAGGTTAAATTATCTTTTATATTAAGAGACCTTTTTAGTCAAAATAGTAGATTTAATTTTAAATCAGAAATTAAATACACGATCATCATAGAAAAGGGGTATTCATCTTTCATTGTATGGGAGAATTGCATTTCTAATGCATTATTGTATAAATTAACAGATAGGACACACAGAAAAACGAACGAGCGTCCCATAATTGACTTAAATAAATACTGAGAAAAATGTTACGGTACAATATAATCTGAATCTCTTCTGTGTTTAGCGGTAAGGTGAGGGGAATCTAGGCCTGAATGGGCCGCTCACTAGCATGAGAGTGGAGGTTACACCTCCTCTAACAAGACATGGCTCAAGCTTTATCAGCATGTGATAGACTGGTTGTTTTTTGCCGTAATCAGTTTGTCTGGATCTTCCCAGAAAATGTCAGAGAAGAAAGAGGTCTGTTTCATGTAGATGAAAGTAACATCCCCAATTTTACATGCTGCCCCAATTGGTTTCACTAAATCAATCTGAAAGACTTGGGCATGCAGAGAATCATTTGATGCCCCTTGTGGCTCTCCTAACTGTGACTTTTGCCCCTTGCGTGTGTACTTGCTCTTTTAAAATGTTATGGAAAAAAAGAAAACAAGGGCATTAAAAGGATGTATGATATTCTAGTGTCCAAGTTTTATCAAATGGCTTGTCAGTCCTGTTTGAAACAAGCGACCGACATTCCTCAGCTTTACCACTCAAGTTCCTTTTCTAAAAGGCTAAGACAAAGAAGACAAGAACCTTGCTATTTCATCTATTCATTTCACAGATTTTTTTTAGTCAGTGTTATATTTTTTATGATTAAACATGTAGAACTCATTTCAGTCACAGTGACAATGATAAAAGAAAAAAAGCGATTGTTAAACTAAATCAATATGTCTAGAAAGCCTAAACATTGATTTAATCCTCATTTTTACCCTAATTCGTCTGCCCTGTTTAAGGCATGCCAACTCACTCATCGACAATGAATCCAATCAAATTACTCTGCAAAAAATTGTCCCAATTTGGTGTCATTTACTGTTCAGCAGCGTGGAGGTTACAGCCAAACACTGAAACACAAATGTTAGTTCAATTGATAATCCAATAAAGAAGAACATTTCCCAAATCCCCCAAAACTAAAGAAGGCCTTGGTTCTTATTTTAGAGATGGGAGTTATGGTAGATGCATTTATAGATATCTAAGTAAATAAATAAATACATATTTTACAATATTGAATGATCTTAATTTTAATTTGGAGACATCAGTCAGGATTGTAAGATAAGATAATACTGTTACAGTCTTGACTCCTCTTAAAAATTGTAAATGTGAGATATTTGGTTCCACCATTCAATACAATGTGTGAATTTTCATTTGTTTGCACTCATAACTAATCACAATCAGATTTTGTAACATTGTAAAGGCAGAAATGACCAGATGCAATGCGAATATAGCAATCAGACGGGACTCATGTGTAACTTTTGCGAACAAGCCAACTAAACACACAGTCTTGTGTTTGCGCAGGCGTTGTAAACATAGCTAATTTAGTACGGTGGTGTATTTTTTGCGCTTTTCAGAGTGTTATCAGGTCATCCCAGCATCTCGAAGTTGTTTATTCATAGATGATTATGACTGGAACAGACAGCCTTGGAATCCAGAAGAGCATGAGACCTTCATGCGGAGCTGAGCCACCTCCGGGATCAATGTCTGCATTTTGTTGATCAAGAACAGCAGATCCACCATGCAAGATGCATTTTGTTTGCTAAATAATTATCTGAAGTCTCTATTCATTTGCAGATTTTTCACACACAAACAGAATGCATGATAATGACGTTGTATGGTTGAATAACATCTTCAGTCTTTATTTGGCACAATAGGTGATTAACCGAGTGAGATGGCTTGTGGTGCTTCTCTATTTACTGCATGGCTTTATTTGTATGTCTTAATGTCAATTTCCCACTAAATAGAGTGAAATGTAGAAATATTATGAAGTATTAACAAGTTTGAAATGATTGATGCATTGGCAATAAAAATGTGAGTCTATAGGATTCGCCATCAGAAATATAATTTTAATGTTAGTCCTTTTTTAAAGATACATGTATACTACACATGGACTTGAGTTGTATGTACCTTAAAGGGATAGTTCACCAAAAAATAAAAATGTACTCACCCTCATGTAATTTTAACCATTTTTAACCAAATTTTTTTTATTTCTGTAGATCAAAAGATGATATTTCGAGAATTTCTTCCACTCCATTCAATGTAACCAAACCTGGTTCCAATATCTTTTCTCTTAAAAAAAAAAAGAAAGTCATACAGGTTTGAAAGCACATATAGGTGAGTATTTATTGTAGAGCTTGCATGGACATATAGCTAAAATTAAGTTATTTGGTCTGATTAAACTGTGTTATGACTCTTTCTGTTCTCACATAATCAGACTGTAACTGACTATGTATTAAGTTAACACCATCAGTTTGGCCAATTAGAAATGATCAACGGGATGAAATAGCTAAAACATTTGTAAAAACAGCACGCTTTGCATTTAAAATGAATTTACAAACTTTATGGATAAGCTGCTACCCGATTTTCACTCTCATTTGTAGCAGACAAATACGGGTTAAAATGTTACACCACTTTCTAAAGAGGAAATATTTCTATAAGCAAAACAATTTTATATTGTGCTTTGTGAAGAGTTCAACTAAATGTATTAATAGCTGTTCTTTCCTGTTGCTTTTAACTGTTTATAGCAGGTGTCCAAATTGCCTCAACAACACACATGCCTGAAAGTTTCTAGTACTTAGTAAGACTTTGGCTGTACACACTTCCCTAATATATAGTAGGCGAAAAACAGTAGGCCGATGTGACCACAGAAGTATGTCCGAATGTTCACACAGTAGCCTACACATAAAGAGTAGGCAAAAAGTAGGCTACTACCATAGTGACCTGCTGAACTGTGCATACGATCCCATGATTCAAAATAAGTTCCTATTTAAGAGAGTGTGCGGTTTGGGACGCAGCACTTGGTCAGATGGTTTAGTCGTGTCTATGGGGTTGAAGCTGAACTCTGCAGGACAGGGGCATCCCGGAGCAGGGTTGGACATAAAACAATTGATCATTTTGAACATAAAACAATGTTTTACCGCCATCTACTGGATAAAGGAAAAATTAATCTGCACAGTGACGTCCATAGAAATGGCATGTAAGAGAGGATACGAATCTTATTAAACATTACTGAATACAGTTAAATAAATAATTATGCTTTATCGGCCCGTTCATCTTAATATAGAAAAATAATGTGATTGCACAAGAAGTGGACATGTAACATTCCGAATCAAATTATTGTTTGGCCAAAAAAAAAAAACGTACAATTTTTACGAAAGAAAATTACAAACTTTAAAACAAACGACCACGTAGTCTAATAATAATCATGTTTTATTTGCCCAACAGCTAAAGAAAGAATATGACAGCAACTTTAGTTTGGTATAATATCATTCACAACAACATTATTTAAGACATTTACTACAACTACATAAGTCACATCTGTGTACCAGGACGTTTGATTTAAGCTAATATACACTCAACAAATATTCCCGTGTGACAGCTAGCCCCGGTTTTTCCTACCTTGCATCTGTCACGTAGTTAGCCTACGTGACAGTACGTAATGGTAGTAGCCTACTTTTTGCCTACTCTTTATGTGTAGGCTACTGTGTGAACATTCGGACATACTTCTGTGGTCACATCGGCCTACTGTTTTTCGCCTACTATATATTAGGGAAGTGTGTACAGCCAAAGTCTTACTAAGTACTAGAAACTTTCAGGCATGTGTGTTGTTGAGGTAATTTGGACACCTGCTATAAAGGCCTGACCATAGAGTAGAAGTAACTTACTTCTATACACTTTGGCCTGACTTTTCCCAAAAGCACTGCAAGCCTAATTCGATCGTAGAATATCCTTTAAAAGCATCGTAACTTTAATAGGCTAGCTAGACTACTTGAAAACCAACGCAAATAAATGCATGGCGAGTCAAACTCGTTCACCTGCAGCTGCAGGACAACACCTAAACGTACTCAGTTAGTTTCTATTTGCTGACACCTAGCGGCGTAGATGGAATCACGTGGAATAACTCTTGGGTTATTGATGCTGCAGTTGTAGAAATTCACTAAAGTACAACTTTGATTTATTTCAGAAGTGAAAATGCCCAATTACTGTAATTACGGAGATATAGAGTTTAGCCTTAGACGAATCCCACTGCAAACAATTCTCTTTTCTGAAAACTACAATATGGTCACCCTTAATAAGTTAATCAGAAATCCCTGTTTACGTGGTAGTATAATCAGAATATTGTCTTAATCGGCTTAATATCGGGATATTGTTGTCCATGTAAACGTACTGATTTTTACTCTTTCAGCTAGCTCAGCTCACAAAAATATGATCTAAGAGTGTTTCGCTAACGCTTCCATGAAGTAATAAAACAAAATTTCTGACGTAGGATGTAGGAGTAGTGTAAGGTTAGGTGAGAGACGCCTCTAGCGGTTCAAACAATATAGTTTATAGGTTTTTTTTTTTAATTTTTTTTTTTCTTACAAAAACACATTGCTTCTCTTCAAAAGGCCTTTATTAATCCCCTGTAGCCGTATGGATTACTTTTATTCATAAAATGGATGGATGGATGTGTCTTTTGTTTGTTTTGTTGTTGTTTTTGCTTAAAAATGGTACCATTCACTCCCATTCTAAAGCTTGGAAGAGTCCGGATTTTTTTTTTTAAAACTATATATATCCGATTGTGTGTGGCTGAAAGAATAAAGTCATATACACCTATATGGCTTGAGGGTGAGTAAATTATGGGATGATTTTCATTTTTGGGTGAACTAAATTAGGAAGCCCATTTTTCTGCACCCATAACGTTAGGACAAGAGATGGCGCTGATCGACTGTTTCAATAAGGCTCCCCAGAATTCAAAACTCTATTGCTGATGAGCTGTAGATGGCGCAACTTGCTAATGGTAAATGTTAGCTTTAAATTCATATTCAGTTTTAGTTCTACTTAAACGAAGGCGGTGACCGCTAGCTATAAAAATTCACGTGCATCGACAATATTTGAATCATTTGGTAATTATGTGGTCACACACATGATCTGACAATAACATAAGGGAAATGGCACAAATTTTGGTAACTTAGTCCAAACCACAAACCCTAGACGACAGCGGTGACTCACTGAGGGCAGCTTACATTACAAATCTTCCACTTCTATGTAACATTTCGCACATTGATGCGGTCTTATTTTAAAGGAAGTGACTCAGGCTGAAGTTCCAAACGTTTGCCTGTCTCATAACAGCTTTAAGCAAACAGCAGAGATAAAAACACCAACCACAATGAAACGGATTTCACTAATCAACATATCCTTTATGCCGATAAGATGTAGGCGCCAGACTTGACTTGAACAGAAATAAATACCGTAATACCTGTATAATTCACTGATCACACAGACAGATAGAGTGTGTGTGGGCATCCGGGGTTCAGCCCTTTGGTAAAACAAGGTTTGCTGTGAAATGTACATTTGAATGTAAAAACCAAAAGGTATGATAAATTCAACACACTGCAATCGAAATGATTCAAGAAATCGGTGTACAAATAAGTTACTTTATTTAAATAGTCTGGTGTGAAAAACTACACCAATACTGTACATTTTAGAAGTGCATGTTTCCTCAGCAGATGAAACAAAGTCAGTTAACATTAGCCTTCTCACAGAAAACAGTCATTTTGTTGGATGGACAAAACATAGGTAGCTGGAAACGTAAACAGTTACTGGTCTGAAAAATGTCAAGATTATAACTAGTTTAACCAAAAACAAGTGTGCTCAACTTTTGGTGAGAAATCCATGAAATACAAGGCCAGGACCAGTCATGAGCTTCCATTTCTTCCTTTCATAATTGTCCTGTGATAAATGCTTCAATGAAGCAACTTCATGATAAATGGTACAAAAATACAGCAAAATACCATTCACCAACTACCCACTTACAACCAGTGTCCTGCATTTTGACACCTAACGGCAAGGCAGTGGCATTTCTACCCTTGTAACAGATAAATGAAACTTGCATGTGTCATTCTTTAAAAATCTAAATCAAATGGATTAATTTGTGTCACATCTGAATGAAAAAAAAAACAAGAAACGGAAAACAAGACGTATTGATTAATCTTCTCACAAAGACTAGAATACTAACCCCTGTGCCCAGTCCCTTCCATTTATCACTACTTACAAGTAGTTTTGATCACCACACTTCTCACTGCTGTAAATCACATGGCATAGTCCTTGTCTTGGCTTTTAAAATTATTCAACAAATATTGACAGCGCTTTTAATTATCTGGAATTCAGGTGATTCCTATCTAATACTAGTAAGTTGTAATTTTTCAGCAATATGTGAATTCATACTGTGGGTGCATAATTTCTTAAAAGGAAAACCAACATGCACCTTTACCAAACAATATTACAGAATGGAAAAAAATAATAAAAAAAAGACCAGCTTATACTCAGGTTACACAGTTCATCCAATTTCTTCATAAAAGGATAATGTACATTCTAATTTAACATACTGTAAGGAAATAGTAAAAAAATAAAATAAAATAAAAACATTGACACCAATACATAAGGCAGCATGATTTGGGGGGAAAACCCTAATTTTTATCCGAATAATTCCAATTAAACCATCTAGCTTTTATGGCAGGTAACCTTAAATCTCTTGTGTTGACAGGTTATTTCACCATTTTGGATTTATTTTGATTAATTGTGCAGCCCTACAGTAAAAGGACACTTTTAACAGAGTTGCTCTGCCATTTCCAGTAAACCAATTATTTTTGTTTTTCTCTGCGTGTAGTCCGAGGACATACTGTCCAACCCCTAAACAGACCAGTAATTCATAACACTGAAGAATCAGTACAGTCAAAAAACATATCGGTTTATATCCGGCCTTCCTTATTTCCACTTTAAACAGGGGAATAATTGCTGATTCTAACTGCTCAATCACTAATAATCACTAGGAGTCTGACTCTTTAAAAAACCTTTCAAACTTGTCCAAGTACCCAGGTCGATGAGGGAGGAGGAAGTAATGTGTGCTGCTGACTTTCTTCCCATCTTCCATGATGGGTAGAATACAGGGGCTGCGAGGAGCCGCCAAGCCCTCACAGCTCTGCTTGTGTTGAGCCTTACTGACATACTCCGGATAGGGAGCAAAGCTCTGAGTAGGAGGCATTACCCCGTTGATGTAAATCGGGAGACTTTTTGGACTAATAGCACGTGGTATGACCTGAGGGATGGGCTCCCTGGGTGGAACTTTAGGGGGTTTGTCTGTATCAAAGTCATCCGATGATGGCCGCCTGCTGTCCGTGCTCTCGCTGAGGCGAGCGCGGATTGGAACGCGAGGTGGGACTTCGGGTTTCTCCTGAGAATGGTGAAGGCCGGTTGGCCTGAAGTTGGTGGCCTTGAAGGATCCGGCAGGGCCGGAATGGGAGCGATGTAGCCGGCGTTGGTGTCGGTCTTGGTTCTGCGTTACCACCTGCTCCCACTGAGGCTTCACCCCGCAAAGTTTCTGATGTTCTTGTAGCCCTTCATAATACGCAAAGTTTATCTGACCGTTTCGCCGAAAACTGCGCCTCCCTGGCAAGCCGTATTGGAAGGATGAGGTTTTAGGCACCAGACACTGGCTCTCAGAGGTGCTGGAGAAAAACTCCACCTCGTCGTCTTCTGCTTCATCAGAGGACAGGTCGCCTATGTCCGGGAGGGGCGGGAGGGGCTTAGTCGTTCTCCTGGGCGAACAAGGGGGTATGTGCTCATAAACAGACAGTTTTTGTAAGGACGGAACCACCTGGTCTCCCTCTAGTGGGTGGCACTGGGAGGAAAACAGCAGCTGTGTAGGATGTGGAGTCTTGGGAGATAAACACGACGGAGAACAGGAGCCAGACGTCATTCCTATGAAGTAAAAATACAGAAAAGAAAATTAGGATTTAAGCTCAGATCAACTACCGTATTACATACATGCTCAGTGGTGTCATAAACATCATTTAGCCTAAGTTGTTATTTTTCAATGGCTCTATCACTTGAGATGGATCTATCTCCAGCCTCAACATAGGGAGGCTTATCAAAAGATTCACTTATCAGACTTTCGTACAACTTCCTATAACCTTCTGCACTTCCTGAGAAACATCCGCATCATGCTCCAAGAACAGAGGGTGACCAGACTGTAATATAGGCTAGCTGATATAATTCAATATCACTACTCACTCACTTTCAAAGCCCACGTTTGCAGAGTTTTGCTGATACATTCTCAAGCTGTGATCCATGGACTCCGAACCAAATCCAAAAAACAGCCTGCAAAACACAAAAATGGAAAACGTCAAAATCTGGTGACTAGAGAAGGTCTCTCATAATACACGAGTTGGTTGAGCTGAGGACTGCTTTCACACTCACTTATCCATGGTGTCGTGGTCATGGTGTTGATCCCAGTATGGTTGGGCTGTGGCCATAATGTTTAGGAGAGTGGAGGCTAGTTCAGGCCTGTGGGGGTCTCCACTATTCTTGATCCTGCAGAAGTCATAATCCAGCCATGGGTAACCAAGACAGAACTTTTGCGCTCCACTTTTCCGACAGCAATGGGAAAACCTGCATGGGGGGAGGGGGGTTGTTAGGCTACTTTTTCAGTCATCTTAAAATGGTTATTGTTAATGCAACAGTTGTTTAGTGAGAAAGAAAGACACAGACATAAAATTACCACTACAAACTAAAAGTTAGTTACATGTTTCATTGTCCCTTCTATAAAATGTAAGATGTATAATATACAGTAACAGTACTGTTCAAAAGATTGGAGTTAGTAGGATTGCATTGAATTGATCAAAGGTGACAGTGAAGACATTTATAATTTACAAAAGATTTCTATTTCAAATACTTGTTCTTTTGAACGTTCTATTTAAAGAGTTCTGAAAAAATGGATCAGTTTCTACAAAAATATTAAGCAGGACAACTTTTTTCAACATCGACAATAAATAAATAAATGGAGAAGAAAAAGAGGTGATTTATAAGCATCAAATTATTAAATCATTAAAGTTATTTCTGAAAGATAATGTGACACTGAAGACAAGTAATGGCTGCTGAAAATTCAGCTTTGCCATCACAGGAATACATTATATTTTAAAATAAACAATTATTTTAAATTGTTTTTAATTAAACAAATGCAGCCTTGGTAACCATAAGAGATTTAAAAATACATAGAAATTAGTGCTGGGCAACGATAAATCGCAATTTATTGAATCCAGAATAAACGTTTGTGTTTACATAATATATGTGTGTGTACTGTGTATAATTATTTTGTACAGTTTATATTAATACACATATATGCATCTATACATTTAAGAAAAATGTGTTATTTATACTGCCTTATAGCAATAAGGAACTATCGCTCTTCAAGCCTTTGCAAGTAATCATTTGTGGGGACAAAAAGAATCTCCACTTCAGGAAATTAATGTCAATCAAAATCACCCATTTAAGCAGGACAAAATCATTACAGAAAAAAAAAATCTTGGAAGAAATCCATTGTCTTGTAAAAGCCACATGTGCCTTTAGATGAATATGCAGTTTTTCCATTGTTACATGAGCAGGCACATATAACAAACAGCTCAGCTAAGAAGCTGTGGTGATGCAACAGTTCCTTAAGACATTACACCAAAACACAATAAAGCATCTGTGCTAGAAAACAAAACCATTCAGTGAGAAATGTGCTGGAATGCTTGGGCACAAGTCAGAATGTAATCAATGAAATACCCATGCAGGCTACATTATGCAACTTATCACATGCTCTGCCTCTGCATTGCCTCAGTCAGAACTGTGAAAGGCAGAAACTAACAATCGTCAATTCTCCCAGTAAAGACCTCAATGCAGATGCGACGCTAAAGCATAAATGGTTCTTTGTGCGTTTGCGTTGGGGTGAGTGCCTGTGCATTTTCAACATCAGGCAGCTCTTATCCGTGAGGTTAAAGCCCTGCCATAAAGGCATGAGAGAGGTGCGAGGACGTCACCAGCAGGGCCTGGGAGACGAGCCAGAGGACGCACTGATCCACTAGTCAGAGGAACAACATCAACATGCCAAATAGTACAGTGGTGCAAATGACATCTTTACAGAAGGACACAAAAATATATCTTTCACTAGAAGATAGACTACTAGAAGTAGTTAAATTTATGTTTTGCTGTCCAAACAAAGTCTGTATTTACTTTTCCTTGCAAAACTTTGGTTTAATAATAAAAAAATAAATAATAATATTATATATATATATATATACATATATATATATATATATATATACACACATATATATACATATATATATATATATATAGAGAGAGAGAGAGAGAGAGAGAGAGAGAGAGAGAGAGTTATAAATGTATACTAACTACTGTATGACTACTATATCCATGATTCTTCCATCCTGAATGGTGTTTGCACAGACACTTTTTTTTAGTGTTTGCACATGTTTTGTACAGACACATTTTTTCCCATTCAATTATTTTGATACATCACCTTAACTTACCTCACCTTAATTAATTATTTCTCTTAATTATGTAATTACGTAATAATATATATGCCATAATATATCATTAACGCCTATAACACATTTAAGACCATATAAGACTACCTCTTCAGTAATTATTAACTAGAGATCCCAATCCCCTCCAAATTAGTAGGCCTTCTACATGGCAGGCTATAAGCAACAAAGATGCACGCCTACAGGGGGAATAAAAATATATAGGCAGGCCAGCCTACAGAAAAGCAGGATCATCTGGAGCACGAGGTTGTCAGGCACACTCGCGAACAGGAGATGGATTGCTACACAATACGTGCAAGAGATCACACATCTGTAGTAAATGATAAACTAGGTTACTACAACACGGGACAGATCGTACTCAACTGGTTGTTGTTGTTGTCTTGTAAACAGTTGTAAGAGTGACGCCGGGCCGCTTATAGTACGAAATTCCAGTGCGAATAAGATCCTTCTGATATATGGACAGTTTTCTACATCTGTTTAACACACCCACTGACAAACCCTTTCTGACTCAGGTGCGACTCATCTCATATCCCAGTCCAAAGAACAACTATTAGCCTATAAGAAGATGTGAATTGCACTTAATAATTTGACATAGTTCTCTGAAAGGTGTAAAAAACATAAGTAACTTCAAAATATTTAAAGCTACTTACCGGTTAAATGTTTCGTAGGGTTGTGTTTATTGCTCTCTTATGTCCAGTATAACTAAACGAGTGCTTTTAGTAATCCAAGCGTATCTTTGAAAAACATTGACCACAATTTATTAACAAACAAAACGCACGTGTAGTAGAAGATGCTGCTGCTCAACAACTTAACGCTTTCATCATGGAAAGCTGCGAGCTGGAAACTATTTATAAGGACTGTTCAGTGTTCACGTCAGACCGTAGGCACCGCCCACTGTCTTAAAGGGGCCGTTTAGTGCGACCCCGTGACATGCAACACCTCTGGTTCAGATATGTTTTAAATAATTTATTTAATACTTAGAAAAAATCCATGTATTGAAAATTATTATAAAAAAAAATGTTCAATCTCGCATGATAATTATAATAAGTCTTTGAGATAAGCTAGAATTAATAGGCCTATTCACATTCTGTTGCATGTTGTGGTGGCTCAAATCCAGAGTTATCATGTCCATTAATTATAATCGACTTTGGGCTCGTTTATTTAATAAAGCCCAGATATGGGCAGTAGGGTTGCCTTTTTTGTGGGATCATTTCCAGAATACAATTGCGTAAAACAAAAGGACCGCTGGTCATTATTCAATGAAAATTGAGTATTAAGATGAGCAAGAGAAATAGACTACCTCCTAATTCTATATAGGTCTCCTATTTCCAACTATTTGCTGACATAGTTCATTTTAAGCGTATGATTCAAATGTACTGTCATGATGAATGACCATTAAATAATGAATTTAAAGATTTTTCTGCATTGATCGACTCTATACTCGTGAGAGATAGGCTAGTCATCGATGAAACTCTGAAACGTTTTAGTAACGTTTGCAAAATGATGTAACTGTGTCATAAACATTTATTTCCAGAAATATCCAGTTCTTCACATAAATCAGATCAGTTATATTAAGAAATTTGAGGTATACAAGGGTCACTTTTGGTGAGGCAAGCCTCTTATTTTGCAATTGTTTAGTCAGCCACGTCACTTATTTTTCTAGCAAGATCTGGTAACGCTGCTCACATCCAAATCGCTGTACGGATGTTTCTTTAAACTCCCCACATGCACAGGCTGCAATAGGGAGGTACACGTGGGCATGTCTAGCTGTCATAGTATGTGGGCGTAGAAAGTGGGAGTGTGAGGGTGGAATTTTCTGTGGACTGCGGAGGTTGCACGTTTCCGCTGGATCTCTCTTCCATAAGGAGATGTGTGGTTTTGAATCACTGCTCTAGAACGCAAGCAACTCTTGAGTCTGAGGCTACAGAAAAGGGTTATACTAACGTGTGATGAATCAAGTCCACTGAAGTTACAGAAGGCTTTACATAAGATTCAATAAAACATTCAGACTCAGACATATATTCACTCTGAAGTGTGGATGAATAGCCTAAATCATTCTGAAATCATGTATGTGAAACAGAGTCGACTCGCAATCATTGCTAAGAAATGCTAACTTCACAGATGAATGTTTGAAGCGTAAAGATTGTGGAAAAACACCCCCCTCAGCAGCCAGCATGTTGATGTGCTGTTTGTGTCCCTGAAGCCTGTGATGATTGTTGAGAGAGGCTGGAGCCACAAGGGGACTGAACTCCCAGGGAGAGGGTCAACTCATTTCCTGTCCCTGGTCCCACACAGCTGTTGGTGTCATGCATCCCATGTGAACAGCGTCCTTAGATAACTATATCAAAGTTGACCCACAATTCCTCTAGGAATATTTCTGTTTAATAATATCATTGTTTACAGACAATTTCTATAAAGATTACATTATTCATCACTGCCTTTTTGTGATAGGAAGTTTATAAAATTTTAAATAAGGGAGGTGACAGAAAATCTAAAAATATATTTACCCTTTCGTTGTTTCATTGTATGTGATGACATTTCTTTTTTTTAATTTGATTTGAACAAAGAAGTTTGAACTGTGAAAGTTTTGAAATACTCTAATTGGGATCTGATTGTTCTACTCAAACTGATCGTAAAAATGACACATAATCTCTCATAATTATCTAAATAAACAGCCAATGATTATGGTTTTAGTTATCATTGTCACAAAATAGGCAATAGGTCAACACAGAGCAGATAATCCAAAAAGACAACAGGGCAGAAAAACACAGGCAAATCCAAGAAACCAGGCAAAAAGTCAAAACATGGCTAACCAGAGGACACACGCTCAGAAATGCAGTGTGACACTTTCAAGACTGGGGAAAGAATGTTAGAAAATCAGGACTTAAATAGGCAGGCATTAACAAGATAATGTGACACAGGTGTAAGTAATCAAACATAAAAAGTCGAGGCAATCGGTTATAACTATGTAGAACATACTTTTTTAGCAGTCATCAAGTAATTACAAAGTAATTTTCAAAATAAGTACCTACTCAAGAGAGTATGCGATTTCGGAAGGAGCCAGTAAATATAACTGTAAAATTAAATAACTGCTTTAATGTCTTTGTTGTAATCAGTGTTATTTTTATGCTATTTATATACTATTGCAGTATTTTAAAATATATTTTTAATTAGTTTTAATTTTTATATTTAATTTTTGTTTTAGTCATTTTGTTATGTGCATTTTTATTACTTTTTTATACATATTTTCATGCAGACTTAATTTATTTTATTTTATTTTAAGTAATTTTTGTACTTTGACTTAAAATTGACACTGTGTGCCAAATTATGATGCAAGTGACATATCAGGAGTAGGATATTAGTACAATACATATTCAGATTTTAGTTTTTCAAAGAAATTGTTTGTTTGTTTGTTTGTTTTATTTCTCTTTTTTTTAAATATATTTTTATCTTATATTTTTAAGATAACAATCTCAGACAGGTTTAAGTAGTTTGCCAGGTCTTGTGTAAATGGAAAAGAAGTTGTTCCACATTATTAAGCAAGTCACAGTTCTCATGCCACATGCAAAATATCTTTCTGAAGATGAAAAGCATTAAATGGTGTAATGTCACGCAAAAAGCATAAAAAATTATATTTTGCAAAAACTGAATAGAGATTTTCGTTTTGTGATTGTCAAAAGATTTGTGAGTGTACAGAAGAACCTGGTCAGATAAAAGGGATTTACATAAGACGACCTGGCAAACTAACAAACCTGTCTGAGATTGATACAGTTATCTAAAAAGATATGAGAAATAAAACAAAAAGACACTTTCTTTGTAAAACTCAAATCTGAATGTTTACTAAAACCCTACTGATATGTCACTTGCATAATTTGGAACACAGTGTATTTATTTCCGTTATAGTTGCCAAGGATTTTCATACTTACAGCTTTATTTCAATTACTGAAAACGATTTTTAATAGTTTAAGTTTAAGTTAACAATAACAACACTGGCTTTAATGTAAGCATATAAATCTGAAATCGCATAATATAACCTTGCTAAGCAATTGTGAACAGAATCCAACATCATAGTCTTGAGATTTAACCAACTTCCTGTAAAATCAGTGAACAATAGGCACCCCGTGGGCCTTCTAACAACCCCCAAATCAGCCTTGAGAAACAGCTTATCTGGCATATTGGGCCTTTCTGGAAATGAGTTGTGGGTGTGTGGTCAAAATGAAGTGCTCCCAGGTAGGCGAACACAGTGCAGAGTAATATCTGAAAACCACAAAGTGTTTCTACAGGAACACTATATTTGAATCCTATCTCCTGATGCAAAATACCAAATGTATCCACTATTTTAGCCATGCTTATCTGAAGCATATTGCATACATTTGGTGTACACGGAGGAATTAGATGCCGTAAACTGCAAGGCAAATGTTTTACAAGGATGACTGCTTTCGGTGCATGTTTTGTCGATTCACAGAGTGCTTCCCTTGACGTACACATACATCTTTTCACCCTCTGTTCTGGATGTTCCGGCTGAGTTCTCCACAACATGAATGATGGCAGCTTGAGAATCCTTTGCATGTTCTCTAGAGAGCAATAGAGAAAGGAACAGCAGTGACTGATAGTATTTCCTCAGTCCTGATTATGTGCTCCAGAGATACACTTTATCTCTATGTGCAATAGAGGAAAACAACTGAATGGAAATAACATTAGAGCATAGGAGGAGATCTCTGGAAATGAGATATGCAAAATAAATGTTTTATTGCTGTTGTTTTCTCTTAATGCTTAGTTGTTGATTGCAAAAGACTTTAGTCTGTCAAATATACCATCACCTTTTTTTTTCTTTCTTTTTCTTTACCCTTTTACATGATCGACTTGAGTTAGGTGGAGGAACCTGACAGGGCTGTTAAGTAACTTTCTCTCTTGTTGTTTTAATGGGTCACAGAGGCTCAGATCACCCACTGCATTTTTTCTTATGAGTAAGTCTCTTTGTAACCAAGTGCACCAGTGAGCTTCACTGGAAAGGCGGGGTTATGCAAACACACTGGCTGCCCCTGTCACTCCATAGCACCAATGTACAGCTACATGTCTGTGTATGGACACACTCGCACAATGTACAGCTACATATCTGTGTATGGACACACTCGCACAATGTACAGAATCTAATGAAAGGAGGTCAAATAACTGAGAAATTCAATAATGCCCTTAGATGGATCCACAATTTCCTACTCAGAATATGATCATGACTATAGAGCCTTATTGTGTTATACGCAACTGTTCAAAAGTTTGAAATAAGATTTTGTTTTTTAAAGAATTGAAGACTTTTAGCAAGGATGCATTACGTTTATCAAAAGTGACAGTAAAGACATTTACAATGACACAAAAGATTTCTATTTCAAATAAATGCTGTTATTTTTAACTTTCTATTCACTGAAGAATCCTGAAAAATTGCATCACAGTTTCCTCAAAAATAGTAAGCAACACAAATGTTTTCAACATTGATAATAATCAGAAATGTTGCTTGAGCAGCAAATCAGCATATTAGAATGATTTCTTAAAGATCATGTGACTGAAGACTGGAGTAATGATGCTGAAAACGCAGCTTTGTCATCACTGGAATAAATTGAATTTTAAAATATAAATAGAAAACGGTTATTTTAAATTCGAATAAGTTTTAACAATATTACTGATTGTACCTTGGTAAGCATATAAGAGACTTTACAAAACCCAAACTTTTGCACAGTAGTAAGTAGTGATGTAGTACTTGAGTCCGGTCTCGAGACCGATTTCTGCTTTCTCGGACTAGTCTCGGACTTGTTCCTTCAAAGACTCTGTGTTGACTCGGACTCGACCCTTCAAAGACTCGGTCTTGACTCGGACTCGACCCTTCAAAGACTCGGTCTTGACTCGGACTCGACCCTTCAAAGACTCGGTCTTGACTCGGACTCGACCCTTCAAAGACTCGGTCTTGACTCGGACTCGACACTTCAAAGACTCGGTCTTGACTCGAACTCGACCCTTCAAAGACTCTGTCTTGACTCGGACTCGACCCTTCAAAGACTCGGTCTTGACTCGGACTCGACCCTTCAAAGACTCGGTCTTGACTCGGACTCGACCCTTCAAAGACTCGGTCTTGAATCGGACTCGACCCTTCAAAGACTCGGTCTTGACTCGGACTCGACACTTCAAAGACTCGGTCTTGACTCGGACTCGACCCTTCAAAGACTCGGTCTTGACTCGGACTCGACCCTTCAAAGACTCGGTCTTGACTCGGACTCGACCCTTCAAAGACTCGGTCTTGACTCGGACTCGACCCTTCAAAGACTCGGTCTTGAATCGGACTCGACCCTTCAAAGACTCGGTCTTGACTCGGACTCGACACTTCGAAGACTCGGTCTTGAATCGGACTCGACTCTTCAAAGACTCGGTCTTGACTCGGACTCAACACTTCAAAGACTCGGTCTTGAATCGGACTCGACCCTTCAAAGACTCGGTCTTGACTCGGACTCGACCCTTCGAAGACTCGGTCTTGACTCGGACTCGACCCATTCAAAGACTCGGTCTTGACGCGGACTCGGCATAGGCGGTCTCGTCCCCATCACTAGTTATGGGGGAATAAAGTTTTAAAAGATACTGAATTCGAGTGTATTGTCAAAATATTTAAAATTGGGAAATATTGGAAAATGTTATAAAGTAGCCTAGCTAAGCCTACTAATTTAGACATGCCACTAAAATATTTTAATTTGCTCTGCATGTCCTAACTATGATTAAAAAAGTCAGGGTGGGCTTAACATGTTGATGACAGAGCAGCACTGTTGAAGCATCATGAATATCAAAACTGACATGTCGAGACAAAATCTCGACTCGGACACGACCCATCAAAGACTCGGTCTCGACTCGGACTCGACTGTATTTGAAAACCAACGGACTCGATCTCGACTCGGACTCGACCCTTCAAAGACTCAGTCTCGACTCGGACTCGGCATAGGTGGTCTCGTCCCCATCACTAGTAGTAAGTATACATAAATAACATATAAATATATGTATATTATTATTTATACATATAGAATTTGATTGTTAATTCATTTGCGTTTCAAATAACTTGTATTGAACTTAAAATAACCGTATTAGTACAATAAAATTAACCAGGATCAATCCTGTAAAAGTACTCATTACTCATTATTCATGCATGAACAAAACAGCCCCACTTTTAGGATATGTTGTAAGACAAATGGTGCCAAAGTTGGACATTTAAATAGTCCCAAAGGTTGATTTGGAAATATTTGCATTTCATCATGTTCTGTGTATTGAACAAAGGTTGTTGGGATGTGTCAGGCCGCCATGTGCAATCCACACAAAACTCCAACGGCTAACAAAAAAACGTGAAACATGAAAACATATTGTTAGGCTTGTAATATTTAATGAAAAGGAAGTTTAAATCTACACAGGAGTTTCTTCAATGAATGAGCAGGTTTACTAGCGAGGAGGATCCGTTTCCTCTGAGTCACTTGTATGTGACCTTGAGCGGCGAGAGCAGCTGCGGCGACAGTAAGTGCGGCACTATCAACCACAAGCAGGACCGAAGAGCAAACGGAAGTATAGATGTGTATTTTTATACCAAAGCAGCAGCTCATACAAAAAAAGTGGTTGTATTATAGATAACAAAAACATGAGGCAAAATGCTTATCTATTGCCCCTTTCATTAAAGTACTTTAGCTTACAAAAATCACAACAGCCAATCTCAAGAGGAGTCTGGGATAAACACACACACACAAACACTGAGCTCCAGTCACAGGAATACAAGGGCATCCATTCTCAAGTCACACACACTTTCCCAGGATGCTAAGGGAACTGAGACAAAGGGAGTCATTTAATTGAATAAGTGTGCTAGGAAGTAGCAAATGATTTGAGGACAAAAAACAAATGATTTCATGGTAACAGAAACTATGAAAGGGCATTTAGGCATGATCGTAGAAAAGAAAGAGGTAATCACTGCTGTTTGCCTGGGATACGGCAATTGAAGGACGGGTCACTCAATTACCCATGGTTCTTGGCAACAGAGGGGCCATGAGGTTTGCTCACCCAGAGGGGAGGTTTCCGCAGTGCATTGTGAAGAAAAGACCAGCACATTAATCTCCTCATAAGTGCCTTTTGTCTTTAAGCTGAGCTCCAGAGACTCAAACTCAGAGAGGAATACATAAGAGGCAGATCTAGAGGAATAAGAAGAGAGAACAAACTTCCTTGGATCATTTATAAGGAATTTGGTTACTTGGGACATTTGTTTTGACTGCTAAAAAGCATTTGTTTTATAGTGTAAAACATTGAGATGTTTTTAAAACATTGACATTAATGTTGTACTTTTACAGACGTTTATATTAGTACCAAGGCATCACCAGGTCACCACTTAAAAAATGTGCACATAAAATAATAAAAGCCACAGAAAACATTAAAATTACCTGATATATTGTCACCCTGCATGACCAGTGTGGGGCAACAACTCAGCTAAGTTCCATCTTATGTTGAAAAGGCAAAAATAATAAGAAACACATACCGTTTGTGTTTATTTTGATTAACTTTTAAAGGAAATTAATAATATTCAGCCAGGATGCATGAAACTGATCAAGTAGCATGTAAAGACAAAAGAGGTCAAACAAAAAAAGATTTTGGTAACACTTTAGTTAAGAGTCCAGTTCTCACTATTTACTGTTGCTTATTAGCATGCATCTCAGATAGCAAATAACATCTGGCCCAGTTGTGGCCCACATCTCCCACATTCTTGTTGCCCACGACCACATAGAATGACAGCGATGACTCAACCTGAGTGTGGCTGACAATACCATACATATCCGGGTATACACATTCAACTATGGCACATATGGCTCAGTTAGTGGTAAAGTTCCTAGATAGCATACATATCCGGGCCTCATCTGGGCCAACTACCAACTAGCACATATATTATACACATAACTGAGCCATATATACTAGTTGGCCCAGATGAGGCCCGGATATGTATGTTATCTGGGATACTACTAGGATTTTAGCTGTTTATTCAAACTTGTAAAGCCCATATTAATGCCTGATTCTGCATGCCCATATTCTACATCCCTTAATCCTACCCAACACCCAAACAACTACCTTACTAACTATTAATAAGCAGTAATTAGGAGCTTATTGAGGCAAAAGTTGTAATTAATAGTTAGTTAATACCGAGAATTAGACCCTTATGTTTGACCAAGATTTCTATTTAAAATAAATGCAGTTCTTTTTAACTTTCTATTCATCAAAAAATCCTGAAAACATTTATTAGTTTGCTCAAAAATGTTAAACAGTTTAACTGTTTTCAACATATTAATAAGAAATGTTTCTTCAGCATATTAGAATGATTTCTGAAGGATCTTGTGACACTGAAGACTGGAGTAATGATGCTTAAATTCAGCTTTGCCATCACAGGAATAAAGTTGAAAATATATTTAAATTAGAAAAAGCTCTTCTAAATGTAATAATATTAAACAATATAAATGTTACTGTATTTTTGATTAAATAGATGCAGCCTTGGTGAGCATGAGACATGAAAAAAAAACTTTTTAAAAATCATAACGACAAAAGCGTCTAGCGTTTATGGCTTTATCCATATTGAAGGCCAGAAGAGATTAAAAAAGTGAGAGGCATTGACAAGTCATGTGTGGAAATGAGTATCCGGTTGTAAATACGGAAGCGGTCTGTCTATGCAATCCTACAGATTTCCTCTGAGGTCCCAGCCAGGAACTTATTTTGAAATCTGCTGCTGCTGCTGCCTCCACGTTTTTCAGCCAACACTCACCTCACAAGCTACATCCTGTGACTCACCATATCACAGTCATGTTGAACAGTAACATTAGTTCCTGAGATGGTTTTTTCCTGATTCAATCAGCGTGACCTACATACATCAAAAGAATGGATTCTGAGAGTCATTCAGAGACTTCAGGCTGCCACTCACAGATTTAGGCCATGTGCACTTATGGAGTTCTTTTTTACTTGGGTTTTCTGTGGCTTATAGTTTGCCATACTAAACCTTTTAACTCCCACTTACCAATTCTTCAGAAAACACACACTGATTCCAGGAACTGACCACAAGAAAAACAAAACTTCTGGATGGATAATTTGCTGTTTCAACTCTGTTATGACAGAAAACATGATAAGAGCCATTTAAGGATTATTGAGCAAGCAATGCTCAGTTTAAAAACAGAATTTCACAATAAAGTATAGTTTTGAATGACTTTTGTACTCGATAGAAACCATGAATCAACATAATCCAGATGAAAAAGTAGGTGTGCAACTTTGAATGTACAATAAGTTATGCACCTTAACACATCCTAGTGACATCACTAAACCTGGATAGCTAAGCATATCACACAGCTCAGTAAGAATGCGATTGTACTTCCAAAGGATAAAAAGCTTGCTTTTGTCTGAGTCAACAGCTGTATTTTATGAGTCACAAGGTTCTCAAAGCTGAGCTCATGATGATGCATGCTGGTTTCGAGTGGAAATCATTTGTTCTACGCTTTGGCCTCACTGGTCAGATGTCATAGCAAAAAGAACATTTTCTGTTGGCTAAATAATCAAATCCATCTGTGCAATGCTCATGTTAGAGGTGGGAGCTAGCCGTCATCCGATTCATTACACAACCAGTGAGCTCAGTGTTCACCCTCCCTCACAGTCATAACGAAACTATGCTTGTTGAAAAGTGGCCACTGAGCAGAGTGACGCAATGTGGTATATCCTTTATTTTAGACATTGTGGCAAGGTGAGAGTATTTATTTGACATTTTGTGAGTCAGTTAGGGCAGAGATATTAAAATGCATTCATCTCCTGGCTCGCCATACAAGAGAATGAAATAATGACTTCAACAGTGGGGCCTTAACCACAAAGCTTAGGAAAGAGATATAATAAAGTTTCATGAGCTCTACCATATGGACATCAGTTATGCCTCAACCATGAATTCTGTGTAAATCATTCGTACATCCATTGAATTGACATCAACTATTTACATAAGAATGTTTTTTACACAGACAGTACCATTCAAAAGAAGTGGGGTCGGTAAGATTTTTTTTAAGAAGTCTGTTATGTTCACCATGGCTGTATTTTTTATTCATCAAAAATGCAGTAAAACAGTAATATTTTGAAATATTATTACAATTAAAATGTTTTTTATTTATTTATTCCTGTAATGGCAAAGCTGAATTTTCAGTCTTCAGTGTTACATAATCGTACAGAAATCATTCTAATATGCTGATTTTCTGCTCAGGAAACATTTATTATAATACATTTTTTAAAAAGTTGTGCTGCTTAAACTTCTGTGTGTGTGTGTGTGTGTGTGTGTGTGTGTGTGTGTGTGTGTGTGTGTGTGTGTGTGTGTGTGTGTGTGTGTGTGTGTGTGTGTGTGTGTGTGTGTGTGTGTGTGTGTGTGTGTGTATAAACCATGCCATTTTCTGTTTATTTCAGAAGTTGAAAAGAGCAGTATATTTGAAATAGAAACATTTTCTAAACATTAAAGTAACATAATAGGTCACTTTTGATCAATGTAATGCATCATTGCTGAATGTAGTGTATGATTAACGAAGTTCATTCTGTTTTCAAGGCCCATATTTAAAGCCACGATTTTTGTAAGATTTTTTTGTTTGTTGAAAAACAGTCACAATGTACCTATTTGCAGAGCATTTTTAAAGGTGGTACGTGGTGTTCATAAAGACAGTCATAAAGGTTTTTTACCTTTGTGAACGTCAAATGCAATGCTCTTGTAATCTGTGCAAGTAAGATAACCTGCCCACGAAGTCACCAAACTAACAAGGTTGGGAACTGTGTGGACAGACTGCAAGGTTACGACACTCCACCTCTCCTCAGTCTGAAATGCCATTTACATATAGTGACTAATGTCAAAAAATGTCTGTTTGTTATATAACTATAGGCAATTTCTATCAATCACACCACCAGTATTTACATTTCAATGTATTTCAATGATTATTTGTCATTGCCATTGTTTTAAAATATGGTGCTAAATGTTTTGAATTAAGAAATATTCACTTTTCATTTAATCAAAAATACAGATTTTTTTTTAACGTTTATATCATTTCAAAGCATATGCAGACAAGCCACTTAAATTGACTGTGAGCCATTTACATAGTCCACTGCATGACCAAAAATTATTATGCATCTTGTTCTTGTACAAACACAGAAGACCATTATTGGAGGAAACCACTGAAAGATAAAACAGAATATGAAGATTTTCACTTTAATTGCCATTGACCATCCATATTTAGTTATCTCAAGTTTTGGATGGCTGTTAAAACAATAAAATAAAATAAAAATTCCATGCAAACTGAACAAAATGGCCAATATATGATTATTTTTATTTAGGTAATTCATAATTCCACATGATTAGTTTGAATACATGGTTACATAACTTGATCTAGACCAATTTTAATATGAAACATTAGGTTTTACATGAATAAATACGAGTATCTTTAAGGTACATAAAATGCAAGAAATGTGATTCAACATGTACTGTTTTATAAATCTTCTAAATAAAACAGACATGATTACATAAAAAAGCACATTTGGTCTATTTCTAAAATCACTGAATAAATAACAAAAGAATGTAAGTTACGTCTAGAACAACAAAGAAAATGTGAACACGTAGTGGAATATAAAAGAAGTCGACGATGTGCAGATTTGCTTCTCTCGTATACATTTATCTGCTCTCGCCATCACATGTCATAACTCTATTTTCCAAACGGGCACGTTCAGCCGCAAACACAAGTTTATGACTTGCTAATGTCTCCTTAGGACCTGACCTAATCAGAGTTGGGTCCTTATTCTATATCGAGAAAGAGAGAAACATTGGGAGTGATCAAATTACTCAGATTCTACAACAAATACAGAGAAAATGATCTAACGGATCTATCGTCTCACCATCACAGCTGCAATGAAGGAGTCGATCAGGTGATAATCCGCAGAGCCGTGACCTCCTTTACCAAAGTTACCAGGAACTCTCGTGTCTGCGGTGTGCTTTGTGGTCCTATTCGTTAGGAAGTCAAACACTTTGATCTCATGTCCATCATAGGACAGTTCCCCCTTGTGAGAGAATAAACAAATAGGTGTTACAGTCTTCAAAGTGTTGGAATATTGACACAAATGAGCAGGAAGTCCCACCTTACTACCATAAATAGATGTTCTGCGTTTACATATTTCCTCTGTAAATGCTACCATGGTGAATGCGGCAGTCAAGCCTCCTTCAAATTCCATGGTCACTACCTGCAATAAATGATTTAATAATAAAACAATATTCTTTGTTAATGGCAGGAAACATCATTACAAGCATATATAAACTGTATGAGATTCACCAACCTGGTTTGAGCACACATCATTGTCACATTCGTAGACACAGCGGCCATAAGGTCCTGTTCTGAGGGCTTCAGTCACAGATTCAATATCAGGAACCGAGTCGCGGCAAATTACTGAAACCGGCCAGCCATCATTCCCCTGATGAATGAATAACATAAATAAATACAGTAAATGATTTTACTTTTGTGTTATATGCATCATATGATTATAAGCTTCAAAAAGCAGAGTAAATAAAGTTTTGGAGTTGGTAAGATATTTGAATGTTTTTAAAGGAAGTATTATACGTTCACAAAGACTGCATTTATTTGTTCAGAAATACAGTTAAAATAGTAATATTGTGAAATATTATTACAATTTAAAATGTAATTTATTCCTGTGATGGCAAAGCTGAATTTTCAGCATCATTACTCCAGTCTTTCAGTCACACGATCCTTCAGAAATTATTCGAATATGCTGATCACAGTTGAAAACGGTTAATATTTTGTAAAAACTGTAATGCATGTTTTTCAGGATTCTTGAAAAGTTGAAAAGAACAACGCTTATTTGGAAAACAAATTATTTGTAACATTATAAAAGTCCTTACTATCACTTTTGAGCAATTGAATGTGTCCATGCTGAATCAAAGGACCCATTTCTTTAAAAGATCTTACTGACCCCAAACTTTGGAATGGTAGTGTACATAAACACATTACTTTTTTCACTCGATCCAGGTAGATTTTCCTTGCAGAGTACGCACAATCCCCTTCTACAGGACAGTCTAAACAGCGATTTGCAGCCTTTGCTGGCTAGGAAAATTGAGAAATAATTACATATTTTTTAGAAATCTCACGATGGCAATGTTCTTCATTTAATAGTTAAAAAAAAAAAAAATAACAAAAGATTTATCTAATAAAAAGTCCAACCTTGTTCTCTTTTGTGAAGTGGCTAAGCGACCCAAATGATGAAACTTTTAAACACCTGTAAATTAAAATCCCAAAAACTAATATTTCAAAACCATCTAAACCATTTCATCCATCTTAAAATATCATGAGTATTGATATTGATACACGAAGAAGCTGTGAAAATTATGTTTTGCGAAAAGAAGTGTAAAAAAAAGCAGAGGCAAAAATACAGAGCTAAAACTCGAGAGCCTTTTCTATATTATTGACCCACTAACATGAGGTTAAAAAAGACCCATCCCATGCAATCAGTTTGAACATATAGAGAAACACTGATAAAAGAAGATAAGACATTCCATTCATTCTTTCTATCAATTCACTATTATTACTTTGTCTTCAGCTCAGTGCACGTGCGCAAGTCATGTTAGGTTAAGTGTACCTTCGTCCGCCAGCCCAATGATGAATCAGATCCAAATCATGGCAGGATTTGGCTAACAGAGCAAAAGAGCTTTCTGCCTCGTTTCTCCAGTTCCCTCTGACAAAGGAGTGAGCAAAATGATAGAACCCCACCTATCAGAGAAGACAGGGCTGACACAACACAACTGCACGCAGCACACGCACACAGCAAGTTTATTTAAACACAACCTACCGGTTCAAAATGTTGAATGTGGATGACATCTCCAATTACTCCGCTGTCAATCAGCACCTGAATTGGAGAGAAAAAAAAAGTACATGTTTTCTTGTGCCTGAGAGCTAATATGATTGTTTATTAGGATTTAAAGGAAAGTATAATTACTTTTATTTTGTGGATCACAGGGTCGTATCGGAGAACATGGCACACCGTGAGCATGACACCACTCTGAATGCAAGTCTCTACAATCTCTGTGCAGTCATCTTCTGTAACCTTAGACACCAATATAATATAAATAATAAAATATTAATAAAAATATTAATATGTTTTAATTTAGTAACAAAATAAAATGATAGACAAATTACGAACAATACCACAGAGGTTTGTGTGCCAATGAAATATAGTAAGAGAGTGAAAAATCTTGTTTATGCACTCTTTTTATTAATGGTGGTTTAATATGCTTTTGAAAACCTAATATACTATTTTCAAGAAGTTTAAATTTAGCGATACTAAAATATGTCACGTGGTGTAACATCAATAAATTTTCCTCACACCTTTTCCAACTTATTAATATATATGATGTATAATAAATATTTTATATATAACAAATATTTCACATAGTACTTTTTTGCTGATATTGTGAATGATCTATAAAAAAAATGGGGGGGGGGGGGGTCGTTACATGACATTTTACAACCTAAACTAATTAATATATATATTAATTATATATATAATAGAAAATAGTTCTAAACAAAGCCACAACAGAACCGTTGTGCATCTCCGAGCAACACACAGTGGTATTTCGTTCATGAATAAATTCGCGTTTGGAAAGAATCGGTTGAGTGAATGATTCAATGACCCATTCATAAAGTCAGTCACTTGGTTCGTTCCTGAATGAATAAGCTGTTTTGAATGAATCAGTCATGGAGCATTTTGGCAAAAAGACACTTACAGCCATTGGTTTCTCCAGCAATACATGGTAGCCTTTCTTTGCTAAAGCCACAGCAGGGTCCTGAAGAACAAAACAATGATTGGACACGGACTGAACCCATTTAAAGCAGACAACTTGAAGTGCAAGTTATGTCATTCATTAACGAGTAAAAAATAGCTAGGCACACCATGCTGATCTAAAAAAAAACTATAGCATGTGAACATTGACCAAACAAACCTTGTGAAGACGATCGGGAGTGCAGATCAATACAGCATCTGCAAATTTCTCTCTCTCTACTATAGAACGCCAATCTATGTAAAAAAGCAAACAAATGTACTTCCAAAAAGAAACACATCCAACACTTTTATTGTAACATAAAGCTGGAAAACAAAGCTAGACGTACCATTAAAAGTGTTTTGATCAGCTACTTTGTGATGTGCCTGAAGCTTCTTTCGAGCAAAATCTCTGGGGTCAGCAATTCCTACTACCTATGAGGAAACAGTTATAGTCATGGTTATTTTATTTTTTTTGTGGTTGTGATGAAACAACAGAGTTGCTGACTGTCGATATGAGATTAAAACACAAATAATACCCGCATGCGGTCAGGATAAATCACAGCATAGTCCGAATAATTTTCTCCTCTGTTACCAGCTCCAACCACGATAACATCCACAGGCGATGGCATTATAGCAGATCCCTGCAGATTTAACAATACATAGACTTCATATTTTTTTAAGTTTCATTCTTCCTACAACCAAATAAGCAGTACATAATTTGATCTGTATATTACATAGCATTTGACGACTTACCATGCAAAATTCCTAAGACTAAAGATCTGTGGTTGGGACTCTGCTTTATAGGTTTGTCTTCGTTTAACTTCACAGGGTTATAAAGGTCAGTGTGAATTTATGATAGGTTAGATACTGATTACCAAACTGCAGTAAATTATTAAGTCCAAAGAGGCATTTTTGCATGGTATTGATAAATCAAATCTTTGCAGAGACAAACATTATACTGTGAATCTGAAGGAAGAGACATTAAAGTGAACTTGTCTTTTGTAAACAGATCAAACGCTTTGGGATATTATCTGAAGAAATATGGGACGGGGGTCGTGTTTTCATCCGTTACCTTACATCGAGCTGTCAGTGCCTCACATCGGACTTCTTGGTCCTGAATCGGATTACGATCATATGTGATTGATTACGTGTATGAATACAAACTTCGCCTGTAGTTGAATATACATATATGTAAAACAAAAAACACAAAGACAGTTTAGACTGACAAAGACTAGACTAGACTAGAGCGTTCGGCTTCACAATGGATTTTTTACTTCCGTGTTTACGTTTGAGCGATGACGTTCAAATGACGCAAGAGCAACGCTCGAAAGAACATGCCATGTAGGCTACCAAGTAAATTTTTTCACGGAACACATACAATTTTAAGAACATCCTGGCCTAAAAACACCATAAAAGCACTTTCTGTACATGGTTCGTGGCCTATATTATGAGTCTTTGTAACAATCCAATTGTGTTAGGAACAGACCGATTTACTGAAATGTTGAGAAAAAATGTTGATGTTCATGTAGTAATGCTAAATTAACGAATAAATGGATTATTTGAGTCGGGTCTTTTAATTTAAGTGACGTTTGCATAGAAGTTTTTTTTGTTGTTGTTGTTGTTGTTTTTGGTGGATACCTCTATTTGCATTGATTTATGTTTTTCTGTTATTTCATTTCGCATTTCTCCTTTTCTCCCTCGAACTATATCTGGGACTGGGTTTATAGGTCCTTAAAATATTCTTTAAAATATTATTGTAAGTACTGTTTTTCAGGAAATGCATATTTGATACTTGAGTCGTTTCCACTTCTTTTTCAGTCCATGTCATTACTTCACTTTATTCATTTATGAACTGGATGAATGTATCGGTTTTATATGTGAGATGTAGTTTTACATAAAGTTCGCCTGAGGCAGTGCTCCCTCTTGTGGCGTATTGATACAGCTCTCCGAATTGAATCTGTGATTTATAAATGACTTTTAATTTAGTTTTTAACAAAATCCATTCACACTCAATAGGTGCAATAATTTAACAAAAACTGCACATTTATTTTGTACTCTCTGTCTATGCCATAGACTGGATTTCTTGTAGCTCTTAACTGTTCGCAACTCACCCACAAGTGTCACTCACTAGACACCTAGCAGCCACTTCATAACATTTGCTGAGGACAGTGAGTGGTGGGACTCATCATTCGAGAGAGCGTACAAAGAGGTGGGAGACAGTTGTGGTTTACAGAGTGGTGGAATCTCTTCCAAGAAAGAAAGCGATAATGACTCATCTTGTGTAGACTTTGTCTTTGCAGCAAATTAGCATATTAGAATTATTTCTGAAGACACGGAAGACAAAAAAATCTGGATGAATAGAAAGTTCAAAAGAAAAGCATTTATTTTGAATGTTATTTGTGTTGGAACATTGTAAATGCCTTGTAAATGTATTTACTGTCACTCCCTGCTAAATAAATTAATTCATTTAATAAAAATCATATTGCCCCAAACAAAGAGTAGTATACATGTCTGACAAGACTACACCAAATGTTACATTTTGACAAAACTTAGATAGTAAAAATTTCAACAAAAAACCCCTATAAAAATTCTTGCCATAATGTTTGCCTGATTAAACAAAACAATATAAAGACATGAGCCATTCTGTCACCATCAGTTCACAATTAAACATCTCGAGCATGTTTCATCTCTAGTGGACAGTACATGGACCAGAGACCTCTCGTTTTATTCTAGCCCTCAGTCTGCGCAGTTCTACATGGCCACTGTCCACTTTAAGCCCGGTCTCAGTCAGAAGCCAAGCTTTGTCAAGTTTCTGCTCTCCATAGTTCTGCAGGGCAAAGCGCAGGAACTTTTCAGCAAGGCGTTGTGTTCCCAGACCAGCCTCCACACACAGCAGTGCTTGTCCCTCATGCAGATCCAGGGCTTGAGAAATGTCCTGTAAGCCAGACTCTTCATGGGAACACAATAGCAGACTACGGCCTCGGCGGCAAAGGTCCTCTGCCCAAACCTTTGGCTCCTCACTCCCATCTGCATTGTGGGCCTGAATGACCTTATTCAAATCAGACACAGCCCTGTCGTGGAGGCCCAGGTGGGCCAGGCAAGCTGCACGCTGCCTGAGGTACTGAAGCTTCATCTCACTGACCGCTCGCACTGCTAGCGTGAGGAGGGCTAAAGCCTGCTCCCACTGGCCACTTCCAGACACAATGCCGGCCTGCTGGGATGCTGCCTGGAAGCACAGAATAATTTTATGAGACACTGTAGAGCTAACTGAAGTCATCAATACAGAAGAGAAAATAGAAAAAGAACAGAAACAGTACTTATACTAGGGCTGTGAACAAGGCCAGGGGCCTGTACCATGATGGTAGTTGAACAAACTCAGGGTTACAGGATTAGTTTCGAGTTGACAAAACCAAACCGACCAGGCTTTGTTAGTACCATGATGCTGATCATCAACTTTCTCTGTCAACTCAGGCTTTGATCCTGAGTTTAGGAGTTTAGGTGTGACATCAGTAGCGAACAGCCAATCACATGTTGAGAAAGAGATAAACTGTGATTCATTTCTCGTGCGAGAGAAGCAGCGCGATTCACTTCTCTTCTGCAGAATATTACGAGATTGAAAAATATTAAGAATTTAAACAAATTTACACAGTAAGAAGAAAATAGCTGTCTATGAAAGAGTACAACTGAAAGAAAAAGTCTTGCGATATCAGTGCAAGTAAAAGTTGTGAAGTTATACAGTTGATAAAGGTACAAAGAGAATTGAACATTTAAGCTCATATGTAGTTATTTTATAGCTTTATCTATTGATTCTAAAGCGTATTTATATTACCTTTTATACATTTATTCCTTTAAACTGTGCATAATAATAATTGATAAACCAAAACTGTATATGTGAGATTGAGCATTACTAAAAGCCAGACGATTTTGTCTTTAAAAATCATTTGCTATGTAGTGACGTTTAATTTGGAGTGACTTTATCGCATCAGACATGTGTCACTTTGCTCACAGCTGATTGGTCCAAGATTGGTTTTCAACCTCTTACCTGGAACATAACCTGCCCCGGACCAGGTTAGCCGTGGAGCGTGAGTTACTATGGCGATGAACACTGCTAAAAGCCAAACCACTTTCATGGTGCCAAAAACCCAGGGTTGGTGCAAACTAAACTGAAACATATCAGGCTTGCCCCCTAAACCGGCTTCATGGTATAGGCTCCAGAGCTGCACAATAACAATAACAATATAATTTCCGTTTTCAAGGATAAAATGAGTAATTTAAGTGCAATTTAACTTTAATGGGTTATCTGTATCTCTGCCCATTTTTGTTGGGTTTTGCATGTGTCTTAGTTCTGTTTCTGTGCTTGTTCCCATGGTTTCTCATTGACACACACACACACACACACACACACACACACACACACACACACACACACACACACACACACACACACACACACACACACACACACACACACACACACACACACACACACACACACACACACACACACACACACGACTAGTGATTACCTGTGCTAAGCGTTTTCTGTGAGCTGACTGCATGAGACTGATTAGAAAGTCTAGAGTTGCTGGATCTTTCTCAGCCACCACACTCAAATAGTTGGTTGCTGCTTTGTAGTTCTGCTGCCAGGCCTTCACGACACCCCACCTGGCCTTAGCTGAGACATCTCGAGGCTCTTGACCAAACACCTGCTTCAGGTGCGCTCCTGCAGCATTCACCTCCCCTTTACAAACATTGTTTCAAACGCCAACTTTGTAAAAACACATTTTACATAGACAAAATGTATATATTTTTAAGTTGTCCAACACTTTTGATGTACAACAAACACCCTACTGGTCCACATACGTGACTCTTTTATGCTGTAAACAGCTCCCTTACCTTTGGCAAATAGTGTATCAATGTACAGGAGGTGCCACCTGGGTTCCCTGCAGTCAGTGTTCATTAGTGCTCCACCAATCAAAAAGGCCTCTCGAAGGTGCTCCTCCCGGCAGGGTACAGGGTAAGCCAACAGAGTCTCTGACAGGCTGCTGCGACAGTGCTGACCCAACCATTCACTGACCAGTCTCTTTGCTTTGTCTTTAAGTGACAGCATGCTCTGAGTGACCTCCTCAGCACCACACTGAAGGGCAACTAGTATGTCTAGTGTGCATTCCTGGTGAATTATTGATATTAATAGTGTCAGTTTACAAGCATGTAGGAAATATTACTTAAATTGTCTGTTAATTCAGCCACTGATCTTGAAATATTGGTAACACTTTAAAATTAAGTTCAACTTGACATATACATTAAATAATGCATTACAGTTTACAGCATTTAAGTTATTTTTATATAAATAATGTCATATGTATAAATATAAATAAAAATGTCTGAAAATGTATTAGTATATGTAGAAGTTAACGTTAACCAAGATTTTTTAAAGTTTTTTTTTTTGTGTGCGTGTGATCTATTGCATTTACTGTGCGTTAACCTTATTTTATACCATGGTCTGGGTGAATACTCGATTCTGATTGGCTGCAGGGTGTCCGTTAAAAAGTGATAGAGGACACCAAGTAAAGTAGTTCTGGTGAAACTGCCTGTTTACCATTCGAAATTAATAAATAAATGCGCTGCCTACAACAGCTGTGAGTAACCATAGCAACATGCAGTCAAAGTAAGTTATCCGTTAACAATTTGCTCTATCAAAACAAACATCTAACGTTAGTTAGATATTACATAGCCTACTAATACAACAATGAGCGACTTCGTTATTTCTTTTAACATTTATGGAGAATATGACAACTTTGACGACTGGGATGCTGCTGAAGAAAGAAAAAATTTAAATAAAACGGAGAAACGACACAAAGAGATAACACCGGGAGAATTGAATCAAATAGAAGACGAAAAAGATGAGATCAACACGAAAAAAAATTCGAAATGAGCAGTAAATACACTCAGAAACTTTATTGTTCAAAAAGAAATGGACTCCAGCTTTGAAAATTACACCGCTGCTGCTCTGTTTTTGTTGTTTGATTAATTGTTTTATGTGTAATAAAAAAATAACTATGCCTACCTTTGTGTTTCATGAAAAAAAAATGCATTTTTGAACCTGAAGGGTTCTACAAGCTGAGCGGACTATAAATATCTCCGTTTGCTAAATAAACCGTCAGGCAAGTTATTATTTATTATTTGTAAAAACTAGATTTAGCCTAATTCAAATATAAACTAATGTTTTAAACATGTTTTATTTGACAAGTGACCATGGTATAAGCGGGTTAATGCCTTACGTAATGTGTACTGAATCATGAACCCATCTTTAAAAACACTTTTTGGCTCCCATAGGTGGAGGTACCACACCTTCTGCTGGTTCAGCATAAGATAAGTGAATCCTCTTCCACACAAAGCCTGCACATGGTTAGGGTGCTCTTTAAGGATCACAGTGAAGTCAAAGATAGCTGTCTTCCATTGGCCCAATAGAGCATAACATTTTGCTCTCTCCAGCAGGGAATCTATTGCACCACCACCTAAAGAATAATCAGTTAACTCAGTTAAGAAAATGAAGTTACCTTTATCTTTTTCTTTAAAATATAATTGCTTAGTGATTATGAGTTACATGAAACATAAAAGCCAAGATTTACAGAAGAAAGTAAAAGAAAATTGCAGAGCTGAAGAGGAAATTATTTGTCTTTTTTCCGTAGAAACTGCATCAGATACAATCAATGGTGTGAATTCCTGTTTGCATTTGCACTTTTTCTTCTACATTTGACCTTAATAACCATATATATTTTGAAATGTAAATTAATATATTACTGCATGTGTCTTACCTGAAGCCATAATGGCAATGGACAAATAGGCCACAGCTTCCCTTATTGCACTTTCCGCTTGTTGGCCACACAGTATACGTTTGGAAGCGGTGTGACAATGTTGTTCTAGAAGTGCTCGGTCTTGTAAAGATGTTACAGATAGAAGGGCACGTAGACAACTGGTGTCTCCTGAATTGATCAGCTTTTTCAGTAGCTGTAAGACACCAGAGATATTACTTGATATGAAGCAGAAAATTAATAAACTATTATCATAGAATTACTTAATAACTGAAATGAGATAAAACTAAAGAATATAATCTGGCACCTGATAAGCATCATAGAGGAAACCTCGATGCAGCTGCAGTATTGCAAGACGTGCGAGAATCGGTGGACGTGGGGCTGTGTGCTCAATGTTGAGAAGAAGACGGTAAGCCTCCTCAACACGACCCAACTGGTACAGAGCATCCGCTGTTAGAATCTGGGGTCCATCGGCAACGGGCTGTAACTCCATTAGTAGAAGAGCAAGAGCGTGCACTCCAACGGAAGACCTGAAGGAAACACAGAAAAATTAATTAGTCAGTGGTGTCCAATCCTGCATTTGGAGGGCCAATGATCTTGAGGTGCGTTCAGGCCATGTCGTAATTACCGTAACGACTCTGAACTGTAAAAAGCCTTCACATGCTTGTATAACTTTAAATTAAAATGTGTAAACTCATCAATTTTCTGAGAGCTATGACTTGTACCACCTGACCACTGCAGATTTAAGTACAACATCAAAGTACCGCAAGAGCGAATTTGAAAGCATACACAGCTTTGTTTACAGTAATTATGACATGGGTGCCGTTAACACAGCTACAACACAAATTAAACACACCTGAACCAGCTAATCAAGGTCTTCAGGATCTTTTGCTGTGTCTCATTTCGTAGAGTCATTTTGACTTCTGACCTATAATGCTGCCTGAATCATAATCATACACTGTTCGTTCGTTGGGCAGAGGAGAACTGGCCCCCTGACTGAGCCTGGGTTCTCCCAAGGTTTTTTTCTCCATTCTTTAACCTGATGGAGTTTTGGTTCCTTGCCTTTTTCGCCTTTCTTCGTCATTGGCTTTTGTCTTGTTTAGCTGGGGACATTTAATTTTATATTTAACAATATCATTACAACATTATTTTCCTGTTATCTCTGTAAAGCTGCTTTGAAACAATCTGTATTGTAAAAAGCGCTATATAAATAAAGGTGACTTGACTTGACTTGACTAGACTGCACCCTAGGGAGGTTGCATATGTCAGAAACATAAGTCACCAAGGCTGTCTCATTTCAGAAAAGTAACCATTCTAAAATGAGTGTTATTGCTTTTGAGACGTAAATTACTGTAATTTACTTCTTAACTCGGAATCTAATGGTTAATTTTCTGGAATGAGTCAGCCTCCATAATCTATGCAACTGGCAAATGTGACCTCTGGAGGGTGCAGCCTTCGAAATGTGACAGCAACTGTAAACTTCTAGTCAGTTAGGTTGGAGCTAAACTCTACAGATAGGTGACCCTCCAGAGGTGCTTATCGACACAGATAAGCCGATAATTATTTTCATGTAATGGCTGATTCTATACTATTATAGAAGAAGTGTATTTAGGCATGACAATATTACAATTCACCGTATGAAAAGTGGATATTCACTTTAAGACAAAAGGAGAGATTTTGCAAGACAATTAAGTTTCATTCAGAATCTGAAAAATGCAAATGTACCTCTGTTTGTTGTTGGTGTGACCTTCCTCATGCTCTTGTTTTGCTGTAGGATTTGAGTCAGCTTTTTGTTCTTCAGTCCCCTCAAGCATAACCCTTCCCTGTTCCAGCAACACAGTGCACAGCAACCCACGGTAGTTCCATGGCACCAGGCAGCGAACTGTTACAGCGGTGTCCTGCAGCTGTAATCGGCTCGCCGTAACGTAATCTAGAGCAGTAAGGTAGTGTGAGCCACCCATCATACGCAGGACACCCCTGCCACAGAGTGCACGGACACAGCTGGGTGGGTGAGGAGTATTATGCTCAATAACCGCTTGGAAATCTTCCAGAGCACCTTTATGGTCCTCAGTGAAGAGTCGGGAAAACCCTCTGAGCACTTGCACAGTGTTCTGGTAGCTTTGCTGGGCTGGAGCTGCAGCGGCTAGCTGGCTACTTATGGAAAGGGCTTCTTTATGTTCCCCACGCAAGAGGAGGCAGTCTGCCAGACGCACCCGCAGTTCCCTACCTCCTCCGTCTGACTCCAAGTGGCAGAGAGCTCGAAGCTGAGCAATAACGGGATCCAACAACTCCACTCCTTTTGAAGACCGAAGGTCAGGCCTTAAAAGAACTGCCTCCCTGAACTCCAAGACACCCTTCTCTGCCTGTTGGCGCAGCTGGATGCGGGCAGCCAACCCTATGCCATTGTCTGAGAAAAGGCTCTGGAATTGCTGTCTTGCTGTCGCTGGATGAAGTGCAAAGCCGTCACCCAGGTCTTTGCAGACTTCTCTTGCTCGTCCTCCTGCTGAAAAAAGAGCAGCTGCTCTGCCCACCAGTAAACAAGCTCTTTTCTCTGGTGCCATTACATGTTCAGTCTGTGATTCATCTAGTTTAAGGGCCAGCGACAAAGCTTCTGCACTTTCTGTGAACTTTCCTGATGAAAACAGGACTGCAGCTTGAAGCTCTCTCACCTGGATGTCATTAGGTGAAATGGCAAGTAAAAACTCAACCGTTTTGGTGGGATCCATGTCGTCACTTGCTCGTGTAGGACTCAATGTTTTCTCTATCTGCCCCTTTGCATGAAGTGTGGAATATCTCAGAGACATTTGCTGGTAAAAGGCTTTAATTAATAGTTCCACATGTTTAGTTTGCCTTCCTTTAACAAGTCTAATAGTTTCTGATTTATTTCCATTAAAGGCCTGCAGATAAAGCTGAGGACCTTTGGGATTTTGAGGGTCTGAGAGCAAGCAGGCTAGAGCTCTAGTTAACTCCAGAACTAACCGTGTGTGACCCACAGGTTGGGGCATTTGATTTCCCCCTAGAAGAGCAGAACACCGTGCGAAAATCTCGTCCGAGGCATGACCTGTCCCCTGCAGGACAGACTCCATTTTATAAAGAGAAGCAGAAATATTATTGGGGCATAATGTAGACAGAAATACAGCAACAAGACCTTTGCTCAGGCCCTCAATTGAGTTGTGTGAGACGCCATCAAGCCAGGCCTCCAGAGTAGAGATCACCTCCTCTAAGCAACCTGCGTTAAGGCCACGCATGTGTCCTACAGTGGATCCTGCATGATTTCCAAAAGCATGGGTGTACAGAACAGCAGCTTTGCCAGGGTCCCCAGAGAGCAATATTTTGTCCGCCTCTCTGCACAGTTCAGCTGCACCTTTATGTGTGCCATTCATCTCTCTTCTCTGTAACACTATTTACATTTGGACATTTCCTCCACAAGGGTCCTCAAAGACCTTTGAAAGAATTTTGAAAGCACATTATTAAAAGGAATCTTTCTCTTGCTCTTATTAATATTATGCATTGAATGAGTTACTATAAATATGCATTGCGTAAATAAATGACACTAAATTGCTGATTTAAAATTTCTTCCTTTTAAAATATAACTAGTATCTTTTTTATGTTACAAGTTTTTTTATTTATTTGAGTGATAAGTACATTTTTCTATTTTACTAGTAACTGTTCATAGACACTAGTATTTATTTATTCCAATATTTACTAGGCTACCTATTAAATCAGTCCATTTGTACCAGGTACTTGTCCAGTGACAAGTATATTTTCTAGCATTACTAGTTTATTTATTAGATAGTAGTAGTTTGTAACTATATCTATCCCATTTAACATTTATCCCATTTAACTTTTTTCCTTGTGGTATAATGGCTAGTCAGGCTACTTTATAGTTCAAGTAGGAATCTTATTAAAAAATATTAGGCTACTAGTTCTATCAGTTCTAAGCAATAAATGTTAACATGGCTTCCAGCACACCAAAGTAGAACAGATTACAATTTTTATGAAAAAAAAAAAAAAAAAAATTATCTTATTTTTATGAAAAGAGCAGGACACTATGTACCTTTCTGTGTCTGTGAGTGTCTGAGAGAGAGAGGGAACAGTCCACGCACTTTTGGTCGGCTTCTCCTGTCTTATCTTAAACGAGTTAAACATTATTTTCTGAGATGTAACGCATATTAAACACTATTTAGATGGACCACATATTGATCTTTGTAGACTTTTTTCCCCCTTCAGAATAACTGTCAAAAGATGCGACTGTCTGGTTAAAGAAAAGCTTGGTCCCGAAAAAACATCTTGCTGAAACTCAATATGCCGACCCCATAAGTGAAAAACAATAGGAAGACTAAACAAAGAAAAACAAAACACTTTAACACAGAGAAAACACAAAATGTAAAAGGTTAAGGAAATGATAGGTTTGGGCAGGTTCTCGTCTGTTCTATAGGAAGAATAACCTAATTAGGCTACTTACGACTGTGAGTGACACAACGCGTCAGTCTTCTTCATTAACTACTTATCTTATAATATCTTAGCAACGTATAGGGCAAACATTTAGTGAAGTCTTCAGGGTCGTTATTCAGTCACGTGTTGCGCGACTTTGTAACATCCAAATATCAAAAACTTTCGCTCTAGGCAAACACACGCTTCGCGCATGTGTTCACTGGTTGCTATGGAAACGATCAAATAACAATGTGTGTTCTAAGAAAATTTAAATTTCCTAACCATTACGTTATAGAACCGTTATTTCCAAAAACTCCAAAAATGTTTTGTAAACGTTCTGGTTATACAAACGTTCTTTTTATGTACATCCTGTTTGTATTTTCCCACGAATTTTGCTTATATTCGTGTTGTTTATGCACCGAAATTGTCCACAAAAGTGTTTTTTTTTAATTACTTTTAAAATACACAAACTTGATTATGACTGAAATTGCGGCAGTTAAAGAGGATTAGACAAAAACAAAGCGATTATAAAAAAGAACATAAAATAATGAAAAAATTTGAGATAATGGACCACTCTAGATTAAATAAAAAATGTATAGGCTATATCAAATAAAAATATACAAATAAAAAAATAATTCAAAATATTAATAAAAACTATAGTAGTATCTCGATAATTCTCTTTGGTAGGTCAGATTCAGGGACTCATGAGAGTGGAGCGTGTGGATAGTGTGTCTGTGAATTTGGGGGCGGAGGAGATATCAAGATGAGTGTGATCTTTTTGGGTAGGGCCGGGTTTGTTTTGATTTCAAATATCAACAACATTTCTTAGAAATCGCTTACTGCACCTATAACATTATAATATTAATACATTATGACACGACTCTTATCTAAGTAAACTTTATTTCTCAAAGATAATCCATGTAGCCTATAATATTTTGATAATCAAAACTCAACTTACCTGACAGGCGCTGTCTGGTTATGTCAGTATGCAGATCATGTCACACATCCAAAGTACTTCAAAGTACCATGTAGAAATATTACTTTCATATAAATGGCTAACAGGGCTGTGTATCACAAAATAATGGAAAATAACAAGCATTACAATAAAGCTTTAATGTCAGCCTGCACAGAAAAACAAACATGCAACACGAGTGTAGTCTGAGTCACGAACAAAACAAACAATTATTTTACTGATTTGCTGAAAAAGACGAGTAACTTAACGGTTCGAATCAGTTTGACTTCATTCAGTATGTGATGTTACTGCAAGAATGTCTGTTCATAACTTTGACAGAACCTTCTGAACAATAAAATGTTTTTAATTTGAACGTTACGAATACATTTTACATTAAAATACTGCATGTAAATAGTTTTTTTTATTAGTAAAAAGTATTACTGTTTACTATTTGGTAAAAAATATTACATTTAACAAGGCAATTCATACAGTAGGCCTACACTAAATAAATAATTAAATATTCTCACATTTATTTAATCACAATAATTAATAAATATAATTTCATTTGGAATCACCAAAGTTGGTTTGAGGGGTGACATTTCACATTTCTCAAAGAACATGCATTTCTTCGAACTGACAACTAACAAGTAGGTCGTGGTAGTATACAAGCCTGGAAAAACGAAATTAAAAAATGCTTCTGATGTGGTTTAAAAAGTTGTCTGACGAACCTCCACAGTAGGGGAAATTCCTCCTAGTCAGCAACTGTTTGCTGACATTCACTAAACTTAATGTCAGAACTTATCTCTTTCTGCACAGCATGGACACTTTCACTCTTACACTTTTTATTTTATAACTACTGTCAAGATCTGAACCATACATATTCCACACATTCATCAATTATGTTTTTATTAAGAAAAGTTACAAATATACACTGGTGTGACAATGTGAGTGAAGTAATACTAGCCCATGTACAATATGACTGAGAGCTTATAATAACATTTAGCATGAAACATATACAGTAAGCACCTACGTTTATCCTGAAAACCAGTACAGTACGTCCTTAAGTTGATAGTGGATGATAAAGGTTTCACAGACAGGGCTTAAACTTAGCCAGTAGTAGGCCTTAGTTAAGTCATTTAAGTAGGTTTTATAAACGTGCCTTAAAAAACATTACTGGTGAGCATCTTGAGACAAAACAATGACATATTTTAAGATATTTCAGTGCAAGTTGCTTTCAGTTAAGACAGATCAAACAAGCATTTTAGTTTGGGACTAGGCCTAAGCATTGTCTGTGAAACCAGACAAAAAATATATTTTTTAATTCAGGTAGAATCAGTCAATTATTTAAATATTCACATTTGTACAGTATATTGACTCAAGGCAGATTTCATGTGACCAAGGACAAGGATTATAATCAGTTATTACAATGTCACTGACGCACTTTATCATTTGTATTTATTTTACATTATGCTTAAATAAAACAAGGAAGATAAATATTTTTAAATATGACTGAGCATTTCTTGTTAAAAGTACAGAAGACAGAGCATCTGCCTTGCTGAGTTCTTTGTTAATGATTGTGAAATTCAACTGCTGCCCTCACACATGAGGAGATGGAGTCAAGATGAGGCAGATTGCATGTCAGCCTGCAGTTGCTCTAGCTTCTCTTGCAGTTCATGGGCACAGCCTGACAGGTTCATGTAGTGTAATGTTGAGTAGACATTCTCCAGCTTCGCTCCACTGCTCTGACTCCACAGACGTAGCATCAGGTACTGCTTTTCAAGATAGGATGGCCCTGCCTCCAGTTCGATTCGTTCCATCTGATCATCTGACACGGAAAGCAGTCGCAGAAATTCCTTCCAGCGTGTCACTGGAATCTCTCTTATGATGGTGTAGAGCACTGGTGCTGGCCAGGACTCTTTCTGCAACGCCTGCATCACTGGGGAAATATATAGATATGGCCTTTAGATACAGAGGAGTTGGATTAAACAGAGTAAAATGGTTTTAAGTGTAAAAGGTCAAGAAACTCCGAGCTGTCAGGTAAAAGCTCCTGTTGATTGGTTTTGATATTTGAGTTGAAAATAATTCAAGGTACACTTTGTAACTTTTTATTTTATTTAAAATTAACAAAATTTTCATGGCGAGTCAAAACATAATCACACGCACACAAAAAACACGCAGAAAAGAGGAAAGTATACTGGCAAAAAGAGAAAGCGACAGAGTTTGTAATAAAACGAGAACATGATTGATGATTCATGATCAAGCTTGGCTTTTCGGGGATTTGAAATGTTGTGAAATCTATCCAGAGATGGCGTTTTTATTATGTAACAGGCGAGTAAGTTATTTTATTAAACAGATCAATTGCCATATGTAGCTCACTAACAGAGTTCATTGTGAAGCATTAACTTTTGTGAAGGGTCATTTCATTATGGGTTGTTGTAGCACTGTTCTTGAATTTATTTTCAAGGAAGTACTGTGTAGCTACAGCAACATCTTCAGCTAGTCACCTTGAGATCCCTTCCATTGGTTATGTCATGGCCGTGTGTCCACCAAAGCGTTTTTTTCACGCAGCTGGTGTAAAATTCCAATTGTTTTCAATGGGAGCGCCGCGTTTTTTAAACGCCATGAGCGTAACGAGGCGCTGAGCGTGTATTAAACCTCAAGTGCTGAGCGCCCCGTGTTTTTTACTGGTCACCGAGAGTTGAAAAATGTTAATCTTTGGGTAAAACGCAGCGTGATTGTTTTCCAATCACAGTGGAGAAGGGGCGGGACAAAAACCACACCGACCAACTGTCACAACATTCTTTCTGTACAACGCCATCAACCAGCTGAGCTCACTGAACAAAATGGATGAAAAATAAATTTTTAGTATGAAACAAATTATCTACGAAATCAGTTACAAGTAAACTGTGCTGGGGATATTCTGTATCATAGCAACGAATTGTCTCAACTGAAAAAACGCAGCGCTGCCAAAAAGCTCTCAAGCGCCCACAGCTAGGTGTTTTCAGCAGAGCGTCTAGCATTTTCAGCCGGCTAAAAACGCTTTGGTGGACACACGGCCTATGTCTCTTAAAGGGGTGGTTGATTATGATTTCACATTTTTAACTTTAGTTAGTGTGTAATGTTGCTACTTGAGCATAAGCAACATGTGCAAAGTTACGACGCTCAAAGTTCAAAGCAAAGGGAGATATTTTCTTTTAAAGAAATTGCTTTTTAAGGACAACAACAAACGGCTGGTAGGGCTAGACGACATTCCTTCTGGGTTAGTGACATCACTAACCCTAAAATTTACATAAACCCCGCCCCCGGAACACGATTTATAGATTATCAAGACAGAATATGCTAATCAATGACTAGAAGATAGTTAACTCCACATCAGCTACAAAAATTTAAACAAACAAAAACGTTTTTGAAATTTTCAGGAGACAAGCTGTTGTAGCTCCGCCCCCTGTGCTGGGAACAGTAGCTCATTTGTATTTAAAGGGACAGAAACAAAAACGGTGCATTTTTGCTCACCCTCAAAAAGTGACATGCTATATTAAAATATCTGTGTGGTATTTTGAGTTAAAATTTCACATACAAACTCTGGGGACATCAGAGACTTATTGAACATCTTGTGAAAAGGGCATTATACCACCCCTTAAGCCTAGTAGTGAATGTTTTATAAGCGAAAGAAAATTTCTTTCTTTATTAGTTATGAGAAAGAACCATATTCATCCGCAGTGACACAGAGCCAAGCACAATGTCCTTCCGCAAAATGCATGCATTCTAGTTTTGATTTTTAACTTCCCCTAAGAAAAAAAGTCTATTACAAGATAACAATCGTTCAAGCAACAAGACAAACACTACAACAATATTACAGTAATATAGGCCAACTAAATTCCTCTGCAGGTCATTGTCTCTACAATCCACAAAAGTCCATAAAAATAGAGTCACAGGTGTTTTCCCTGTTTTTTGAATTTTGCATTTTATTGTGTTGTGTTTTAGGGTTAAGGGAAATGTACGTAAACTTAACAGAAAATGACCAGCCCCTTATCTGTTTTTGTAACGAAAAGTCCGCAGTGCGATACAAAACACATGAAAGCGCCGGATGAGTGGACTGATATACAGTGTTTTAGCATATATCAGACCGTTGAATGCGGCAATATACCAATCAGAATTAGGGATTCCAGAGAGCCGTGTAATAAGAACTTTTAACTGCAATTTTAATATGGAGTTGTATCATTCAGGGTTTTTGTTTTTAGTGTGCCTAGTAAGGCTTTTTAATGAGAACTAAAACAAAAATCCCTCCTTTTTTATTTGTATCTACTCTGAAAATAATCTACGGTATTTAATCAGCAATTTTTAATGCCCTTTCAACATGAAGTTGTGAGGCTCCTACCACACTGCCAAGTAAGCAACTAAAAAGTGTGCGCGTTATTAGAAGTTACTATCTGATTAGACAGTTCTAAGAAGTTCTTTGACTTTGATTGTGATCACCTAGCCTCCAGGCTTAGCATAATATTTCTCATACGCCTACATGATTGGCAAATGGATAAGACTGAAAGGATCAGAAAAGCAATCACAATATTCGTTTTAAAACAGAGAGTACACCTACACCTACACTTTATTAAGATTTGCAATATCTTTTTTTATATATATAATTACATTTTAGGTTTCCATTTGCTATCAGGGGTGCCATGATGCTCTGTAAGTCTCCACTGAAGACGCTGTGTGGGAAGATGGTCACTGGTAAAGTTTTGTTAGAGGTTTCATTGCAAGCCGAGGTATATCTTTCCTTTAAAGACAAACAAATGATTATTAAGGTGATGACTGTCACTTGAACATGTCAGAGATCAACATTTCCCCCTTGTTATTTCATTGTGCATAACAGAAAAAAAGAAAAATAATTACAAACCATTGCTATGGGAATGTTGATTACATCATTAGGTTGATCTGCTAAAAAAAAAAAAAAAAAAATCTTTGTCACTACATACATTATCTGATCTGGAATATAAAAACACGCAGATCTTCTCATCTAAATCAATGTGTATTTCCTGTTTTAAAAAATAAATCTGTCAAATCACAAAATTAAACTGCTTCTCTCTGTAATGAGTGAAGCCACAATTAAAGGCATAACAAGATTAATTTAATCCAAATTGAGTACATGTGTGCGTATATCAACCTGGTTGAATGTGAATGTTTGGATGTTTGCCAACATGCCAGGTTTTGGGCTGGCAGCAAAGCCATTTCCGTCTACAGAACCGGATGAGGAGAAGACAGAGAAGACCACCCAATAAGGCCATAATGATGAGAGACAACAGCAACAACAGGTGAGGAAATCCTAGAGATAGGATAAGATATGGGACAATTTATTTAAACAAAAAATAAGATTGGTATTTCTTACTTAAAAGGTTTGCATAAATATTTCTAAGTGCATGTTAGGATGTTGTGATACCTTTTGTTTCAACTGTGCTACAAAAAGATCTACACGACTCGCTCTTGCAGCTAAACCTGAAACAAATGACATTAAGCAATAGGACAGTTAACATTTACTGTGCCTTAAATCACTTTCATGACAAATATCTCCAAACTGTAGGCTCAACTATAAAATAACTACCAACGTACTTACCAAATAAACATTTTTACAAGCTTGTAAAACAATTTATTCTATTCTTTGGTGAGGTGAAAACTGAAATAGTGTTTTATTGCTAATATCATGGGTAAACAAAAGAGACGTGCCTGAAGCTGAATACCTTATAATGGCTTCAAAACGAATAACAAATTCTACCGAATAATAAAAAAAAAGGTTTATGCAGCTACAATATCGTGCTATGCTATCCTCTGACTAACCTGTTATTCGGCAAATACAGGTTAGCCAGAGAACAGCATAGCACGATATTATAGCTGCATAAACCTCTTAAATCACTATGCAATAATTAGTGTGTGAAGTGAATGAATGAACAGCTTGCGATAGCAGATCTATATACATTTAAAACAGCCTACCCATAACTTGACGAACTTCCGGTTAAAGCCCCACTCACGTACGGATTTATCCGAATACAGATATAGATACAAATGATTTTGAGACTGTTACCAATACAGATACTGGCTCCACTCCATACCCTTAGTAAACAGTCACAAATGCAGGAAATTCTGATGCTGATGTTAATGCACAGGAACAGGAAAACCACAACCCATTAACCTACATGGTAAAGCCTATAATAATCAAACCAAAACTTTCAAAAATCCTTATTCTCCATAAATTGAATACTTTACTAAAAATCTATCAAGATTTAAAGAAAGTACAGAAAAATTTGAATATTCAACCACATACTCTACACAGCTTCGGCATCGTCCACCCTCCAGAAAATTGCCATTTGTACAAGCTACTGCTGTGGTTGTAGTTGTCGTTTGACGGTTACATTTCTCTTTACAGTTCAAACCTGATAGACAGATAAAAGGGGGAAAAATATTCAGTCATAGTTTTCCGGCCACAAGATGTTCAACATTTTTTTAATTACAATAGAAAGCATCATGTGTCCCTTTGTCAATAGTTTGTAACCTTTAGTAGTAGCCTACTTACATTCTTGGTGTCCGCAGTTTTCGCAACTCTGACAGGCTTTACAAAAAACACCTGATTTGTAAAACCCACGTTCACAAACGCAGACTCGATTCTGTGTTGATGTGCAGGGGGTTAACTCTACTTCATTAGCTGTAAAACCAGGATTGTCAGAGTATTACAGTATATCAGGATTTAAAGGTTATCCTGGTACAATTACAAATAGTGTATTCTAATATTTTACTTACCAGCAAAATCACAATTGACACATGTCATGCATTTTTTCAATTGATTTGTAGCATTCAAGAAATGATCATGCCCACACTCTACACAGAAATTGTCTTTTTTGTAAAATCCTGCAAAATAATATGATAAAACACTTATTCCAGAGAGGTGGAGGTCCATCTTTTATGTGTGTTTCACTGTGGTTTTCCTATTTATTTTATTTTAACCAGTGCAAGGCACATCGGTTTACCTGCTGAACATCTTCCATCTGCCATAGGTTCTCTTGTACTTTGGCATTGGCACTGGGAGGCAATACATAGAATAAATACCTGAAATAAAGAAAATTAACTGCAATCAAATAAAAAAATAAAACATGAGGTTTAACACCCTCTCAATGTCTTCCGAACACATAAAATACCATCATATTTACAAACCCAGCATCTGAATATATACCATATCTACCTGTCATCATATATCTAAGTAGTTTTATTAAATCAGGGGGTTTCAAATATTTGTACATTTTCCAATATACAAAGATACTTTGTAGGGTTGGGCCGATGGAGATATCATCGTCCATAGTGATGGCTGACAGACAGGCTTTTATTTATAAATATTAACAAACTTGCTTACCATCTCATCAACTATCTTCTATTCCGATAAATATGTGTAAGTGAGTTTGTTTTGTTGTTTAAAAACCTTTTATAAATGATCTTGATCTGTAACGTGAGATGGGCGCCGTCATGTTTGTTTGGGCCGCAGCTCAGAGATTCCTGTCTGTTTGATTTATTACAGCACGTGAATTCATCAGTTTCTCCCGAAATACATGAAAGTTGCCGGTGAACTGGGAGAAAAATAGAGTTGACTTTATAGTTATTTACACTGTGTGTCTGATATGAATAAAAAACGTCGGCAAATATATTTGAATGGTTATTGCTGCTTCCATAGACACCATTGTGTATTTTACAAACTATAAATGTATTGTTTTGCTATAAATTATATGTATTTAAATGTCTGAAACCTAAAATTAACACTATGTGGTTAAAAACACTGAACAGTTGTGATATAGCCTATGACAAGCACTGAGCGTGTCCGTCTTTGGCTCAGTGCCAGCCATAGCGGGAAAGCACAGTTTGAATATGGCAGTGATGTCACGTCACTGTACATTCGCTCCATAGTGGTCAGCTGCTGCGGAGTTTTCAGAAATCGAAATTACTGATGATATATAGAGGAAAATATCTAGTGGAACATCAGAATGTTACCCAAAATGTTGCCAAAAGTGGACTTTAAAATCTTCATTTTTTATCTTTATTCTAACAATCTAATAAATGTTACCTCTTTTTTAATAGTTCCTTATGCCCCACCCTTTTGCATCCATGCCGTTTTGCATTGAGGTCTCAAACCCTCAGGCTTAAAGACCAGCTTATGAATTTTAATATATATATATATATATATTCAATAATATATCATTATAATATATATTTTTGCTCACATTTCACAAAGTGTAACAGATATAGCAAATATCTACCACTACTTAGCCATGATGATAATTTAACATATAAGTCTTCATTACACATATCTGTTATTTTTATTGAGATTAATAAAATCAGTCGCAATAATATGTGGCAAAATTAAGACTAAGACTAAGGTTATTGTAACAGGATGGTGGTTACTCAGAAGTTATTTCTCAACAACCAGTAATCAGAAATGGATAAAATAACAGAGCATGAGGTACAAACGTGTATAATAAGGAAAGATAGCAATTATGGCTCAACATGTCTAAAAAAAAGCAATGCTGGTAAAAAAAAGGAGGACTTACCAAATCAAAACATAGCGTTGACACAGTCATGATCAGATGTTCAGTTTCAGCTAAAGAGTCATGAATGACGAGTAATAGTATGATTTGAATTCATAGACTTACAAATTGATGAGAACATGAAATATTCCAACTCCGCTTCATGTCAGCATTTGTGGCATCCACCATCTGCCTCACTCTGACAGAGTATCTATGCAGACAGGAAAGTGAGTAACGAATCAAGAAGGCTTTATATACAAGATCTAAGAGAGTGTGACAGATGAGAAACAGGAAAACACGTCAGACCAATAACCGTAGCGTGGTAACGGCTGAATATCAGATCGTTTGGTTAAACCTATCCCATGAATTCATTCATTTTATCATAAGCTTTATCACATTCCATAACATAATACATAATGAATGAAATTATGAATTACTAAATTACACATTTTGAAACAATGACATACATTGGAGGACTTTCCTCAGTTAACTATTTATAGTTTGAATAGTGGGGTCCCAAGTTTGAATAGAATTTCGATTTGATAGTAAAACTACAGTAATTTGATCTGTGTTTTCACTTCTAGGTGATAGCCTACTCTCAATAGGGTTAAATGTCCTATACACTAGCCAAGCAAAGAAGACCAAATGGTTCTCTTGTATGTAAGTTAAACATGTTGTGGGCTATTATTGCTTCTTGGTCTAGCTCGCTGTAGCTTGGTATCTGCTTTAGGCCTAAAATGTGCTTCATTTAATAACATTTAAATATACATTTTTGATACAAACCTTTTGACTGTATGATTCAATGACTCACCCACAAAGGTAGTTCACGTGTTGCCACCTACTGGGTAAGATAGAAGAAACTTGCATCGAGAAACTTCACCACCTCCACAACGCACACAACCTCCTCAACGCCACAACAAGCGCATTGATATAATCATCGAAGAGTCTGAGTACTGAGAGAACAATGTTCAGCCAATCAGATTCGAGAACTGGAACTAACTGTTGTAAACTGTCCAAAAGATTTTACTAAGTCTAAATATTATTTCGAATCTCTGAATTAACCTTAATACATTAGTTTACACTAATAAAACTAAATTTAAGGTAGAAATAATTATTTAAGGTAACAACTTCAGGTTACCAGTGTGATAAAAGGGAATAGCTATGACTTTGAAGTTTATGAATCACCCCTTGTTGGTTTGAACTTGTGATCAATGATGTGCAGATTATTACTGTACTGAACAACCACCAACTCACCAAGCCTGTAGGCATGACTGAATGTCAATGAGGATAGGCCTACATTTCATTTGATGGTCTATCTGGGTATTTTTGTAGGGCTTGTAAAACCTTTAAACTTCAAGCTTTTAAAGTCATCATGCAATCAAAATGGAAATTTCTTGTTGTTTTTTTTACTGAATATTGCAGTATTTATTATAAATGATTTATCTGTGCACATCTTTTTTTAGCAAACCTCAACCATCCAGTGATCCAATCCATTCCTGATGGACAAAATCAAGTGCCGTACTACATTTTTTCTTGTTCAAGAAGCTGTTTCACTTGGCTATACATCATAATAGGGGGAAAAAAGACTATCGCAACTTCCGTTTCATGGCAGCCTTAAAGCTTAAAGCCCAACATCAAAGTTGGTATACTTGTTTGAATTATAATTTTACCTTTATTAAAACGTTTATTACCTCACATTCTGTGCTTTACATTGTAGTGACATTGTTGTTTTTAGTGTGGAACAGTGGAAGTAATAATACTAAGAAATAATACTTAATTGTTTAGTGGAGTGAACAAAGACTGATCAACCCAAAGACAAAGTACATTATTATTTAAAGGTGCAGTAAGTGATTTTTGAGAAACGCTGTTGAAAGTGGATCGGTCTGAGCAGCACAACACACTAGAAGATCAGCAATAGGGGGCGTAAACACTCTTGTTGGGGGAGGAGAGAGAGTGAGCAATGGGGAGATTTGGAGAAAGACTGTTGAAAGAGAGATGACTGAGACATTACAAAAGAGAAAAGGTCAAAGCATTGTACGAGCATTGTATGCTTGTGCATTTTGGGGGCGGAGCAATAAAGGGAGGGGTGTGTTTTTTTGGGTTGATTTCAAATAGAGTGGTGCAAGTATGACATCACTTTGTAGGCTAATCAGCAGCTAGCATCACACTTCCCTCGATAAAAACCCAATGGGATTTTGGTATTATCGTAAAAAAAATTTTTTTAAAAAGTAATCAACAGGGCTACCCGTTCGCTTTCGTATTCAATATAAGATACTCCTCATCACATTCAAAGCACTCCATGGTCTTGCCCCCCACGTATATTTCTGATCTTATCCATACCTACTCCCCAGTCCGCACATTTAGAACTTCTGATACCGGTCCGTTGTTCATCCCACAGCATAAATTATAATTTGGTGGAAGGGCATTTTGTACTGCTGATCTCACTCTCTGGAATTCTATTCCCCAAATTTGCGAACTTCCATCATGACATGATTTCAATACCCACATTAAAACATATTTTTGCTTCTTGTTTCTCCGATCCCTGACTTAATGATCTTGTCATGTCTATCTTTTTCAGTTTTATTGTTACCTATTCAGTTTATCCGTATTGTTTCTTTACTGTCATGTTTATTTGTATCATATTGTAAAGCGACTTTAAGTTTGCAGAAGGGCGCTGTAGGGCTGCCAACTCTCGTGCATTCAGCATGAGACTCACGCACGCTCTCACGCCACACATCCATTTTCTCAAAGAAAATCGTGAAGCAAAGAGGACACTGACATGGACAGACACGACAGAGAAGGTTACTTTTGATATGGAACAAATTCTCAACTTTCAAAATTCAAACAATACCGTTTTAGCGATTGTAAATGTGACGTGACAGATCGTAGCGCCTCAATTCAAGCAGCACGTGAACCGATCATATGAACACGACTGAACAATAGGTACAGTACTGGTTAGAATTATTTGCCCCCTTGGTAAATATGATCAAAGATGCTGTAAAAAGTAAATCTATCCTTTTTATCCATTTATCCTTTTTATATTTTCTTTTTTTTGCAGCAAACACTTAAGATGTCCACTCTCACCTCAAGCTAAACTCAAAAGTTTGGAGCCCTGGTATTATTATTATTATTATATATAACAAAAGTTTATGATACTTAAACGTTTTGTCCATCAAGATAATTATCACAGATGAACACAACTTTTAGGAATTTTTAAGCCTAAAAAAGTCACCAGAAGTAAAAAGCTAACGGTAGGCTAAACGAACTACATCACGGTCCCACAACTTCAACGTCACCATCATAAGCTTCCGACAACTCTTTCAGTTTTTTTCTAAAAACATTTTCCCAGAAAGTTTGAGTTAGAATTGTTTATAAGAGCACAATTATAAACATAATGAGGCTTCAGACTGATCTGATGACGTTTAATGTCCCAGACAGTCTTATAGTCCAATTTAGCCACTTGTTAGCAACTGTCTTTTTCAAGACACATAACACCTTTAAAAAATCACAAGTGGGGTAATACTGATGTATTTTATGTCATAGAATAAAACTTGAAAGTGTTTTGAGCTTGTTTCGACACTTAAGCCATTCGACTTTATTTAAGCCATTAACCAAAATAAATAATATAGAAAAAACATCCACTTTGGAATGGAAAGTGCTAAAATCCTAACTCGTTTCTGCGTTTTGGCCCAAAAAAGTGATGTCATACCTGCACCACTCTATATCAACAGTTCTCAGAAAACACTTACTGCACCTTTAAATTTACCAAAAGAACCACAGACTACCAAGCTACTACAACATAAATAAAACCAATCTGCATCATCTCAACTTGCTAATTAAAATGCCTTTAAGTTAAAAAATATTACTTTATATATGGAACTATAGACCTAAGTATAGTAAATCTCAAAATTTTGCATGGGAAAGTCTCAATTCTGTATCTTAAATGCCTCCCTTCTTTCATAAATAGAAGCAGCTGCGCAGAGCTAAAACAGATAGAGACGCCTGACCAACTGCTTTAACCTAAAAGCAAAAAAGAAGAAGAAGAAAAAGCCTCAGATGAAGGCTGCCAGCTAAAATGAAAGATTTTGGTGTACAGCACCCAGAAGTGAACAGACTGACCCGGAAGCTGTGCTGTCTGGAGGCGCATAGTGAACATCCAGCCTCTTCACTGCTTTATTAAAGCCTCTCCTGCGAGAGAAAAAAAACACTCTGACTGATCGATATAAAAGGTTTGTGCACTCCTATCGTCTTTTTCCTTCTGCCCACACTGAGCAATCTTGCACATTACTGCACTGTACGAGAGATAAGTGTTCGACGGGAGCGATTTATCGCCTTTGATCTACCACTGTTTGCACAAAGCGGAATATAACATTTTAAATGGCTTTATCTAAATTCATTGTACATGCATGTACTTATGTCTTAAATGTGCATTCGCTATAGCGCTGTTATAAAGCGATCGGGACGGCAGATGTTGTAAAAAAATGACAGCGCGCGCAGCGTTTTGCCAATTGTAAGACATTTTTTGCACGGCATGATTGTCGGAAGTGTCAGGTTTTTTTTTCAAGGGGGCCGGGCAATTCAAAGGTGCTATTCTTCGTAAACAAACACACACACTCACACTTACAACCACAAACATCTCGTTGATCTAGCGGTTCCTCCCTGAAAAAAATGGACCTACTTGAGTGTGAATTTTTAGGCTCTGTAGAATATGGCGTCCTTATGAAAATATAACAGGCTGCCATTTTTGTTTTTTTCTTTTGTCTGAAATGTTTTTGGTGAAATTGTGCAGGAATTAGTCCGAGGCTCTAGGTGATCAGAAGATACCGAGATAACCATGTTGTGCAGCTGCTGTACGCGGAATGAAATCCCAAAAGTGTTGTGACTGTTAATTATTTTCCTCTAAAGAGCCGTCAGGATTTTTTTTCTACTTTAGATACTGATCTGTTGAATTCTGTCACTTTTTTTAAAATAGTTTTGATTATGCTTTAAAACCTAATTTCAAATCTAAAATTCAGATGTTTGCCAGGATGTTTACTCATAAGAGTTCAACTGGAATCAGATTATGAGTCACATGGCAAATATTACAATTCTTGACACTTTACTTTGAGCTGATGATGACTCAAATAATTTGTTACCAAATAAAAACAAAAAACACTGATAACCATCAAGGTCAGAAATAACTGATATTTTAAATAGTTGTCGAATGTGTAGCAAATGTTGTTTTATTTTACTTTATATATAATTGTTTAGATTGAGTGTTATTCTTGAAATTGCCCCTTAAGAAAAAAGATAATTTCTGACACTATTAACAATAGTTTCTAACAAAATATCTGTTACTACAGTTATTGTTACCTGGCTATTAATCCACCAGCCATTAAAAAACTGATTAATGACAAGAAAGCAATTCCCAAATCAATTTATTTTGGTTTTACAGTAGTAACAACTCAAGTAATTGCAGTGTGAATTTATGTACAGGAAACTTTTTGGCAAAGCATTAAAGGAAGAGTTAACACCAAAATAGAGCTTATGTCATCATTTACTCACCATCATTCCGTTCCAAACCACTATGATTGACTTTCTTCTGTGGAACACAAAAGGCAGAATGACAGCCTCAATCACCATTATCTCTCATTATAAGGAAAAAATACCTTTAAAAATAAGAAAGACATGCAAGAATTGAATGACATGACAATGAGTACGGAATTATTATTTTCATCAATTTGTGAACAACTGAAACAAGCATACAAGCATATCACATACAGTTGAAATAAATTAAATAAATCATCTGACTGAAAACAATAAAAACCTTTAGTAAAGACCCGAGGATTTAGGTTTATATTTTTAAAATGTACTTTATATTATAGATATTGCACTGGTATCTATTGTTGTTAATTAAATTACTAAAAAGCAAAACTAAAATAGACGTGATTTATTTACATCTCATTAGTAAGAAATTGACTTAATTTCTAACTAGACTCAATTTGTCTTATGAACACTGAGATTTAGTTGAGAAATATGTTTCTAAAAGCTTTTAGGCCGATGTGTGATTTTAACCTGTGATTTGACCCTCACTCTGTTTTATTAGAAGGATGGCAGAGCCTCGATTCAATAATCCATATTTCTGGCCACCACCTCCATCTATGCCTGGTCAAGTGAGTATTGTGTTTTATAAGAGTTGCCCAACATGCCCTAGTGTTTTTTAGTATAGAGTAGTTACTTGGACTGTTAGTCATACTGTACCTTTCATTACAGAGTGAAACTGTGTAATTTGAGAGTGAGAAAACATGACCATAGGCATTTTTGCAAATCTGTACAAATCAATGTGGTTTGCTAAAGCATGCACCGGAACCTAGATAAAGGTTTCCTCCCGTGTTTTGTTCGGGCAGTTTAGTTTCTCATGTCACTTGTTGTCCCCTGTCAAACTTAACTAATGACTTTTTACAGCTGGATAACATGGTTCTTATCGACAAAATCAAAGAGCAACTGATGGCAGAAAAGATTAGACCTTCGCATTTGCCGCCCACCACTGTTCCCTCTCAGCAGACCCTGCTGGTGGCCTCTCCACCTACAGATGTTGGGCAACATTTAATGTCTCTCCCCAAGCTACAGCAGGTAGCAGGTCTTCAGGCTCACAATTCCTCTCAGCCTGACATCGCCCTGCACGCCCGCCCAGCATCAAGCACCATTTCAGGTACCGATAGCCCTTCCGTGCATTATCATGACAAAGTTCACGTGTTTACACTTCATCATTAGTATTGTGGATGTAGAAATCTTTTATGTGGGTCAACAATGTGATGCATTGTTTTGTTTTTTTGTCTTATTTATTAGAGCTGCACGATTAGTCGTAAAAAGATTGCAATCTCAATTCAGAACCCACAGAATCTTATACCTAAATGACAACGATTAACTTGATGCTTCAAAATAATGTTTTAATTGCATTATGCCAGTAGCTGGCGACAAGTGACTCTTAAAAATGTATTTGTCATTGAATCATTCATTCAATAGATTTGTTCAAAAATGCTGATTCACCCAGTAATGAAACAAGTTAAGTCTTTTATGAGTCATGTTTTTTTTTTAAAGTAATTCAGATTAATTAAATATTTTCTTAAATATACTGCAGGAATTAAGATTTTGTTGGAACCTCTAGTAAATTACATGTTTTTTGTTTAGTTGTCTATTCAGAATCATGGGAGAATCGTGATCTCTATAAACAAGATTGTGAATTAATTTATCCAGAATCGTTCAGCTCTACTATGTATTAGTTTAAAAATGCATTCAAATGCAATTCACATACTGTATGTCATTATTTTTACACCTCTTCTATGATCTGAATGTTTTAGTTTCTAAATTAAAATTTATTTTTATTTTTATCACGGTATAAATTAAAAAATGTCAGGGTGATGCAACTGTCCTGAAACCATAAGGAAAAAAATGCCTCATTAAAATCATTTATATAAAAAAAAAAGAAAATCTTAAGTTGTGTTTTGTAAAAATATATAATATAATATATAATTATTATATATTACTACTACTATTATTATTATTATTAAAGGATAATTTAACTAAACTGCTTCACTAATATTTTATTAATATTTGCTTATTAATATTTAATAGTCATGTGGTCCAACCAATATGCAGAACAAAACATCATCGTCATTTAGTGAAACTCCCCAAAATCATAATGACATTTTTGAATTAAGAATTCATGATATCTGTAAAATAAAAATAAATATTAAAAAATTATATATATATATATATATATATATATATATATATATATATATATATATATATATGGTTACACCACACAATCATTTTTATACTCTATACATATATTTATACTTCAAACAAATGTAACTTATCAAAAACATGTGAAACCAGCATACTGTAAATACAAAGTATACATTTCTAAGAATTTGGCTCATGTTTTCCATGGACACTCTTGTATGTCATTGACCCTGTAGTGACATCCGTGCTATTTTCTTACATAATTTTAGAGCTGAATATTGATGACAAGTCTGCGGTGAAGGCAAAAGGATTATGGGAAGACTGGCATATGCGACAAGCAGTGGACCAAGCCTCCAGAGCAAACCATCGCTCAGGTGGTAGACACAAAAGTCATTAAGTTTCCATTTGCCATAGAAAAGTTATTAACCTTCTTTTTGATTTTCAAAACCAGGTCTCATGCTGTCCTCGCGCATTGAAAGCCACAACACCTCTGAGGCTATTACTCCCACCACCCCGACATCTAGCAGTCAGAGCCGTTTAGGCGGAGCACCTTCCTTAAACACCATTTCCGGCCTGGCCAGCGGTCCTGGCATGGAGCACATGAAAAGTGGAGGTCTGATAGGGATGCTGGGACCACAGCCCAAAGCTCCACGGGGCCGCAAGAAGATTAAAGCAGAGAACAACACGGGCCCCTTGCTGGTGTTGCCCTACCCGCTTCTGGCCTCAGGCCCTGACCAGGCGGTTACCATCGCCAAAGAAGGAAAAACATACAGGTCACTGTCAATAATAAATCATACCATTTACATCTCATACTACGCATAAACATTAATTTCAGTAATTAGTTATTTCATTTTTGCATTTCAAACAGGTGTAAAGTGTGTCCGCTCACTTTCTTCAACAAGTCAGAGATGCAGATTCATTCCAAGTCCCACACGGAGGCCAAACCCCACAAGTGCCCTCACTGTTCAAAGTCCTTCGCCAACGCCTCATACCTAGCACAGCACTTACGGATTCACTTAGGCATTAAGCCCTACCACTGCTCCTATTGTGAGAACTCTTTCCGCCAGCTATCACACCTTCAACAGCACACCAGGTCAGCAAAACTCACAGCCTGGAGTGCACGTGCAACTGAAAACTATAAAAACCAGTTTAGAGTGTTAATATATCTCTCTTTGCTTTTAAGGATTCATACTGGCGACAGACCATATAAATGTGCCCAACCTGGATGCGAAAAGGCATTCACACAACTCTCAAACCTACAGGTGAGGACAGCTTAAAGATAAGGGCTAGATTAAAAGTACATTGTACAAATGTAAAGAGTAAATAATGTACTTAAGAGTAATATATATATATATATATATATTTTTTTTTTTTATAAAGGACACAAAAAATGCTAAAAAGTGACAGGAAATCCTTTCTGTCAGAGAACTTTCCATTCATCAAAGAATACTGAACAAAAATGTATCTTAGTTTCCACAAAAATATTAATCAGTACAACGGTTATCAAGATTGATGTTAATAAGAAATGTATCTTAAGCAGCAAATCAGCATTAGAATGATTTCTGAAGACTGCTTTTATTAATAATTAATGAATGAATATTTCTATTTATAAATGATTGCACTATTAATAAATACTTATTTATAAAATATTGTATTAATTAATACATATATGAATATTTCACATTGCTGTTTTTACCAAACTTATCCAAATAAATCAATAAAATCTTATAGTATGTAATTGTCAATACTTTATACTACCGTCTTAATACGTGTTAAATGTTTTATTTCTTTTCCTGTTCAGTCTCACCAGAGACAACATAACAAAGACAAGCCATACAAATGTCCAAACTGCTACCGAGCCTACACAGACTCCGCCTCCTTACAGATCCATCTCTCCGCACATGCCATCAAGAACGCTAAATCGTACTGTTGCAGCATGTGTGGCCGCGCATACACCTCAGTGAGTACCCATCCTCCTCAACGTATGGGAAAATATCTCTCTTGTCATATTATAAAACCATCTTCTGTTTTTCAGGAAACCTACCTTATGAAGCACATGTCCAAACACACCGTGGTGGAGCATCTCGTCAGCCACCATTCCCCACAGAGAACAGAATCTCCCAGCATCCCTATACGCATTTCACTAATCTGAGCTTCCCCCCTCACGTTTCTCTTCCATGAAAAGGTATTTTGTTCGCCGCGATGGTCTTCCGTTGAGAAAAAAGAAGAATGTGATAAGAGACCTCGGAGGACATTTGAGTCTGATATTGTCTTTACACCCCTTCTAGCTCTTAGTGATATTAAGCCTATAGGCCAGAGACACAACAAATGCTGTCTGAACTGAATTGAATAGTTCAATTCAACTACAGACACCAGTCAAAAGGGATTCGATTAATTATTCCAAAAACAGAATGTCACAGTTGTGATCACTTTTATATTTTGTTTCAAAGGTGTGTAAGGGAGAATATCCAAAGATACTCTTTAAGCACTTTTTCAGCCTCGTGGTTTCGCTCAAAGTCAAATGAATCTTTTTAGAATGGGAGCAGCTTCTCGCTTTGGGAAGTTATGAGAGTTAAAGCTCAGTTTTAGAAAGTCGGAGGGATTTTGTTGGTTTCCGTCTCCACTTCTACTCCTTATCGTTTGTTTTAACAGGATATTGTGTTGTTTTACTATGGATGTGACACTTCTTCCACTTTAAGCTTGTATTATCCTTTTATAAGGGGTATTGAAGGTCATGGCTGAGAAATGAAAAGTGACGTTTGAGTTCTGTATGCCGTGAGTTCTGCCACCCATTTTTGCGGAGTTTATTGCCCCAGTATTTTTACAGTGGCAAAAGAGACCCAAATAAGGAATTGTAAAAAATAATAATCCCCCAGACGATTCGTTTACATAAAAGAGGGTCAATAAGATATGACGCTCTCTAAAATAATGGCTTGTTTTATTTGCATCATAGATGTTTGACTAGTTTCACTTTTTCAGACAAGGCCTTTTTTTGTGTGTGCAATGCAAATGCCATTCTTTCCAATCACAGTATTTTGAAGAAAAAGTGTCCTTTTTTTGTCATTTTTGAATTAAATGGCATAATTGCATCATGACAATGTCCATTAAATGGGTTTTTGTTGTGATGTAACAGAAGAAGTGTCACATGGGATCAGTGGTGTTAACTGAATTACACATTTAGGGTGTAACGTGACCTCTAAACTCCGTTAAGTGTTTATTCCCTCTATTTTTCCCGAGACAAGCGATACAAAAGCACCTTGAGACATTAACTTACACCGATGGATAGCTGAAAGTTTTCATTCGTTTTTTAGATGATATAATCTAATTGCAGTGACCTATTTTGAAATGTTTTTATTGGTCAAATTGGAAGTTTGTACACCAAAAACATGAGTAATGCTGTTTAAAGAAAAAATAGAAGATCAAAAATCTAATTTTGAATGTAGTCGTGTTCATTTCCACCAGTGCGTTTCTGTTACATAAGTTCATCCAAAACAAATAACTGTAAATCCGGCATGTTTATCTATTTTTTTTTATTTTTTTTAACTTTAACAAGAAAAACCATCAAACAAGCTGATTTTTAACAGAGTGGGCAGCAGTCTAAAATGTTACTTACTGGGTTAAAGCACACTTGGTCTATTGAATTATTCTAGCCAAATTTGATCATATGTGATCATACTTGCCGTATGTGATTTATGCGATGTCAACAGGCCACAACACTGCAGCTCTACAACATTCATTTACTTTTGTGGTCATTCATACCAGTCATTTGTTAAGCTTATTGTGTTCAATTCATGTATATTTAGGTTTTTTTTTCTTCTCATCTGTCTGTCTGTTTGCAAAGGACCAAGTTGTTGCTCTCAAATGCTCTCAAAATTCCCCAAAATATATATAATACTGATTTATATATACAGTATATGTGATTTATTACACAGTAATGGCTTACGGGGTCAAACCGGATTTTTGTTCTTTAATATTTGGGAATGTGACCAATGTTGACATTTTAGATAACAGCAATTTGATGAGGATCTACTTCTTGGTGCTTTCAACAAAACCTCAGCTCATTGCCAGGAATCGGTTATTACATTACAGTATAATCCTGGCTTTTTCAGCCTCAAATCCACTTTAAATCAGTAAGATGTGTACATTTACTATAAAATATACCCTGTATTCATTAATAGTGCAAATTGCAAGGTTTAGATACTGTACTTTGTTCATTTTTGTATCTGTTTAGTATATTTCAACTTATTAATATTTGTTTTTCTGTAAGTACTGATCATTGTTTTTATAGGTATCCTTGTCATTTTTACATGTACGCCTTAATTTTATTATCGATGAAAGAAAGAGTTTCTTTCTCTTTCTTCCTCCATGTCGATGTTTTTCCGTTTTTTTTCTTAAGCCTTTTTTCCGCATGGAACACCGTAATCGCTATTAATTAACAGTTAACATGTATTATGTAAGACATTGTTACATATGTTCTGAAATAACTCACGTTTTCCTTTGTCTTGCATTGTGGTTCCATATAAGGATTTTGTTTAATATGCACAGATATGACTGATAGGTGAATTAAGAAAATATCAATGTCAAGAACACTTTGTATCTCTATCTTCTTTATTAAATTCAGACTGTTACACCTGAGCCTTTGTTTTTTTTTTAAAGACGCATTGGAGTCAAAAAATCAGTTGTGATCCTGTTTAGGATATTAGAGTGAACCTTGATTCCTTTTTGTCTTTAGATCCAAGACCTTACTTTAATGGCAATACCAAATGGTTTTCAGGGACTCTTGAGTGTGAAATACAGAGGATGAAAACATACAGAAAGCACCTTGACATCAATTTCTTGAATTTTTCTTTTGAAGGACGCCATGACTATTTTATCTGAGTAATATAAAAGTAAAAGTATATAAAAAATATAAAAGAATTGGAAAATGTGGCGACACGTGTATACTGTATTTACTGTCATTAAACACCTATTTTTTGGGATAGCATACCTTCATAAACATTTTTCAGTGTCGGGTAAAGTTACTCTACAATATTGAGTTACTCCCCAAAAAAGTAACTAATTGCATTACTACTTTACTTTGTCGCACCTGGGCTGGGCTTGCTCGTTTATTTTTTAATAACAAAAAATACAAAAGTTTTTGGCAAATGTAAAGTCCTTTTCACAGCGAAAGTGAAATGAATGAGCCTCAGACTGCAGGAAATGCCAATTCACACGGTGGAGCTCAAACAGACCTTTCGCTGGATAATTTTGATCACAGAAGAATAGGATGCAGGAGAACAAATGTGATGTTTAACTACATTATTTTGCTTATTCGTATGGTGAATGGGTCAGACTTTTTTTTAGTAAAATGCGTACCTTGACTAGTTACTTGGAAAAGTAATCTGATTACGTAACTTTAGCTACTTGTAATGTGTTGCCAATTATTTAATTGGGGTGTTGGTTCGAGAACAATAAGTTCAGTAAAAGACTGTTGTTTGCTGATAGTAGTTTTGAATGCTTTCTGAGTTATGAAGTAATAATTTTATCTCAGATTGACGTAACCAATCAAACAGGCATCATGAAAATAAGTTTATTAAGAAAATACATGCTTTGTCATTGTGTACCGTGTACACTGTTGTCTGTTGCAATTTAAATGACAAGAGCCCTATATGAATATTTTCAGAAATTTGCATCCTAATATCATATAGCAGCAGGACACAATGTGCGATGCTCTCATAATGTACAGGCACGACTGCAGGATATTGATCCCTTTGCCACAGTTCAAAGTGATACAAGTTCTCATCTGTCAGATGATTTTGCTCCCAGATCACAGGTCGTTTCAGTCTCTGAGGACTAGATGCAAAACACAAAGGGAATGCAAAATAAAAGAATATTTAAAAACTCCCATTTCAACCCATTCCATTAGTAAACAACAATACCGTAAAGGTTGCTAATGCTACCAGGTCAGTTTTCTTGTCAGTAGCCAAATGCTTTTGTCAGAGGGACATAATACCAGCAAACCAACCTTTCTCCAGCATAAATTAACTCACAACCGCATTGCTTATATTAGTACTTAAAGCATTTACTCTACACATAAGGTCTAAATAAATATTTGGACATTTCATGGCTGTAGTTTTTGCCCTCTAACTGAAATATATAGTAGACATGTAAAAGTAACAACACATAGATGATCAACTATCGATATAGAGAAGTCTTTACACTGTGAACTAAACACAGATACACTACCATTCAAAAGATTGGGGTTAGTATGACTTTTTCATGTTTCTGAAAGAAGTCTCTTATGCTCACCAAGGCTTCATTTATTTGATCAAAAAACAGTAATATTGTGCACAATATAAAATAATAGTTTATTGTAAATATATTTTAAAATGGAATTTATTTCTGCGATTGCAAGCTGAATTTTCAGCATCATTACTCCAGTCTTCAGTGTCACATGATCCTTCAGAAATCATTCTAATATGCTGATTTGTGGAAACATTGAGCAGCACAACTTTAAACACTGATAATAAGGTTGTTGTTTTTTTGTATGTGGAAACCGTGATATGTTTTCATCAGGGTTCTTTGATGAATAGAAAACATTTATTTGAAATAAAAATATTTTGTAACAATGTAAAAGTCTACTTTCTCTTTTGATAAATGTAATGCATCCTTGCTGAACAAAAGTATACATTTCTTTCAAATAATAATAATAAAAAACATCTTACTGACCCTAAAACTTTAAAATGGTAGTGTACAAGCTTTCAGCTATGTAGGAGTGTAGTACCCTCAGCTCCATGTAACATTTTACCAGGTTTTCACATAAAATCAGCACAGAATATGAGAAAAGGTCTGCTGACACATGCAAACACTTGATTTCAACTTGATCTCAAATACTTACTGCTTATTCAAAGGCAATAGTGCATTTCATTTGTAAAGACCCGCAGATGGTATCATCTGAACACAAAATAGTGCTTTAAGTGCTTTTCCACAGTTGTACTATAATAGGGTAAATGTATAAAAAATACATATGGCATCTTACAGATGTGACAAGGCTATATTGACCATAGCATCCATTGAAGTATCATGTTTGTGATTGATATAAAATCTCATGCATTCTAATCTGACTCTATATGAGCCACAAAGGCATCGCAACTGAATGCAACGCAGGTGAAATGAGCCAGAGCAAGAATACATCTCTTCACACTCGCTTTAAAAAACAATTGAAGTATAAGGAAATGAAGTGAAGACTTCAAACATGACACAGTCATTATGCCACAGAAACTATTTCTTGAGCAAGTTGTCGATGTTTTACCCATCTAAACAACGTTTTACCCTTCTACAGTCGCTTATTTTTAAACCTTGACTGATCCAGAGACTTTTCAGATTGGCAAACTCTGTAATTGCATTTCACAGTCTTAGTAACTCCCTCAGGCCTCATCGCTTGTGGCACTGAGACTCTCTTCCTGCTCTAACCTGCTGTTGGGAGCCACAGGTGAGGTCAGGTTCAGGTAGCCTATCTCAGTGGACTGTGAAACGGGCACAGACGAGGAGATCTCTAGGCTCTTCACTCCAGACTCACCCACTTTGACTTTGCGAATGGCATCCAATATTCCCCATGAGTCACAGAGCCCAGGCTGTGGACTAGAGCAAGATGTTGCAATGTAAGACGTCAGCATTTGTTCACTGACAGTGAAATAATCCGATACTGATCTGCAGCCTCAGCGGAAAAATAAATCTAAATGGCAGATGAGACAAGATATATACTACCTTTATAAAATTGGGGCCGGCAAGATTTCCTTTATGTTTTTTTAAAAGAAGTCTCTCAAGCTCACCAAGGCTGCATTTATTTAATCAGAAATACAGTAAAACAGTAATATTGTGAAATAGTATTACACTTTTTCTGTTAATATATTTAAAATGTTATTTATTCCTGTGCTGGCAAAGCTGAATTTTCAGCATCATTCCTCCAGTCTTCAGTGTCACATGATCCTTCAGAAATCATTATAATATGCTGATTTGGTCAAAACATTTCTTATTATTAATGTTGAAAAAAAGTTACAAATATTTATGTGGAAACAGTGATTACATTTTTATCAGGATTCATTGATAAATAGAAAGTGAAAAAAAAAACTATACATATATTTTTAAAGTATTTATTTGAAAAATATATATTTTTTAACTATGGAAAAGTCTACTGTCACTTTTGACTATTTAATGCATCTCTCCTGAATAAAAGTTTTTATTTATTAAAAAAATAATAATAATTCTAACCGCATACATTAAAACGGAAGTGTATATTGTATACTAAACTTTAAATTAGTTGCAGAAAAATATTGATAAAAATAGATTTAGTATTTTTTGATTTGACTGTATTTGGAAACAAAATATTGAGTAGGTTGGAAGACTGAAAAAAGTTCTGAATTTTACCTTGGCGTTGATGTCCGCAACAGGCTATCATGATGAGCTCCAGAAGGAAACATTTTCTTGACCTCCTAAGACAAAAACACAAAATAAAAGCATCAGTGCAATCCAAATTTGAAATGCTTATTTAAATGATAATAAAAAGAACAATTGCTTAATAAACGTGTACCTCAACAGTACACATCGACTGAAGGTTTCTCAATGCACGATCTAAAATTCCTATCTGATTGGCCAATGTTAGAGTTTTTTCTTGCAGCTCTTTGTTCTCCATCTCCAGAAATTTTACTCTAAGAGAAGACAGGGCAAAAGAGACAGTTCGTATATTCCTGTGCTTTCCTGTCAGATGTAGATGAACAGGGTAATGAGATGTTTACCTCTGCTGGATGGTTGTGGCAGTTCTCAGTCCATTGTTTCCCATCTCCTCAGCTTCACTTATTCGCTGCAGAAGTTCTCGTCTCTCCAGGAGGAGCTGGTCGTTTTCTTCTGTCACAGTCCTAATCCAGTCCTTCTCCTGCTCATAGTGGAACACACTCAAGGTGAAGTACATGTTAAGTCTATAGTGTTGACGGTCGGGTCTGAAAACACTCACTTTCTCTGAGAGACTTGTCGCAAGAGCCAGATCATTTTCCAGCTGCTGGATCCTGTGCTCATGTTGGGCGACTGTCTTCATGAAGATCTGTTTAGCTCTGCGCAACTTGGTTTTGTGCTGAGACTGTTTCTCATTGTGTCTCCTGCAGGACACAAGTTTTTTATGATTTCATATTAACACATTGCATGTAATGTACTTTTAAAACAGTTTATTTGCTGTAAGAGTAAAGGCTGGAATAGAGAAAAACTGGGCATGATACACTAAACGACTGAGGTTCACACAGATTTTCAAGTTGTTCTGAACACGAACACATGCAAAAACATGTGCCTTATTGCAAGGAGACGTGTCAAATGGAACCAATATGTTCTAATATTAGCTCAAAATATCAAACCTGTTTGATATCCTCCAACTGGATGAAATCAAAGTCTGAAGCTTAAAAAAAACTCTCCATCCTACACTACATGATTTTCACAAATTCACATTAACATATAACCAGATATAATGCATTTTTGGCGTACTGTCCGAGAAGAGGGCCCCAAGTTAGAAATTTGGCCTGAACACAGATTACTTCCCTCGTATCCCTGGCTGGGATAGGAAAAATTGAGAATGAGGAGCTGGGGTGGGGGAGGGATGCTGGAAAACTGTCATGGGACAGAGGTAAGTTGGCTATATAGGCCTTCTCTCGTGCTGATTTGATAGATTATCTAAACGTGCTTCCTCCTGAACTATGTTAATGATAGTTCTATGAAATCTGTGAACTCCAGCTGCCTAAAATCTTTTGGCAACTAGCATCGACTCATCCAGACTGCAGATCAGCAAAAGCAAAAGTCTTGTATTGCAGCTAGGGATGGTCCGATACCATTTTTTTCAAACCGATACGAGTAAGAGTATTTACATTTTTCTACTTGCCGATACCGAGTAACGATACCGATATTTCTACTGCAAAAGTAACTATAGGCTCCCAGAAAAGAAGACAGAAGACTATTTTAGAACACAGGTTAGAAGACTGTTTTTATTTTCTTCTCTGCTTGTTTTAACAAGTCTAAAAATAAATAATAATGAGTAAAATAATAAATGTATTAGCGCACAAACCACTGTAAATTTAACATAAAAGCAAGCAGGCTACTGCGTGCATGGTCTGGAATGACTGAATGCGCGCAAAGTGTGCTCCCTTAATAGCCTAATACCTAAAAAGCTGACAGTCCATAGCGATCTCACAAATCTCTGTTATTATCAATGAAGCTGACTGCACAATGAATCATTCATAATATCCACACACTGTTATAATTAGAGGATTTGCCAGCATACAGAATTCAGCACTGAACAAAAAAGTTGAGCGGTGAGGGGAGTCTATCTTAAATGCTTCTGATTGGACATTGAGTTCAAGAAATCAACACATATGACTGTGATTGGCTACATCGCTCAACGCTGCAAACATGTTATGAATAGAAACTCTGGCCTGTAAATCGTTTCTATTTTGTTTTAGTTGTTATTCTTGCTTTTCTGCAACAGATGAATAAAAATCTATTAGTTTTAATATGTTTTATTCATAGATATTTTTAGCTTGCGGGAGTCCCGCGAATCAAAGTCAAAAGTCAAAGTTTATTTATAAAGCACTTTTAAAAACAGCAAGTGTTTGACAAAGTGCTGTACACTTATACCCTATATCACTACTACAAACAATCAATGACACAAAAATAAAAACAATAAAACAAAAGCAAATAAAACAACTCGCACATAGCATCAAATGCCAAACTGTAATAATAGGTTTTAAGACTAGATTTAAAAGCATCAAGTGTCTGAGCCTGTCTGATGTACAAGGGCAAATTGTTCCAAAGCTTTGGTCCGGCCTCTGCAAATGCTCTTTCGCCCCTGCTCTTCAGCTTAACCCGAGGGACAACTAAAAGCAAACGGTCAGCAGACCTAAGCGCTCTTGAAGGCGCATACTACAATCGTTTTATTCTCCCGCAACCCGCACACACAGAGTCAGTGCATTACCTCCCGCGCTCGCAATCGGCCATCAAATCTAGTCCCGTGCCGCACTCTATTGCGTTGGGAGTGCACGTCCCTATGCCACAGTTCATCTCGACAAAGCACTCGCGGCGGCCAGTTTCGTTTCGCAAAATGTACGTGGTATCGGCGAATTATTATGAGTACGAGTATATGGGGACAGTATCGACCCGATCCCCGATGCCAGTATCGGTATCGGGCATTCCCTAATTGCAGCCTTAAGTATAATGTCCACCCAGTGAATAATTATACCTAATGTGAGTGTCAAGCTGCTGAACAACCAGCTTCAGTTCCTCCTGCAGTCTCTCAGACTCATGTTGGGAAGACAGAAGCTGTTCTTCCAGCCTGTGGCAGCTCTTCTGACCGCCTCTCTGCTGCAGGACACATTGGTATTTCATGGTCAGCAGCTCCATTAGTGCATCATTTCAGCAATTAGTATGATAGTTTCAACTCACAAACCTCTTCTCTAGCTGTGTTAAGTTCACTCTCCAGCACTTGCAGCCGCGTCTCCAGCTCCTGTGTGCGGTGTGACATCTCCAAGTTGTTGCGTGTCATAGTCGCCTCCTTCGCCTGCAATGAGCGCACCTGCTGCTGGAGTTCCTCATCTTTCTGCTCAAGTAATTTCCTTTCAGAAAACACAGAAAGTGATTGTAAAGTCCACTATATAGTAAGTAACACATGCAACAATTGCTGCAATGGTCATACTTTATATTAAGTGACTTACCATGCACTTACATAAAAAAAATTATAAGGTACTATATACTTATTGTTAGGGCTGGGCGACATGGGCAAAAAAAAAAAAATGATCATGATAATTTTTTTCATATCAGTATTTTGATAAATGTCAAATATTTATTTCTTTAGTTTCAAGGCAGATTTTTGCTCGTAAGTGAAAGTTGTAGAAACCAGATCATTAATTGTGGTTTTAAACTACTATTTATTGTCAGAACATAACAAACATTTGGCAGTAGCTTGAAAAAATAGTAACATCTGTAAAAATTGTAACACCCTTATTTTATATGGTAAAATTAAAATATTTTGACTTTGAGTTTTATTAAAATGAACCATTGGTCTTCCATAGTAGAATACATTTAGATCATGATAACCATAGTAAAAACCACACATATAGCATCTCACTACCTGGTAAAATTGTTTCTATGGTATTTGTATAAAAATGTATAGCAAATGTACAAATGCTATAGCTTAATCACAAAAAATACAGTAAGTATATTCCATTAATACCTTTAATACATGTCTACATTAATAATATAGTAAAATTCGATATAAATATCCCACAATTCTGCCACAATACCATGGTGCAGTTAGTGTTACTACAGTAAATCCATGCTTTCTGACTGTATCGTTGCACACAGTGTTTCTCCTGTTTGTCAGTGCCGTTTCATCTGGCTTTAAACAGGTTCTATTATGCTTTTTCACTTTTCAACTTTAATTAGCGTGTAATGTTGCTGTTTGAGCAGGCTACAAATCCACACTTAAGAACATTTACCAAAGGTTACGAGGTTTCATGGAGTGAAATGTTTTAAATGATCATAAATGATAATGATGCATAATTTCTGAATGGCAACGGTATAAAAGAATATTACAGCGTTTGCCTTTCTATTACTAATACTAGAAAGGCCAACGCTATAATACTTTATACTTATACAATATATTATATTAGCTTTTTTACTTTCTTCTGCATCTGCGCTCAGGCGTTGAAATCTGAAAAATAAAAGTGATATATTTATTGGTCGACCGCTAATATAAGCTTGTGGTGCAGTGACCCGTCTGACCTCTGTAGTTGATCCTCTTGCAGTCGGGCTCTGAGAGCAGACAGGTTATCAGACATGTCTCTGGTGTCTCTTTCTAGTTTGCTGGTCTCTCCTGCTCTGGCCTCTTCCAGGCGTATCTGGTGCAGAGCGTTCTTCAGTTGCTGCTGCAGATCTACGACCTGCAGAGATGTTGAACACATTCTTCATAACTGTTATACTACTGAACAAGAGAATTTCAGCCTGCTCTGAACACACACCTTCTTGTCAGCAGCAATCACACGTGCCCTCTCTGAATTGAGCTCCTCCATCAAGCTTCTGTTAGTCTGTCGGTTCTGAGCGCTTCTGGCCATCTCCAGCTCCAGATCTCTGGCTCTCTGCTGGAGTTTCTCCAGCTCTGCCACCTGTCCTGCTGCGCTGCCCTCCTGCTGGGCTACTTTGGCCTGGGCCTGCTTCAGCTCCGCACACAGCTATAGAACAGAGCAGAAACATAAGGTTTCTGAGCATCAACAATAGTCCTGTGTAAATCTAACTAGGGATCGCCCATGTTCAACATAATTTAAAAACAACCAAAAGAGTAAAATTGTAAATGCTGTTACTTTGAACTTTCTATTCATCAAAGAATGCTGAAAAATGTATCATGGTTTCTTCAAAAATATTAAGCAGCACAACTGTTTTCAATATTGATAATAAGAAAAGTTTCTTGAGCAGCAAATCAGCATATTAGAATGATTTCTGAATGATCATGTGACACAGAAGACGAGTTAAAATTCAATATAAAAGTTATTTTAAGCATAAAACCGTGTCCTAACCAGACGCAATGCGATAAGATTCCAGCGACGAATAATTTGTCTGTCCACACTAGACGCAGCACGATTCAAAATCAATCAAAACACACAGCCAATCAGAGCAGGGTGTCGGCGGAGTCTCGTGGCAAGTGCACAGCCACAGACAAGTAATCTTGTCGGCACTCGCAAGAAAATGGATAAGTAGGCTACATTATAATCAAATTCACAAATATTACACCATTTAAACATTATTAAAAATACATAGGCTACTTGTTTGTTCACAGTTTGAACGTTCTAGTTTCCATTTGTTTAATTTCAAGATCTGAGGTGAATTATCCATTGTTGCTTTTACAGCTAAAAAGCTGGGAGCACTAAATGATATTCAAAGTCACATTGACTTTTAACATTAAATAAAGCACATAAACAATACCTGAGATAATCATTGCCACACTTTGTGTTTGTGGTTCCAGCCGCGACATCGCAGAAAAATAGAAACCGCTTCTAAAATAGAATCATCGCGTGTCGCCGTCGCGGCTGGTTAGAACAAAAGCTCTGATTAACATGGAAAAGATGCCTTTTATCACCCGTCGCGTGTAGTTAGGACATGGTGTAAGAGACTTCTTTCAAAAACATTTAATTTAGTATTTGGACACTTATGCCTCACTTGCATTTCCATATGCCTTATGTAAATACATATCAAAGTAAATGTCATCTTCTATATTTATTTAAAACAAATGCCACTTGGTTCATATGTTGTTATCTAATCTAATGCAATAACTTACATTAATTTCAAATGTAACTTAAGAGACGTTTTTTTTTTACCTTGATCTTCTCCTGATCTAGGAGTGCATTGTGTCTCTTAAGGTCTAGATTTTTCTCTCTCTCATAGCGTAGCTCTCGCTCAGCAGAGGTGAAGAGGTGCTGAGTTCTCTGCAGGTCCTGTCTCAGCTGTTTGTTCTCCTCTCCCTTCTGTTTTAGGAGTGAGTCCTGAGCCTGTGCACAACCGCATAATTGCCACGTAGCAAACAGGGAAAATATATATTTTTTATAAAACAATATTTTTATTATACAATTAAGCAGGTTATATAAATGTTTTGTGCATAAATGAAAATAAAAATGAATGTGAATATGTTTGTGTGGGTGTGTAAAGATTGGAGAGCAGGGCTGACCTTAGCCCGGGCCTGAGCTTCACTGATCTGGGCCTGCAGGGCCAGCTGGTGTTGGCCAGCCAGCTGTCTCTCCTCCTCCAGGGTGGAGTGTAGTTTACTCATCTCTGACTTCACACAGGCCAGCTAGAGGAGCAGCACATGAAATTAAGCACTTTACAGATTACATCTTCAGCTAAGAGTTCAAAAACTCCATGTACACCGCCGTTCAAAAGTTTGATATTTTCTTTACAATTTCTTTACACTTATAATGTTTCAAAACTTCTATTCAAAAACACTTCTATTTCAAATAAATGCTGTTCTTTTGAACTTTTTTATTCATTAAAAAATCCTGAAAAAAATCTATCATGGTCTCCACAAAAATATTAAGCAGCACAACTGTTTTAACATTGATAATGAATCAAAAGATTTATTTTGCAATATATCAGCATATTAGAATGATTACTGAATATATATATTTATATGTATATATATATATATATATATATATATTAATTAAAAGGCTTTTAAACATGCTTTTGAGGTTTTGGCATAAAAACTGCTGGCAATAATGTGTTTTTGGGTATTTTATCATTTTTTTTGTCATTTTGTGAAACACACTTCACTTATATTATTTTTATGGTGAAATGTGTTATTCTTCTTGTTAACCCAGATGAATTTTGACCAAGAACAATGAACTGTGGCATTATTTTAGAGTGAGTGGGGCAGCAAAAATAGACCGCCTCGGTGTGCAGTGTGAATGCTCTAATCGGTTAATACGGCCCTGAAATAAAATATGCGCTGCTTACGCATCCAGTGTGAAACAGGCCCTTACCTGACAAACCCCCTCATCCTGTGCAGAAGGCTTGTGGTTGGCCGTCTGCTCCTGTGATGCTCTGGGTGTCTGCTCTCTGGTATACTGGAGCTGCTGTCTCACATGCAGGAGCTCCAGACTGAGTCTCTCTTTCTCCCCGTCAGTCTGAAGCCTCTCGTGGGCTTTATCGCTGAGCTCTCTCTGTAGCTGCATCACCTGACCACGTTTCTCCATCAGCTCATCCCTAAACAGGCAAAGTGCCTCTTACCACATGCTTTCTACTGAGTCCAAGAGCTAATTATGTATCATTTTAATGTCATACAGAGTTGATCTGTTGTATCTGTGACAGACTGCTTACCTTAGAGTGTTGTGCTCCTTCTCTAGTCGAGTCAGTTCTGATCTCAGTTTGTCCACCATGGACTTAAGCTCGACCACATGTCCCCTGCTGTCTCTCAGGTCCTCTTCAGCCCGGCTGTTCTCGGTCTGATGTGTAAGGTTGTCCTGGAGCCGCGTCTGAGCACGCTCCAACTGGGCCACCTCAAGAGTACAAACATAGCCTCAGTGAGAATTTGCAAGCTACAGGAAGAATATCACAGCATCCCAACACTAAATGGATTGCTTTCTTTGTGATTTCAACATATGAATGACCTTCATTTTTATTACCTTTTCTTCCAAAATTCCCTTTTCTCCTTTAATCTGCGTGAGGTTCTTGTTGAGTGTCTTCCCTTGTCGACATTCTACCTCTAGTCTCTGGACCTCCACACGTAATCTCTTCAGCTCCTCATGGTCTTTTTGCATGACCTGTCCACATGTGCAGTTCATGGTTTCAGATAGCATTGTTATTATTATAAACAAATGCATAGTGCAATATGAAAAAATTACTTTCCAGGACTCTAAACTGTCTAGTTTATAACGAGTCATGTGTGACAATGATATTACCTCTTTCTCCTTTTTGAGCGCAGTCCTGGCAACAGACAGATCCACCTCCAGCTGCTTCCTCCATCCTTTTTCTTCAGCAAGACGACCCTCGAGGAACTTTAGTCTTTCTTGAATGCTCTCACTAAGCTTTGGATTAAAAGATCAAAGATATTCTACCACATAATCAGAGGGTGCAAGTGATTTTTATGAGGTTGCTATTCTCCTTGGTGTGAACACAGGCCTTCGACCTTTACCTCAGAGTCAGTTCCTCGAACCTGATCTTCATCTTTCTTCTCAAGTTTCTTGGTATCCCTCTTACTCAGTTCTTCCTCAATACTTTTAATCTAGAACCAAACTCAGAGTCATCCTCCAAATTCAGGTGATTATTTATCAAATTCAGCCTCATAACATCACGACTAAAAACGTACCTTTCTCTGTAACCCCTCTATCTCACACTCATGATGCTCTCGCACGTCTCTCGCTGCGTTCTGCGCTTCCCCCAACAGTGCCTCCAGCTCCTCGTTCCGCTCCACCAACTCCTCGTGTTCCCGCTGCTGCTTCTGCAACCTCCTCTCCAGCTCTCGCAGGCGGCTGTCCTTATCTTCAGACTCTCTCCGACACCTGCCAAAATACATCTGCCATATCAGCATCTTTAACGTGTGGAAGCAATGACATGTACATCTTTAAGTTAGATAAAGGAGGGCAAAGCTTCACCTTTTGTGGAGTGTCTCATCGTCTGGAGCCACTGATGTATCTGCATTAACATTATTCCCAACACCCTGACAAAAAAGCATCTGTAAGCTCTGAGAGGAAACTATACAAATATTAAATTATTTGTGTCATGCAATACATGCAAACTAGCCCCTTCAAGAGAGCATTGTAGTAGAATGTATATCTACCTGTGCAGAGTATATTTTATTGTGCTCTAATGTCTCGTTGATCCCTTGAGCGGAGTGCAGCTTTGATTGTTCAACCTGTGGAACAACCGACATTGCAAAATATAACATTTCTGAGTTTGCATATTGCAAATATCTAGCATCTCATGGCACCAAGATAAAATTTTAAAAAACAATTATTCTTGCCAGTTTAAGAAGAGTCCTCTTCTCTGTGTCCAATGAGCGAACTCTATCCCTCAGCACACGAATCTCCCCATCCAGTCGTTCATTGTGTTCCTTGGCCTTCTTCAGCTCCACCATATCTGTCAAACATAGAGTTTGCAACCAAAAAACATCATTTGTAATGTTTCCATGATTTGTTCTTAGTTTACAGTACTTTGGTCTATGCTAGAGTTCTTTGAAGTGTCTTTATAAATAAACTTGCAAATGTGTGACGCAATATGTTGCTGCAGACAAAAATCTCACCACACTGTTTAAGCTTGTCCACTTCCTGTTTTAACTGCTCCACTTCCTCCCCAGTTTTCTGCAGGTGCGGTACTGAAATGAAAATTGTGTTTACATTATGCATTAAGACAAAACAATTAGAGAAACAGTAATCTAAAACTAGTTTTAGTTTTTTCTAAAGGCCGCATGATGTTTTTTCTAAAGGCCGCATGAGTGACGCTTGGTCATGAAAAAGTCACCACCACCATTACCAGGTTGTTCAGGGTGATTTTGTTTGTTTTATCATTCGCCAGGGGAAAATAGTTCAGTTTAGTTGCATAACAAATACGCAAGGATGCACAATAAATAAAAAAATTATCAGTTAATATTAAAGTGATCATCAGTTAATCAGTCAATCAGAATCAGTTTGGATATTTAATTTTCCACACTCAATTCCTCTGTTTATTTTTTTTTTTACATTTAAATTACATTTACAATCATCTGACTAGTGCCGTTAAATGAATTAAAATATAAATATTAGATGAAAAACTAAAATAAAACTGAAATGAATATAAATTAAATCTAAATAATAATAATAAAAAATATTAGCAATGACAAAAGCACATAATAAAATTACTAAAATTAGTTAATACAATTAAAACTGAAAAAATTTATAAAACTGAAATAATAAAAATAAAAGTTAATTCAAAATGTTTTTATATTAATTGTATATATATAATACTAAAATAACACTGCATCTAATGCTCAGTCTTTCAAAACACTGAAAATTTAACAACACGGTTAAATGTAATCTTTAGCAAATCCCAAAATAATATCCATTTTGCCTACTGTCCATTATAATGGTGTGATGCCTAAATTCACTCGTAGCATTAAAAAATGATTGATTTTACCATTACCATAATACAAAAATAATTATCAGCTTATTGATATCAAAATCTGAATTGTTATTCACATACCAGACAAGTTTTGGACCTTACGAGCGAGATCTAGTTCATCTGTCAGGTGGCGAATCTCTTTATGTGCCATAGCAAGACGACTCGACGCCTCTTCCAGATCCCTCTCCAGCTTCTGCCGCTCTGTGCGCTCTCTACAGAGTTCTTCACTGTGGGCCTACAGGGGACAGAGCTTACAGTGAGACATAAACCTGGCTGCACTGGGTGGACAAGCAAGAAGCATATCGGCCTCCATGCGTTTTTAACATGCATGAGCCACAGAACACAAGTGAAGCTGAATGTGGATCATGTTCCAGTGTGAACGGAGTTTAATATATGCCTTTTCTCCCTTATAACCATCAGAGACAACAGTAAAATTGGGCCAAACAGCCTTTGGTTAGTAACCACCCTGAAAGAAAGCGCTCCATAGTGCCATTAGGGTCTAGAGTGAAAATAAGAAGTGTTAATATTATCGTGCTAGGCTCAGCATGTTGTTATTCTATGCTTTGAGTTCAACCAAGGCATGCATTATTTCATGGAGCTGCCTTAATCTGCTTTAAGTGGATCATCCTCTCAAGGACAATACGGAAGGTTCCGCCTCTCTTGATTTAACCTTCATGTGATGCCTTTTTTAAAGACCAATCAAGTTATGAAAGGTTCGGGAACGTACAGCAAGGTTCTGTGCTCTTAGTGTCGCCTTGTGCGCACCAAAGAACTTCCTCCAAGGACTTTGAACTGATGATTCCTGTCCGTTTAGGGAGGGACAAAGAATCAGGAGAAATGATGATGCACCACATACAGATTGACAATGAAACACTTAAATATAGATGAGACACTGTTGATATGGGACATTCTTTGAGTCCATGACTTCAGCACACTGCTTTTGAAATTGCTGCCTGCTTATGGGACACTCTGAGATCTTCTCACCTCATTTATGTTTTCCTTTTGCTGTCTAAGTTCCTCTTCCAATGCGTGACGGATATGATCCAGCTCCTCCTGATTTACATAAAAGAGGAGATATTAAAAGGACCATAAAACTAATAAGCCACAAGTGAGGTGTTACTATCAAGTGAAGACTCCACATTTTTTAACACATACAGTATACTGCCATTATTACCATATAAATATTTACATTTTAAATAAACAAAGTTAATTCAAGGTATACATTTTATGTTGATATGTGCTCTTCAAGCCCTTTCTGTATCCTAAATAGACACAATTAAATAATATTTAAATATAAAATGCAATTAAATATAGCCTTTGCAATGGTCTACCTGTTGACCTACACTTTTAAGAACACTATTACAGAAGTTAGGCTTTATTTCTCATAGTACCTGTAGATGCACCTCTCTGAGATTGCCGGTGAGGGTCTGGGTGTCCAGCTTTCTTTCAGCAGCCTCTAGTCTCTCCAGCAGAGTGACTCTCTCCACCAGCAGATAGGCCACTTGCTCACTCGCACTGCTCTGGCTGATGTCCGCTAGACCCTCCTGCTCCAGCATCTCCACCACCTCCTTACACTGGGAGTCTGACAAACCACAACATACGTGAGGACCACTTACTGGACTATAAGTGGGTTCAAGTTGAGCACTAGCAGAACATAGGAGCTATGTTGCGAATGGAATACTAGCATGCTACTTAGTGCTATACGCACTAAATATAGCAAGAAACACATTATTTTGCATTTTAAATCAAATTCTATGTAAAAAAAAAGAAAAAAGAAAAAGAAGATTATGTTGTTACTGTTTATTAAAAATTAAAACTTAGTTTTTGTTAATTGAAATAAAGCTAAATTAAATATATCAAACTATAAATATTAGATTAAAAAAAATCTAAACTTAAATGAATTTAAAAATGTTGCTCTGGCATCTAAAAAATAAAAAAGTTTAACTTGAAAATGCTAAAATTACTATAACTATAAGAATAAATTAAAGCTAAATGGAAATATTATACCAATAAAATGACAAAAGCACATAAAATGACTAAATTAAAATGAAAACGAAAACTAAATCTTTATTAATATAAAATTGCATTAATATCAAAATATATAAATAATATATAAATAATTATAAGAGTACTTTTACACAACAACATGCTAAAAAACTGAAACTTTTTTGCGTAAAGACGACAACGCTGTAAAACAATCCCAGTTCACATGGATTTGTGAAAACGACTAATAATGTTGTTTTATGCCAGTCCAGTAGGTGGCGATGCCACTTTGTAGCCACTTTTAAGCCAGTATGCGGTTTTCAAAAAGTTGAACTTTAAATTTTTTTATAAAAGTTTGTGTTTTCAGGCCCCTAAAACACAGTTGTCATGTAAATGAAGGGCCAAACAATTGCAAACGAAATTTTTCTGTTTTGAGTTGAAAAACGGTGTTGTGTAAATGCCCCTGGTAAAAACACCTTGACTCTTGGTTGTCAGATCAAATGAGTTAAGAAATTTGTGGCTGATATTACTTCTGGACCATGAAAGGACCAGTCAAGCACACTGCATTGTGGGATACAGTATTCTACACAGTATGCTCTATTATATACTGCAAATTTGATAAATGTAGAGACTACAGAAAACTATTCTAAGGATACAGAAAAGTATGTATAACGCAGAAATGAGTATGAGTAGTATGCTATTCGAAAATTCGACACACATCGTTTACTACGAACACAATCTTAAGTATGATCAAATGATTTAATCAATATAAAACCCTCACCCTGTTGGTGTTTCATTAGAGCAAGTTCAGCACGGAGCTGTTCGTTGTCACGTTCGTACTCCGCTGTAAGAGAATCCCGCTCCTCCAGCATGTTTCGAATATGCTCCACGTAATTTTCCACCTTGAAAAAAAAACATCAAATAACCAGTCGGCACAGCAAAGGCATTAGCTACAGAAGGAGCTTGTTTTGGTCAGGAAACAGTGTCGTCATGTTACAATGTTGATGAGGGAGATGATTAGCTATTCTTTGGGGTAAAGGCCCGGCCTGCCATCTGCTGGCTCACCTCTCTCATCTCGCTGGCCTGCTGTGTGCGCAAACTCTGCAGGTCTTCAGTGGCGGCAGTCAGGCTGCCCTCACTGCTCTGGAGCAAATGCCACAGGTGCCGCTCACGCTCCTCTGTTGAAGCCTCAGGGGACAGACCGTCCCTGTGCAAGCGCAGGGTGATCTCGTCCAGCTCCTTTTCCTTCAGAGGAAACAAAACAATGAGCCTTCTTTTTTTCCTTGAACAGTGAAAATGAGGCCTGGGTTACCCGACACTATTTAAAATAGGACAAAGCAAGCTTTTAAATGAGCTAAAACAGCTAAAAATCAAGATGACAACTGACATCATAATTTAATTTTTTTCCTCAAAAACTGACTTTTTTTAAGAACTTGGTGCATATAAGAGGACATTTTGAATGTGAGATTTCTAGACATGGAAAAGATACGAAAACTTATAATATCATAAAGCCATGGAAATGTCCATAGTGAACATCTATTTTTATATTAAGCTCTGAAATATGTTGAAATTCCTACATGTTGGATCTGCCGAGAAATTATTTTAAGTAAAAAATAATTGTAAAAACGTTATCCCACAATCATGGTCATTTAGATTTATTATTGAACCTGAAGAACACTCAGTTCTTGAATCTTCTTGAATACGGAATGAACTATTTTAATTAATTTTAATATTATATATAATTTCCTTATAAATACTTTAGATCGACTGTGTAATTTCTGTGGATAAAAAAAACAAGCAGCTTTGTCATTACAGTGGAAGTACTAGACATATCAAGACAAAAATGTTGAGAACCACTGAACTTTTATTGGATCAGGAAAACGTGATAATGCTCAAAATATCTTGAGATTATTAGTATCTGATAATAATAGTTTAGGGGAATCAACTTTTTGCAACAATTTAAGCAAACGTACACGAGGAAATATTGTGTGTGATGAATAACTGCCATACAGTCGTAAGGCTACTGTCTATGGTCATTTTAAGCATATTACATGGTCTCAATTTACTAACCTTTCCTACTTTTATCATATTTATAAGTAAAAAAACGACGACACCATACCTCTCTTTTTTCCATGGCAGAGTAGAGCTGAACTGGAGTCCGTGCATCACTTGCAAATTCGCCAAGAGTGTTTATGAGAACAAAGTTTAGATTGTGGTTTCCAGAATTTGCGTCCGCCCATGGCAGTCTCTGACCTAATCATCACTTCATTATAAAAATAAAGAAAAGCATAAAACAGAACACAACGTGTTAACTGTAGTTTGCATGCACAATACAGCTTTAAGCAACAACTTTAGTATAACTTAACGTTACACTAATAACAATACAACTGTAACAAATGACTAAACATGATCATCTGCCAAATCCAAAATCCACTATCATCAGTAATCTAATCTTTCTCTCTCATATTCACAATATAACTGCAGTCACGGGTGTATTTGACAGGAATAACGTTTCTTTGGGTTTTTACTGCAATATAAAAAGTTTTCTAACCCTAGCAGAGTCCCAGTCCGCTAACTTTGGCTAACGGGCTAGTTCGCAGGTAACGTTATTACGCACGAGCCTCTTTTCATATCCTCCAGGCGGCTATTAAAAATAAAGCACATTAAGATTGTCGCTATGCTTCAACATCGATTTGACACTGTTAATGAAGCCTGTCTGTTTGCAAATATTGATGCAACAGTAGAGTGTCGTAATATCTCATGAGGCCTACCAAGTGTTTTGTTGCAGCTGCTCTCAATAGCTTGGGCCGAGCGCCTAGGCAACGGGTTAAACCATTATGAACAGAGAGGGGAGAGAAGGCTGCGTTGAGACGTTACACATTATCCCAGCAGATGGCGGTGATTGCTCAATAAATCAATAAGCAACCGAAAGGTAAGTTTGGAATAGAGCAGTGAGTGACTGAACTATTCAACTATTCAATTCATATTTTATTTTTCAAAGTAATTCATCATTCATTACATATATTGTGAAATTGCAATGTAAAATGATAGTTTTTTTCAGCATTCTTTAAATGAATAGAAAGTACAAAAGAGTATTTATTTGAAAAAGTCCTTGATAAATAAAAGTATTATCTTAATTAATTTACCACAAATTTTTAATGGTCGTATATTACAGTTTCCACAAAAATTTTACAAGCTGCAAATATTGTTGTAAACATTGATTGTGCGTGTGTGTGTGTGTGTGTGTGTGTGTGTGTGTGTGTGTGTGTGTGTGTGTGTGTGTGTGTGTGTGTGTGTGTGTGTGTGTGTGTTTGTTTGTGGTCCTAAATGCTATGTTGTGGGGATAAAATGTCCATGTAAAGTCCCCACATGAAAACCCAACCTGTGTGTGTGTGTGTGTATAATTTTATTATTGTAAAATCTATTATATTTGAAACTCAAGATTTCTTTAATGAAGTACCACAGTGAATTAAAATAAGTGAACTGGAGACAAATGTATTAAATACTTATTTATTAAATTATATGTAGGTGGCCTACTATTCTACATTTAAACTAAAACAAACATTAGCTGTTTTGTACACATGTATAACAAATAACACACACACACACACACACACACACACACACACACACACACACACACACACACACACACACACACACACACACACACACACACACACACACACACACACACACAGCTATAATAAAGCTACAGTCACCTCTACACCAGGCTTAAATTGGAGGAATTGGGCAATCATTTATGGCACAGTACTTTACATGTCATTCCATGAGAGAAGCATAAACACTTTTAAATGATGGAAGTCTTCATATATGTAAAGCCAGACATAAAGTATACAGTCATGTGCCCACACAGTCAGACAAAGGTTTTATATTATCCAATACTATTAATTCCCCCTGTTTAGTTTAGCCCTGCTTTTATATTCTTAATCAAACAACAATTCATGTTTTAATTGCATAATAAGAACATGCAAGAAAAGTAAAACAAAAACAATTTTGATGCAAACAACAATTCCTAACACATCTACAGATTTTTTTATAACATACCTTTTTGTCTAAAAGAATGTGCATTAAGTTAATAAGTTAATACAAACAAGAATTACAGTAGTAAAAAAAAAGAATACCTCAATAACATGGCTTTAATAATGAAATTTAACAATGAAGTGAAATGACCACACTTGCTCAACCCGTAACACAATGCAACTTTTTTTCCAGTGGAAGTTTTCCAAATAATCATTGAAGTCTCGCAGAACAACATACATTCTCTGCACTCATTTTCTGCTGATATTGCAGATTTTGAGCTCATAAAAGAGAACATATGCCTGATTGGACTGAAGCTTCTCCTCTGATATCGCATCAACACTGTGAATAGAACAGAACATTGTCTTCAGCTCAATGAATCAAAATAACTATTCATTCTTTTTTACAATAAAAAAATCAGAATGTCATTGAACAAAGAAATACAATTTTCTGTATTATCTCTAATAGGAGAAAATTACTATTCTTGTATTGTGAGAGAATTTCTCTGTGAATTGCTCTTTAAATACCATTGTTTATTGTATAGAACAAGTCCGAGCAAAAACTGCACCCACCATGAGTCATTATAGTAGCACCAGCCCTCCTCCTCTCGACATGCGGCTGTGTAGTGACCCATATTTACTGTTCCCGAATGATTGCACACTGCATACAGATCATACAGCACTGGACCTGAAAGCAAACATTCAGCCATATTGCATACACCACTAAACATAACAATATTCAAACTCTATCATGTATAAAGTTAGTACATTATACTCATTCTTGTTCTCACCACAGTCAACAGGTCCAAATGGCCTCAAATCCAGCCCGGACAGAGGGAAGGAAACGGACACTGTGCTTTTAGAGATTGAGTACCTTGACATGGTAAATCGATTTAAGTCTGAGATAGTTAAGTTAATGTCGATAAGCAAGTATCTTTTGTAAAGCATGTACTCTGGTTAAATGGATAGTTCACCCAAAAATGAAAAATCTCTCATCATTTCATAAGATTTTTAGGAAAATAAACCATCTCTGTAAATCCATATAATGGCATTGAATGGGTGTCGCTCGGTTGATGCTTGAAAAACCTCACACAGCAACCTTAGTGATGAATCAATGTCTTCTAAAGCGAAACAAAAGGTGTGTGTAAGAAAAACACTAATATTTGTCACTTTTTAAACTATTAATCATTGCTTCCGGTCTACTGTAACAATCATGAGATGTTTACTGTCACGATCTCTTATTCACCCATTTTTGCATTATATGGACTCACAGAGTTTGATTATTTTTCTAAAAATCTTTGTTTATCGGAAGAAAGCCATGTACATCAGGGAAGGCTGAGTAAATAATGAGAGAAATGGCATTTTTATGCGAACTTTCCTTTTAACTCAGCACTGACTAACTGAAAAGGATACGTATTACCAGGATTCTAGGAAACCTTTGGATGGTCAGTCTTTTTGTGCTCTCAGTGCGACGGCTACACCGCTCACACATCTAAGACACATACAAATCCACACGTATCAGCATAAAAGACTATTTTCAATGCAAGCAAACAAGCCATGCTTTTCACTTACCGGTGAGTTTTCTTTATCAAGTTTTTCCTCTTGTGAAAAGAGGTCTAGACAATCTTTCAGAGTGACAGTTCGGCCATAATCACTCTTCTGCAAAACACACACACAAAAGAATGATACATCATCCACACAACACCAGAAGGTGAGGACAGGGCCTGAGATTGTTACCTTTGGGATGGGGAGTGACAGGTCACAAAACACGTCAAAGGTGTTGGAGTAATGGGAGCAAACTGAACAGTGCAAGGAACTGCGCAGCTGACCAGAGAACAAATCTGTGACAAGGGAAAATATTTAGGCACCAGATGATCAGGGTTTCAGATGGACAGAAATGAAAAAATAGATTTTTTTTTTTACAGCAGATAACACACTATAAAAGAATTTCGCAACTTCCATTTCATGCAGATTTTAACCAAATAATCATTAAACAATAAAAACAAAACCAAAATATAAATTATGATTATGATAATAATAATAATATGTGATGTGCCTGAAGTTGAATACAGCATATAGTAAATGACTAATTATAATTCACTAATGTCTAATTGTTCGTTATTTTATCTAATTTTACTTTGGTATTTTGACTGTTTTACATATTTAGCTAATAAGCAAGATGTGTGTCAAATGTTTCTGTAAAACTGTCCACTTTAGCATAAATTATGTCATCACTGAAGTATAAAGTGTATAATTTATGCAACCAAAATATTTTACTGTTGATTGCACAGTGATGTACAGCTGTAATGCCCTCCAGATGTTAAACCCTTAAACTAACCCTTAAAGTTAAAGTCATTAAAGAACCAAAAACATTCCTCATTATATTAACAGCGCTGCTACTTACCAACAATTTTACTGTCATCCCTGTCAAGATGCCTCTGCCACATTGCAAAGGCCTCCTCTGAAATCCTGAAGGAGAGAATGAGGGATTTAGAGGATCTGAATGCCTCCAGCTCAGTTTGTTCCTCACAGGATCTGTCTCTTCATGGAGTACCTGAATCGTGTGTATGTAGATTCCCTCATTTGAATAACTGCAGGACGTTTGGATGGGCGACGGTTAATTTCTGTATGTAGCCTGTCCAGGAGGAACCGCAAGAACTCCTGAGCATCTTGTTGACTTTGTGAGAGAAAGAAATGGGATTATATTGTATACAGTACATAACAATCGCAGATATTATCGACAAATGTTAATACACTAACACATATGCACTAACACAATATTGTGTTATTCAGAGAGTGGAAGAGGGTAATTAGTATTGAACATACCTATAGCCACTGAAATAAGGCACAGACTCTTTAAAGACACGATAAAACTTCCCAGGATTCACAGTGGTTTCCCCACCATCACATTCCCACAGGCCAGCCAAAACTTTAGAGAATTCTATGAGTAAGTCACAAACAAAGATATTACAAAGAGAGTGCCTTAGAAGGAATGTCTGATTTTAACATATTTAAATTGATACAAAAAAATTATAATAAAATAAAATGTAATAAATAAATACATAGATAAAAAATAAATTACAATAATACATTTTTTAAAAAAATGTTTTTTTTAAAATAATCATGCTACCCCAAACCCAAACCATGGCACTCAAATTTAGAATTTCTGTACCACTACACCCCAAAAAAATAATGTTTAGATGACAGCTGAAGTGTTCCTACCATTCATAAGCACAGGTTCTTGGTTGGAGTGCTTGTCCTGAAGAAAGGCTTTCATCAGACAGTAGTCCCGAAGACTACGGGTGTGGGAGAGACACTGCACGATGGCATTGAGGAAACACTTAAAACAAAAGATATTGTGTGAGTATGTATGGAAAACAATACCATTTTTCTTTGAAACACAGGCATTACATCATATTTTGTTAATTAGAACTTACAGTATTTCCAACATTACGCAATCCAACTTGTCCATTTCCCAGTTGCAGCTCTCTCTGTGGGATAAAAAAGTGACAGCAAATGACTGTCAGTGTGACTTCTTCAATTACATCACAAGCAGTGACAGGTTTGCCATTTACTGTCCCTCCTACAGTGATTGAGTGTCCATTTATAGATCTCTGATCCAATTATAACAGGGAGGGAAGACACTATCAGATATGACACTGAGGTTAAGACCAGATATACTTAACTCACTGCAGAAACGGCGGTGAGTAACTATACAGGTGCCAATACACATCATTTTTATATTAATTATTAAGCCTTTAGTTCCCAACATATGGGTTGACATGGGTCTATATAATGTGCCATGTGTCAAACACACTAATAAGACATATTGTGTCAATGGCATAGCACTGTCTCACCTCTTTGTCCGTCACCAGCAGAAGTCCCATGATGGACGTGTATAGTACAGACTGTGAAATGTCAACGTTCTCTGGCTGAAGGCCGTTTTGAGAGACTAAGGTGCGGCACAAGGCCTGACACGAGTTATCCATTGCAGTGGATTCAGCTCTTGGCATCACTATGTCTACATGTCACGCAACCTCACCAAGGAACCTGTGAATGAAATAACGAATAATGAAAAATATTTTTAATACATTGTTTACTAAGTCTTTTAAGCAGCTATACTGATTGTCACATTGTGCCGTGTGTTAAATCAAAATGGAAAGAGTCTACATCATAAAACAAATCATTCTTAGATAGTAAATATTGCTGAAAACGTTAGTTTTTGATTCTGTCCTCTTCCCAGCATGCACTGGAACATGAAAATTGAATATGGTCACATTGTTTGACAGTGTGTCAGTTTTGCAGTGATGGGAACTTGACATTTTAAGTTCGGTCAAGATTTTTTTGCAATGTCTCAAAATATGCCTGCTATGTCATCTACATTGACTGATTCATTATTTTATGAATTGAGTGAATATAAAGAGAGATGATCATTCACTTGGCTTTAGAGAATGCCGCAGTTTCAATGCTTGGCTACTATATTTAGAAACATTAAATTAAAATAGCATCATTTAATGCAAAATCATTTATTACATAAAATGATCACACAACCATTTTGTGTACTCACCCTTAGAAACCCAGTATCGTCTCAACAAAAAAAATTTTTTTTGATTGATGGTCAGTGAGCCCCAGCGTTTCTGTCTAAACATCAAGCCCAATTTTAAAGCATTTAAGCGTTATTGTCCTCTCATTACAGCCGCTGTTCACCTGTCTGTCCTGTCGCTGTGTTTGTGAACAAGCTTTAATCATGGCTAATCTTTCCTCTCTCTCTCTGTAGGACCTTCTATAATTAGCCATATCTTCTCCTTTGCTTAAGAACAGCTTTGACACTCAGAGTAGCATCTACACGCAACTCACAGTCACTATATTAAACTGAAGCAAATGTTTTAAAAAAATTCCGCAAAGCATGCCAGTTTCAAGGTTTATAAAGAGACCGGATGGTTGTAACACTTTTTGCTTCAGCATTTGTAACTTATTGAATCTTTGATAGAGTGCTCAAACTTTTACAGAAAGTACCCACTTTTGTTTACTATAAAAGGAACCATTCAAACCTCTATGAATATTACAGTCCTTATGTCAAATATATGATGTGCATTTGTTACAATTTACCCCACTACCAGGTTTGTGTCTCTAGACTATGTGCGAATATTCTCACAATGGTTATAAACGAATGTTGTTAAAGGGACAGTTCACCAAAAAAGAAAAAAAAAGAAAATTGTCAGTCATCATTTACTCACCCTCATGTAGTTCCAACCCTGTATATGTTTTCTTCTTCTGTTGAACACAATAGATATTTTAAAGAATGTTGGTAACCAGAAAGTTGACGGCACCCACTGACTTCCATAGTATTTTTTTTCCTACTATGGAAGTCAATGGCTACTGTAAACTGTTCAATTACCAACATTCTTCAAAATATCTTCTTTTGTGTTCAGCAGAATAAATAAAACTGTTAACTATCCCTTTGGGTGAACTAATCCTAAATTGCAGGTTTGTGGGCCCAGAGACTGCAAAAAAATAAAAAAAATAAAAATAAAAATAAAAAACCTTTGGTTAGTTTTAGCAATTCAATTTAATTTTTGTTAAATATACTTTCTTTGCAAAAAAAAAAAAAAGATTAAAGGGGTCATGACATGATAAATCAAATTTGCCTTGATCTTTTGACATTTAAGAGGTCTTTAAAACATCCTGAAGTTTAATAACTTAAAATGTCTCATTATAAACAAGCCATTTATTTGGATCCTCATTTGGATACTGTGGGATTTGTGACGTCACATGGCCAAATACAGATTTGCATATGCCTGTTCCAAAGCAAGGTATGGAAGAATAGTTAATCGCACCCACTAAAGTTCAGTTGCTAACAGGCTTGACAGTCTTGCCTGAACTGGATGTGGGCGTCGTGTCAAAAGCAAATGGAACCCTTTTTGTTTCTTCTTTTTGCAGTTGTTGTGCCGAATTTCGACTCCCTGCCAAATTATTATTAGGGGGGTAATGATTTGGCGGGGGTCAGAATTCCAGTAGCACCTCATTGCAGTACACGAGATCCAGGGGGCGGAGTTGGATCCAGATCTAAGGGGTGGAGATGGGTAGGATTAGGGATCAGGGGGTGGAAATGGGTAGGTTTAGGTATATGTAAGGTGGATCTGGATCCAACTCCTCCCCCTGGATTTCGTGTTCTGCAGTGAGGACCATCTCCAGAATTCGGCACAACAACTGTTGTATTTTATTCCAGAGATTCTCTACGGAAGAGATGTGTAATAGCACCACCTACCATATAACAGTTAAAACACAGAAAAACAGAAAAATCCATCCATGGAAAGAGTTGAGGAGGTCAAACAATAATTGGCAGGCCAACTGTATTACCATCAGAGATCACCTAGGGGTCACCCTCCTGATTAATATAATTGAGAAGCCTACAATAATAGATTTATAGCAGATTTAAATGATTCAAGATTCAAACTTATCCCATATAGTATAACAGCATGCCCCATTATCGGGAAATAAAATTGACATGTAGAAAAAGACTTTACGGTATGTGCCTATATTGTAAGCGACTGTAAAATATAAAACTACCATGAGAAATATACTTTTGGAGTAAAACGTTTGATAACTAACACTAGTCCTTGCTGTAACAATGCATTCAGATAATAATCTTAACTGTTTTGTTAAAAACTAAATAGGTCCACATTTATGGAAGTTGTCAGTTTATTGAAAACAAATGGGTATCCATTATGCACTGAAAAGGAAATGGGAGCAAATACCTTTTTATAATGTCTCAGAGTACCTTTAAATAAGAGAAATGGCAAAATAAGCATTTAGGCTACATTCAGGTTATATCAATAAATGACTTGCAGTACTATTTGCCCTAATGCTGCCAAAGTACAGTGACAAAAAGCCTGGCCGCACAGAAGATTAGTTACCGTTCAGATTGCACTAATGTTGTTGTTTATTAACCAGATCAGATGGAGAGGATTGATATGCCATTCAAACACAATTTAAAGGAATGAGGAACTGAGAGATGGTTCACATATATTCAAAAAATATCAAACATAATTCTCAATGTAAAAAAATAAACAGGTTAAGCAAGAAGCAGAAATGTAATACAAAATATTCCCTCTAATGTCATGTATATAATGTATATAATGACATGACACCAACAAACATTCACATATGAAGTATACAAATATGGCTACATAACGTTATTCTCACAGTTTCTAGACAGGGTGTGAAACAGCAACTGCATTGCTGCATTTGTCCTGAGAAAGTCGGCTGTCACTGTCACAATCACATTACAAGTGAAATCCTGTGTTTGTGACCCGGGGAGCACCCCGGTAGCCCTGGTCTATGTGTCCGGCATCTCCACATCAGAGTTAAGGTTCAGTTCAGCGATGTTGTTATAGAGCGTCGGGTCAGGGCTTAAACGCTCGGAGGGTTTGCAGTGGCTGCTTTGAGCCTGTTTGTCCCGTGACTGGACCATTGCTTGGCGTAGACAAGAAATCCATTGCTGCTTATTGAAGGAGTCATTAGCCTGCAGGCTGTGGGATTGAGACTTGGAGCGGCCTGTGGTGCTCACACGGAAACAGTTCTTCACTGGGGATGGTAGAAGCAGAAAATGTGGAATTAGAACGAGATGAAAAAGCAATTCGAAAGTCTCCATTCTCAAATAAAAAGGATTTATAAAAGAGACAAATAAACAATTCAAACTTTCAATCCATGCATTATAAAAGCAATGGTAAATCCTCTGGTACTGTTCATTTGGGCCTCACACTTGTCGGGTTTGTGGTACCATGATTTCTCAAACTATATTTTTCTTCCATAATATTTTTTGTGAATATTTTGTATTTTGAGGGCATTTCATAGTCTTAAACAGTATAGATCTCTATATTGAGACCCATTTATTCAATAAATGATGTATTGATTTCCATTATTATTTCTAGAAAATAAACATTTTTAAGCATTAGTGCACTATTTAAGTTAAAAATAGAGCAAATATATTTAACATCCAATGAATAGAGGCAGGTTAGTGTCCACTGGTGGGAACAATTATAAATAATATATACTGTACATGTAAATATAATGTTGTGACCACTAAATGCCTATATACAGTATAAATAAAGGGCTTTGTATTTGATTATAAGAACATTTTAGACATATTTACTTACTGTTATTAGGTTTTGCATTTGGATATATATGTAGACATTATCAAAGGCTACTTTCGGTCAAAGTTTAGTGTTATTTTTATGTTGATTTAAAGTGTTTTTGCATAATGATTACAGTCAAACCTGAACATTGTGCAGTCTGGATGTTACAATTTTGCCTTTTGGATATGTTACAATGCAACCCCTTCATTATTGTATGTGTGTTCTGCATTTTGGATGAATTATTGATTTTATTTCACAAATTCTCCAAATTTGCTTTGTTACAGTCTCACCCGTTCATTTCTGTGTGTAAACTGTATGTGTGTGTGTTGTGTGTCTATTTTACACTCTCGATGGTTTAGAGCTTAACTCCTTAATTTCTGTGTGCTTTTTCCTGCATTGTGGCTGAATGATTGATATTATTTCACAAACTGTCACAGTCTACAGTGCAAAAAAAAAAACAGCAATGAAGGGGTTAAACTTCATTGCCACCCCCCCCCCACACACACACACCAGTAAATGTGTGTGTAATTTTACACTGTTTCTTGATGTTTTAGAGTTTAACCCCTTCGTTGCTGGTTTGTTTTTTGGACTGTAGCAGATTTGTAGATTGTGACAACAAGAAAATGCTCTGTTTTAATATTTTTCATATTTCCCATTCCTTTCCTATAGCGGTCACTTTTGACAGCGAACAGAGGCTCTTTTTTTAAGACCATTTAGCTTTTTCGAATCATGTCCCCAATTTTTTGTTTATATAGCAAGTGGGACAAAGGTCACCAAGTTTCATATCATTCTGATGGAGTAAAAGTTAAAAATAATTTAAAAAAAATATAATAATATCAAAAAGTTTCTTTTTAAAAATAAAAAAACAATAATGTAATACTATAAATAATTAAATAATATATCAATTAATATAGAAAAATGTAATAATTTAGGTATGTTGCCCGAAAAGAAATGAATTAGACATTTTTTGCTGATGTCAAACTAAATAACTGATAGGGATCTATATAACTGTTTTAAAATAATGTTTACTCATTTGAAACATATTTTTGATTGCAAGCAACATTAGTTTATTCAAATATTTTCAATATCAACCATATTGCCATCCTATATGTGCTTCCAAACCGAAAAGTTTTTTTATTTATTTTATTTTTATTTTATTACAAGTGTAAGATGCAATGCTGTTACCTTTATCATTGCCTGTAAAGGCCCCACGAAATGATCCAGAACTGCTTGGCTCTCCATCGGGAAGGTCCTCCAGATGGAGGTGAGCAGCTGGGAGGGGCTGACGATACACCTGGAACATGAGCGGTCCTTCCCTGTCCTGTGGCACTGCTCGAGTCAAAACCAAAACTAGCTCAAAGAGGAACACATGCAGCTTCTACAAAGGAGAAAGGAGGATTAGCATATAAGTGTGGGTTGTGCTTAGTTATTAGACTTGCTTTGTTAATTCAAAAGATATTTTTTCATACAGATTACAATGGATGAGGTACCTGTCCTTTAGTACTCTTCAGTTCACCGTGACAGTACAAAAAACGAGAGGCCTGTATTTCTGCAACTCTCTGGCAGTCTTCTGAGTAGCTCAGACCCCGTCTGTAAAACTGACACTCAGCCTCCCCAGTTTTAAGATTGACTTCTGTTATAATCCTTTGGATAAGTTCCATCTGAGGTAACAAGAAATCAAAGAATGCATTAATAATTAGATCATTTAATTTATAAATTGCATATAAGTGCATTAATGGTTATATATTTTTCAGTGAATTTTTCATCTGGTTGCATTGTTAAAAAAATCACTGTATTTATGAGTGAATACTTGAAACGCTCAACCGATTCATTTAAAGGTGCAGTAAGCTATTTCGGAGAAACACTGTTGAAAATTGAAATCACCTAAAGAAACAATTTTGTGAATATTTGTCTGTTCTCTCTCTCTTTCTTTGCGTTATTCCCGCTCATTTGCAAGGTCCGCCTCACACACATGATTTGGCACAGAAAAAGTATTGTGTTTGTACATAGTCCTGGCTGTGTAAATAGGACAAAGAACTAAGTGGATCATCTACGGAGCACAAAAGCACTCTTGTAGATTTAGAGCAATAGAGTAGAGTAGAGCAATAGACCAATGTAGAATCCGCAATAGAGGGCCAATACACAGCATCAGGCAGAAGAGAGAGTGAATGTTTCTTTTGTAGAAAGACTAGAAAGAGAGATGCCTGAAATTTTACCAAAGCGGAAAAGGTCTGAAGAATATAATTAGAAGAAGAATTAGGCAAGAGCCAGGATCTGCCTTAATATTGGAAAAGCTTTCCAGCACTGGAGAGAGAGACTTTAGACTGCGGGAAGTTCTGGAAATGGACACGAGGTTGCTTTATTTCTAATCAATATGTAAGAAAGTTTGGTTTTTGCTGTTTCGCAGAACAAAGATATGCTGTTGTATGCTTCTGTTGTCATTGGATCACATCTGATTCATCCATAATCGCTTGAGCTGTGTGATGCGCCAGCTGTCATTGGCTGCCCGTATTTTGGGGGCGGAGCAATGTAGGGAGGGGTGTGTTTGTTTGGGTGTCGATTTCAAATATCAGTAGTGTTTCTCAGAAATCAATTACTGCACCACTAAAAACACTAATTAATTTAGAAACTAAACTAGTGTTTTTTAACTATTATTTATATACTATTATAGTCTTTATTAAAATTGTGAATTAATCTTTATTTTTACATTTTTCAAATGCTCTTGTCATTTTTATTAGTATTAGTTTTAAATATATATATATATATATATATATATATATATATATATATATATATATATATATATATATATATATATATATATATATATATATATATATATATATATATATTTCTATTTATCTTAAATGTATTTTTATTCCAACTTTTATCCCATTTTATTCCCTAACATAGTTTCAGTTTTAGTTTAAAATAACAACTCGATGAACCAAACGAGCAACTGGCTGAATTCAAGAAGCATACTAGCATTTCTTTTCTCCCATATATTTAGATGGTGCAAATAGTAAGAATATGCTGGTATGCTATTCAGAATCAAGCCACTGGCTTTAAGCGTGAATCATTTAATCAATCACTCAACCGATTTGTTCAAAACACTGATTCATTCAGAAACAAAACTAGTGACGTGTATGCATATCCAATGTTAGTTTGTATGTGGAAGCATCTAAACTGACAGCCTGTGGCAACGCTTCCTCGTCCGGATGTTCAGGTGGGGTGGTCTTCTGAATCTCCTTTAACAGCAGAGGATATTTCACCAGTCTGCTGCGGGGCAAGTCCAAAAAGTTCCACAGGTCCAGCTTTCTGCTGAAGGATGACTCCTGACACAGCCGCAAGAAATGCTCGACCCGCCGGTCTTGCTTCTTTTGATCGAGCAGAGCTTTTGCCCCAACCTGGTTGCAGCAGTATGTGATGTAAGCCTCCAGACAGGGAAACTATGAAAGGAGAGCAAAGAGCATATGTGTTCTTTGAGTTATGTGTGTGAACCTGGGTGAAATTGAAGCTTCAAGAATGAAAAAATTATTTAAGAATGAAATATGGACTATAAAAAATGGTTTGTTATTATCTAGGCTATCTAATGTAAGACTGACCCAATCCATCATGGTTGGGCCGACCTCTTGCACAGTCTTCTCTGCTCCACGAAGACCTTCAAGACGAGCTAAAAGATCTGAACGCACAGGCAAATAGTAGTAAATACATCATTACACTTCCAAGAAACGCCTACAAAGAGTTCACTGACATTTACCTTCATGAAGGGGTATTAAAGAATCAAGGGTTCCAAATATCTGTCCCAGCTCACTTTCTGTCAAGATGTCTAACTTCAGCATTGGTTCATAGTACACCTGCGAGGACAGTTGAAATTAAAATCTATCCAATAAAGACAGAAGAAACAAACCTGTTGAATTCTGGACAAACCTTTTTCACTAGACTTAGATCCTCAATGAGCTGTTTCTCTCCCTGGGTTAACTCATAGATTACCTGCAGGTGAAGAAAATAAAAAGGTAAATCATACATAAATGAAGGCTATAAAGAGTACAGGTAGTTCTCATGAGGCCTTGTAGAAGATACCGCAAACACACACACACACACTTATAGGTGTGCTGCTGTCACAAGTTACCAGTCAGTTTTGTCTGTGCTAACTGCTACTGTGTGGTAGAGCTAGTGTCTTTCAGAGGAAATTCTGACACTGAAATAGAGAACATGGCCTCATATACCAGCTCACTTCCTGTTTCACAACTAAAGTGGTGCGGTAGTTGGGCAGCTGAAAGCTCTTTAAAAAGGTATTAAGGTACATGAATACCAGTTTGAATCTTTTAATTAAAGCCCAATCACGAGAATGTAACTTTAAGTAAAAGTTGATTGAATTAAGACTTGAATAACATCATGCAAAACTACATTTAGATTATGACGCATTTGGTTGTGTTGCGGCATTAACTCAAGCTGCTTTATCACACCTCTTGTCGTTTGATCTCTTTGGTACTGAGCTCATGGCTCGTAGTGTCCACTGTATCGCTCCACAGCTGGCTGCTCCGCCGCCGCGGAAAAGAAGAGGCCTTCTGACGTGTTCTTATTGGCATCGGGGGCAACGGCCGGGCCTCTGTCCGGAAACTGATTGAACGCTGAACAAAAAATCCCACAAATATTTATATATTTACCATTTATTTATATCTTTTGCTGTGGTGTGTCAGTAGGAAATATCAGTTTACATTTCCAAACATTAATTTAGCCATTAATTGTAATAATCCAGTGAGATTTGTGTATACACAAGGAGTCTGACATCAGTCGGAATGATCCACACAGAGATATATGATCTCATCATTATCGAGTCCATCTGGGATTACATGAAGGAACAGAAATTACTGAGACAGACTAAATCCAGAAGAACTGCGAAAATGTCTCCAAGACGACTGAAGAAACCTTCTTGTAAAGCTATGGTACTGTGTACTGTGAAAAAATGTAGGCTCTTGTGTAAAACTGCTGTCAAGTCAAAATACTTTCAAAAATAATGTCATAAATAGATTCTATTTATCAATTAACTTCTATTAACTAAATCAACTAACTAACTAACTAACTAAATCAAATCAATATTTGGTGTGATCAAATTAGTTGGCGTTAAAAATAGCTTTTGTCCAGGTACACTAACACACAGTTTTTCAAATGGCTTTGCAGGAATGTTTCTTATTGCACAGTACTGTATATATATATATATATATATATATATATATATATATATATATATATATATATATACGTATATATATACGTATATATATATACGTATATATGTACACAATTTAAATATATATGTATACAAACACCTGGCAAGGCCCTGAAAAAAACCTAGCAAAACCCACAAAAATGTAGTTGTCATTGTTATTGTTGGTGATAGTTAAGCTAAGAAAGGTTTAAAGATTTTGGCTAAATAAGACGGATGAGAAAAAGCTGACTGGTTTCGGTGTGTGTGTATAACTCACCTGTATGGACTGGCCCAAGCGTTTCAGTGCAGGGGTCTTCACCGGTGTTATGATACCAGTGACTGAAGCACTTTTGTCTACTGGTTTGACTCTTTTGTTACATGGACCCTAATATGAGGCCAGCAGCAGAGAATGAGGGTCAAGGTTAAAATGTGCATGTTTACGTGGACCATGAAATGCCTAGCATGCATCACCAAGATATATTCACTGAAACTGGGAAATTTAACCAGCACAGATCAACAATGAAATTTGAGATTTCTCAGACTTTGACCGTGATGTTTGACTACTGTAAAGGTTGATGGATCATTACTGTATTCAGCAGAAAGGTACTAGAGACAAAGATGCATATTAATTTCTGTACCTCAGAATCTTGCATGTGGTCACTGATGGGAAAGTCATCGTCTTCCTGAAAGAGACGTGAAGCATAGCAAAGATGTCGGCACGAGCATATAACCACAACCAATCAGATGAAAGCACTAAACATATATACGGTATATAAAGAGTTTATTCCGAATATCAGTATCAGTAAGAGAACAATGAGACAGAAATTCGCTTTCAGAAAGAGTGGGTGTTTCTTCAGCCCCAGGCATTTTTTTATTAAAACTTTTTTTTTTCTTTTGCTATATGAAGTTGATTTTATAATGGTTTTGGAAACTTTTTTAACAGCCTTTATAATTAGCTTGCTTGATTACACCGTTTAACCCTTGCCTCATACCCAGACTTCAGTTGTTAAGTAAAAAATAAATCGCCAAATGCATTTAAAAAAATATAATAACCTAAAAGAAAAATCATATTTATTTTCTTTATATCAATATCGTAATAGCTTTAGACAAATTATGATGTAATTTCCACAGCAACATTTAATTGTTTATCAAAGTTTTATTAAAAATGTGTTTATTTTGTTGCCAAGGAGATGACAACATTAGTGAATAGTTTGAAATGAAACATGAACTCAAGTGGGAAGATAAGAAATATTTTTATTGTGCGTCATTTCCAATAAAGCTGACATTTTGCCAAATTATTCCAAACGTGTGAAATTTTGAGTGTATTTAAATTTTAGCTACACAATTAGCCTCAGCCAGACAAAAACTGGGCCATTTCCACTACGTCATATCCACCACAGAATATGATCAGACTCAATATAGAAAACACATATTTCAGGTCCTAGATGCTAATTGGTCGAAACAGATTTCAAGCGGTGTTATATTCCACCTGCGCAGCTCCCACAGCCGAAATTTTTTTTATTTTTTTATTTTTTATCATTAAGTGTGTTTTGGGAGAGTTGATTTTTTAAAAGTGCCTGTAGTTGAAGAAATGCAAATGCCAACATCAAGTGAGAGTGAACCACTATCACTAAGAGTATGTGCATGTAGCGGATTGAGACAGGAAACTGAGTTGTAAAGCTTTTTTTCTTCCTGTCAGCTTTTTACTCGCAGCTGAGAACAAGTTGCTTCATTCTTTTACTGTAACCTTCCTTCAATTCTATGAAAAATGTCTATGAATAATGGGTGCTATCTTCTCTAGATGTCTTGTGTAATAGACCAGTAAAAAGTGGATTGTTATAGAGTCACCTGGTCTGTCTTAACAAGTTTCCGTTGTAGATTACAAACAGGCAGACCATTTTCACCACATTAGATTCCTCATAAATAATCAATGATTAAGTTCAAGCTTATAGGGAGGAGCTTCAACCTCTGAGTAGAGTAGATCATCTTTAGATCACCTCAAGACAGACTAAGAGGAAATATCACGGCTGTTTTGTAACAGATTCTCAAATGATCTCATTCAAACATCCAGTATTCCATAAGACAATTTTAAAACGTTTTACAACAGACACGTTGTATCTTATATCATAGACAACAACTTACACAGTCCTCCAAGATTCGGGCTGAATTCTCAGCATCACTACTTGGGTCTTGTTTTCTTTTCTTCTGCTCAGAAAACCAACAGATAACACATTGGTCTCCCTCAAAGGAGCAAGACCTACAGTACAAGGTCCGTCCATCAAAATTTGTTGTATACGATTTATGACAGAAACAAATCTTACCCCTGCGAAATCTGACAAGTTGGCACATGTGACGAGTCTCTCTCTAGATATAGGAGACCTGAAAAATGACCAAATAAGTGGTATAATGACACTGAAATGACATGAATATATTATCCATTAAGTCATTAGTATTCGGATATTAGACTATAGTGAATGTATAGGGTGCAACATCTGATTAGAGTGATATTTCGACACCAAAATGTCTTAAATGTTTAATTTAAGCAACTATTGATGATCTGTGAAAAAAAAGTCATACCAGGAAGGTGATGAATCAACCTCCGTCTCTTCAGGTTCCATCTTTTCCTCTCTCATAGCATCTTCAGATGTGCTTATAAATAGAAACGCCGGTGAATTAAAAAGTATTACATTAAAAATCAGACCATAAATCTTAGAAGCACCTGTTCCAACTTTTCAAAGAAAAGACAAAAAACTTAATGTGCACTCACTCCCAGCCCTCCCCTCTTCCTCTTACTCTTGCATGTCTGAAACCACATCCTGTGTAAGAAAAAAATGTGTACTTCCTGTTGTCAGGCAGAACGAAGCCAAACCACCTCTCTTCAACGTCTCTGACAGATCCTCGAGTCTCTGTGTAATTACGCCAGCCGTACTTAACTCCATCACTGAAGAGGACGGAAGTTAAACCAAATTTTCTGACCCATTTCTGAAAATGATAGAGTGGCGGCTGCTGCTCGGTTGATTAGATCATGACTGGCACAGTTTATGACAGAGAAATGAGACAAAGATGCTCACGTGCCAAATTTGGCTTGTCGTGAAGCATGTCAGGAAGAAAGTGAGGTTGTTTTAAAATGTTCTTTGAAAACCTTTAGAAAATATTTAATGGTCAAACTATATTCTATATGAGCAGTTTAAATTCCTGTTCATTTAAATCAGGTTTGAACATTTTTGCAGCCCTGTTACCAAAATTTAGGCCATCTGAAAATGTAAAACCTTAATGAATCCGATTTCAGAACTTAAACATCAAAATATTAAAGATAGAATTAATAACAGGTTTGCAAATGTGGCCTTAATTTAGTGGTCACTCAGAAGTGACTAACTAGTTTGAGACCAAATGTTAGTTTGTAATTTTTTAACTCACATTTCCTTTAACCCTTTAGCTCAAAAATTTTCAATTTTAGAAATGTTTTACTGCAACGGAATGGTACAAAACCTTGTAAACGTTTTGGCACTTGCTATGCGAACACACAAAGTTATGGACATGATTTGAAAAAAGTTAAATGATAATAAATGGAGCAATTCCAAGAGGGTCCTCACACCATTGGTGCTCGGGCCCTAAAAATAGCCACACGGTACTGTTTTCAGTCAAAATTGACCACATGACTGATTTCATCTAGTGGAAACGTTTGGTACTGCACCCAAACAAAATCTTACTGAAAGGTAATTTTGAGATAACCTCAAATTTGGAGCACAACTTTAGATTTATGGATTTGAGTTTCTCAGTTTTAGAGTAAAAAAATTATTTCAGATTTCATATAAAATTTAAAAATAGTATTTGCATGCATTTTAAAAACAAAAGGTATTTAAAAAAACGACGATTTACAACAATGCTCAAAAAGTGATTTAACACGTAATAAATGGATCATATTCCATTAATATAATTTAGCACTATAAAATCCCCTAAATACAAAATATTAAAGATTTTTTTTCCTCAAAATAACAGAATGGTTGAGGTTGACAACGGCAATCAGCACTACACTAACTGCAGAGAAAATGGAATGAGATTTACTCTTCTTTCTGCTTAAAGGTTAATTTAATACATATTTATTGTATTTAAAACTCACTACTTTAGAGGTTAATTTTAAACAACCACAACAAAAACATTATTGGTGCCTCGAATGCTTTAAAAAAAAAAAAAAAAAAAAGCACCAAACGCAACTTTTTGAAAAGTGCAAAAATAAAAACCACATGAAGTGTGCCAACAAGAACTTGGAGAACACTTCTGTAATGTGATGGAAGGCGAGAGTAAAACACCTACATAAACTGTTTCAAATGTGAAGACTAATGGTGGCAAAATCACAGAGCTTTTTTGCAGTAGGGTTGAGAGAAATCAATAGAAAAGGGGGACAAAGTACAATTTAAACAGAAAAACAATGTGCTATAATTTTGCATGGAGTTGAATTATTTAATTTAGAAGATAGTGACTCAGAACAGTGTAACAGCCAAACTGGAGTAAATTTAAACCAAAAATCTTAATGTCGTGAAATGGCCCAGTTTAAGTTGAGTGACTCACAGTACAGCATATAAATTCATGCAATTGTCAAAAATTGGAGAAAATATGATCTATATTCAAAGCCTTTATCCTAATCAAATGTTATTTATTTCTGACATTTATTATTGCAGTAAAATAGTGGTAAAAACAAGTGGCAGAGATTGTCTTTTTTTCCCCTTTCTATAAAAAAAATAAAAAATCCTATGGATTGAATGTGTACTGTGCAACTTAACGTGACAGAAACATTGAAATATTCCTGATAACCATTTCTTAACTACAGATATTTTTTATTAACTTCATAGATACATTTTAAAAACAACAGTCGCAAAGAAAAGACAATTAAGCAAAGAAATGTTTTCAACTTTATTCACTAACACACTAAGTGCTCCCATTACAGAGTAAAATCACTTTTTTTGTACTGTAATGTTTTTTTTTGTTTTTTTTGTGGAGTTTAACAAAGTAGAAAGAATACAGAGTTTATGTTCTACAAGGTGTACACCAGAAGTTCACCAAAAAAAAAAAGAAAAAAAAGAAAAAAGTTATGTGCAAGTTCCTGAACCCAACCCAACTTGCCAGAGAGGCAAAGGGATGTTCCCCCTGGGCCTATGGGAGAGCAGGAGTTCAGTAAGTGGACCAACTCGCTCCAAGATCTTGGCCAAAAAGGGCATTTCAAGATACATTTAAACGTGACATCAAGCCAAGGCAGCGATTTGGAAAAAAAGCAAACATAACTGATATTTTTCCTTAGTACTCCATTTTTTTGGCATTAGTCAATATTTTACTCCAGAATACAAAGCAAGATGGTGCTGCCCACAAATGCATCATGAGGACAGGAACAGAGATCAGTGTAAAAGAGATTATTCAGAGGGAGGGAGTGACAATCGGTGTACAGATTAATTCATTCACTGAAGCCGTGTTACAACAACCAGTTCAAATAAGTTACAGCCAAAGATTCACATGCTCCCCATATTCAAAATGATAACCAGCCTGAAATAATCACACCCTAGAGAGCTCAACCAATAGAGAAAGAGGGGTGTTTGAGATGTAATACTCATATTATTCAGTAACTGATTTAAAAAAATAAAAAAAAGATTTCTCTTTGGGCTCTCCAAGCATACTGATGCTCCCCATCCCCAGTGGGCCGCCCTCTCCCTCCTCCGACATGTCCCCTTCCCTACCCCAACAGCCCTCTCAGCGGATGGTGTATCTGACGTACGGGACCTCGACATCCTCGTCTGTGTCATCATTGCAGCAGAGCTCAAAGACTAGTGCTTTAACATGCTTCCCCAGTTTCTTCTTGGACACCTTGGTCACAATCTCAGTCATCCTATGAAGAACAAAACAGAGGCAAACAATTTCATTTTATGCAATTCTATATGCCTCACTTCTGTCAATATGATTACAATTCAGTATGTCTAAAAAGATAGGAAAAGCAAACTCACGGCAGTTCCAGTCTTTCTTTAAGCTTGGCCGCGGGCATGAAGAAAGAGTAGAGCATGGAAACTCCCTGAGAGAGCATAGTGATCTCCAGTTTGTGTTCATTCTGATGGAGGAACAGAGTGTGAACCACGAGTACACAAAATTAAAAAGACCCTAGTTTGCCTGTTTCTACAAATAATGCTATGCAATATGACCCAATTTCACAATATTTTCCCCCATGTCATTCCGTATAAATATTTAATCAAAATATTCATGTCATACTTTTAATGGGGAAGGAAATGCATTCCACACGTATGCTCGAAAATTAATATAAACAACCAAATGGAAATATACTTTCTTAATTTAATAAATGTTTTAAGTATTCAAATCAAAATAATTAATTCACAACGTCAATAAGTTGTATACTTTACAGTTTAAATGAAACATGCATAAACCAAACTGTATTATTTTTAACTTCAAACTAGAGGTCGACCAATTCATCGGTTTGGCAGATATACTGGTACCGATAGTTGATTGGTGGAACTATCGTTATCGGGAAAAATCCACGCCGATAGTTTTTCCGGGTTGCGTCCGTTGCTGAAGGTGCACAGAAGGTGCACTGTCATTACACAGTACGAGCGCGCTGAGAAGAGACTGCTGGCATTATACAGAACGAGATCGCCTTCTAGAGGACAAATAACAAACTATCAGTGGCTGAGTTGTTTATGTTAACACGCCAGACTGCGCGCATACGGAGAGCGCTGACACTTCAGATGCCCATTTAAAACAAGACAGCGAAAAGGTATGAATACAGAACACTAAAGTACATATTGCCATATCGTTATAAAGCAATTCATTTGTTGACTAGACAAACAGAAGTATGTTTGCTGTCGAGTCTGAGAGGAATAACATTAGTAGTGGCTACCTCAAGCGGTTCAAACAATACAACAAAAACACACACAAACCCGGACCCAAATGTTTTATGTTGCAATGGTTACCATCTATTTGCATTAGTTTATTTCCGGCTGGTGACTTTTAAGCATTCAATAGGCGGCAAAGTTTAATATTTAACCCTTTCGCACGTACGATCACACCAGTGTGATCACTCTTGGCTGGTCCCTGGAGCGTTAGGTCACACCGGTTTGATTAGAACGGTCAGTGCATCACGTGATCAACTGCTAAATTCAAACGTGCTTTCGCGTGTTGACTGGCGCTGAGCCAGATGCAGACGCACTCGGTGCTGTCATTTATCACAACTATTGAGTGTTTTCAACCACAAAATGTTTATTTTAGGTTTCAGAGACTTAAATACACATAAGTACTAGCAAAACAATGATTTTGAGTTTGTAAAATACACACTGATGTCTATGGAAGCAGCAATAATAATCCTTTCCATTAAGTTATAATAAGACGACCCTTTTATTCATATCAGATACACATTGTGTAACTAGCTTCACATTTTACCCTATTCTTTCTCCTAGTTCACCGGCCACTTTACTTTCATGTATTTCATGCATTTCATGAGAACTGGAGGAACTGACGTGTTGTAAATCCAACAGATCCGATTCTCTGAACTGTGAAACAAACTAACATGGCGCCGCCCATTGCGCATACAGCTCAACTAATGCGATCGTTATAAAGGTGTTTAAACAACAAAACACATCCACTAGCACATATTTGGCAATCGGAATATCAGTGTTTCATGCTATAGCTAATACATTTGTGTATATTTTTGATAAAAAAGGCAAAGATCATTCATTCAGTGCTGTGTTGTGGTGTGGTTGCACTGTGTCACGTGACAAGCAATGACGCGTCACCATGGAAACATTAAAGTGACAAGTTCTAAATAACGGTCTCCTTGAAAAACTCACGCTGGGGGGTCAGTTAGAATATTTTAAACTTACGTGTGAAAGGGTTAAAGCTAGTGACGTGATTGCTTTCTCAACATTGATATGTTCATGTAGCCGACAGAAAACGATTTTAGTTCTTTTTTTAATCACAACAATACATATTGTTATTTTAATTAGATAATCAACAAGGGCTCTAAAATAGAAGCGAACGCGGACAACGATGCAGAAGTATAAATGAAATCCAACACAGTCTATAGCGTAGAGGCTCCGGCATAGGTCCGTCGCAGAAGCATAAATCAGCCTTAATATAGGTCTACATTTATGTAATTTAAATACTCTAGCCTTAGCAGATATTTAAATATGGCCATCTTCTTTAAGCATGTATCATATGAAATGGTAACACTTTACAATAAGATTACAATTTTAGAATTAACTAACGTTAATTCATGTTGTAGAAGTATTATTCATTGTTAGTTTGTTAATTTCAACATTTACCAATACATTTTAAATTGAGTTTTAATTTTTATTTTACCAGTCATTACCTTAGTTAATGTAATATGAACCAAGATGATCAAGGTACAATTGTATTGCTCAAATATTATTACATGCAGTAAAAACGTATATTGCATATGCATATAGTTCAAGAAACCTAGCTTATACATCCTTAACAAATGGGACTTGCAAAGTGTTACGTATGAAATTTACTATGCATAGGCTAAGTTTCTAGGTTATAGCAAAAGTAACACATTGGACCTGTAATATTTTAATGTTAGTTTAGCACAGTTCAGTTCAGCATTGTTTTACTTGGAGTGTTATGTTTGTTTTTAATCCCAGTTTCCATTAAAAAAAATATTGTTTGAATAATTCGTTATCGGCATGTACGGTCAAACCTAAATATCGATAAAATCCACTATTGGTCGACCTCTACTTCAAACGGTTCATCTTAAAAACGTGCCATTCATAGTCCTGGATAAAGAAATCGGGTGATTTATCTGTCAAGTACTCAAATGCAACAATAAACATTACCTTGAAATAGTCCAAGAACTGCCGGAGTGTCATTTCCTCTCCATTGGACTGAATGCCCTTCACCTCGAAACGGTCCCAAAGCGTCCAATCAATCTCGTAGTACTGTGAAAGAAGGCGAGAGTGTGAGAATACCGTAGTCATTTAAAGGGATGCCGACATGGCTGCTGTAATGGAGAACGCTTCCGCGTACCTTGTGCTTGGGGGCAGCTATGGGCTCAGAGAAGGCAAAGAAAGGTAGAGCAAGGTTCATGAAGCCATTCTTGTAGGATTCAAGCTTCGTGTGTTTCTGAACGATCTTCAGCAGCTCCAGACACACTAGACCCACCACTGCAGCTGTCGTCGTGGCGATGGCTGGAATGATTTTCCCAGCAATGAGCTTGCTCTGAAACAAGAAAACAAAAGGTGAGGATCTGCAATGATGGGACTTAACTCCCAAGACAGTTGAAAAACCATTTCAGTTGCCCTCTCACCTTGTGTCTATCTGCAGGAGGAATATCATAGTTCTCTGCTCTCAGATTAGAAGCAGCTACAATGAAGTCCATATGGAAGTTTGTGTCATCGTCCTGAGGAAGACAACATAATTAGGATTTTAACTGAAGTTAAGAAGTTCTACTGGCCAGGAAATTGGGGTCGAGTTATAAACGACACCTTTTCAAATTCAATGGGACAGAGCTTGAACTGAGAAGTCGCTTCTATAGAAGGCAACAGTGTCTTCAGTTCTTCAAGCCTAGAGTCATCTGAAAAGAGACAGAGTTGCATTAATAATAGTGTCGTTTTACTATTGTTCAACTGTTTTAAATCTACGTCTACCTAAATGTTCTCAATCACCTCTTCTCTTACCGACTGATGCATTGGCACTCTGCAGTTCCTGATCAGACACGTGGATCTTGACTCCTGACTTGGGTGTGAACTCAGGCACTTTAATTTCCTGCAGCAACTTGGTCAAAGCCGGGCGGTCAGTTGTCATTGGCAGGCCATATGAAATGGCATACAAGTTAGCTGCTGCCATAATGTAGTCCATGTGAAGATCCTGCCAATAACAATAATATCACGATCACTCATTTTCACCATGTGAAATTTCAAACGGAGACAGTTTTATTTGAGTCTTTACACAGCGAATACTCACATTGTTAGTGCTGAATTCTAATGCATGAGGACATCTTTTTGGACCCGACCAGAATGGCGCACCAGAGCTGGTAAGCTGGACAAAGAGAGTGGAAGATATTAAAATAATTTTCAACAAAATTGTAAATTAATGGAAATGTACCCTACTTCTTAAATGCATGTTATAGACATTATTATAAACTAGCGTTTCTCAACAGGGAAGTTTGGAGAACATCGGGAAGCTGGAAGCAATATCTACAACGGGGGGGGTTGAAGTGATCTTGGTCAGCGTTTGTTTAAAGAGTGTAAATGCCAAAGATTTAAGAGATAAAACTTGTTACTATTTGCAAAAGAAAATGGTCTGCAACATCATAACAGGCGCACATCTGCACTAGCGCGTCCTTGGTCACAAAGCAAATCCAAATGAGTTTTCAGTAGCGCAAGCGGGCGGATTGAGTGCTTAAGAAATAGAACGTAGCATCATTAAAGCAACCATAAGCCGGGTGCACAGTGTATGATTTAGAATAGTCCTTTACGGCTGTTGCTTGTCAGACTGTACCAACATGACCCTCGCTGTAAGCCACGTCACACTGTAGGATCTCAGTTGTCAATGTCAAGAAGTGAAGTGGCAGTGAAGCGTTAAAAATGGACGCAAGCAAAAAGACTTCAAACATCTGAATGGTAGTGTAAATATAATAATCCTAATTGTAATAAACAGAATAAATCACAATTCATATTCAAGGAAGACAATTAGACAACATTTTATTTTAAGGGGGGCAGTAAGAGACCAAGATAATGGGCAGGAGGCGTTGGCCCACATAAGGTTGAGAACCACTGTTATAAAAGATTCATTTATGCACAAGTCTTTTTTTTTTTTTGACCTTGTAATGTTATAACTCGATGTCAAGGTTATAACTCCCCATCCTGGTAATGCATGCTAGACTGCTCCAGTCCTTTAGTCTGCTAAATTCCCAACCCTTTCTTATAATCGACTATCTAATTAAAAACTGATGGATAGAACCAAGTCCCTGACCCACATTTTTTTTCAAGGATCTGTTTATGTCACAATTCGGATGAAATGACTTTTCACTAATTCTGTTACATCACAAAATAAAGTAGAGAAAAAGAAAGTATTAAAAAATATTTAAGCTTGATACAAAACACCTTCACTTGTACACATCCAAACCATTTTCACACACAAAAAACAGTTATTACAAAACTTATTTGGGAGGTGTCACACCATATGACATTTTACCATCTGAACTGACCTTTTGACAAAACAAAAACAAATTTCCATTAGACTTTTTCATTATGATCTCAGGACAGTTGTGTTACCTAGACAATTTTGACTTTATGCCTCAATCACTCCACTGACAGCGGATAAATGAGAAACAGACAGGCCTCACCTGTTCTGGAGGGAAGTTGTGCAGTAGCTGACGGATGTTGTTGTTATATTGACACTGCCAGTGGTTACGAGCCCAAGCCACACAGTCCTCAAAGTTGCGTGGTTTGTCTGTCACCAGGCTCTTGTATACTGCCTCTAGGACCTCCAACGGCTGAGCTCCAGGGAGCTTCAGGGTGCGCTCCATAAACTTTGGGTCTCTGGGGAGAAATAAAATCATTACATTTTAAAACAACTGACAGCACCATGAGTGGCAAACTTACAGGGCTGTTCAGGGTGATGGGAACTTACGTCAGATACTGCAAGGCATTTTCAGCAGGCTGCTTGAAAAGTCCCTCAAACTCATCACGAGCCCACTAAGAGAGTAAGAGGATGGACAAACAGTAAAAGGTCAGTTTAGGTCAACGAAAGTACTTAAGGCTCAAGACAACAGAAGTTCAACACAATATTACTTATTACCTGGAGGGTGTGTTCGATTGCATTAGGGAAGTTTTTGAGTGTGCAGATAGGAATGGACTTCTCTGGAGGATCCTGGCTGGAGCTGTATGACTCTGTCAGGAAGGGAATGACCACCTGCACGTTCCCTTTGGTGCCTAGAGTACCAGACTCAAGCAATGGCTTACGGTAGTACACACACCTCCGGTCCATATACATGCCTGGAAAATCAAAGCATGCCGAGTCGATTTCACAAGCAGCTTTTTGAACATTACATTTTGATGTGACATACATGACCAGCCACTTTACTTTCTAAAACTCTAACTTACGGGCATCTACATTGTCAAGAGCATTTGCCACTCCATCAAGGGTTTCAAAGAAGTCATCATCATACACCTTCTCTGTGTCCGGTCCCACACGGTTCTGATGGCCTGTGATGCGGACTGTCGGGTTCATCTGCTTCACGGCTGCAGCGGCAGTCTCACTCTTCATCTTCTGCTCAAAGGAGGGGCAAAGACATCAGCCATCATAAGCCATAAGCCAGGTGTCAAACCGTACCAACATGACCTTCGCTGTAAGCCACGTCACACAGTAGGATCTCAGTTGTCATGAAATGTTGTCAAAAATGGATGCAAGCAAAAAGATTCACATCAAGCCGTTTGGTGACACTGAGCTGCATTTACATGTTGGATAGAAATGGCGGCTAGCAAACAAAACAATCTCTAGCGTTTTTTTGATCATGGCTTTTCTTGAAAAGACAACTGGAAAAAAAAATCAAAGATGTGTGTCTGTGGAGCAAGTGGTGGTTTCTTGTTTTCTCACTAATTGTGCTCCAATTGGTTTTTGATTTGACAGTTCGTCACACTGCAGGACTGTGCCTCTAAACTTGCGACACTGCCAGAATTTTGTTGGGAGGTAAAATTTGCCCGCAATGGTCAGTAATTGGCTGTCTTCGAACATGTCAAACTAGCGATCAAAGACTTCAGATTCTGGCTTAGGATCAGAGGAATCTTTTAGCATCCATAAAATTTGTCTCAGACAGGCAAATCGTGGCCAAAATCATACGGTGTGCACCTGGCTTACGCCATTATCAAGTTCTCTCCCCAAAACTCTCTCCTCCTCCAGTCTAATAATGTGTTAGGTCAATCTCACCGTGACATCCCAGGGCCTGAAGAGGAACTGTCGATTGAGATTGGACTTCTCTATGGTGTCCATGTCAGTGACTATGACCTCGCCATCACCGCTGGCCAACCCCATCATGGCAAAGTTTTTCAGCAGCTCACAGCCAATGGCTCCAGCACCAACCTGAACACAGGAAATAAGTCACAAAAATTGACACTTCAGAAGCAGTGTTTTTTAGTATAATTTTGCTTGTGTTTTTTTATACTTTCAGTTTTCTTTTTAGCTTAATTTTTTAGGTAAATGTTATGTGCTTTTGTAATTTATAGTTCTAATTTATTTTTTGAATTTTATTTCAGTTAGTAATTGACTAAAATTAGAAATGTTGTTTTTCCATCAAATTTTTCTATTTCTATTTTATTTGAGATATCTCACACTAAAATTTCTTATACAATTATTGGGGGGGGAGGGCAAGCAAGGTGCAATTGTTTAATTGGCATGGTGTAATTTTCTCCCATTTTGATAAAAAGCCAGTTTCAGCTCCTCACCAGAAAATATCGCTGTTTGGCTAACAGCTCCTGAAGCTTGGACCCAAAGACAGCAATCTGGCTATCATACCGGCAGTTCCTCTGTAGAAAACAGATGAATGAATAAATTATTCTTTGTATGAAACCCACAATCTTCAGAGAGAGCTGCAAAATTTGACTAATATCAACTTCTCTAATATCAAACAAATACAGAAGACATGGAAATATCTTGGAAAATGAAGGTGATTGACAAGGGGTACTCACAGGTGCACACTCTTCCTCTGTAAGAACAGTTTCCTCGGTCTCAGGTAAGCACTCCAGAGCATCAAAATACAGCCACTGCGTAATGGGCATAAACTTCCCTGTGCAGGCCTGAGCAGATGAAGAATAAAATGAAACATGTAACAGACCATGACAGATGAGGCTAATGCAACACATTCCTAATATACATCTCATTGATCTGAAGTTCAAAGACAATAATGGAAGTCTATTACCTTCATAACCTCCTGGGCAGCAAGCCCACCAATAAAGGCATTGACGGGTGCCAGGTCTCCAGCAGCCACGCAGGACAGTTTTTTGATGAGTGCCTGGTCCAGCTGCTCCTGCTTGGCTGATCCGGTCTGTGCAGCGTTCACCTCTTCAGCCAGAGTCACAAGCTCATCCGAATCTGACTGCAGCAGTACAGAGAGAAAGACATCACTGCTGAGTCACAGAGTCTGAGGCCCACAACTCAACACATTGTTTTGGTTGAGAACATTATTGGACAGAATAAGCTTGAATGTGAATTGATCCATACGCAGAGAAATCTGACTACAAAAAACTAACAAAAGTCTTCACCTGATTCCAGGGCTTCGGTAGATGACTGTGCTTCTTCTCAAACGCATGCAGCGCCTGAAAGCCAATGTGCAGTTGGCCTGGACGATCAAATTTGGCAAAATCAGTCAGTATGAACTCTGGTTCAGCCATGGAGGAGGACAGGGATTTCTGGGCAAAGAAAGAAGTATGCATATGAAATCTAATAGAATATTCACTTAACATGAGTTCCATAAGGTTAGTCCCAGCAGGGGCATCCACTTACAAAGGCAATTTTCTTGGGCATCTTCACTTGTGTGACAATACCACCTCTCACATAGTCCGAGAATGAGCTTGTGTCGCAGATGCTGAAGGTGTAAGGACCTGATGACAGAGGAAATCACAGTCACATAAAACAGATCACTGACCTTCAAACGGTGCATGATTAACAGCAAATTTTAACAGTTATAAAAGTTTTGAATATTATTTGTTATTCAGCAGATCCTGTTCCTTCAGGTCAGAGGTAGTTGACTGATGTAATCAGTAACTTAAGTGATTGACATGTTGTCCAATGCTGATCCAGTTACATTTTAAAAAGTAGGCCAACATAAACAGCAGTAAAACCTGTCAAACAACCAGACATCTCTAGACAACGGTTTTAAATTTGCCAGGATGAAGACACAGATGCATACGGTTTTGACACGCAGTGAGGATGATGATAGAGGCAACACAGTTTGAGTACTTGAGTTTGTCAACAAGCTCTTTGCAGAGGAAAATAAACAACTATTGAATGTCACTTAGCAAAATAATTGAATAACCCGTTTTACATCTACAACTTGTTTTTAATCAGAGGTCTGTGGAGAAGTACACCTTTTTATTACATATAAATAATATCTAGCTTTCCAACCTTTGCTCAGTTAAGTATTTTATAGTGTAGTAATGTTAAACTTCCACTGGGACCTCAGAATGATATTGTCTAATTTAACAAATTTAAAGAATTGTTTTGCTTTAAGCTATTAAAACTAAAAATATATCTTATTTCAAGACTTATTTCACACAATGAAAAACCAGGGTTCCCACTGTCTTGGAAAACCTTGACATATGAGGGGGCCTACATTTACATGTAATTTCAAGATCTGTCACAAACATTAATAAATCCGTAAAATGCCATGTGCAGTTATATAACAAATACACATTTTTCTAGTTATTCAGAACACTAACCTCACACTAAACAATCCCAGAGTTTTAACTGAAAGCAACTTGCACTGACGTATCTTAAAATATATCAGTGTCATTGTTTTGTCTCAAGCAGCACACCAGTAATGTTTTTTTTTTTCTAAGGCACATTTATAAAAGCTACTTAAATACCCAAATTGAACTAAGGCTTAATCCTGGCTTAATCTAAACCCCGTCTATGAAACCAGGCCTAAAATATTATTGTGAACAAAACATTTAAAACTAAAAAAATCATTATCCTTAATCCTTATATAATAAATACAGAATGACAAGAAGAGTCATGTAAACGTAATGATTAAAAACTGTGGTGCCTGAAGAACACTCAGGCCTGGTTTCACAGACAGGGCTAAGATTATGTATGCTTTCACACTTGGTCCGATTGCCAGGTCCGAAATCAGAGTTTGATTGCTCCTCCCTCCCCCTGCTGGACTGTGTTCATATTATATTATTTGGGTACAAACCGCAGTGCGTTTGCATCAAAGCAGCAGCTGTTCACCCTGTTGCTTGGTAATGACGGCACAGGAGAAAGCGGCAAAATGCATAGCGTTGCTCACCTCACTTTTATATTATTATTTTTGAACCATTGGTTTTGTTTCCAAAGCTTCAGTACGTAACAGCACTGGCGTCTATCTGCCGTGAATGTACTGCCGAGGCTCTAAAGTACACTGAAGGAAAGCAGAAGTTAGATCTAAAGCTCTCTGCATACAGTACACACTCTTCAGGAAAGTGAGTAAAAGACATCAAATCATACGTCATTAGTAGCGGTTCACTTCATATAAGCAGCGAACCGTACCAAAATTGTTGAACAATCGTACCGAGTTCACATGAGTCGTACCGCAAGATGTGGTACGACTCATGTGAAATGTGAATTTTTTTAAATGGGGTTATTCACAGTCTCCCCTACATTTAGATAGGTGGGGAAATGCATTGCCTCAGTGCATGCATTGGCTTAGTCTGGCAGTGCCGCCGCTAGCTTAGCATAATGAATGGAATCCTTTGTTGCCGGATAGCATGTTGTGAGTAAAGGTGAAAAAAAAAAACAACGACAAAAAAACAAATTACTTCTTGTGGCCTGCGTATTCACAATGAGTACAAATAGCAATGCAGATTAAGACTAGGTGATTTATTGACTTGGGACTATATTGGGGTGGATTACAGGCGAAGCATTGCTACTTGGGTGAAGAGATATCACGCAACACCTGAAATCCCCCAACTTCCGTCAACATACCGGCGTGAATGTTAGCTGGCTATTTTTCCTACAGTAGTAACAGTGAATGGCGATGAACATGGCGGATTTTGTGAGAGACGAAGAGGGTGACTTCTCAGACAGTCAAAATCCAGAGCCATACCTCTACGAACCAGAGTTTTCGGAAGAGGAGCAGCGTGCTTTGGAAATAGAACGACAGGAGGAGGAGGTTGAGATCGCTCAACAGCCTGAGGACGTGAGTTGGGGGATTTCAGGTGTTGCGATATCTCTGCACCCAAGTTACAGTGCTTAACCTGTGCTTCACCCCAATATAGTCCCAAGTCAATATCTGCCTAGGAAATCACCTAGTCTTAAAGCTCCAGTAGGTAGCTTTTGTAAACAAATATTTGTTAAAACTGTCATTATGTCCTGAAAGTAGAATATGAGACAGATAATCTGTGAAAAAAATCAAGCTCCTCTGGCTCCTTCCTGTGGTCCTACTGCCATTTGCAGAAATACACCGCTCCCGGTCAGAAACAACCAATCAGAGCCAGGAGGAATGTCTTAGGAGTGTCAATCACGCTCGTGTACGCACTGATCACCCCTCTCTTGCACAGCGCGAGCGCGTACCGTCGTTCGTGACTCTCCTGTTCAAACTCGTTCATCCAAATTAACGAATCTTTTTTCAAGTCATTTCGTTCATTCAACGAACGAAATGACTCGAAAAAAGATTTGTTCATTTGGATGAACGATTTCGAACAGGATCACGAACGTGCATCACAGAACAGAGCAAGGCGAGCATTTGTGCTTATAAAACTTAAAGTTTTTTATTTATTTTTGAAATGACCTATCGTTTCACTAGATAAGACCCTTATTCATCGTCTGGTATCGTTTAAAACCCTTTGAAGCTGCGCTGAAACTGTCATTTGGTCCTCGAAACGTTTGTGTCCAATTGAAGTCCATTATATGGAGTAAAAGCCTGGAATGTTTTCATCAAAAACCTTAATTTCTTTTCGACTGAAGAAAGACATGGACATCTTGGATGACATGGGGGTGAGTAAATTATCAGCAAAAGTTTTTTTTTAAAGTGAACTAATCCTTAAACATTATCTTAGTAGCTATAACTTATAGAAAGAGTGCAACCTTATAAAGTTACATGTATTGCAAAATACATAATGATTTGAGGACCAAGTTTATAGTCAAAGTATGGGCAGGCCATAGTCAATGTAAAGCATATTGTTGATGTTTCGTCCCTATTAGTGAATGTTCCATAACTGTTTATAATCCGCCGTCATCGGTGGTCCTGCTTACTAGCCTGCGCGTTCACGGCAGGCTCCGCTGTGGGGGAGGAGCTGTGGAGGGAGGGCTGTAGCGTAGCAGAGAGCAAGGGGGTTGGACCTGTAAGTTGTGCTTGTTCAAATTTTCAGGCTAAGTCAACATTTTCTCAAAACTCCCTACTGCAGCTTTAATCTGCATTAATATTTGTACTCGTTGTGAATATGCAGGCCACAAGTAGTAATTAGTTGTTTTTTTTTTTCACTTTTACTCACGACATGCTATCCGGCAACAATGGATTCCATTCATTATGCTAAGCTAAGCTAGCGGAAGCTCTGCCAGACTAAAGGCCAATTTATACTTCTGCGTCGAATCTACGCCGTAGTGTACGTCATAGGCTAAGCACGTAGGCGACACCGTCGTGAGCATTTATAGTTCTGCCTTATGTCTGTGTTGCTCTGCTCTTACAACGCCAAAACGCTAGTTGGCGGGGGAGGGTTTTAATGTTACAGTGTTTAGATTCCTCGCGGCTGACTGTTTTGAGTTTAGGGTACTAAAAGCAATGGCGACTGAAAGAGAGCGGATCATGTTGGAGTTGGACCTTATCGCTCGGTCACTTGGTCCATTTCCATGTTTCTTCACTGAATTTTCACTGAACTTCTGAGTTTAAAAATGGCGGGTGGAGCAGAAGAACACACCAGAAATACGTAGGAGGAAACGCGATGCTACCAAGCCGACCAATAACAGATCTTGCGGTGCGCGACGTTTAGTTACATTTGAGGGGGTGCACGTCAGGGTACGGTGAAGGGTCTGTGCGTATGCTAAACTGTATCTACCACACGCACCCGACGCAGAAGTATAAATTGGCCTTAAAACAATGCATGCACTGAGACAAAAATGTGTTTGCCCACCTATCTAAATGTAGGGTAGACTGTGAATAACCGATTTCAAAAAAGGTGGCTTGTTCCTTTAAGTGGACTCAGGCTAGGGTGTGCACCAGAGTTCGTTCACACCATCCAAACGAACCAAACTGGCGTCAATCAAAGCCGGGTGTGCACCAAAAGTGCTAGTGTGAAAGCACTCTAATGGCGGTTTCACACTGCATGATTTTCAAAGTAGTCGGGTCACTGTTCTTTTCACACTGCACGACTATCTGGGGTAACATTCAGTTGCAGCTGTGTTCACACTGCACGACTATCTGGGGTAACATTCAGTTGCTGCTGTGTTCACACTGCACGATGGATCGGCCACAGGATGTTTCACACTGCATGACTTTACAAAAGAAAGAATCGTCAACAACTTCTGTGTGGTACGCCAACTATGTTTCACAACCAAACACACAAGAGAAGTGATAAGGAAACGCACGATCACGCGTGCATGAGTTGCAGAGTTGTCGCGGGAGACTGAAATTGTTATTTAAAATGATAGCCTGCAAGAAGATTGCGATCCAAATTGTCTGTGCGCTGACTTTCAGCTAAAAGGAGAAGAAAAAAAACAGATTATGCAGGAGGATATGGTTGGGGAGACGAGGGAACCAAGGATTGCGTGTTCTGCAAAGAGAGCTGGAGGTAAATAAATCTTTTTGGAATGTGCTGCTGGTCAAGCAAATGTTTGTGCTTCGTTTCTGTTTGATATTGTAAATATATCTATTAAAATACTCATATTCTGGTCTATAACCCCTCCCCCAACATCCCGCTGCCCTGTATCTTGCTCTCTCATTGGCTGTAGGTCATCACTGATGTAGTTTTCAGTCAGAACACATTCACACAGCAGGATTTTGAATCAGCGACAGGTCCAGATATTTAACATGCCAAATATCTCACGGGAGCCGACGACTCGTCTGCGATTCTCTCAGATCGCATCTGAGATAATTCACACTGCGTGATTGTCACTCACGTGATTGAGCACCGATTTGCCTGTAGTTTTGTGCATTTGTCAGCGATCTCACAAAACCTGTCGGCGAGCAAAAATCAGGCCTAAACTCGTTCAGTGTGAACTTGGCATAAGCCAGAATAAGGGCCTTAGTTCAATTGGGGCATTTAATTGGGGCAACATGGGGCATTCAGCTTTTATATACATCCCTTAGGAAAAGACACAAAACAATGGCACTGATATTTTAAGATATGTCAGTGCAAGCTCCTTTTTGTTAAGACAGCTCAAACATGCATTTTAGTCTGGGACTAGGCTTAAGCCTTTTCTGTGAAACTGAGGGTCAGCCATTATAAAACTCTTGGAATTCTAAAATTGAAAAGGCTTGAAGATCAAAAGGTTGAGTACCACTAATTTTTTTTTCACCATTTTGTATTCTGGAGGTTCCTGGGCTACAAAGTCTGGATGGGTGTTCCTTGGTCTGTTACAGCAAGAAAACCCCCGATAACTCACCCAGTGTTTTGATCTCTACTGGTTCACAACCATTGAGCTCAGTCATGCCCTGCACTTCTGTGAAAGTAACGTAGTCTCCACTCTCAAATCCATGCCGTGCTTCATCCAGACATGTAACCACACCAGCGCTGTCCTTTTTACACACACGCAAAAAATTCAGACAGCAAGAAATTTAGCTAATGACATTATGAAACTATATTAATACAATAAACAAGGTTTAATGCTACCATCACACAGACTCTTACCTTTGTGATCATTGAAATCATGGCGCTCAACGGCTGCTCCCCATTGGTGTCAAACACTAACATTTCCTCCCCAAAATCACAGAATAGTTGCCTAATCAAACACAGAACATACATTAGATTATTATCCAAAAAACATGAATAACTCAACACAAATAGGGGGGAATTCTTACCCAAACAGCCCACGAGTGTCTGCCACGATAAACTTGATGCCATTATTGTGGCAGAAGTCCCCAAAGCGTGTCTGCTCATCGAGGCTGGAGTTGGTGAGCACAACAACCTGGTTTAAACACAAACACATTTTAGGCAACTCATTCAAATTCAGTTAAACTTTAACCGATGCAAAGTTCCATATGTATGTGGGAAAGCAGGATTTAGTCCATGTGTTCAACTGATGGGTGTAGTCCAGTGGAGAATAATGGCAGTACCTGAAACTGGGTCAGGTATTCGTTGGTGAGGGTGCCAGTGAAGGAAGTTACTGGCACATAGCTGTTCAGTTCTGCCAGTCGAAGCTGACTGACCTCCGCACGGTTCTTCCCAAGATCCTCCTCGCGCAGGTAGAACTAAGACAGACACGTAACAAACACTTATTACTACTACTATTATTACACTGCTAGGTTTCAAATGTGTTCATATTTTTACTTCACGGAACACGGTTATATAATCCTGTTTTATTATGTTAATGTACATTGCTATTCAAATGTTTTTTTAAAGAAATCTCATGCTCACCAAGGCTGCATTTATTGGATCAACAAATATAGTAATACAGTAATATTGTGATATTTTATAACAATTTTAAGTAATTGTTTTATATTTTAATATACATTTATTCCTGTGATTGCAAAGATGAATTTTCTGCATCATTACTCCAGTCTTCAGTGTCACGTAATCCTTCAGAAATCATTCTAATATGTTGATTTGCTTCAAGAAACATTTGTAACTATCATCAATGTTGAAAAGAGTTGTGCAGCTTAATATTTTTGTGATACATTTTTCTCAGGATTCCTTGATTAATAAAATACAAATCAAAAGAACATTTATTTGAAGTAGAAATCTTTTGTAACACTTTACTATAACTTTTGACAAGTTGAATGCATCCTTGCTGAATACAAGCATTAATTTCCTCCTTTAAAAAAACAAAAAAACCACTGACCAGAAACTATTAATTCAATTCTTGTCCTATAAAATACAGATTTAGTTATTTTTAAGTCTTTAAGTTATTTTTAGCCCCCTTTCAATGCTTACAAGCAATGGCTGTTGCATTGACACATTTACAGTTCTTATAAGTCATGCCCATCCACAGACCTGTGATGAAAGGTCCTTCCACTCGGCCATGCCTTGGTCGTGCAGGGTGACGCTCTTGACTCCGCCCAAAATGACATTCTTGGCAATCTCTACACCCAAACCTCGCAGCCCTGAGATCAGAACATTGGAGCACTGCATTCGCTTCATAGCATCATGGCCCAGTACGTACCTGAGAGACACATACTAAATTTAGCCACTACTCGCATGATCAAGTCAGTTAATTTGCTTAAAAAGAACGTTACAAGGATACATCAAACTGAAATGAAGGCCAAACTTACAGCTGTCTGGAGTACAAACCCTCGTCGATCTCAGCATCATTTCCATTCTTGGCCATGCCCTGCAGAGACCGAAAACCACAGTTAACAGACTATAAATAGACAGTCAAGCACATGACTTATTAAACTGGCTGTCTTTCAACATCCAGGCACAGTAAAGAATGAAATTTTACATCTGCATATTTTATATAAATTCAATCAATCAAGATTTAGATTATCAAGTTAAATCCAAACAAGATGGCTTTAAAAAGCCTGTCTTGAACCTACGTTAGCTGGTGTGTGAGACAGTTCAGTTCTGACAGAGTTAGAGGAGGAGCAGTGGGATCCCGTCTTCGTCTCTGATCCTGACACGCGACGCTTCTTGGACAGCGGCGAGCTGGACATCTAAAAAAGAAGAAAACTCAATCTCTGAGTTTTACAAGCAAATATTATGAGCTTGAAGTGCATACATTTTATGATTACGTTAAACAACTGCAATACAGAGAAAATTATTTTACAGGTCACTTAGTTTTGTTGGAATAACATCAGTTTCCCAAATTAAACAAACCAATTAATATCTTAGTAGAGGCTTAAAAAGCCTTTTCAGGCTATTAGCTCTAGGGCTTGCCAAAAGCTCTTGTGTTACTCCCACAAACAACTGGAAAGCACCTGGGGGGAAAAAATTGCTCAGCTGACTGTACTTTTATTAATTAATGAACAAACATGTTTTAAGATCAGGGTATATAGCCAAGTTGGAACAAAAGAGCACAACATTGAAACTTCTAGAAGAAAACAGAGATATTATCATCCGTGTATAAAACATGTAATGTGCAATTCAGGAGAATGCTGAAATATGCCAGAAGATAAATTGTTATTTCAGCACTGGACAGTTCCTTAAATAGTATAAAAACGATTGTACCAGCAATGCAGTGAAGTCATTGTAAATCAAAAGGGCAAAGGGAAATTCTGATCTATAAAACCAAGGCGGATTTATTATAAAAATAGTACTAATGTTTTGAAAATAAATGCATTTAAATTAGCTTGTACTATGAAAATAAAGTAAGATGAATAGAAAAGCACCAAACGACATTCAGAGATCACCTATGTGAGGATTTACAATAATCAAGGTTTGTCTATCCACAGCACAAGGAGAGCCTGATTTCTGCCGCAAGATTAAGCTATTGGGCTATAAATAGCTCGCGGACAGAAGCATTATGTTTAGGTTAAATGGCTCGTGTGTTTACTGGCTCGCCCACTCGTTCTTAACAAAACCGCTGATTCATTAAAACAAAGCTGCAGTGAATGTCACGTCCAAAGACCGGTTCAGTGGCACAAACACTAACGGTATTACGGTTGCCCAGCCCATCCATCCAAAATACCACGTTTTACGTTAAGATATCGCATTAACTCGGAAAGAAAATAAACTTTATAAGGCTCATTAGTTGCATAGAGTTCAACGGCCCTCGAATTAAATGGTATATTCTAGAATGACGACAAAGTTACGAGCTGCGCTCGAGCGGAAATTCCGCATTCAATCGTGCCGTTGTCAACAGAACATACTTAAATTTAAAACGGGATAGTTCACACAAAAACTCACCCTCATGTTGTTTTTAACCTGTATGAATTCTGTGAAACATTATAAGAGTTGTTAGCCTAAAAATAAAAGCACTCATTCACTTTCATTTTTTCCATAGTACTAATGACTGAGGCTGTCATTCTGCCTGACAATTATCCCACCCGGAAGAAAGTCAGGTTAGAACAACGTGACGGTAAGAAAATTACTAAATTTATTTTTGGGGAACTGCGCCTTTAATAACATCAGAAGAATGCCCACAAATTACAATAGCGTACAGATGGTAAAGTAATCTTACACACCAAAATTACGACACGAGCAGATTGAGGTGCCCATCCTCTAATTTGGGATGACCCAAGCAAAACCGAAACATGAATAAATCCGAGCGTGACATAAGCAAAAAATATAATATCGACAATCTCGATTATTACGTAAAAATCAACGGTTACACCTGCTTTGTACTTTTCAGATATTCACTTCCGTTTCGACGAGAGAGAAAAAAAATCATCTGCAGTATGTCAAATCATTAAATGTTAAATTGAACAAACCCGCCAGGTAAAATCCAAACAAGTCTCGTGCCGCTAATCAGATTTGATTAATTTATCGTTAACCGAATGATCACTTAGCAGGCAACACTAAAGGATTTTTAAACGCCTAGCTTGCTACATGCTTTGTAACGTTAATAATTGGAAATTGGTGCAGGCAGTTTACTGAGCTTGAGGCCTAACTCACTAGTCACAAGTTCGCATGCTAACCAGTGAATGAAAGACCTCCGCACCTGCACAAACACAACGATCAGATTTATGACGATCAAAAAGCGCTTAATTATACGAGCATAAACGAGGAATCACTCGCTATAAAGCTCTATTTAAGCAGACAGCTGCTTGCACCGAGTTAGCATATAGTGTGTTAATGGTCCGCCTCTTACCAATAATCCTTCTCAGTCCACTCTCAGTGTCAGCAAACCGCTCCTCGTGTGAAACTAACTTAGATGGTGCGGATTGTGGGATGATGTAGATTTGAGGAAAAAACGGACAGGAACAGCACTGGGCGAGATGCTGTCAGAAATCCCCCTTCACTATCCTGCCGAGTCACTGTGTCGTCCAGTCTGCTGCCTGCCTGTATATCTCGTTTCTGGTTTTGTTTCAGCGAACGGAACAAAACCAAAATGGCAGCTGTGGCACAGGGGCGGAGCTGTTCGGATAAAGAGGAACAGGAAAAGGTGGGCTCGCCAAGAGTGCTGCAATCCTCCGCAGTCGCCCATTGGCTGCCCTACCTATGACTTTACGGAAAAACCCACCCACTTCAAGTTAGTACACGGTATATGCCGGGACTTTAGGGTTCTGTAATTGATATTCAGACGTGCATGAACTAAACCACGTTATCTTTGACTGTCAATATGCTGTGAATAAAGCACTCAGCCCATGCAGCAGAAGGATAGTCACCCAAAAATTGTCAATTTATTCCCCATTCATGTTGTTTTAAAAACTGTCTGACTTCTTCTGTGAAACATAAAAGAAGCTAGTACAGGCGTTTTCAAACCTGTTCTGGAGCAGCCCCAGCACTGCACATTTTGTATGTCTCCCCTATCTGGCAAACCCATTCATGTGTTGCAGTCTCAATTAATGAGCTGATGATTTGAATCAGGTATTTATAAGATGGGGACATATAAATGTGCAGTGCTTGCGCTTCAGGACAGGTTTGAAAACCCCTGGCCTAGTGTCACATGCTACTCTCTGCCATGCATTGTAGATGGTGTAAAATATGCACTATTTTACAGAGCGACATTTTATTAATATGTTGCTTTCAAACATGGGGTTTATTGTATCCCATAGTGTATTGTTACAACAACCATCAGGCTTCTGCACGCATCCTTAATATCTTCCTTGTGGCCCGTGGTCTGTATCTATATTTATTATAATTGTTTTTTAAAGAATTTTTACAATGTATTTAAACACATATTCTAAATACACAATTGTTTTGATAACCCAAAAAGAAGCTCTATTTGCATAAGATTGACAGTTCAGCTGTCTCATTTGGAATTATAAAAGAATATAGACACTATTTAGGTAGCCACAAAAGTGAAACCGGTAGGGGTATGTGCCTCCACAAATTGACACTTACCAATCAGGCATTTGAAATTGTAAACTACCATGAGAGAAAATGCCACAGGTGTCATTATAAAGTGACAACTACCATTCTGAAATGCATTATGAAAACTGACACACCAACCATTCCAAAGTGTGCTGGACCTTGACACTGGCTCTTCACAATGCAGAGTAATGTAGGTCTGTTAGATATTATATTAAACTGGATGTCTATTATAATGTGGCTATATCCAGGCAAATACTTCAAAACATTCAGGCCTCGCCACAAAGAATGCATGTTTACACTGTTAAAATGGTTTTATTTCTTATTTCATAAATCCATGACATTATTTGCAAAGTATTAAAGCCATAAATGAGAACCACTAACCAGATATTATTGTGTCCTTATTTTTTAAATCCATATCAGACTCTGATTACTTTTTGTTGTTGCTAGTGCTACTGTCTAACTCACAAACACCACCTGTGGATTTTCCACTACTGTCGTAAGTTTTGGCACTTATACTGACACCTACCGGCATGCAGCATCATGCAAATATAAAGGTTTCCAGTAACAAATGCGTTTGCATTGTATGTTTTTTTTTTCTCTCCATACAATGGAAATCAATGCTAACCAAAACTATTTGGTTACTCAACAACATGCTCAGCAGAGGAAAGCCCAACAGTTTTTGAATGATGTGAAGTATGAGAAAATTGTGACAATTTTCTTTTATGGGTGAACTTTTGGATTTTTTTTTAAATGGGTCTTATATCCTAAAGGATTTACATGGGAGATACAAACAATACTGAATGTAAAAGCAATGTTTTGATGAAAAATATGACAACGTATTATTTGAGTCGTAATGTGCTGAAAAATAATGCATTTTCGAAGATATTTAATGTCCCTGCCCATTTAAGGGATATAATCACGGTTCATATGCTAACAGTACAATTATAACCACGTTGTGGATGGAAAATGTTAGGCTCATAAATTTGACTTTTCAAAAAGACATAATTTTTAAAGACATTGTTGTGAATGTCTCTCAATGCCACTTTAGGCTACAGCAATGTAGAGACAGGATTTATTTACAATTAATAGGCCTAGCCAAAACTAAATGTACGTTTGATGATAACAATGAATATGTATTACTAGTCATGGGAAGCAGAAACGAACCTCCCGTCAGGTCAGACAAGCAGCATTCTGGTAATCACAGTACATTGTAGCATGCAATGCACCTTTTGCCAATAAATAATCATTCAAATCTGCAGATTATTTTTAAATGGCTGATGGAGGAGCTGAAACGTGCTTATATGAGATGTTTTAATAGACATCAAGTACCAAAACACTAAAGCAGGTGCTGAATTTGGGCTATTCACTCTACCTAATCTAAACTTACAACCTGCTCGATGACAGCTGACACTGTTTAATAGGTCAAAAATATTTTACTAAGGAGCAGACATAATTGATGTAAACCATGTGGGTAAAATGTTTCACCTATGCAGATGGGGATAAAGAGTGGCGTAAAATAAAGCAATAGCAGAGGACCATACAATAATAGCCTCTAAGAACGTATACACTTATCCAAAGTTTAAATGCAGCTAAAGGTAATGAAAGATGCTTTCATAACCTCTGAAGAACATCCCCTCATTGCCCTGCATGGATAAATTTACCTCTCCTAAACCAACAAACCCATAGAAAATGTATTTTCAAAGCAATGACTGCTAAAATGAGGGGTTAGGCATGGGCTTTCTTGTAAATGAGAGGAATAAGCGTTGGGGGATGGGTTGATACTTGTAACAAAGGCCCAAGTGGGCCGCTTATTCTCGCATATGGTGCATAAAAGAAGCAAATGTCCCCTGTGTGAGTTACCTTTACAGCAGGTAAAAATAATGTAAACAACCCCCAACGCATCGCATCATTCTGCCGCTCACGCACCTGCACTTAGTCAAAACCTCACGCGTTGCGTGAGCCAGTTAGCTCGCTGCAAAACACCATCTTAAGATGATAGTTTCAGATTGCAGTTATATGCATACTAAAGATGGCAACGTGGGATTTAAAGAAGCTGCAGTTTACAGAAGAGCAAATCGATGCTAACAATGCACCGGGTTACATAAACGGCTTGAGGTTTAATGATCGGTGATCTAATCAGAAAAGCAAAGCAATGACCGGGTACCCCACATCCCTAACTTGCAAGTTGGATTCAGTAATTGGTCTATTTTCCCTAATGTGAATCTTGAGATAGTTTTAAAGACTGTAATCTAAGCAGTTGTGCAGATTTATGGGTAGTCAAGATTATCTCGCTATCTATCCAGGCTAGCTTTCTTGGAAACGATGCGAGGACGTTTTGCGATAACGTTAGCCTGCAAAAACGAAGCTTGTTAGCTTAGCACAACCTTCTTGCAGAACATGAAGGAATCCTGAAAAATAACCTAAACCATATGACGGGAGAACTAGCCAACTTTTCCGCAAGGATGAGTTGGTTTCTTTCATCCCCGGCTCGTGATGCGCGCATGGAGCGCATTGTCTCGCGCATGCAGTCAACGTTAGCTGGCTGTTCCTAAAGTGGCCAGTTACATTTTTTACAGGCAAATTGTTGCGCCTGGCTAGCTGAACTTCAGCGTTAAAACTTGGCTTCGGCTAGCTGTAACTGTGTTCTTGTGGATACGTTAGCAAGTTAGCATTAGCTAGGCACATAAGTATGCAGAACTCACCACATCCGATATTACTTGGCCTCTCCACGGTACTGAAGACAGAAATACCTCGCGGACAAAAGATAAACAACAAAAAGGTAAAATCAAACCGTTTCGGTAACTTTATCCCTGGAAGTGGCGGGAGCTCCGTGACTTTCCAGTGTGAGGGGAGGCTGGACGGTTGCCTGACCGGCTATTCCCTGTACCGTTAACAGTTCGGCAAGTATTCTTCAGTTCATGAGCGTAGAACAACCAACATGTGCAGAGTTTGAGTTGAGATTGTGCTATTATTCAAGATACAGGGAAATAACACAAACTCGTGTTCATATTATACCCCAGATACATGCATTGCATAGATGGCCAAATGTCAAACGTTTCGAGTAATATTTTATAACAAACGTAATTGGGTAATAATAAAAAAACTTTTATGTAGTTTGTCGAAATCATAATTTCACCATTGATATCCCCCCATTGAGTTATAGAATAGACCCGCCCAAAGCTTGGGTTGCGATATGCACTATGGGAATGGTAGTTTTTATACTTTGAAATGTGCGTCAAGTTGCATTTGTGTTACATGATACTTTTACAATCAACATCTAGATTTTAGGTAAAAAAATTTTTTTTAAATATTATTTTTTTATAGCGTACCATTTGTTTTCCCTTCTTCTCACTATCATTTGAAACGGTCGTGCATACATTTTTTTGCAACAAATTATCATGCTTTTCAATAAATGAGCTCACAAAAGCTACTTGAATAATAATGCATGTAAAATGCAAATGTGTGCAAAACCAGTTTAAGATGGACTTAACCACCACACCACATTGCATGTCAAAACAATTCATGTCAACTGCCCTTTTGTCATTTTCAAAGCAGAATTCGTGACTGTCAGATGGACTGTCGAAATAACCTTAAAAACATAAACACTTTTAATTTGTTATATCAACATGTTTTCCAGTCAATTGCTCTATGGGTAGCTATACTTACCTAAATGAAGCCTGGCACACATCCTCATGGCTTTGTTTATGCTGATATTATTCTACCCAACAATCAGTGGAAATTCTTTATGTGGCATCTACATCTGATGAGAGCAGACTCAATGGCAGAAAACCAGCTTTGTCATAATGTAAATTATAATATCTGGATGGATGTAAGAGCACTAAATAGGAGCAATGTTACCTTACCATGTTCTATAGAGGGTGTTTCTGGAGCTGAGAATATGGTTGAACTGTGGCAACAACCTTATTCTGGCTTCTTTAACTGTGTAATGAATGAGCCTTTTAAAGTGCTAATGTACTGATATGGAGCATTACAACTAAGGAAGTTTATCAAGCAATAATTCAGCTCACAGATAGGAAGGCTGGTGGCTTCAAATTACTGAACACCTGAAGTTGGCAAACCCTAGGATTGCAGATGGTTCTTCATGCCAGCGTCTGTTGTTGGTAGCCTTGTTGTCTGTTATCAAGGATAAAGCTAGCAAGGCGGGAAGTTTGGATAACTACCAATTACAGGGCCGTGCAAGGGAAAAAAATGGCTCCACTCTTAACTATTTATAAAAAGTAAAGTTATATTGTTGATAACTTTTTAAATGAATTACACTATTAACACTAGGAAATCAGTAGCCCATGAATGAAATCAGTATCAACAAATCCATCTACACTGCAATTACAATTGCCTAAATAATGTTATGAGATTAATGTTCTAAATATAACATTTTGAATATAGAAATCTGAAATGGGAACAAAGAAATGATAGCTAATATTATGAAACTAAACCCACGTATGTGGCGGCAAGTCTTAATAAGTGAATCATTCAACCTTTATGAATGGGTCATTGAATCATTGACATAACCGATTTGTTCAGAAATTGTGAATAATTCAATAATGAAACACAGCTGTGTGTTGCTGGAAGACACAACTTTTCTGCTTTGTTTGGAACAATTTTCGTTGGACAAATAGAGCAAAAACAGTCAAAGTTGACAATGTTGTGCTGTGTCTAAAATTGTCAATTCATATAATAAACTTGTTTCTTGAACTGTTGTAAAATGAATATCACTTTTTGCAATTGTGCTGATATTCGAGAAAATATAACTCTTGCTCGTGTGATATTGTTTAAGTACATTATGTTATAAACAAAATACAAGAACTCATACAAGGGTAATTAATATTCTGAATCGTATACAACGCTATTTTACATCAACGCCTGACTAGCTCGCTTGTTGTTAACCTTACGGACTTAGGCTGGCTGTATTGAGATGTTTAAATAGTTCATAATTTCACAGCAGTGGCAAACAGTGCCAAAGCTTAGGGCAAAAATGATTGTTACCTGGCTGTCACTATTGAAGGCAGGACCGGGAGTCGTGAATGGTGCTCATCTTCTCTGTGGTGGCTGTGACAAGAGATGTCGGAGAGTGGGAGGGACTCGTGCGGGCTCGCAGAATTAAGAGTAAGTTGTTGGGTCTACTCTCACCAGCCCTTTTTAATGTCTATATGAATTAATCTTTGTGGGTTAAGTTTAAAAAATGTGAAACCTATGTACGCTTCAGGTTGCCTAAAATGACAATGAAAAAACCTAAGGTGGAGCAGTGCAAATTATCTATTTGGTAAGGCAAGAGTAAAATCTTTTTTGGCTTAAATGAGTTTATGGCTGAAATTTGATGCATAGCCTACATTTATTTGTCAGCTGGAGATTCACAGAATGCCACTATGCTGTTGTCCCTAACAATAGTGTGGTGCAATACCAGTCACCTATGAGAAAATATGATATAATTGTCTTTTTAACTGTTTTGTATTGTATTTTGTACTGACTATTGTGGTTTCTTCTTCTCTAATGGACCCTGAGTCTGGAAATAAAGTTGAATTGAATATCATCAAATACAGTTTATACTGCTGGAATCCTTACTGAACTAGAAACATCTATACTTTGGGTAACAAACTTGATAAATGGCAATTATCTATGTTAGCCCTTTCACAATTTATTTTAAGCAACTTTAGCATACTTGATGCAAAGTCATTATGGAATTGTAATATTTACTATGAGGCTAGTTATGTAACAACTGCCTTTTTTCTTCTTTTTTACCAATCCAAGATGTCATGCCAAAAGAAAAGCTTATAAAAAAAGATAGTTTGATCTGAATTTTATTGAAATATTTGTGTAGAGATTGCAAAAAATAACTTGGAAGAATATTCACATCACCAAAAACTATATAATATTTGAGGAGGTGGAAGCCACAGTTACAATTCACAAACATTTGCAAGGACTTTACATATACACATTAGAGCTTACTTTAAGATATATTAGCAAAAGTATTATACAATGTAAAGATATACTAGTATGCATCATAAATTGAGAAAAGAGAGTGAGAGAATGAGAATTAAACAAACATGTATATGGACATATACAACAGAAACAAAGGGTGCCAGGAAAGAGAATATAGCTGTAAAGTAGTCTCAAAGTTATGATCAATTATCGCACTCTGAGCATTATCATTCTCAATCAATGAAAGACTGTCATGTTTGGCAGAGACTTATAGAAACTACTGTACAATGTGAGAATATACAATAAGAATGATAAATGAACTAGTCTTATTGGAAATATTACAGAAGGTAAATGATTGATGAGAGAACACAGATGCACTGCTTCAACTTCACTATCTCAGAGCAAAAATCCAAGATGGATGAAGTGACAAAAATCATAACACCCTCCAAAGTCAGTACCTGGTGAAGAGCAAATGCACAGCGGTTCTCCAAAACAGAGCAGGATGCCAACTTGTTTTAAGGGAACAAGTTTCATTAAAGTTTTTTTTTCAAGTTATATAAACTTTTTTATTCAAACTCTCCACAGATTCTACATTACAATTATGAAATTTTTTTTTAGGAAACATATTAGTGCTTGCTATGATCTGGTAGTGTAGAGCAGAACCATTTACAAGTGGGGTAACCTTAACTGTTTCCTCTAATAATACAAAATGCTCAGTAACTCTCCTCTTTAGACATTAAAAAAGCTTCTTATCCGTCACACACAATCAATAACAAGGTTCTTGGCGTTTAAGCCCCAAATATCACTGTACAGCCCCAAAAGGTATGGTGTACTCATGGATCCATAATCCACATCCCAAAGATTTTATTGTTACATGGTGTACCTACTTCATTCTTGAGCCTTCACATCCTCTTAGCATATTTACAAGCCTTTTCCTGACACACTTCCCCTTGGTGATTGGCCAGACCGCTTTGTAGACTTCTGGCCATCGCTGTTACCCTCGTCACCAGTTGGATGGCTGTGACCTTTGACATGACTGGGTGGGGAAGGTGGCGGGTACGAGGGAGGCGGGATGGTCAGGTGTGGTAGAGAAGGCATTGGTGGGCGAGGTGTGGTGGGAAGGGGTGGCGGGGTCGAATGATGGTATGAGCGAGGTCTGGGTGATGGGGAAGAACTGGCGCTTTTTGCTCTCGGAAGGGTCTCAGGATGATCGCTGATCTGCTCCAGCAAAGAAGGCATATCCCCCTCGATCTTCTCTAGCACGGCAGCCATTTGCTTCTCAATTTGTTCGATTACACAATCCATTTGCCAGTCCGCGCTGGCTCCACTTCCTGTTTCTAGACCACTGTACTGTCCAACAGAGTAGGTTGGACAGTATGGGCTCCCGTACCCTGATGCACCATGGACCATCTCCTGCAGCTCCTGCTCAAATACCGTTTTATCATGGCCGAGACTTGAAGATACCAATCCTGCATACGTACACTGGATGTTTTTCGCTGATTGGCTCCCCTTGTCCGGTCGTCCTTTCTTCAACTCTCTGCTATTCGGGTTGACCTCGCAAGTGGCCCCAACTTCTGCTGGCCTCTCTGCAACTGCTTCTGGGAGCTGTGTTTGACACCAGCTGCTTGCGGCCATATCATGGGCCGTGTCTTTCTTGTCTTCTGATCTAAGAGGTGTTTCCTTTTCCACTGACAAGGTACCGGTTTTGGCATCCGAACATGAGCTATGATCCAACGAGAGATTTGCAGCCATCTTGCGTCGATTTAGAGTATCAGGGAGAGGTGATTTCTTTTCAACATTGCCAACAGTTGTGGCCTCTGGCTCTGTGGGGATGTGGTTCTCTCGGCTGTCTGAGGTCTTGATTGGCTGGACGGGTGCTGCTTTCTGGCTCGCTCCCGTTGATGACTTGTCCTCCCTTTCAGAAGTGCTTTCGTTAGTCTCTATCTTGTTCGGCTCCTCTGCTTGTACTTTTAAAGAGTTGTTTGATCGGGCAAGGGTCTCTGCTTCTTTCTCTTCTACTTTTTTGTGTCCTGCTTCGTCGTCTTCTTGATTCTTCATGGGTCTGCTTTCAACAGACACCTCATGGGACATGCTCACATTAGAAACGCCACCTGAGTCTTTTTGTGTCCCCTTACCATCTAATCTATCTGCTCTGACCCCTTCGCCCTGGGCTTTTACTGCACCATCAGGTGATCCAGCTTCGGAGGCTCGGAGGCGCTGCATGAATGTGGTGACACGAATCGCTTTCTGAAAGAGAAATGAAAAACACCCAGCACTTAGTACCCGGTGAATTATCAAGTAATGCAAGGTCTTCTTTGCTATGGAGGTGAAATGCATAGTTAAAAGTGTGGCAATCGGTGGTAGCAGTTTTCTCTCTCTATCGCTTTCATGAGACGTACACATTCGAGATGGGCGTTTTAGTAATTTTGTTGCGTCAGTAACAACATATCGAAACAACAAATTTTCAAGAGTTAGTGTAATAGTTCAACTTTGCAAATCGCTGTTCTGATATGTTTGGTTCAAGCTGTTCTTCGAATGTGAGAATGCAAGAACTGCGAAGTTACACAAGAACTGCAAGATAAATTATGTCTGAACCAAAGAATGAAATTAGTTGTTACTGGCTGTTGACCTGAGTAGAATGTTTTAATTAGGGATGCACAGAATATTACGGTACCTTAATGATTATTTGCCGATATTTATTGGTATCAGTTGATAAAAAAGCGAAGTACCGGAAATATTCTCATTTTTGATAATTGCCGTCTTTCAAATGCTCTGCTGCTCGATCCTCGTCCCTAGCACACATACAGGATGACCCCCAATTTGATATGTATGTGTCATTAGCAAAAGCATGAAGTGAATAAATGAATCAGGGCTACAGTAAGTCATCTGAGGACAAACCACTTTCTCAAAGGACAAGCCACTCTCTCTTTCTCTCTTTTCATAAGAACCACTTTGGTCCTTTATGGCACACACAAACACAGGGACAACTTTTCATACACATACAATACGATGAATAGTCAATCTGGAGATTTGTCTGAGTGAATGAAGGGCTAACTGGAATTCAAACTGGAATATTGAGGACACTGTGAGTAAAAGCCAGACGGCATATGACTGAATGCACATGGGACCAGCTGGGCAGTGATAAATTTGTTAGTTACTGGTGTGCAGATACAGGGAGGCTTAAGTACAGCGAGAGTCTTTCCAACAATCCGACTTGAACAACATATTTCCTGAATGATCGTAGCTTGAAGAATCAGGCCAGGCCATGAGACACTGCAGCCATGTATTATCGTACACTAGGTATGATGCTAGAGGAAGTATGAGTGCCCAAGTCAAAGATTGTTACACAGAGAAAAGAATCTCTGCCTCTAGGCTGCCCCGCAAATATCAACAGTACCTTCAACTCCTGGGTATTACATGCAAGGAAAAAGCAAACATTAATATAATAACCATCAGAACCTTTATTAAACAACAGCTTAATTTGCCATTATCATCTTTACAGATACTTTCCTTATCCATTATCTTATTATTTATTGTGCTGTTTGCTAGAAAAGTGAGTAATGCAATTCCTCTTACCCTCCACTTTGCCTTTGCAAAGTTTTTCTCAAATTGAGCACAGACTCCTTCCTTCAGATTTTTTTCCGAAGCCCCATTTCCGGCGATCCTAGCAAATAAATAAATAAAAATAAGTAAAGGTGTTGTCTCTGAAAGAAATCAACTATTTGTGTGTAGACTTACCATGCATGCGAAAGTGCATCTTGTGCAGTAATTCTCAGCATTTGGTCAACATCCATAAGTCTGCAGACCAGCTCTTTTGCTTCATGACATGGAAGAAAGAGACTGACGGGTAAAGCACCAAAAATAAAATAAAATAAACATTTTAAATATTACTAGTTTGGATCAGGAGCTCCTCAGTTCCTGATCTTAGTACCAGCAGGGGAAATGTCATCCCAGTACGGTGAATCAAATTCAAATTCTCCACCAACAATGCGGCAGAAGATGATCCGGTTGTGCATGTCGGTGTTCTCCTCCTCAGTTTCATCATAGAAGGGAGGGTTTCCAGACAACCTACAAATGAGATTTGTACAATTTGTATTATGTTCTGCTGTGTTGTACTACATTTCCTTTGGTCCAAGATCATGAGTATACATTTAGGTATAAAAGTGCTGTAAAATTACTGTTAAATGCTTTAAATCAGGGTTTTCAATTTCAAATTTTTTGGTACCAAAGAACCGTCTAAATATGATCTTCTTGCGAGGGACCCCCATCCTAAAATATAAGGGCAGATATACACTCACCTAAAGGATTATTAGGAACACCATACTAATACTGTGTTTGAACCCCTTTCGCCTTCAGAACTGCCTTAATTCTACATGACATTGATTCAACAAGGTGCTGAAAGCATTCTTTAGAAATGTTGGCCCATATTGATAGGATAGCATCTTGCAGTTGATGGAGATTTGTGGGATGCACATCTAGGGCACGAAGCTCCCGTTCCACCACATCCCAAAGATGCTCTATTGGCTTGAGATCTGGTGACTGTGGGGGCCATTTTAGTACAGTGAACTCATTGTCATGTTCAAGAAACCAATTTGAAATGATTCGAGCTTTGTGACATGGTGCATTATCCTGCTGGAAGTATCCATCAGAGGATGGGTACATGGTGGCCATAAAGGGATGTACATGGTCAGAAACAATGGTCAGGTAGGCCGTGGCATTTAAACAATGCCCAATTGGCACTTAGGGGCCTAAAGTGTGCCAAGAAAACATCCCCCAAACCATTACACCACCACCACCAGCCTGCACAGTGGTAACAAGGCATGATGGATCCATGTTCTCATTCTGTTTACGCCAAATTCTGACTCTACCATCTGAATGTCTCAACAGAAATCGAGACTCATCAGACCAGGCAACATTTTCCAGTCTTCAACTGTCCCATTTTGGTGAGCTTGTGCAAATTGTAGCCTCTTTTTCCTATTTGTAGTGGAGATGAGTGGTACCCGGTGGGGTCTTCTGCTGTTGTAGCCCATCCGCCTCAAGGCTGTGCATGTTGTGGCTTCACAAATGCTTTGCTGCATACCTCGGTTGTAACGAGTGGTTATTTCAGTCAAAGTTGCTCTTCTATCAGCTTGAATCAGTCGGCCCATTCTCCTCTGACCTCTAGCATCAACAAGGCATTTTCGCCCACAGGACTGCCGCATACTGGATGTTTTTCCCTTTTCACACCATTCTTTGTAAACCCCAGAAATGGTTGTGCGTGAAAATCCCAGTAACTGAGCAGATTGTGAAATACTCAGACCAGCCCGTCTGGCACCAACAACCATGCCACGCTCAAAATTGCTTAAATCACCTTTCTTTCCCATTCTGACATTCAGTTTGGAGTTCAGGAGATTGACTTGACCAGCACCACACCCCTAAATGCATTGAAGCAGCTGCCATGTGATTGGTTGATTAGATAATTTCATTAATGAGAAATTGAACAGGTGTTCCTAATAATCCTTTAGGTGAGTGTATATATTCTTATTTATAAAACCACATTAATACTGTGTTTTATATTTTATAAAATTGTGCGGACATCATATTTGGCCAGGCTGTCATACAAAAAGAATTATGAACACATTCAAAAACAAGAGAGAATGAACAAAATATTAACAACTATAGTGATTGTATGTGTCACAATCACATTTGTTTGGACTCTTTGTGTTTCGTCATCGCCTGCCTTAATCATTCATTTATTGTCACAGACACTTATGTTCAGCTGTGCACTCATTACAGTACGTGTTTTCCTGTGAGCTTTTTTTTTTGCACAGTAAAATAAATCCTGTAGCTGTAGTTTGCCCTTTTTGCCAAATAATTTTGTCAGATAAATACCTTAACAAAGTTTAATGTTTTGTTCTTCCTTCATATTTAAAACATTTAAAAAATATAAAATATTTCCCTTGTATTTTGATGGCTTTTGAACTTATAGGGTCATTAAAAAAAGAAATATTCCCTCCTGACATTACTTTTTGACACTACTGTATATAATAATTTTTTTGGAACAATGTAGGGTATACTGTAAACACTATACAAATAAATTGGAATAAAAAAAATAAAAAAAATATTTTAAATAATCGCATGATTTCTGACCCCAGCCCCCTGTTTAAAACAAAAACAAAAAACACATAAAGAGAATAAAGAATCCTTGACAAACCAATTGAATCTTAACATAGTGTATCCAACACCAACTTACAGAATGTACATAATGACCCCCACCGCCCAACAATCGACTGGTCTTCCATAGCGATGACGCGCCACTACTTCAGGAGCTGACAGGAAATATGACAAACAAATGTGAAGATTACGGCTTCGCATACTCAAAGTTAAAGAAAAATAAAGATCATGGTGATGAATAAATACCCAGGTACTCAGGTGTCCCACAGGGTTCAGTGATTGAGCCGTTCTCAAACCTGGACAGGTAGAAATCCCGCAACACGACTTTGTTGTGATTACTCTCTCTATAGTACATCAAGTTCTCCAGCTGAAATGACAGAAAAGGCAGAGGGTAAAAAAAAAAAATCAATACTTTAATATATAAGTACTGATAGGAGGAAAGAGATGGCATTAGGCCAAAGTATGACTGAATAAAACGTTGCTGTGTCCCAAATGATATTGATATTCGTCTTTATTCTGGCCAGTAGAGACCAGACAGGACACACCCTTCACCCGCTCTCAATGTGAACAATGAGTTCTGTCTTTGAAAGATAAATCTGAAAACCCACAGCTGACCTACTCTGTATAATATATGAATCTCAGACTGTGATATTTCAAGCACGAACCCTAAAAGGAAATGCATCAAAGCTATATCTAAAAACACCCAGGAGGCAACACAGAATTATGCATTATTGACAAGAGCAAATGAGATGCATACACATAATAGAGAATGTCTGATGCTAATATCCTGCACAGCGTGTTGCTGCCGTGCACTAGAGGGCACTATAAACACATGTTGTCTCATGACAAACAGCATCATAACCTTAATGACTTTAGGATGAAGCATTAGAACCACAGGAGCTTGGCAATGCTGTTTATTCCTTTCATATTTGTTTTGAACATTAATGACACCCACAGGGAGCACCTGCAATATTACAGTTGTACAGTGTTATGAGTCAAAGAGGACTAGGCGTTTGATTAATATAACTGATGATTATCATTTAATACTCCACAAATAGAAACATCCCCAGCACACACATGCACATTAACACGTTTTAACACAGAGTTGCAGTCTTTGAGTCACATGTTCAGATATTAAACCGGCCTATGGTGCATATGGTTTTGCACTCCATTATTCTATTGTATATATGGACTTTCCATTAATACAAATGATCATATTATGACTGCATACCAACCTTTAAGTTCCTGTGGACGATGTTGAGGGAGTGAAGGTACGCAACTGCTTCTAAGACTTGACGAATCACATTGGAGGCATCTCTCTCTGTGTAGTTCCCCTGGTCTAAGATCCAATCAAACACATCTCCACCTGTGGCCCTGTGATGAACACACAGTTAAAACATAAGATATGTTTGTAATTCTAATTTAAGCTGTATTTAATTGGTAGTAAGGTTGGTCAGGGATGGAGTATGCCCTAGGCCTAGGGCAATAGGACCAGTGCTCCAAGGCCTTTGACTAACTGGGACCTTGAGCTGATAGGTGGACTGACAGCTGGAAACAAGGTACTGCAAACATATATCTGATAGAGATAGAACAACAGCCCTGTAATGGTTTGACACACATATATTTGGTATATTCAAATATACATATATATTTGACAGTAGTAGTGGCCAAAAGTGATCCCCTCTAGGAAAATGTACTTTTTTACCCGTTATTCAAATATTATTAGAAATGTGTTAACGATTTTGTAAGCATATTGCATAGTTATGATTGAAGTAAACTGTTTTTTTGGTGATCAAATTAAATAATCACAATGAAACATGCCAAAATGTGCGGACAACATTTTTGGCCAGGTTGGCATACAAAGAATTTATGAGGACTCACAAGAGAACCAATGAAATATCAATAACTATGTTATAGTCAGTATATTTTTTTTCTGTGAGCGTTTTGTTTTTCGAAGCATTTTTATTTGCATATAAATAAAACCTGTAGCAGTAGTTAGACCCTTTTTTGCCAGATAAATACCTTAAGTAAGTTAGTTTTGTTCTTCCCTCATATTAAAATTGTTATATTAATATTTAAATGATTATATATCCTCATATTTTGTTGGTTTAATAAAACATGTAGGGTAATTAAAAAAAACTCCCCTCTGGACATCACTTTTTGGGAACTATAGGATTATTTAATTATATTCAGGATAATTCAGGATTAATCCAGAGCCTCAAAAAGGACCAAAATGCATTATTGTGGTTAGTCACCAAACATAAAACGATTAGAGAATTTTAAAACATAGTGAAATATCACTATATTAGAAGGATTTTGATCAACCATTACATAAAGACCTGCCCAAATTTGCTAAATCATTAAGAAAATGTGCTGTTTTCAAATGTTATAAAAATCTACATTTTAAATCAAATTAAAAACTAAACTTCATGAATTCAATCCGGATCGGAACATTTTGCCAATACGTACAGTAATGCACAAATGTGAAACTATAAAATCTAAGAATATGTTCTGAATATGACTGCTAAAAATGTTGTGATTTCAACAAAATACCCCAAAGTAAACATAATATTAATCTATGTATGTAATTCTACATCTGACTTCTTATGCACCTAATTTAGTGTTACTGACACACCATTGCCACCAAAATTACATTTGAAATTTTTCAAACACTTCAAATATTTTATTTTCAGAATGCCAGAAATGCAACTGGTATCCATCAAGCTAACTTCATCATTTAACATCATTCTATAGGATCTTTAAGATTAAAACAGAAATGGTAAATGACAAAATGTCCAGAAACTGCATTTTCTATTATAGACACTCATTACTGTAATCTTTATAGCTGTAATAGCATATCAAAGTCATTCATGCATAATCAGATGACAGGGTTTTAACAGATTTTTAGCTCTGGCTAGATGTGGATATTTGCGTGAGGAGTGGAGTCAGAAGAAGTGGATTTTCTGGAGTGATATTCTGGTGCGGAGAGATGTGTCCTTGGCCTACTGAATGACACTGGGAAGGGATGGTGACTGATCACTGCAAACGCAAGGTCAGACTCACAGTTCTTGTACGATGAAGAACTCTTTCCTGGTCTCGAATGCATCAATCAGCTGCAAGATGTTTGGGTGTTTGAGCCTGGAATAATGACACAATGACACATGACAGGAAAAAGCTGAATAGTTTCTTCATCTCACGTTATAAAAAGAGTAAAATAATGCTTCAAAAAGAGTGAGAAAGGATAGAAATAATCCCACCACGAGTGATACATTCAGCTTCTCTTACCCTCTCCATCTTTCTCTCCACCCCACCATCCTTAAAGGAGTAGCGCGCCCAAAAATGAAAACATACAGCTATATTTTTACTTTTGTGCTCCACAGATGAAAGATGAATTTGATGTTTTGAAATGACACAAGGGCAGAATTTTGATTTCTGGGCGAACTATCCCTTTAAATGTTCTCTTTGTCCTTTCAGATCAGCACTCTCACAAAACCCTACATCATCTGTTGATGTTTGAGTCACCGTGTACATTTTCAAGATCATGATCTCGTTCTTGGCTGCCTTCCGCACTTTCTTGCCATCTTTCTTGAGGAATTTCTTGCACACATAGACCTTGTCCGTCTGTCGTTCCTTCACCAGGCACAGCTCACAAAATTCTTTCCTGTAGAGAGAAATGATACTGAATGCTGCATTTTAAGTGTGTGAATCGGTTATATTAAGAACTACACTGCTGAGATAAACACCTATGTATTGGGAGAAAAGCATTCTGAATTAATGTTTAGTGAGACCACATGTCTGTAATTGATGGATTGGCTTTCTTAAGGCTATAATGGCATATCTATGCACACTCACGCCTTGAGGACCTGTCCAATCTCGTATTTGTCAGTGACGTCTGACAGGCTGTTGTATGTCCGCCCATCTCGCAGAGCAAGGCACCCAAATGGCATGACAGCATCCACCTGTCCAGAGGAGAACAAGAAGCGTACACATACACATACAGCTATCAATCTCAATAAAACTAATGCCATTCACTCTAGAGGAGCATGTGTCTTCACAAACTAGCCTCACCAAGACAGGTTTTACACAGAAATTGTGAAATGCTAATGAATGTGGTTTCAACATGACCGAAAGGAGACTTTTTTTGTTTTAAATATAAACTAGAAAATATCAACTGGAAATATTGGACATTATTCATTCAACACAAGCAGAACAATTTCTGTGTAAAACATACCCATTCTAGTAAAACAGTCCATTTCTTCCCATTAATTGGAATGTAACAATTTGCTACAAAGAAATTCATCACGTTTGTGCTTTATGCATAAAGTCAATAAAAGGAGATGTCTAACCCTTTAGGTCTAACTAAAAATTTAGTGAGATATTTTATAATAAACATACAAGTGAATAAATCAATCAATAAATAAACAAACAAACAATCAATGGATGACAGGGTTACAAGTCAGAGGATTGCAGAATTTGCTTAAATTAAGCTGCTACTCACTAGTGGCTGGCTAATTCACACACACACACACACACACACACACACACACACACACACACACACACACACACACACACACACACACACACACACACACACACACACACAGAGTTGGGGACATTCCATAGACATGGTTTTTATTAGGGATGCGCCGATATGAAAATTGTGGCCGATACCGTTAACCGATAATTCTTTATATTTAAATGCCGATAACCGATATATTGGCAAATCAATCTAAATCCAATTTTTTTTACATGTTTTTTAGAGCCTGATTACAAAAACAAAAGTCTATTGAAAGTCACGTCCCAAGCACACAATTACAATGTTCTCATTATAATTTGATGTAACCTATTTGACAGACTTCCAATCATATTTAAAGCACTTCACAACCATCATGGCAAACAGTGCACATCAGACGTGTCTCAGCTGAAGGAAGTAGTCCATTATTGATCTGCTTCAAGATATCGGACAAATTTTCTCATCGGGCCAATAACGATAACATATATGTACATATGTGACCCTGGATCAATAAACCAGTCACAAGTCGCACGGGTATATTTTTGGCAATAGCCAACAATACATTGTATGGGTCAAAATGATCAATTTTTCTTTTATGCCAAAAATCATTAGGATATTAATTAAAGATCTTGTTCCATGAAGATATTTTGTAAATGTCCTACCGTAAATATATAAATATTTTATTTTTGTGAGTGAATGCAGCAAAATCGCAAACATAAATTGACAACTTTAAAGGCGATTTTCTCAATGTTAAGATTTTTTTGCACCCTCAGTTTCCAGATTTTCAAATAGTTGTATCTCTGCCAAATATTGTCCTGTCCTAACAAACCACAAATCAATGGAAAGCTCATTTATTCACCTTTCAGATGATGTATAAATCTCAATTAAAAGAAATTGACCCATGTCACTGGTTTTGTGGTCCAGGGTCACATATATGATAACATACATGATACGGATATGGTGGCCAATATATAGTGCATCCCTAGTTTTTATACTGTACAAACTTTATATTCTATCCCCTAACCTACTCATCACAGAAAACTTTCTGCATAAAAAAAAAAAATCCCCTTTGTGGGGACCATAACGTAGGTTTTACAAGGACCAACCACACACGCACATGTACACACACTTTTAATAGGGAGAAAATCATGCAGTAACAAGGACATCATGTTTTTTTGGTTATAGATTACTGTTATCACTCCAAACAACACAATTTGTATCTTTATTGTGTTTCAAAAAAATCTAATTTGTGAAAAGGTGTTTCTGATGTATCACACAATTACAAAATCAGAAATATAGTGCTCAAGAGAAAATAATTCAACAGATGGTTGGGCGGACATGTTTCTCAGTGCAGGGAAACAGTACATCTTTAAGACTGATGGTATCAGTGTGGAAGAGCGTGATGAGAGTGACAGCATCTTTATCAGAAGAGAGAGAACTGGACTGTCAGCTGTGTAATCCAGCTCCAGCTCCTGCCCCTAATCCCTAATCCCTCACATGGATCCATGCACGGGAGGGGTCGGGATACAGTAGGAGAGGTCAGGAACAAGTGAAATATTACATAACTTGAACATTGTGAAGGACTTTGCTGAATTTATGCTGAGACTGATATGAAGTGACAAACTGGAATACTGTGATATCTTTTTAATAAAGGAAGTGAAGACATTAACATCACCGAGGCACTTCCTAGTTTTTGCTAGACAGCTGTTCATCCTGCAGCAAAGTCAACATGGCATTGTTACGCATACTTCTGAGATATCATGTTTGTTATATTTACATAGCTATTTCTGTTACCTGCCTTCTGGTACCACGCAAACAACTCCATAACATTTAATTAAAATAAAATTGTGCCACAATGATTTGTTATGTGACAGGCCTGTTAGAACATTTCTGCATTTCAATAAATAAAATATGACACACTAAAAACATGTTGCAAGAGCGCCAGATAGTCATGTGGCTTGTGTCTAAATTAAGAAGTAGCCAAGATGAGAACAAAATGTTGTGACAAAATTTCATGTGCATGTTGCAACAGTTAAAAAATAGTTTTAAAACATGCACAAAGATCATAAGGAACTGCTATGGACAGATTTCTTTGGAGAGGCAAATGAAAAGTAGTTTTTTTTTTTAAATCGACTAGTTTCCTGAATCGGCCGGTTTCGGGATCACTTGACCCCAATCAGACACGTTTCTTAGGGGGTCTTTACATAAGATGTCTTCTTGCATTCAAGCTAGATGAGGCACAGCACAGTGAAACAGAACACAGACGTGTTTTAAAAATTTAAACTATTTTTAACTTGACATGTCATCTTAAAAATGCAACACTTATTTCAGAGCTGTGGCACAGAGGATAGTGTGTTGCCTCTGAAATATAAATGGCTGCAGAGCTTTGTGGGACACGAGCTCACCAAACCTGGACAATAGAGAAGACTGTAAAAATTTCTCAATTTCTGCTGCGACAATAAGGTGGCTGGGTCCGAATAGTGCCGAAACAATATGAAAGCATGGATCCATCCTGCCTTGTATCAATGGTTTGTAAATGATGGCTACTTCCAGCAGGTAACACGCCATGTCACAAAGCTCAAATCACCTCAAACTGGTTTCTTGAACATGTCAATGAGTCACTATACTCAAATGGCCTCCACAGTCGCCAGATCCTAATCCAATAGAGCGCCTCTGGGATGTGCTGGAACTGGAGCCTCGCTTCATGGATGTGCAGGTGACAAATCTGCAGCAACTGCGTCATGTTATCATGTCAATATGGACCAAAATCTCTAAGGAAGGTTTCCAGCACTTTGTTGAATCTAAGCCACAAAGAAGGCAGTTCGGAAGGCAAAAGGGGGTCCAACCCGGTACTAGCAAGGTGTACCTAATACAGTGGCCAGTGGGTTTACAATATATACATAAATATTTCTATGTAATTGTCAATGAATGATTGTATTTAAAACATATTTGGATCATTTTATAACAAACAAACAAACAAACAGTTATTTATAACACCTACTTTTATGATAATAAATAGCTAATATGAATAAATATGACTTGTCATTGTTGGATGACGGTAGGCCACTGTGTGTAGTGCAGGAAGTTATGAGCCAGAGTTGCTACTTCCCTCCTACAGGCACTTTCTAACACTCTTTCCGTATGGTATGAACGCGCTGACAAGATATATTCACAACGAGCTTGGATTCCCTCCGGAGCTGGATGCAAATACAGAAGGTGACATGCTTACATTAGGGTAGTGATGCGCATGTTTTGATGGGAACCTTGCACTGGAAGGATGGATCACATTTGACAGTCCTCGCTCATTAGTTAGACTCAATACGTGCCCTGTGTTACAGAACTCGTGCACACGTACGGAATCTCACATCCTTCTCTCTTCGGTGTGAAAAAAGGCAATCTTGTAGAGATGACCATTATGGGATGCGGTGGGATAAAGGATTACTGTCTCAGAGCTTGTGATTTCTCAGATCAGTTCAGGCAAAAATGTATGTTGTTTTAATTGAGGGTCCATACATATTCATAATGGCTATTTTTTGCACACACCCACCCCTTACATACAATCCAAAATTAGCATTCGAACATTCTCCCAGCCTGGAGACCGAGTTCAAGAAAGATACAAGACCAAAGATGAGGAGGCAACAAAGGGTTTGAGGGGTGCCTTCTACAAAGACTAGCTTGCAACATATTTCTCCCTCCATCATTAAAGACCATAAGACCCTCACCATCAGCCTTCCCCAAGACACTTCTCTGTAATGGTACGCTGTTCTCTCTCCTGTCTGTTCTGCTCTTATTAAAGCAATGAATCTTCATCTCCAGAGGCACACACATTAAACACCAGAGCCAATCCCACAGGATGGATGAGAGGAGCTTTGCTGTTCTCCAAACACATCTGAACCCAAACTCACACACACACACACACACACACACACACACACACACACACACACACACACACACACACACACACACACACACACACACACACACACACACACACCTCCTCACAATCCAGAACAGCAACAAGTTCAAAAGTCACAGCATGGAGCGTAGAAGTTTGATGTCCTCCCTTCTTCCCCCTGCTTAATCTGGTGCTAAATTATAGCATGCAGTCCCGCTTTCACGTCCACCTCTCACAGACAAACACCATAATCATTATCATCCTGCTGGGTTTATTATGCATTTGGTGTTCTGAAACAGAATTTTGGCACTACTAAGCGCAATATTTGCCAGAGCCTCGGATGAAGCCTCAGATGTAGTGAAAATATTGAGAAAAGACTCATCCGAATTAGTAATGCAAATATTCTGTTCAGCTTCTTTAATTGTTACAATTACATTTCATGTGAAAGCAACAATTTTATCACAGAGTTTTGGAAGTTTCCTTTAAAGAGAAATATAAACAGGACCACATTTACACTTAGTATTAAAGTTGTGATTTAATGAAAGTGTAGTGTCAGATATTTACATCTGTATTGTGGCGTAAATCTAAGCGAATTATCGAAAAGGAAAAAAAGAATGGAGGTGACTTGGTTCAATTTATCAGTTGTTGAGTGGATGGAGCAGAGATGCTCACAAGTCTCTGAGCTAGAGTCCAAGTCAAGTCTCAAGTCTTTGAGCTAGAGTCCAAGTCAAGTCTCAAGTCTTTGAGCTAAAGTCCAAGTCAATTCTCAAGTCTTTGAGCTAAAGTCCAAGTCAAGTCTCTTGTGGTTATAATAAGTGTTGCATCACGTACAGCGACCCATCCAGGCTGCTTAGAACACTGCATAGCTATTAAGGAATTCAAAGCATGTAATATGTTATTATGACTCCTTTATCTAATAGCATACAATATCAGCTTTGATTTAGGTATATAATCAGTGTAAACAGGCTATTTCAACATGACAAAAACACCAAGAATACTTTACTTTTAAGTTAATATCTGTAAAAATTGAGGTTCTGAAGAAAAAGGACTCTCATGTCTGTTGCTGAATTATAATGAAAGGCCTTGGCTCCTATTGTGCTGGCTCTGTGGAGCCATTAGACCAAATATAGAAAATGTTATAGCCTACCTCACAGCACTAAAATTGACATAGTGCAAAACATCACAGTAGCTAAATGCAAAACACTATTGCAACCAAATGATGTGAAATACATGGTTCATATATTTGTGGCGGCCCGCCACACATTGATTTTCGATTTATTTTTTTATTTTTACTAAGCCTATTTAAAATCGTATTTGATTGCAGAGCGCCGTAGCGCATTCGCGCAGCACTACCTCTCGCACGTCTCTCTCTTTCTCTCTCGTACACCCACCTCTCGCGTTCTGGAACACCATGAGGTGCACGCGCGCAGATACCCCATATTTTGCATTGAGCGCTTCTTTTGTTTGGCCCGTCTTGTTTGTAAACCCAAAGCTGACGATGAATGGCACAGCAACGGCCGGTGCAGTCGACATGTTTGTTTGTTTTTCTCTCATGTGTGGCCGCGCGCGCGCACGTAGTACGTGTTATGTAGGCAGGTTTTAGGTAACGGGTCAGAGGGAGGGGAATAACAGCGTGCTCATCAGACGTTTCCTAAAAATAAACATTGTTCACGAGTCCCGCAGCTCGAGTCCGAGTCGAGTCTGAAGTCTTTCGAGGACGAGTCTCAAGTCGAGTCTGAAGTCACTGTGTGTGCGACTTAAGTCGCACTCGAGTCCGAGTCTCAAACTCGAGTCCCCATCTCTGGGATGGAGGCAGATCTGAATGCAAGCTTGTTCTCGATTGTAAGACGGGGCGGGGTTTAAGTGAAGTAAATGATTGGAGAAGTCAGACATATGACACCAGAGATTTATTTTGATTTAAAATTGTAAGGTAAAAAAAAAAAGAATAAAAAAAGAAACATGCATGGATGAATCATTCATAATAAGATCAATAACATACATTAAGAAAATAGATACAGTGAATTTCCATTTCATGCCGACTTCCGACATCCGATTTGATCACAAGTGGTCACCTCAAAAATGCAAATTAATTTACCCACCCTTTAAGCCTTTTTGCGAACTCAATCAAATGATTCACTGAATCATAAGAATGATTATTTCACAAATTGGACATTGCTAACTTCTCTCATAAATATGCCAAGGAGAACTAGGGTGAATATTTGAAGGTTAAGACTTAAATTTCAGTTTGTTCCTCGCACAAGTCAAGTCACATTTATTTATATAGTGCTTCAAAGAATTCAGATTGTGAAAATAACATTTCTGTCAGGACCACTATCGTCAAATACGATTGACAATTAGCATACAGTTTGGATCGGCGGTATGATTCCGTTCTGGGCGAGAACTCTCTGCGCATGCAGCCTAGCATGGATAAGAGCAGGGAGAGCAGCAATAAACCCCCCTTAGGGTAAACAGAACAGAACCAACATGAATGTATGCAGATATCCTTAATTCAAGATTTTAAAGTACTACATAATTCAAGAATTTATTCTGATTCAAGGGGAATCAGAATGCCAAATCCTGACTTACAAGAGGAGGAGCTGGGGATGGTGGAGGGTAATTAGTTCCCGAGAAATGCGATAGCTGCTGATAACACTGAAGGAGCTTATATGTATACAGTGATTGGCATCGTATTGCAGTAGACGTGGATCAGCTGATGCGAGCTTGACTAACGTGACCTGCCAGAACTGACGCTACGCTTGACTGTTAATGTCGCCAAATCCATTAATTATGAAACAAATAAAATGTAGTTGTAAGGCAGCTCTGCAGATTCATTATTTAGTTCAAGTTTGTTCCTCATCTGATAGTGTCAGTGCAGTTGACGATATTAAAGCGATGATATTACTGAATATTAATTGTCTTACTAATCATTTGGCGTTAGATTAGGAATATAGTTCATGAGCCGTATACAGACAGACCACTTTTTATCACATTTTTGCCCCTTTAAAGCTTGAAAGCTCCATTTCCCTACTCATTTTAATTGTCTGAAAAAGAGTGACCAGAGTATTTTTCAAAATATCATTCGTTTGCCTGCATGCTAAAACATACACAAGACTATGCCCCAAGTTTATTTAGTCAACCAATTTACACTTAAAACCACATTTGTGGTGAGATAAAATTTTGGAATTATATTGTAAGCAACAGTCAATCTACTTTACTTTTCAGACTTTTTTCTGCTATATCAACATGCAGAAACACACTGACCCCTCTTGGTCTGACTCTGACCACTTGTGAACGGATCACCCGAGTCACACTTTAATATCAAGTGTAAACACAGCCTTGGATTCGTTACCCATCCATGGTTTGGACAGACTCCAAAATCAATAACATGTCCGACTTCATTGGTGAATTCTTGGAATTGACCTTGGCATGAATGTAAAGGGGGCAGTTTTAACCCCACCCAGACTGAGTGAGTCCAGCTGGGCTGCTGCTTGGAGCAGCTGGATGCTCCACAGATCAGGGGAGGGAGGAGGGAAAGGCTTTCATTCAAACACAAGATGCTCATCCAAACTATCTGCTCCTCAGGAGGGAGGCTCAGAAATCTGGAGCTGATGCAAAAGGACAGCTTCCATACAGGAAGGGCAGCGAAGGCCTGGATTAAATCAATCTGTTACCCTTCAGGTGGAATGCTAAGAATTGACTAGGACTGATGCTGAAGACATGGATGTTGATTTTCCCTGTTTCTGTAGGTCATACATGATGTACGTGACTAGAATGTTTGCCTGATCCCTGAGCTTAAGTGCACATAGGTGAAGACACAGGGAGCATAAACAGGAAGGAGAATAGATTGAAGAGAACTGGGAGAGAATAGACCACTTGTGACATACACAAATGTTTACCGGGGGTGAGATTTGGATGAGAAAATAATCAACAGCACAAGATGAAGAAGACTGAATGTCCTAAAGCATGGTGAAAAGTCACATAAAAGGAGGCAGTGGCTCCACATCACTGCGATTAGCTGATTACACTGTCAAAAACAGGGGTAGTTCATCCAAAAATGAAAATGTTGCCATAATTTACTCACTCTCATGACGTTCCAAACCTGTCGTCTGTAAACAAAAAAAAAAGAAGATAATTTGAGAAATGTTTCAACTGTCTATACAATGAAAGACAATGGTGTAAAAACAAACACTGGTCTACACTAACTTTTATTGTATATGTATTGGAGGCCAGCTAGTAAGAGCTGTGCAGGTAAACTTCACTCCCTTGATCTCAAGAGGCGCTCTAGCGACCGACACTAGCGGCTGCAGTCTTTAGTCCCCTTGTTACAGTGCCCACCTCCCACACCGCAGACCCGGGTTTGAGGCCCGCACAGAGTGGGGTGAAGGACCTGAGGGGTTACATTGAGGCAGAGACCCGGATGGCAGTGAGGTTTAGGGGTGTGTGTGTAACAGATGTCACCTAGTAAGAGCTGTGAAGGTAAACCTCACTCCCCAAGCCTCAAGAGGATCGCTAGAAGCTGTAGTCTTTAGCCTCCTTGTTAGAGTGCCCATCTCCCACACTGGAGACCCGTGTTCGAGGCCCACACAGAGCAGGGAGAGTAGGACCTGAGGGGCTACATTGGTGCCGTAAGCCGGATGGGAGTGAGGTTTAGGGGGGTGAGTGTAACGGAGACCAGCTAGTAAGAGCTGTGCAGGTAAACCTCACTCCCCTGGCCTCAAGAGTGTGATTTCCCCCCCCCCCCCCCAAACCAGTTTAGGGATCAGTGTTTGGTGAAGGCAATCAGTACAGTGATTGAGATGACCAATGAAATCTTTAGAATTGGCAGCAGGGCTGAATTTCAGCTGAATAGGTTTGGGGGAAAAAAAATCACGCGCCGCAAGAGGTGCGCTAGCGACTGACGTTAGCGGCTGCAGTCTTAAGCCTCTTTGTTAGCGCCCCCGGTTTTAAGGCCCGCACAGAGCGGGTGAGTAGGACCTGAGGGGTTACATATATACAAAAAAACATGAAACATTTTTTGAAATATCTCATCTTGTGTTCCACAGCAGTAATAAATACACGAGGGTGAGTGAACGACAACAGAATTTACATTTTTAATGAGACTTTAATGTGACTTTTTGATATTTTATTATTTATGCATTATGCATATATACACATTTACTCAAAGGGACTTGGATTCAAGATATACATTTTACTAGATCATGCATTCTCTATTAATCAAATCCATGACCTTGGCATTGTTATCATATCTTACTATTTAAGCTACAGGAACATACTATTTTAATAAATACTATGTAATACAAAAAATAATGTAATAATATTGTTTTCTTGTTGATAGCATAGAACAAAATCCACTACATGATGCCACTGATGTGTTCATCTTACTCCAGTGGGAAGGGAATGAAAAATAATATGAAAACTCTAAATATACTCTAAAAATCGGTTCAATGATTCATAAGGAATGTTAAAGTATCCATAATGGTATTTTGAGACTCGTGTAGGCAGAGGAGAGGATCTCGTGTTAAAAGACCGCAGGTACAACAAGACTGTGGGAGGACAGATTTTATTCATTAGAAAGACAGAAGCCATCAAAGCATTAATTCGTCTTTCTGTCTGAGACTTCAATCTGCTCCTATTGTCTTTAATATTAAGTGGAATCATTACCAATGATGACACAAATTGATTTCATTGTGGTTTTGCCACAATATAATGAGGCACTCCTGCTGCTCGCTGTACTCTCTTCTGCGTCTGAGAAGCCAATGCAAATGTTGCATTTACTTTTTAAGCCATTTGCCTGCTCGCTGCATGAGCGAACTCTCCTCCCAATTACAATCAGCGATCTCCACATCGTTCATAGTTCCCTCATCACTGAACTGTCTGCAAGCAACAACAGAGCAGAAAATAATTTACACCCGCCTTTTTAATAAGCAAACTTTGCTCAGTGCGCCGATGTAAATTTACAACATCAGTCTGAGGGAGGAACAGCGGGGGTATTTATTTATTTATTGTCAGAATTATGGACATATTTTAAAACCAAGCTCCAAAACAAATGCAAACGAAGCCTTGTAAATGGATTTCGATGAAATGATGCCATGCCATTTGCTTTGCGGCAGAAACACAGAGCTGTGAATGGGTCCTGGTTCTTTGCGACAAAAAATACATCTTTTTTTAAGCTACATTAAAGCCATAAGCGGAAATCAAATACAACCAAAGCCATTTAAAGCTAGAAGAAGCTAGGCTTCACGCCGGCCCGGTATGCAGGAGATGTGACTATTGCTCCGGTTTTCTGTATAACGACTTTTTAAAGCATGCTGGCAGCTGTGGTAAAAGGGCCCTTCATGAGACACCTCTTTCAGCAATTCTGCTGCTTTTTTAACACAGATGCCTGTGTCCTAGCAGAATCTAAATGAGGTCCCTGGGGTCTCGCACAGCCAGGGCCACATACAAGACATCCGCATCATTACCTTTCTCTGTCTCCCTACAGACCGTTCTTTAGCTATAGATACTGTCTATCTCCCAGAGGGGAGAGAGTTGAGCTAAAACAGGAGCTGGTGTGTGTCACCTCTGGTCAATGGACACCTACGGATAAAAGCAGCGAATGACTGAAGCAAAAATCAATTTGACGAGTGAGGAACGGCTAAAACTGAGATACAAACCAAGGATAGCGGAGTAATAAAACGTAATGTCTCATTCTTGTTTGATGATTGATTAGGAGATTTACATTTGGAATAAGGAACAAAAAAAGAGACTTGAGAGGGTTAATATGTGTTCGCTTGCTATTTTTTATGAATTATGCATTAGCATTGAGTTGATTATCACTGAAAATGCAGTAACTCACGTTTATTGCTGCAATGAGCAGAGATACACTTGCTTACCGACTAACTCTGACTTTATTTCAGCATTATGAACAAATCTTTGGGTTGCTCAGTGTTTTGGTCTTAGATGCACCTTCTCAGCTGAGAAGCACACACACACACACACACACACACACACACACACACACACACACACACACACACACACACACACACACACACACACGCGTGCGCGCGCGAACGTCTAATGGTTATGTTTGTAAGAAGGGGGTTTGTGTGACTCCCCACAGTCACTATTTCCAATATCCACTATTTTTTTTCAATCATTTTATGTTTTCACCTTATGCTCACTTATAATGTTAAGGTTTCCTGCAGCAAAAACATGGTAGTTTGACCTTTTACTTTATCCCTCAGTTGGAAAAATAAAAAAACATGTTTACAATAATGCACTTTGGGAAGTCTATCATCACAGCACCAGACTATTCTGACAATAATGGAAATAATGCACGGACATGTATAATGTAAAACTGCAATTTCCCGCCAAATTGAACCCGATTGCTCAAAATTTAAATCAGGATTTGAGGCTTATCGTAGTGAATCAGGGTAAGACTAAGACACTTTTGAACACTGATTCTTTATGTAACCAGCATGGGCATTTTGTTACACTTTACCCTAAAAAATCTTCCATGGTGCAAACTTAAACTATTAAAAATAATTTTCAGTAACTGAAATAGAGCTGAAATAAAATACAATTCAAATATTAGATGGTAATCGTAAATTCAAAATTAAATTTAAACAAAATTTTTTAAAATTTGCCTCGGCAACTAACTGAAATAAAAATATATTAAAGCGATATAGAAACATTTGAGAAAAACCAAAACTAATAAAAATGACAAAATCACACAACAGAATTAAACATCAAAAATAAAAGATAATTCTAAATATTAATAAATACTACAACAACAGTATATTAATAATACGTAACCATAGTTATAACTGCAGTAATGAAAACACTTTTTTTTTTATATAAACTGAATTATAAGCGCTTAAACTCTTTACCCCAAATATTCATTTTAATGGGCCAATTCTTTGCTTTTTGCTGTCTTACATCTATGTAAAAGCTCTTTTTAAATGTGACATGAGTAACAATCCTTATGGGTTGTGGTTTGCTGTCAGGTCTAATATAGTTGTTATAGTCAAAGACAGCCTTTTCAATTAACTGCGACAGGTTCACAAAACAAACCACACTGAAATGTGTCGCACAAACTGTAAAGGTTAGACTGATGCGATCAGGCACCTTGTTATAATGAAAGTTTCCGTAAATGAAAGTAAATTAAGCTTTATCGGAAACAATGGTGACATACTGTCAATAACCACTGAAAATAATTTAGACCAGTTTTACAAGCTGAGAGATGAGTAAAAATTGTCTGTGGTAATCGACAGAGTGCAACAAATGCTGTCGATAAATCTGAACTTGTTAAACCCAGATCATTCCTTTAAAAATACATCTCACCTACTCGTTTCTAATGTTACGCGAGGCCGCATGTGTAACCCAACAGCAAGGAACAGCTTGAAGACCCGCAAAAACAGGAGGGTGCTACGTTTAGGCTCCATCATTCCTACAGATGGAAGGAAAATGCTAAATTTGCTTTTCATCTGGTTATTTTTTATATTAATAATCGCACATAATTTAATTTAATCACATTTAAAAAAATTTTTTTTGTTAAAGCTTAATAATATGATGTCAGTATTTTTGGTTCAGCTTCTCATGGTTTACTATAGTCATTAATTGGGCCAGTCAGATGATAAATTTAGTGGTGAATAAGAAGACTTTATGGTGTAACAATTATCCATTTTGTATCTGAGATTAATAAAAACCTTCTCTGGTATATAATGTTGAGGTTGACTAATTGAAAATTGAATATGTGCAAGTAAAATCACAACACTCACCTAGACATTCACATGCATTGCCTCTCTCTTTCTTTCTCTCTCTCTCTCTCTCTCTCTCTCTCTCACTCACACACACACACATCCTTCTGGCACTTTCTTTCACCAGCTGTGATGCTAAACTAACACTGCAGACTGTTCAAGGTTCTGTTTGAAAAATGCCTCAGCTACTCCACTCTGCATTACTTTATTATTTTCATGTAAAATTAACCATTACAGAAGCTGTGGTATATTCTTTTCCCCTCAAACCCCAATTGGTGATTGTACTCTAAACAGTTTGTCTCCACGCTATATCTCTCTATTCTAATGAAGCTTTGATCCTTTATACTATTGTTCATTTACCCAGCTCCCCCTTTTCGTGCTCAGCCTCTGTTTTCAAACTGGGAAAAAACACGCATAAAAAGAAAGAGCGAATAAAGGACACAACCTAGGATTTTTTTTCAGATTTTAAACAGTATTGAACAAAGGCATTGTGTAGAATGTTATTATACAAGTCAAATTTGGCAACAGAAATGGAGAGCATCTGTTATGCACACAGCCAATTAAAAAATTGTTTTGTCATTCATTGTTTGTAACAATCACAAAAATGCTAAATGAAATGATGCACTAACAGAAATGTAGAAATACAGTCAATACAGGTACTGTAAATGCCTCATTCATTAGATGTCAGCCATAATGATCCCATATTGTTAGAATTATCTCAAAAGGCAGCTATAAAGCAGCTGTAAGCTGGTCATCTGCAGAATGAGCCTCAGGCTTGCTTGCTATAGAAGTGAGACTTCTGAACATGCTATATAGATCATAGATTCAAGATCATATAGATCCAAGGTCATAGTTTTACATTAGACATCAACACAGTACCAAAAACCACACACAAACATGGTGTTGGGCAAGCTACTCAAAACGTTTTGCTACAAACTACTTAAATAACAATAAAATGAACATAAAATCTCTAAAAGTCAAGTCAAGTCAAGTCAAATATATTTATATAGCGCTTTTCACAATACAGATTGTATCAAAGCTGCTTCACAGTATCAATCAAAACAACTTAATGTTTGTTTATTACTGGAAAAAAGACATCCAAGTTTGGTAGAGCTGATCAATGGTATGATTGGTTAATTAATTTGAATATCCCCAACTGAGCAAGCCAAAGGCAACAGTGGCAAGGAACCGAAAAACTCCATCCAGTGACCTAATGGTGTCCTAACACCCCATCAGGTGACCCAATGGAGAAAAAAAACCTTGGGAGAACCCAGGCTCAGTCGGGGGCCAGTTCTCCTCTGGCGTTTATGAACTAGAGGCCGAATTTACAGTAACTGTAAGATAAAAAATTTATATGAATGCCTGGCTAAATAGATGCGTCTTCAGTCTAGTTTTAAACTGGGAGAGCGAGTCTGAGCAACGAACAATATCAGGAAGGCTATTCCAGAGCTTCGGAGCTAAATGTGAAAATGCTCTGCCTCCTTTGGTGGATCTGGATATCCTAGGAATGACCAGAAACCTCGAATCTAGTGATCTTAAAGAGCGCGATGGATTGTAAGGCGATAGAAGATCCGTTAAATAGACTGGAGCTAAACCATTTAGAGCTTTATAAGTCAAAAGCAATACCTTGTAATTAATACGGAACTTTATAGGTAACCAATGAAGTGATGATAAAATCGGTGTTATATGATCATATTTTCTTAATCTAGTAAGAACTCTAGCGGCTGCATTTTGGACTAACTGTAGCTTGTTTATTGAAGATGCAGGACAACCAGCTAATAAAGCATTACAGTAATCTAGTCTCGAGGTCATGAATGCATGAACTAACTTTTCTGCATCAGAGACTGATAGCATATTACGTAGCTTAGCAATGTTTCTAAGGTGGAAAAAGGCTGTTTTTGTAACATATGAAATATGCTTTTCAAAAGACAGGTTGCAGTCTAATGTAACACCCAGGTCTTTTACTGTAGCGGATAGAGTAACAGGGCATCCTACTATGTTAAAGTCGTGCTGTGAAAGGTTTTGTGGACGGTTTTTAGAACCGATAAGTATTACCTCTGTCTTGTCTGGATTTAATAAAAGAAAATTAAAAGAGAAGTAAAAAGTGCATTACTGATAGTTGATGGGATAAAGTAATAATGTGACTGGAGTACAGCTATAGAATAGTATTTAAGAGAGTATGAATAATATGTTACCATCTCCAAGCTACAAACAAGCACATCATTTATAATGCACAATGCTTCTTCCTCTAAACTATTTATCAGTAAACCTGTTGTTATCTCACATGATTACGTGTTGGTAAATTGCTTTATCTTCGAGCTATAGGGTAACATTTTAATACCTATTTTGCTTATTTCTGTTACTGTCATACAACTCGGTATGGCAAGGTGTGAGCATGACTTAAAGGGATAGTTCACCCAAAAATTAAAATTCTGTCAGTAGTCACTCACCCTCATGTTGTTCCAACCCCGTAAGACCTTCGTTCATCTTCGGAACACGAATTAAGATATTTTTGATGAAATCTGAGAGCTGGATCACTCCTCCATACTCCTCCATAGGCTTCTTGAGGGATTGAAAATTGCCAGAACCGAAAACTTATTAAAGAAATCGTTAAAATAGTCTAAGTGACTACAGTGGCTCAATCTTAAGATTATCAAACGACGAGAATACTTTTTGTGCGCAAAACCCCCCAAAAATAACAACTTTATTTCAACTATTCATTTCCTTCTCTGTGGGCCTCTAAACAGTTAACTTAGTGTAATAGCATAGAGCTACGTCACACGTAGGCTCACTATTGGCCGACGCTGGTCATGTGTAGGGATGGCCCGATACCATTTTTTTTCAAACCGATACGAGTACGAGTATTTACATTTGTGTACTTGCCGATATCGAGTACCGATACCGATATTTCTACCGCAAAAAAAGAAGACAGAAGACTATTTTAGAACACAGGTTAGAAGACTGTTTTTATTTTCTTCTCTGCTTGTTTTAACAAGTCTAAAAATAAATAATAATGAGTAAAATATAAAGTATATAAAGTATATAAAGTATATATAAAGTAAAGTATAATTAGAGGATTTGCCAGCATACAGAATTCAGCACTGAACAAAAAAGTTTTGAGCAGTGAGGGGAGTCTATCTTAAATGCTTCTGATTAGCCATTGCGTTCAAGAAATCAACACACATGTCTGTGATTGGCTACATCGCTCAACGCTGCAAACATGTTATGAATAGAAACTCTGGCCTGTAAATCGTTTCTATTTTGTTTTAGTTGTACTTCTTGCTTTTCTGCAACAGATGAATGAAAATCTATTAGTCTAATCTAAGTCTAAATCTAATATGTTGTATTCATATATATTTCTAGTTTGCGGGAGTCCCGCGAATCGTTTTATTCTCCCGGAACCCGCACACACAGAGTGAGTGCATTACCGCCCGCGCCCGCGCTCGCGCTCGGCCATCAGATCTAGTGCCGCGCCGCACTCTTTTCGCAAAATGTACGTGGTATCGGGGCCTGGTATCGGCGAATTTTTATGAGTACGAGTACGAGTATATGAGGACAGTATCGACCCGATCCCGATGCCAGTATCGGTATCGGGCCATCCCTAGTCATGTGTGTGATGCGTGTGACGTACAACAACAGAAGCTTACGCTATTACACTAGTGAACTGACTCGAGGCCTAAAGAGAAGGAAATTAATGGTTGAAATAAAGTGTTTTTTTTGGGGGGTTTTTTGCACAAAAAGTATTCTCGTTGCTTGATAAACCTAAAATTGAGCCACTGTAGTCATTTGAACTATTTTAACGATGTATTTAATAACTTTTCGGGGCTGGCAAGTTTCAATGCCTGAAGAAGCCTATGGAGGAGTGATCCAGCTCTCAGATTTCATCAAAAATATCTTAATTCGTGTTCCGAAGATGAACGAAGGTCTTACGGGGTTGGAACAACATGAGGGTGAGTCAATACTGACAGAATTTTCATTTTTGGGTGAACTATCCCTTTAATGTCCTTAGACATGGGGATGGTGAGCTGTTACTCAGGTTGTACTGGATAGTAGAGCATAAGTTTTTACCCGGGCTGCGAGAGGTGATCTCTGTGCAGTTGGAGGAACCGCCTAACTGATTCAGTTTATCCGATCGATTCAAATTCAAACTGATAACTTCAATGATTCAGAAAGGATCGACCGATTCATTAAATAGAACAGATTCAAAAGAGTCATCCATTCCCGAATCGGACATCGCTTGTTTTAATTCTGAACAATCGTAAAGAGAACACTTTATTGCTGAAATATATTCCCAAGAAAAACATGGCACTTTAGAGTTTAATTAACCCCCCCCATGATACTTATGAAATAAAATAGCTTAGCTACTAAAAAGCTCCATGATTTCAATGGAAATGGAATGTGGAAGTTACGATAGTCTTTTCTTCCCTAATGTGATGTATATCCACGTGAAACAGCTTCGGGTCTCTCTAACTTCCCACATTCTCGTTCACTTGGATGTACGTCATTGCTTATGTTGCACGAGTGGCCACTACTGGCGGAACCCATGCAATACGTTTAAATGGAACGTCCTAAGCCCTTGATCACTTGGAATCTGATATGGAGCTAATTTATTATTTACAGTTTTTTTCCCTATGAATTTGTTTTACGCGCCATTTTATAGGCCTCTATTTTTGCAAGGGGTCAAGGGTCTATCTAAATAAACTTCCCTTGCCCACTTGAGAAGTTTCAAAAACACATTTCTAAATGGCGGCAGGAATTCCCCCAAGGGGAAGTACTTTAAGAAGTTTGTGAGTGTATGTCTAAAAGTGGAGTTAAACGCAGCCTTGGAATGAGAAAAATGTAAGAAGGGATTTGATTCCTTCGGGAATTGATTGGATTGTATGAAGTTGGGCGTTGCAAACTAAATGGTTTCAGATCTGAATGCCAGTTTGCAGTCAGTTATGGAGGATATATAGCCCCACCCTCCGCCAAGACACGCGTTATGAAGACAACAGATGTCGTTTTGAGGGGAAGAGGAGGTTAGATTACAAGGGCACATGAATTTAAAAAAAATAATAATGATGTGCAAAGATAAATCATTTAGCCTATAATAAGCACTGCAACATTCTGTAAAAAAAAAGGGTTGTCAATTTTGATTTCATGGTGACAGAGACGATACAGTACTGAGAAATGTAGAAATTTAGCCATGCTGCTGCCGATCACTCATTCTACCAAGTGAAAAGTGAATTTGAATTTGACTTTGACTGGACACATGGGTTTGACATCAATAACAACAGATATATAGGAAACTAACGTTAATAGGCCTAACTATTTTTCTAACCAACTAGAACAGCCTTGTGACGCATTTTGGTTTGTGAGTCACCCACAAAATTAGATCTTTAATATTAATTAATCAGACCTCCCTATCAGAAAGGTTTTCAAGCTAATGAAGAACTTGACAACAAACATAAGTAATGGGTTCACTGAGGAAGTAAGCTCACACCAGAAACAAAGTTTTATACTGCTAACACCTTGCTAAAGTTGCCGTGAATGGAAAAAAATGGTTCCGTGGTAGTTTAATGAGGACATTGCATGGACCTACTGCAGCTGATGAAATAAAAAAATATTGTTTTTTCCACAAGGTGAGGTGAATCTGGGATATGAAAGATGCAAGTGTGAGAAACAGCCTTGCGCGCCCATGCGAGTGCAGCCATGTCTTCGGAGGAGAATTAGGTCAGTTGGGCTCCTGGGAGAATCAGAGGGAAAAAGAGAGAGAAAGAGCAAGAACAAGCGAGTGAAATAGAGAAGACAGTGGAGATAAGGGAACAAAGTAGAAGTTTAAAAGTGAAGGATGAAGGAGGGAGAGAGAGAGAGAGAGAGAGAGAGAGAGAGAGAGAGAGAGAGAGAGAGAGAGAGAGAGAGAGAGAGAGAGAAAGAAATACCTGAAATGATTTAAGTGGAAGGTACCAAGAGAAAATAGCTCGGCATCAGTGCAATGCTTGTTGTTTTAAATGCTTTGCATTCAAGTCTCTTCGCGACAATGAACTAAGAAAACAATGTACACTGCAAAAATTATTCATAGATCAAGTAAAAAATGCATGAAATAATCATGAAACATTACCAATGGTATAATAGGCTTTTTTCAGTTTGCTTCGAACAACTATCAACTTAAATAATAATAATTAAATGCTTAAATAATAATAAATAATAATAATAAAAAATGCATTGTAGTTCAGTCCCGTGCACCCTCTTCCCAGCATGCACAGGGACATACATAATTAATATGGTTGTACTGACCATTTGTCAGTTTTATTTTTACTGTTGTTGATTTTGCTGGCATGTTTAGAAATTTGTTGTCTTTTATGCAGGATTAATTTTCTTACAGTTTCTTGTATGGTTGTTTATGGCAGATTTTACATCATGAGAACTTTAAAACACTAAAGAAATGTAATTAAACTCAGAACAAGACATGCAAACTTTTGGCTTGAATGTAATCATTTAAGGTTAATGAACACTTTTTACTGCATAGACTCTGAAAGTATCTATACAAATCGGAATGATGTAGAGATGCTTATGGGGAATAACATTCAAAAGATGAAACCGAGAGAAAAATCTACACTACTAAGGTTTACACAAGAGAGTATCGACATTTGTGATATCTTTCAAAAGCAAACTGCAGATCTTGTGCATGCCACAACAGCTCTCCAGCTAAACTAACGGTGATGTGTTCCTCCATCCCCCCTTCAGTCATTCAAAAGCACAGTTTCATCTCTCGCTCTGTACTGTAGGGCTTGACACTGTACTGGGGTAATTAGTTAGTGGCTAGAATAGACGTATGAAATATTAAGGGACTTCCAAAGGGACCGAACTTCAAATGAAAAATCTCGCTGGCCTTCTGGAAATGTGCCAAGCAGGAAAACTGGAAATATGTACTAAAATTAACAATAACAGTGAACGTATATAAGTGTCCTTGGGATGAGTGTCATTACAGATTTCCAGATTCGATTCAAATTCACAAGCTCTTGATTCTGAATCCATTAGATTCAGTTCTGATTCATTTGAGCATATTTCATTTTGCTAATATATGAAAGACATTTCTCAGCTAATGTTGTATTATGCAAGGAACCTTTTAAGTTGGTACATTACACAATTTTATATGCAGTTCATTTGCTATTTATTTATTTTTACATATATATATATAATACTAAACACAATATCCTCTGTGGATAGCAAATTAAGTAAACTTTAACTTTATTTCTTGTTTAAATAATGTATAATTTTTTTTAGAAATCTATAACTCATGAACACTTGTTTTTTTAATGATTCATTACAAAATAGACTCACAAGAGTTCAACATGAACTGTTATTGTTATTGAATATGGCAATGTTTTTGGTCTTGGCATGCTGTGAGCATGTAAGATATGCTGCCGCTGCAAGAGTAGACATACATAAATCCTGTAGCAGATCTAGGCAGGTGGAGCTGGGGGAGGTGGAGGGTTTCAGCAGAACCAGACTCAGAGCAGTCGCAAGGGCTGTGCCAAGTGTGTGATCGTACAGGGCTTCGAGTTCGCACCTCCCCAGGGCCTCACGCCAAAGTAAAGTGACAGCTGACTTGATGATGTAAAGCCAATAGTTAAAGTTCATGTCTTTTCCTTCGGAAATACTATCATAGTTAAAAGATAGCTAAAAGGAAGATCGTGTATGCTGTATTTTGCTTGTTAAAAATGTATTATGCAGTAACTTACAATATTGCTCTGAGCGTGTGATTCATGCGCATGCATGTCACCGTGGCATCGCACGTCAAGTTCATAAAGAGAGCTTTATTCAGTTCCATTTTAAATTCTGATTTTGGCCACCTCTGAAATGGGTCAAACCATAGATATTTCCTGAGAAGTTCATGTAAATCCGCACTCATTCAATGATGTGCATTTATTGCATGGATGGAAAAAGCAGGAACGCCTGCAGGATTCCATCTGATGGTATGAAAAACTCCTGAAAAACAGTGCTAGATGTTCTCTCGATACTGTCTGTTTGTTTAACTGACTGAGAAATCACTTAAGATGATTCAGAGAGTGATGACACACCCCTTGAGACAGGCCTGACCAGAGTATTTAAATGTTGAGCAAGCAATCTCATTGGCTGCAGGATCAGCCGAGTCCAATCAGCTTGTATCATGTGGTAATGATGTGATTGATTGCTTGCAGATTGCATGTAAAGGACCTATCAGCCTGCGCCCTCTAGAGTTCATGACTGATCTAGATATTTATTTGTTTTTGTGAATAGGGTCTATATTCTACAATACTGCTATAGCTCATATTGTATGTTTTTGATTCACTACAAAGAACCAGTTAAAAAGAGTAATTTGTTCATGAATCGGATTACAATTGACCCTTATACTATTGCATACAACCATTCAAAACAACTAAAAGAAAGACCATGTTTTATGCCCATTATTTCGCAGTACATAGACGTTTTGTCTGTTCAAAGCAAGATGTGATTAACTGGAAAATGTGTAGTTTTACCCAGTCCTAATGCGTCTCCCCCTCATCATAGTACCATAGTATATCATATGCCAATCAACAGGCTGCCAAATTTGGTTTGTGCAGCAAATTTCCTCAACTGCACTCAGATTTTTTAGAGAAGTCACATGTTGGGAGAGTGTAATGAAGGGACAAGTCCTCTGCTATAGGCATCAGCTTCAGAGATCGAAGACCAGAGAAGCTGCAAGAAAGCACCAGAGCGGGAAAATGAAAGGCAAGTGTAAAATATTCAGCAGTGAAATCCGCTCCCTTGCGAAGCGAGATCTGATGATTGAAATGAAGATTATGGTGGCCATGTTGCGAAAACTCTCAACGTCATTTATCCTCTTTGTGCCCACAGACTTTAATTAACCATCGGGCTGAAAAATTTCCCACACTATCGCAAAAGGTACTTAACTCACTAATTTGTTTTAATACAGATTCTGATGTTTGTCCCCTCAAGAGATACATTATGAAATGCTCGCCTCTACAGCTCAAATAGCACAGTGCTACCTCAATGAAGAAAAACACATTGACTGGAAGTCAGAAGTGCCAACCGCAGAGGAAAGTGAATCAGCAGGCCAAAGTCACTGAAAATTGCCCATCTGGAGAGTTTGGCTGCTTCCTCTCGCTGTAAACTGTCATTGCCGCCTGTCACACCAACACAAAAACTAACAGTTTAGCTATTAGCGTCATCTCCTATACTCTAACCTAAGGCACATCGTTACAAAGCAGCCAAATATAGGGTGTGACGATTCAGGGTTTTAAGTAGGTGGATTATCTAAAATCAGGTCAGTGAAAGACATTCCAGGCTCATTTCCCTTTACTTTCCATTGTATTCGCTTGATACTTCAATAATGCGTTGTGCAACAGCTCTCCTCTCTGTCAGTACTGTAGTAGTTGATCGTCTCAGCCTCGTACATATCGAGAACATTAGATTAGACATCAAAGGTTTGGTTATTTAAAGTAAGCCCAGAGAGGGACAGAGTGTAGAAGTGTGTTGAGGGGTGAATGGGTTTTAAACAGAATACATTAACAACAAAGCATACGCGTGCGCATGACTGTGCGTATGATGCTACAGCACTTGACTTGCTATCACGGATGGGTAAATGCTTTTGAAGAAAGAAGTTGGTCGGGAAAGACAGCAGAAAGGAGGACAGGAGAAGGAGGGAAAACAAAGTGATCAAAAACAAGGAGACAAGAGGCCAAAGGGCAGAATACGAAGAACGTCTGTAGGAGGACAAAACACATGAGTCAGATTGTGAAAATGTTAAAACAATTCATTTTTTGACCGAACATCTACATTAAAACATCAATCATTTATTTTTTCGGCTGGAAGAAAAAGGAATATGATTTTTCATCTGCTACTACGTTGCAACATTAACATTAAATTTAAATAAAGTGTGTAATTTTGTTGATTTTAAATACTTTCTTAATATGCAGAAAAACATGCAAAAATATGGTTTGGTGTAATCTTTACAAACACGCTTTAAAAAAATGCTCTATTTGAACATCCTACCTGACCGACATAGAAACACTGGTTTCTGCTTTGTTTTACGTAAAATGTGCTCATGAAATGGTAAAAGTAGATTGGATAGTATTCTGACACAAACTGGAATAAAGTGTGACATTGCATCTGATATTTTAAATTATGCAGTTGCACAACTAAAACGGCTTCTCACAATCAATGGATGAAAAGCGCAGCCACATTTGCTGGCGATTTCAAGTCATAACAACAGAACTGTTCTTAAAGATTCTACAACAATGACAGGGTTATTATAGTTAACTAAAACTAAAACCATAAAAGAACATTTTTATTACTTGAAACAAAATATTACAAAAACTAATTTTTTTATTTTATTTCAGCTATAGTTGCCAAAACAAAATTTCTCATTTTCATTTAGTTTAACTGTACTAAAATAACTAGAACTAAAACTGAAAAAAAAAAAATATATAGACTTTTAAAAACTACTTCAAAATAAATATATATAAAAAAACTATAATAAATACTAAAATAATACTATATACTATACTATATACCAAAATAACACTGAACTTTTTATTTAAAGTCTGATTTAAAGATTATGTATCTTTGGAATTGTCCTTTAAATCGCAGAGCAAAAGTCCTGAAAAAAACACAAGGTATGAATGTTCACTATTGCTTTTAAGGCGATGTCAGTTCTGTTTGGTGCCAACAAAGGTGTGGAAATACACACAAATTCAGTTGTACTGCTGTTTAATAATTTGAAGGCTTACAATTTACCAAATCTTCTTTTAAAACATGGACAAAGGCCCCAAATTGTGTTCTTTCACATGCTCTGTTTTGTGGTTTGCTATAAGCTGAATAGCACACCTTGTGTTCCACTGAAGCCAAGTTTGTAGAGAACCCAAGTGCAGTTTATTTACAAAATGTGATCAAACATAAAAAAAGGCATGACATGGCATGAACTCAAAACATAAACATGGACATGATGCTCAACAACAGTGGTAACAGGAAACAATTCACCAAGACACATGGCACATAGACAAGGGACAACTGTGAACAATGAAACAATGAACCAATGACAACATGACACATCAGACAAGGGAGCACATGGCAGGATCACATGACAAACAGGTAATCACATGACAAAGACATGAAACAGGAACATCCTTGCCCGTTCAATGATATCAGTTTAAAAAAGAGCAGTGATTTATCACTGTCTTTATTATAAATAGAATTAGATTATCAGACATTTATATTATGACACCAACAGCAGTAATTCAATTTCCAGTTCTGCAGTGTTTTTATTTCCCCCTCCCTAGATAAATAAACAGAAAGAGGAAGATTAGTGGCTCAGTGTGGGACAGCATTAAAATGACAAGAGTATGTATAGCGCACCGGCACCACTGTCATAATGAGAATAAAGATTTCAATGACAAAGGCTTCATCTCTTTTTGTTCCTCATCTCATTCTACATCTCTCTTTATCCTCAAGTTGGGAGTAATGGCGGACAAAACGAGGCTACAGGGAAGGGTCCTCATCACTGATTTATGTTTGCTCCCGTGTCCCGTGTCCCGTGTCCCATGTATTTACCGCACTTTGAATGTAATAGAAAGCGTAGTCACAAAAGCGCACACAAAAGCGCCAGTCTTCATTGTGATGCGGAAAGCCTCAACTTGCATATCTCGATCACAAAGCCCTGCACCCCCTACATCCACGATTATTTTTCTCTCTTTTTTTGCTTTGTTTTATGGCAAATGGTGAAGTGGAAGCTGCTCTGTCTATTTTAATTCAATTGGAAACAAAATTGTATTGAGAAAGGGGCCTAAACAAGGTGGAGTTGGTGGAAAAGCGCTCTTCAAATTATATAATGTAAATGATTAAAGACATTTGATGGAGAGAAAGAGAATGTTTGAGCTTTAAGACTCACATGACCCTCGTAATGGCTTAGTTGTCGGTTTATCTCGATTGCAATATAATTGCCACACTGTTCCTGTGTTAGTTTCTGCTAAAGGGGCTATCATGACACTTCTATGGCTTGGCTGTAGTGGTCTTAAGGGGAGCAACTCATCCTTTATTAGTAAAAACAATTATGTTTTATTATCTTTCTTTAATATGATAGTGACGAGTGCTACAGGGGGTGGAAAATATTGGTGTTCAACACGCGGCTGCAGCAGATCATGGCATCTCAGCAGTGCTGTAGCTCTAAGCTTAACTCTTTATGACCCCCCAGAGAGGGTTCACTTAACGGCTGTGGAGAAGAACCTCAGCTTGCATGAATGAGGGCATTTGCTGGGGTAATGGGGCACTTAAAAGCAACAATTAACATCTTCTAACAAGATTAAGAAATATATTTCCTACTTGGCCTCTCTGAACCACTGAATTATTCTTCTCTTAATGCACATACAAACATGCTTTTATCCAAACTTACACTTATTCTATGTTTTATCAGTTCTCATGCCTTTAATTAAACCCATGTCCATGGCATTGTTAGCAACATACTGTACTGTTTGAGCTACAGGAATGTTAAAACAAACATAATTCGTGTCCATTATTTAACATGCGCTAACTGGTAATGCGTGTATGAGTGTAAATGAGTGCGGATGTTTATAATATGACATTAGTATTCACAGGTATTTGTATGTAAATCGTTGTTCTAGCAGACATATAATTACATTATTAATGTATTGACAGCATCCAACAGACAAAAAATATGAAAAAGTCCTGTGCCAATTTTAGATTTAGATTCAGTTTACAAAACATGAAAAAACTAAAAAAGGAATCCGCACACCAAAAAAAAGCAAAGTTCAAGATCCACTGAAAAGCAGTATTTTACTGAAGATTCTCATATAAAGTCACAACAGAATACCATAGTGCACTAACAAAAAGTGACTGTGCACAATAAAAATAATAATAATTAAAGCTGCAAGCAGCATTTATCGGTGTTCAAGCAGTTAAGGCATTTAAGATTTTTAACCACACAACCATCAAAAGACATTAAGTTTTATGTAGCAAGCATTTAACCACTGACATCATAGATGGAATTAGGGATGCACCGATATGAACATTTTGGCCGATACCGATAACCGATAATTCTTTACATTTGAAAGCCGATAACCGATATATTGGCCGATAAATCTAAATTAAAAAAATGTATATACTTTGATAGCCTGTATACATAAACAAAAAGGCTCACCATTAAAAGCCTTGTCTCAAACACTTTTAACATAAATCAAACATATACAATACAGTACAGCCTAGTTTGAACCAGTGTAAGATTCCTTAACTTTTAAAATAAATTTTACACTCCTATGGGCAACTTTCTTTATTAAAAAAATGGTAACACTTTATAATACGGTTTAATTTTGTTAGCATTAGTTAGCATGAACCAACAATTTTATAAGACATTTTTAAGAAAGTTGTATCTGTTAACATTAGTCAATGCACTGTGAACTAACATGAACACACATATTTTAATAACTACTATAACAAAGGCTATTGCTCTCTGTTAGTTAATGCATTAACAAATGAGACCTTATTGTAAAGTGTTATCAAAAAATCTATTGCCTAACAAAAAATAAAATACCTAAATAATGCAAACAAGTCATTGGATAACATTGGGCTGCATATAAAGAAACAAAATGGATCAATAAAATGGAATCGTCTCTGCACGGACAATAAGGAAATTATTTTTATCAAACCATATCGTTGATGAAAATAATACGAGAACAAAATAATGGTAGTTATTAATTATAACACAATATTTTTGAAAAAAATTAAACATTTTTAATATTACAGTGATAGTAAAAATCTTTAATAGCTTAGTTACTGTTTCAAATTACATTGCTGTGTGAGCTGCACGCGCTGAAGCTGAAGAGAACGAACGTTAAACCAAATCGCTTTGCTAGAAGGTTAATCAACTCAACGGTTGCTGAAGAAAGCAAACCCAAAGAATTTACAAATTTATTACAATAGTGAATACAATTATAATTATATGACAGTCCCAATCATAGCTTTTAATGTTTTGCATTGTTGTTCAATCTGCACGTGCTTAAGCTGAAGAGAACGAGCACCGGGAAACTGAAGAACTTTCTAGCAGGCTGTTTAAATCCACGAAACGCATCATATGTGAGATTAATCAGATATTTATTTTACATCAACTTTATATTACGACTTATCTGCACAAAATGACGTGAATGCACAATCGAACTTGTGCTGGTCACAATGTTGTAGTAATCCCTGTTCTGGACGCGCTATTCCCACAACAACGCGCTGAAACGCGGCAACTAAACCCAGAGAATTCACAACGTTTTATTACAATAGTGTTCTCATTATAATGGCATGTATATGACAGTCCCAATTATAGTTAGGAATGTGCATTGCTGTTTGAGCTGCGCGCACGCTAAATAGGCTATAAAGATGATCACCGGTACAATGAAGCGCTACTGCATCGTTCATTAACTCAACCAAACGCATCCTATATTAGATTAATAATATAGGATAATATATATAATATATATAATAATACAGATATATATACACAAAATAAACATATTACAACTTACAATGGCACAGAATGCTGCGAATGCTCAAGAGAACTTGACTATGCTTGTCATGAAGGCTTAACTCCATTGATGCGCTCTTTCCACAACAACGCGCTCGTCGCGCTGAAACACTGGCGAACAAGAATTCACAACATTCTTTTACAGGCGTTTTTATTATAATGTTATGAAGCCTATGTGACAGATTTGTGCTGCACATGTTGCACTGAACTGTATCTTCCTTTTCGTAGTGAATCCAATCATTCAGAACCATCATGGCGAACAGCGCGCATCTCTCAACTGAAGTAAATAATCTATTATCTATCGGCTTTGATATATCGGCCAAATTTTCTTATCGGATCGATAACGATAACATCAAAAAAGACCATTTATCGGCCGATATCGATATATGGTCGATATATCGTGCATCCCTAGATGGAATAGACCATGTTTTAGCATGATTTACCATGATATACCACATTTTAGAGTGATTTTTCATGATTTATTATGATATACCACATTTTAGAGTGATTTTTCATGATTTACCATGAATCTAGCATGATTTACCACGTTCTAGTATGATTTACTACGTTCTAGGATGATTTACCATAGAGCAGTGGTTCCCAAACCTGTCCTGAAGGACCCGTTTTCTCTGTCTCTCTAATCAATCACACCTGATTCAACTTATCAGCTCATTAAACTATGTGATTATGAGCTAATGATTTGAATCAGGTGTGTTTGATTAGGGTCCCCAACACTGCCATAGAATACCGTGATTCTAGCATGATTTACCATAGTTTATCATGATTTACCACCAGTGTTGTGCAAGTTACTCCCAAACTGTAATACATTATATATTACTTGTTACTGTTATTTAAAAGTAATTAATTACCTTACAATATTACTGTCTCAGAATTGTAATGCGTTACATTACTCCTGTATTACTTTTGAGTTACTTTCACCAAAATAACTATACAAGAGTAGAACTTAACATTCTAAAATGACTAGGCTGTAAGGATATGCCATATCATATGAAACCGAAATCGCGACACTCAGATCCACGAACCTGCAGAATCGCGACACACCCCTTCCAACTCCCAGCGTTATCAATACCGTCCAGATCCAATGCTAGCGCATCTTTAAATTACTATTAGTATTATCTGAAGTTAACTTAACATTATAAAATACGTAGACCTACACCACAAAACTAGTTGAGGATAAATTATTTAAAATTTGGGAATTCCAGCGTTATGGACATTACATTTGCAGTCAAAACTTGAAATATAAATTCTCAGAAAATGCATTAATACCAAAATATTGAAACGTCTGTTTATCCATAGGCTCCTCCCTGAAAGGAGTCCAGACATTAGAAAAATATCAGTCTACACATGCGTTTTATATTTAATATTAGGGAAATAGACAGTCATGCGTGACAAAAAAAAATCTTTAACTTTTAGGAGGCAACGATTTTTGTTGTTGTTGTAATTCTGTGAATTAAACTGCGCAAATCGGATGAAGAAGGGTTGGCTCTCCACAGAACATAAAATATTCATTTTATTTTATTTTTCGTGTTCGCATTTATGAGGAAAAAACAATGTTACAGACGTGACAGTTCTCCGTTATGGACGCGACCGCTATGAAGCGGCACTAAAAGACTGCTTTAAAACTTTCACAGAGACCTTACACACACAAAGCCTTTCTTTAAAGTGAATTTCGTTTTGTATTAATTGTATCTTAATTTTAATCAATGTTTCGTCAACCAATTGCCTGGATTTAAGCGCGTGAACTGGAGCGCGTCTCATAAATGAACCGAAACTCAGCGTATAAGGTAGCCTATTCACGGACTTGAAAAATATATCTATATTGAAATGTCTACTTGTAAACAGAACAATTCAAAACGAAAGAAAACAGACTGCTCTCTGCTTATGAAATGAAATGTGCATTTCTCTCTGGTGCATTCACTAGGCTACTGCGAAGATCGCGAGGCAGCATCGTCAACTTCATCTTGACTTTATTAATAAACAATTAAAATGTCTCCTTGCTATATTTGACATATTCATAATCATTGCTTTTGCCGGTTCTTTGTGACAGCTTTTAGGTGCTTTATCGGCAGCGCCGCCGCCCTTATGAACGCGTCACCACCGCATCAAAAACATGATTGCGTGATGAAAACATGAAAAATAGCACATAAACATAGCCTAACTGTTTAGAAAAAAAAACACAGAACGAATAGCCTAATGCCCATACGTCCATCTCGCGAATGTATAGTCTTCTTCATGCCATCTTCACCATTAGCTACTTTTCCACTGGCCAGCGTGAGCACAGAGGCCGAAATCATACCTCACGGCACTCCTGTAAAAAATAAATCGCTATACAAATATATCAGACGCTGCCATTTAGTCTTTATTTACAGACTTGGACACCACACGCGGCTATTGACTGACCACGAACAGGTAATTTAGCCTACTTGCATTTTTCATTCGTTAATGTCTCGCGGTCTTGCTGTTTTTTGTTGTTGTTTGTTTTACAATTAAAACTAAAAGTCTGTTGTAACGCAAGCCTTACTGAACATGTACCGAGTAAAATATTACTGAAAATTGATAAGTAATGCCTTACACTACTGCGTTACAGCAAAACGTAATATGTTACTGTAATGCATTACTTTTGTAACGCGTTACTCCCAACACTGTTTACCACATTGCTAGCATTAATGTGAAGTGTCAGTACAAATGAAGTGATAAACTCTGACAAAATATGATTGTGTTATAATAGTAATTGTTATACAAGTGATTTTATAGTGTCTAAATATGAATGCACCTGTTAAAAGACTTCACTAATAAGTAGAATGAGCCAATAAGTGGTCTTCTACTGCCCTCTGGTGGCCACTTTCATTTTGACAGGCTTGATTTTCACCAGTATTCTGCACTAAAGCAAACCAGTTTTTCAATTTTAACTCCTTTATGCAAGCTTACACAAGCTTACACACACACACACACGCACACACACACACACACACACACACACACACGCACACACACACACACACACACACACACACACACACACACACACACACACACACACACACACACACACACACACACACACACACACACACACACACACAAACACACACACAATCATTATGAAAATATATTTGAATGGTATTTCATACATGTCTTTGCAAACTATTAATCAGATTATTCAGAATTTATTCAGAAACATAGGACTACACACACATTCTGTTGATACAGACAATTGAACTATGTCTCATTCAGGATTCACATTTTTAACAATGTGACAGAATTGTCAATAGTGATACTTCAATAGATGAAATTTGATTTAATGTGATTGTAAATGTTAAAATAGTAATTTAGTAAAGTCTAAATAGTAATTTTGTCACACTACTCAAGTATAATTCATATTTTAAACAGCAGGGGGCAGTATAATACTACTTATTGGCTTAATATGCCATTATATTCATTTAATTTTCTCCTTTTTAACTGTTATAGAGGCAAATTTTGTCCGACCTGTCTGAATTTTTTCATGATTGTTTGGAGTCATATGGCACATGTTCTGACTTGTTTTTAAGAAGATCTGAGCATTCATTGAAGAGATATAGGCTTTCGGGGACACTTTGTCAAAGCCACATTTTGAAGTGACCCTATTAAAGTCATCCAAATGCAGAAGTTCAACTTTTTCTGATAATTATTGATCTAATGAGTCCAGAGTATTGTACTGCACTGGTTTTGAACATTCTGATATGAACATTAAATGATCATAGATTGAATAGACCATTCACAGAGAATACAGGTAATTTACCATAAGAAAAACATTGTTTCAAAGCTTTTTAACAGTTATAGCGCCACCTATGGTCCGATCTCCATTAGAGATGCTCTGATCAGAGGCGATCTAGCACTGAAATGTTTTTTTTTTTATCAAGTGATCAAAGTGCTCGTTGCTGCAGCGATCAGTGGCGCAGATACCGCGTTCTGTTGTGGCTCGCGCGGTGCACGGTCTTCACTCGGACGCGCGCTTCAATCCGTTGGGAGACTCTCTATTCGTTCCGGTGAAGGAGAACTCATGTTGCCACTGCCAAGCTCCACTATGCTGTAATTTACGTCACGTGATCGGCTTTTTTGATCGGCACTTATGGGGTTCGCCGATCAATCTATTTTTAGCCAATATCGGCCGATTATGATCGGCGTCCGATTAATCGGAGCATCCCTAATCTCCATAAAATTTGGCATGCTTTTTAAGGATCTTCTGTCACATATGCTCACACATTTTTTGTGAAGTTCTGAGTTTTCGTATAGATATACATACAAAATATACGGATATACATCTTGTCCGTCTTGAGCCAAGGATCACAGTGGTGTAAAAAGCTTGACGCTAGGACCAACGGTCGAGGAGTTATGATCAATTCAGTACTTTTGGTTGCTGTAGCGCCACCTATGGGCCAATCGGGGTCATACTCTGATAGGTTCTCCCCACACGTGAGGCCTGCCATCCGGCCGAGTTTCAAGTCTCTAGACCTTACGGTTTGGGCTGCATGATAGATTTTAGGGGATTTTTTTTTTTCAAATAGCAATTACAATAGGTTTTCAGCACTTCGTGCTTGAACACCTAATAATAATGAGAACCTTTTTGACAGTTATAGCGCCACCTATGGTCCGATCTCCATGAAACTTTGCATGCTTCTTCACCATGTTATGACACATATGCTCATAAATTTTTGTGAAGTTTTGAATTTTCGTTTAGGATTTATAGGCTTTTGACTGTATTTTGCCCCGCCCCTTTTCTAAATGACCCTGTTACAGGCACCAAAATGCAAAATGTCAACTTTTTTTCGATAAGTATTGATCTAGAGAGTCCAGAGAATAGGCCTAGAATGGTTTGGTTCCGATCGGGCGAAAAACCAGGGACTAGTTCGCAAAAGTAGGTTTTGGACAAAATCCGACATAACGGAGATATGCATCTTGTCTGTCTTGAGCCAGGGATCACAGTGGTGTAAAAAGCTTGATGCTAGGACCAACGGTCTATGAGTTATGTGCAATTTAGTACTTTTGGTTGCTGTAGCGCCACCTATGGGCCAATCGGGGTCATACTCTGATAGGTTCTCCCCAAAAGTGTGGCCTACCATCTGACCAAGTTTCAAGTCTCTAGGCCTTACGGTTTGGGCCGCACGATGCGTTTTAGGGGATTTTTTTTTTTTCAAATAGCAATTACAATAGGTTTTCAGCACTTCGTGCTTGAACACCTAATAAAAAAAAACTTTCAGTCCATCTACTTTGAATCTTTTTGGGGTGTGGATTCCTTTTTTTGTTTGACAGCATCTAAAACAAATATTTTATGAACTAACAATTACTGACTTAAAAATGTTACAGTAGAATATTTTAGTTTAATAGAATATTGAATTTGTTCAACGCCTTTATATATTTATTTTTAGATTAGTGTAACTCATTTTGAAGGATTCCCTCACTTTACCCAAGCCTAACTTTTAAAACAAATTACATTAATACATAATTTATTTTTAATTTTATTTCCTTAAAAATGTATAAATACAGTAAATGTACAGTATATTGTCAATTTGTTATTTGTTTGTAATTTATTATATAATTTGTATATAACAATTTGTTATTATAATAAAATTATTATTGTTGTATCTAAACATCAATAATAGTACACTATAGAAATATATTCACACGCATTTAAATATAATTAAATAATATTAACAAATATATATATATATAATATAAAGGATTTGTAAAGACACAAATTTACATTCCTAAAGACATTTATGTTTTAGATGCTGTCAATACATCCAAATAATTATGTTTTATTATAAATATCCAAACAATGCATATGTCACCATTTCGTCTGAATACCTAAAAATACTAATGAGATCAGAGTGGTAAGTGTGCTTGTCTAAGTTTATTCTTAAAGCACCCTCTATCTATTCAGACTGCACATAAAATAGTCCCAATCACAATTGTATAGTTATTGTAAAACTAATTAGACATGAGCTATAAAACCTATGAGAATATATTTCACAAGCTTCTTATGAATCCTATTTCATTCATCATTATGGGAGGGTGTTTATAGAGATTAAATCCATCAAGGAGAATAGCTCATTTGTTGTAGGCTGATATGATTAACGTGTTTACTTCATTTGCTTAAAACTGCAAACAGCACATCTGAGCTTATGAGCTGAATGTTGGACAAGAGACTGGAGTACTGAAATACACCCATCCATTTACAAAATGCATCTGTGGGAGGTGTGTTGTGTGTGGGCAAAAGGTACGAATCTAACTTGAAAGTGTTTGCTATATGTAGTCTAGCATCTAGGTGGCCCACAGGAGTCAGATTGAATGCTCATTGGTTAGAAACTGAACAGAAAGGCTTTGTATAATGCTCATATTGTGGATTACGTGTATGCATTATTTTTCGCTGAATATATTTATCTCAGATCTTGAGGGCAACTGCTGTGCTGAGTCTCCAAAATTAAGTAACCACTTAATTGGCAGCATCCAAGAGGTGAAAACAATGTTGTGTGTCACAGTGCTAATGGGCATTAACATGTTTATAAATAACCGATTGCATATAGAGCTTCATTTGTGACTCATTGATTGTGATTTCCCTCCACTAGTGTTATGGAGACTATAGTATGTAATGTTTCCACACTGATAACAAGCCATTTGAAAAATGTGAACTCGCTAGCATTTGTTCCTCGCAGAGGTTCTCCACTCTGTCTAGCTCAAGGTTGCCAGCACTTACTCTCATAAGTGGCATAATTTGTGGAGAGGCTGGAGGTAATAGAACCCAGGATAAGGGTAGAAATGATTCAGAGCTTCATCAAGTAGAAACACACATAATGATGCTGACATTCGGGATATCAGCGGACCCTGGGGTTCTTTTAAATGAATTCAATGCACTGTTATGTCAGTATAACAGTGAATCGGTGTCTTGCACAGTCTAAGATGTTACATTTGTTTTGATCAGGTCTAATGTAATTTTAAGCCAAAATCGTCAGTCACTGTAAAAAGATGGAGTGACGTTCATAGGCATCTTGGAAACCTCAGCTGGGAATTTAATCTAGTCTGGATGCTTGTCTTGACTTCATTGCCACCTTTGTGAGAGTCCCCCGATCAGACAGATTTAACCCTTTTGGATGAGAGGATATGCATCTTTAGTGAGACGGCTGAAAAAAAATGTCATACTAAATTGTGAGGTTTGCTTTGTCTGCTGTTATGTCTTGCACAAAGTTGAGTGTTTTTGAGTACCATTAATTTGTATGGACAATCAATGAGTCACAAAGGATGGTTGTTCAGGTTCTATCTGAATAGGGATGAGCTCTACAGACTCAGTGACTGACGGCAGGGCGAGGCTTTGCCCAGTGGAAGACAGGGTTTATGACAGGGAAACCGAACAGTGGATAATACAATATACGGGATTACTGCTAGGGATTCAGCACATCTGGAGCACTAAGCCCAATTGACCGTTCGCAAAGACCCGCCCTCTTTAGTTACTGTTGCTATGTCCGACAAGCAACACCGCTTTCACGCCACACCATGTTCTCACGCGGTGAAAAATACATCACAGAGCAGAGAAGACACTGACAACGCACTGACAATGTGCTGACAGACAGGACAGACCAGGTTACTTTTGATATGAAACAAAGTCTCACCTTTCAAATTTGGTCATTTTTTAAAGAAATTTAAACAATAAATACCGTTTTGTGACTCTTTAATGTGTCTGACAGATCGCTGTAGAGCCTCAATTAAAGCTGCTCGTGAACCGATCATCTCTTCCTTCTAGTTAATTTATAGCATCAAATAAACATGAATGAACATAAGAGGGAATGTTTTTTTAACCGCATAAAGACATCGGTACACACCGTTTTTTCAAGTTCAAATCCTCCAAAGTTAATCTACTAACTCTCCTGACTGCTTTGTCGGACAAAAATGGCGGATTTGGCGGATTATGATTGGTCAGATCACCTGTCAATCAAACTCCCTGCGAAGGGTCAATTATGCAGACTCACCTGAAAAGGGGTATAACATGAGTAATGGGCTTGGTTTTGAATTCCACTGCTGAGTTTGGCTACTGATAGGTGCTGAAGGTTAGAAAGATGTACAGGGTTTGCCGAACAGGAAACACATATGCACATAGCAACGACAAGGCTGGGTCTGCCTTGTCATGAGGAAACACTTGCAGGTTCACCACCTGATCCCTAAAAGGAGTAGTGAGAACCTTGGGCACGTACACCAGCCGTGAGAGTATGCTGGCCAATCTCCAGGCATGTTTCGCTGACAGAGCACTCCTGCAGGTTCTCAACCCTGTTGATGGAACTAAGCACAGTCAGGGGGGGCATCTACAATGAGAGGGTGCTTAACTCGAACGGACTCTAAAGGGTCCAACTGAGGGCTCCATGTAGGACCATAAAGTCTACAGAGAGGTCCTAGTGGGGAATAAGGCCCAGCCACCAAAGATCTCCTACCCGTAATGATCAGCCTTAAGACTGCTTAGTATCAGCATGGAGCCAGTCTTTGACTACAGGATGCTAAGGCAGCACTGCCTTTTTTTTTTGGAGGACTTAAACTCCTGGCGCCTCTTGAGGAACCTGATAATCAGCTTGAGTTTTCCTAAGGACCTCCCGTCCACTGCATTATGTTGTGCCTCAAAATGAAGCACTGATCCAATTACCCATCCGCGAAGAGACAGCACTTTTATATACATGCGTGTAGGTTACGAGCACCTCAGAGCGGCTCTGTCAGGCCCGGTCAGGGCTAAGCACCCTCAATCGCAAGCAAGCAAGAGCAACCTCAGTTGATACTGTAAAAATATATTGGGGAAACAGATTTGGCAAATGCTCCTGTACATATTTCTATTTGCAAGCTAGAGAACGTCAAATGTATGTACAACATGTTTTTACAGTGGTGAGCAATCTGGCACAGACATAGTTATTGATCTCTTGAACGAAATGGGCAATCAGAGGTGTTTAAGTTAGTCAGAATCCACTTATTCTCAAAATGCCAGAGTTTTAATACAGTGCTGAGTAATGCAGGTTTGTGAAACCTCTCATTAACAAAGTGTAGACAAGATGTAAGATAGAGATTTATTGTGTATTGTTGGCAACTTCAGTGATTATAATGGAACTTTGCGAGATCACGATGAACTGACAAAATTCCAGTGTTTAAGTGATTGTAAAGAGGGGACTTGCTTTCGAAGCTACAGCCTACATAATCCATTGATTAAAACTATTGTTTTTCATGCTGCTAAGAGGTCCGGCGGCCAATTGCATGCTGCAGAGTTTTGCAAGGGACATTTATATATGAATGCTGGATTCAATCTGCATGGGACAGAAATATGACATTAAAATAGCAACGCATTAAAGCAATGTAAATGCAGACTAATAGATTCATAGAAAAATATTCTTAGCAAAATATTTTTGAAATTCTATTCCAGTTATTGGTAAAAGTGATGATTTGTAAATAATATAAATGTCTCACTGTACAATGCTGTGGTGCAGCTGTTGTTTAGCCTACATCTGCACTTTACTAGATCATCCTCAGAAATTTCAGAAGCATCCTCAGTGATTTGATTCTGGAACTGGGCCTGGGCTTCGTTCACAGTAGATGCTGCTCCACATGAACTGTTATCAATCACATGTGTGGAGTGTGTCTCAGACTCCATCTCTGCATATGCTGTGAGTTTGGGTTGCTTATAACGTTCATCTTGGATCACAGTGTGCACCATTTTATCAGATTTGTAAGGTAAATAATTTATATTGTAAATAAACGATGTAAATGTGGCTTGTGTACTTTCATAGTCAAGTGGTAGAACTTTTGCGAAGTGTGTCAGAGGTTGTGGGTTCTGATCCGCACTCGTATAGTTTTTTTTCCTCATCAAAACCGAAAATGTTTATCAGTGGTTGTATATCAAGCAGGGACACGTTTGTGTGCATTTTGTTTTGTGATTTCACCGGAACGAATAGAGATTCTCTGCAACGGCGATAGATTGAAGGATTTGATCTGCTGTAAAGTGTAACACCATCAGGCCATTAGCACCCTCTGCAGGCATTTGTTATAATGCATAATGTACAATGTACATAAGATGATTGTTTATATTATGTATTTTAACAGTTTTGTTCTATTAAACCATATGACTACTTGTTTTTGATACAAAAAAAGTACTTTATGTATTACTCGAATAATCATCAAAATAATAGACCGATTACTTGATTACCAAAATAATCGTTAGTGACAGCCCTACTCCTATGCATCGACACAAACGGAGTAACTGTCAACGGGGATGCCATAAGTCCCAGGAGCCTCTGAAACTGTTTCAGTGAGACTGCAGTTTTCTGTCTGAATAAGTTCTGGCTGTTCAGCCTAAACTTTGCAAGTTCTGCCATGAGACATGCCATCATATTAACTGAGTCCAACTTGACCTGAAGCCCCGACCGGCTGAGTGTTTAAGCACCAGATCCCTGTGCACACGGAATAAATCCCAAGAATGTGCAAGAACTAGCCAGTCGTCGAAGATATTTGAGAATGTGAGTACCCACTTTCCTTAGTGGTTGCAAAGGCAGTCTCCATGCCTTTTGTGAAGATGTGAGGTAACAAGGACAGCCTGTAGGGGAGGACCTTGTACTGATATGCTCGTCCCCAAAGGGAGAACCATAGGGACAGTCTGTACAGAGGGAGAAACGAGAGATAAGAGTACACGTCTTTTCAAATCAATCTTGATGGCGAACGCACATTAAAATGCTTTTTTGGAAGAAACTGTGAAGCGTGTTCTGGCAGTAAAAAGATACCTTCCACGACTATGCTCCTCGTGCACCACTAGGAAGAAAGTAACTGGGGTGGAGCGGCGCTCCAAGCCCAGAAACCAATAATCTAATCGTGAACGCTCGGGGCAGGAGGAATCCACTCGAGCCCAATGTGTGTGGTAGCCCGGGCAAGCAAAGCAGCCATCTCAGGATCAGACTCAGTCTGTGCAACCACCTGTTGATGGGGCCCAGGTGAGTCATCCACATCAGAAGGCAAAAACAAACCCTCAACCGAGGTGACTTTCTGCTTAGAAAAGCAGGAATGTCACAAGACTTACAACCACAAAGTTCGCATGGTCATGCTCTTGATATGTGTGCTGCCATCCACAAAAGCTGTTCCAGCCTGGGCATGGCCCAAACTGCAGCCATCTGATGTAGATGGGTGACGACCACATCCAGAAATACATGCACGGTAAAGCGTCTTTAAAAATACGTTCTTTGTCAGTGTTTGCTTTTTTAGAGGAAATCTCTCTTTTATAGAGAAACTCTCTTGTTAGAGAATATTCTCTTTTTGAAATTTCTCTTTCTAGTTTCTCTTTAAAGCACCCTGCAGGCGAAACTCTTTTGCACTTATTTATGCATATGGGAGAGAGAACCGCTGAAATGCGTCGTAGAAATCCAACAAAGCTTCTAGGCAGAGGTGAATGGAGAGAGAATCACAGATGAGTCTTCTCGGCCCCAAAGAACAAATCTGAATGAGTGGATGCAAGCCATCTCCTTTTATACCCATATGCCCAGAGGAGTGGCATGCAAATTCAACTCACCAATTCTCATTGGCCTTTCCTGAAGTATTAGAGGTGTTTGAGGCTCCCAAGTGCAACCACTAGTGTCACTGCACAATGTTGATGTGAGTGACAGATATAGCAGGTAAGTAATAGCAGGTACACTGTAAAAAAAAAAAAAAAAAAAACGGAGAAAAATGCTATTATAAAAACCTGTTAATTGATTTATTGTTACTATACCATACATGTGCAATTTTAAATTATTTACATTGCATTACATATATTTTTACTGTAAAGAACTACAGATTTCCATATCATTTAATGTAAAATAAAACAGTATAAGGACATTCACAGAAGATCCAACACATCACATATGAACATATTTTATTTAGTATTGCTTCTTCTCATTTTTGTTATCAGTATGTACTTTAGGGCATTTTGTGTGACATTTTATGTTATTTAGTTAATGTTTGTTGCATTATTTTAGCATCATGTATGTTTTGCATTTTTTTTGTGTGTGTGTGTGACCGAGTGCACAGTCTCTATAGGAATATTTGCCATGTGTTATACAGTATACAGGTCAATTATGATTAACTCTAATTCATCATTTGGCTTTCTGTTATTGATAGTCCAAGTAGGTATATAAGATTATATCTTTGAATGAAATATATAGGCCTGTTTCACAGACAAGGCTTAAGCCTAGTCTTAACTGAAAGCAACTTTCACTGACATTTGACATATCTTAAAATATGTCAGTGCCATTGTTTTGTCTCAAGAAGCACACCAGTTATGATTTTTTCTAAGCCAGGTTTATAAAAGATGAATGCCCTAATTTAACTAAGGCCTACTACTACTGACTTAATTTTAAGCCCTGTCTGTGAAACCAGAGGATAAGGTTTTAAGAAAAATATACACACACCGGCCACTTTATTGGGTACACCTGTTCAACTGTTTGTTTACACGAATATCTAAGCATCTCTCACAAAACTTTGAACCTTAAAGCAGATGGGGTTCACAGCAGAAGACCAAAACGGGTGCCCCTCCTGACAGCTAAGAATAGGAAACTAAGTCTACAATTTACACAAGCGCATCAAAATTGGCCAATAGAAGATAGGAAAAATTGTTGCCTGGTCTGATGGGTCTTGATTTCTGCTGTGACATTCAGATGGTAGGGACAGAATTTGATGTGAACAACATGAAAGCATTGATCCATCCTGCCTTGAACCAATGGTTCAGGCTGCTAGTGCTGGTGGTGTAATAGTGTAGGGATATTTTCTTGACACACTTTTGGCCCCTTAGTATCAATTGAGCATCATTTGAACACCACAGCCTTCCTGAGTATTGTTGCTGACCATATCCATCCCTAATGGCTACTTAAGCAGGAAAACGTACCATCCCAGCTAACAAAAATATGTTCTTAGAATGTTTAGCTAACATTCACAATAGGTTATGAAAATGTTACTTTTGAATGTTTTTTAAACGTTGAAAACGTCCAGTTTTTTTATGTATTAACGTTTTTTTCTTGGTTAATGTGAACGTTAAAGGAACATTCCATTCAATAATTTTGAAAATGTTATGAAAAAGTTATTTCTGAATGTTTTTCAAACGTTGAAAACGTCAATTTTTTTTATGTATAAAGAACATAAGACCATTCCAGAAACATTATTTCAGGGAATTTTTTACTAACATTTACATAACTTTTACATAACGTTAGTGAAAGTTATGGGAACGTTCCCTATCTGGGAAGTCACAAAGCTCAAATCATCTTAAACTACTCAAATGGGCTCCACAGTCGCCAGATCCCAATCCAATAGAGCGCCTCTGGTAAGTGGTGGAATGGGAGATTCACATCATGGATGTGCAGCTGACAAATCTGCAGCAACTACATAATGTTATAGGGCCCTATTTTAACAATCTGAAACGCAAGTATCAAATGCAAAATGCAAGTAACTTTATGGGCGGATCTCGGGCGCTGTTGGTATTATACCGGCGGGATAAATTACTCTTGCAACCGACGCAAATCTAAAATGGGTTGGTCTGAAGTTGCCAAATTACTACCAGATGTGGTTTGGGCATAACATGAAAAACCAATCGGAGCATCATCTCACATTCCCTTTAAAAGCAGGCGTGCTTGTTCCATGGCGGATTGCTATTAAGATGGCGGATTTGCCAGGCGCACGCCAGGAGCGGTTCACAGCCGAGGAGACGTTCTTGTCAGGGCCGTAAAAGACAGAGAAGTGACATTGTATCGGGATGGGAGAAACCCACCCAAATTAGCTTTGGTTAAACAGGCGTATAATAATTTGGGTAAATGTTTAAGCTAGATTTATGCCTATTTTTCACATCTTCATGGACACCATAATGATTTCCCTTGTTTGGTAATATTTTTCCTTGTAATTATGTATGGTTTGCAAAAATGGGAACTGTTGCTCTGTGTAAATGAGAGAAGCAAAGTGTATGCGCGTTGTGCATACGCTACATTATGGCCAAGCATGCGCCCTTAAAATAGCATCTGAATAACGCGCCACTGACTTTAGATTAGGTTTTTCCTGGTCTGTGGCGGAATTGTTTTCTGAAACTGCAAAATAGCACCAGGGAACATTTCCGCCGGAACACGCCTCCTCTTTTCGCTGAACCGCCCACGGGAGCGCAAATTCATTCCCTAATTTACCAACGTGCGTCTGTGGAGGGAGAAGTCTGCTGTGCATCGGGTGCAAAATAGGAATGATACATGCGTCGGTGTACAAAGTCAATTGCACTGGGTGCAAGATAGGGCCCATAATGTCAATATGGACCAAAATCTCAAAGGAATGTTTCCAGCAGTGAAATCTATGCCATGAAAAATTAAGGCAGTTCTGAAGGCAAAACAGTGTCCAACCCAGTACTAGCAAGGTGTACCTAATAAAGTGGCAGATGAGTGTACAATATGCCATCCCGCAATAACTGAAACATTGTCACCACATTTATTATGCTGAACTCCAGCTTTTTGGTAAATTTAACAGGATATTTTTTTACACTGTAACTTCAAAAAAAGAGAAAAGAAATAAAAAGGCCAAAAAACATCCGGGCAGAGATTACTACTCTACCCCGTAGCTGACCCCTGTTTCATTCTTGTAATGCAATCCCGCATCCACACTACCAACTTTTTTTTGTTTTGTTTGTTTATTTTATTGATGATTCACTGTGGCCCATTTGCTTTTCCACTCAACCTCCATTTTTTGGCAAATTCTGAATTGGAGTCCGTCATGGCCATTAACTGTTTATTACAGATCTGTTCTGAGGCTTAGCATTTGTGAAATCCTGTAAATGAGTGTTAGCTAGGAATTCCAGCATCATGCTGCTATGTGTTAAAAGGATGTGCAAAATTTATGTCGAGTTCACAGCTCACCTGTGGGTGCGTCTGTCACTTTCACAAACACCTCTCTGGCTGCTAAGGCTATTTAAGTGTGGCACGGGGTAAAACGTTCTCTGTTTCAGCAGCTACGACCTGCAGCTGAAAGCTCTAGAAGGTTTGACAGTGATCTTTGCATCCTCAAACAGCAAGGCAGGATGTTACTGAACAGAAGTACTGCCACCAAATAGATGGGCTCTGCATATAAATGTTAAACACATACTAAATCCCTCATTTTCATGATTTCATTTATGATGTTTAGCTGAAATGTTATAGAAATAATGATCTCAGATGTAATTCGTCTAATGTCTTCCGTCTACGAAGTGTCTCGCAATTGACAGAACCGATCAATAAAGAACTTGATGTGCAACAGAGGGCAGGCAATTCAATGGGCTAATAATAATAAGACCAGAGGTTTTAAACAGGGAGTATGTTATTCTACTGTAGGGATGGGACCATACTGAGTCTGCCAATTTTTTATTAATTAAATTAAGTTTTGTAAAAAATTAAAAATAAATAAAATGATATATTATTATTATGAATGACTGAAAACAATAATAAACATTATTGACAGAGCACTATAAGTGTGGGATTCCAAAAATACACTGGTTTGAAAATCATACATTTGAATTAGTGTAACAAAACCAAAAAAAAATATTTTTTTATTTCCTTAGGATTTGCACCTGTTTTGGAAAAGTCAGTAACTTTATTTTAACAATTAAAAATGTCATCAAAATGTCAGAGTGTGTTTGTGGATATTTTATTATGCATTCAGAACGCACACATCCAGACTTTTGAATATATTATTGAAACCTTCACATAAATGTTTTATAATAATATAACATACACTACCACTAAAACAGGTTGACTTTATTAGAAGGAAAATAGAAAATCTTTTGAGCCTTTCAAATAGCCTTTTCAAACCCATTTAAAATGTATTTGGTTTTCAACATGTTAAACATGTTACTATTATTGTGAGGTCATTTCATTTGGCCCTAGCAAAGCTGTACACATGGCTTTACCGACGCTGAATTTCTCTCTGCCCTAAACAAGCACTCTCGAGTTAAGCCTAGGCTACTTGTACAGTAAATGGATGAATATCTCACAACATGACAATAGGGGAAAAATGCGACAATAACACAAAAGAGCCACGAACAATGATCACTAAGCACAAAAACAAGTTGATAAACCCATTAGGGAACGTGATGTCATAGTATGTGCCTTATTAATAATTATTTTGTTATTTCAAACCCACGGCGTTTTATCGTTACATTACTCGGCACTATCACCTGCACTTAAAACAGTTTCGAAAATCTCACGTATCGATGCAACGTCGACAATCGCAAACCTCAACTGTTTTTCTTGCGCTCTCACTCTTCTTTCTTTCTTTTTTGATGGGTATCCTGAAAATCACGTGTTAAACAACTTTTCGGTGTTAATGCGGTCAATGCCCTAATTAATTACTACAGGAATAATCAAAACATGCAACACTTGAGAGGCAATCGCGCGCAGAGAAACAGCATCTCAACCTCACACATGTTCACCGACAGGTAGCCTACATTTTTATTCGGCATCTTCACGACTGCTTCCCTCACAAACTCTATAGCAATCTATAAACTTGAACATGGGTCGAAATGAAAGATACCATGATGTCCTAGTTTGTTTCAACAGATGTTCCGCCTTGTTTGCGGTGCTATTTGATAAAACAGGAAACGCTTAAAAAGGAAAGACATAAAACAAAAATCAAAGACAATATACCCAAACATCTAAAGTTGTTTTACCTGCTCGGATTGGCACAGAGTACGCACGGGATGTATGAGGAAATCCAAACTTTGAAGACTGCGAGCCCTTGATCGGCTGTTAATGGCTCGTTTATGAGAGACGCATTAGATCGGCGCAGTTCTGACAAGACTATATGCGAGCAATGCTGCTGTCTGTCCCTCCCTCCCTCTCTCTTTCTCTCTTCCCCAGAGAAATAAATAATCTCTGCTTTCATCTGGATCACTGAATATCTCCCTCCTTCCTCCCTCCAGTTTGCGCTCTCTCTCTCTCTCTCTCTCTCTCTCTCTCTCTCTCTCTCTCTCTCTCTCTCTTTCTCTCTCTCTCACACACACACACGTTTCCATTGAGTTCTATTGTGTTTATACGGTGTTGATATTTTCTCAAAACCCTCGCACAAACATTTATAAATTTGTAGATCATAATTAAAAAAATGTTTAATTAGCCATTTTACTTGCCCGCAATGGATGAGATTTTAGAGCCAACTATTTTTGCTTTCGCAGCCAGAGCCATCACTAAAACTCACAGGGCCCGGGACTACATATTATGGACCTTCTCTTCGGGAGCAAATGAGTTGGCTATACTCTATTTGACCTTTTTGGGCCCCTTCATCAGTGGGCCCCTGCAATCTAGCAGAGCCTTCATAAAAATAAATAAATCCATAAATCAATAAAAAACAAACATGCAATGTCCAATACACCATTATACATTATACTCTCTTTATGCATAATTGTACACGCACACATAGGCCCTATATCAGATTTGACTGAATTGGCTGTTTGTTTTTCTGTAATCGATGGGACAGTATGCTTATAGCATCCGAACGGATTTGCAGTGACTAAATCACTGGTTCTCCATCCTGGACCTGGGCACTACACATTTGGGATTTTATTTATCACCTGATTTATATCAGTGGCTCTTTAGCAGAGACTGCAAGACCTGAACTGGGAGTGTAATGTTTAAAATGTGCAGAGCTGGGGCCCTCCAGGACTAGGACTGAGAAGCACTAGCAGATTGCAAGCGACAGGATTACTACATCGGATTAAACTGCAACAAACATCATTTCATTATCTGCGCATCAGATGAAAAGCATGGGGTAGTGAAAATCTCTCACTCTTGTGTCCAGTTTTGTTTTTACTTTAATATTTTATAGGCTCTCGCTCAGGAAAGCATAATAGTATTGTGCACTAACATACAGTGAAAAAATGTAATATATTGGAGTTTCTTAATGACTTCTGTGGGGTTTTATGTTGTCATTAAAGCTTTAGACATAGTCTTCCACAAACAAAATAATTCTGGCATCTCAGCATGTACCAAGGAGTTTGGTAACTGCATGGTCTCACGCCATTATCAAGTTCATCAGTCAGACTGGGAAATGAGAAGTCCTTTCTTCCAGTCTATAGCCATCATGTCTCTCTGGGAAGAGCTAGTTTCTTCTTAATGGGGTGAACCATTGAACCACACAGAGATCAGGGCAGCGATGCTGTACAAGGTCTATAGTGTGCCAATGGGATACGGACAGATGGCTGTGTAATTACGCAGGAACTAACCCGGTGCGTATGTAGCTTCCACTTTCGAATGCGAATATGCTCAATTATTCTTGTTTTCTCAAGAAAACAACTATCATGTCATTCCATGATAACTGCATGACAGATCAGAACAGAAAATTTTATGCGCTCTAATTTAGATGGTAATGCAACATAATGTGGAAAGAAATTCAACATCAAAGCTCATTGTGCTAAACACACTTTTAGCCTCAAGGAGTTCATTATGGCTAGCAACACAGAGCAGTAGATATCTAAGATATGGATATGTAATAATAATAACAACTGTAAATGTAAGGGATAATGTCATTTATTTTATTTTGTGATAATGTGACCGACTGAGTGTACATTATCTTGCTGCTTATAATAATCATAAATACACTTAATATACATAAACAAATAAATGTGTACATGAATAGTGATTCAAACTATTTTATAATTTTACCTGTACATAATATTAATCTGAGATTCAGTTAAGTAAAATTATCTTTTAGGCCTACAATGACAATGACATTAATAGTGAAGTCCTCTGAGGTCATCTTCACTTCATTCAATAACTGAGACAAAAAATGCCAGCAGTTGTGTTTGAATGAAGCAAGAAAATATGCGATTTTTTAGGAATCGGTTGAATGAATGATTCAGTGACTCATTCATAAAGACAGTCAGTTGTTTCGTTCCTAAATAAAATGAATCAGCTTTTTTGAATGAATCAGTTGACTGGATGATTCAATTGATTCACTTATAAAGACTGTTACTATTAACAGATTTGCTGTGTCCGAAAACTGCTCCCTATTTCCTATATAGTGCACTATATCGGATTTTGTAGTGGTGTCAGAATTCTGAGTGAACAACATAATTTCCTTACATTCCTATACTCTCTATACAGACAATGCACTCTGATTTCAAGTGTAAAATCAATATACACTTGGCAATAGACTATTTTCCATATTGCACCATGAGACGGTGAAAGACTTTTACAAATGTAAGAGTAACTTTTTACTGATTAAAGTACATAAAGATATTGTGGAGGGAAATGCTACAGATTGATTGATTGACAATAATTATTTTCAACTGTATTGTGTACTTAATGTATGTTCATACACTTGTTCATTGTTGTCAACAGTTATTTTGTTATGTTATTTTAAACAAATTAAACAAATAAAATAAGACAGTGCAGGCTATTTTTAATATAATAAACATAATAAACATGACAACTAGTTTTATTTTCTTTATTATGAACATACAATAAATGTGTGACAAATGAGTGAACAACTGAGCGATTCGGTTCGGACACAGTCATACAGTCTGACTGTCTGGAACGTGTACACAGACACTGAAATGCCACTCAGCCAATCAGATTTGAGGACTTGGATTCTTGTATAAAGCCAATGCAGTGTGACTTTGATAGTGCCACTTTTGGATAAAGACTTTTCAATACTATTTTTTTGGTTACACTTTATTTTAAGATGTCCTTATTGCAGTGTAATTATACATTTAAGTACTGAGTAATATTAATTAACTATGTGAACTTACTATAGGGTTATGGTTAGGATTAGGTTTGTTGTAGGGTTACTTGCATGCCATTATGCATAATTTATTATTACTATAGTAGTAGCTACATGTAACGTGTAACAAGAACACAGCAAAATAAAGTGTTACCTATTGTTCTAGTGGTTCCATTGAATGCACAGACATAAAACACCAAAATAAAATATAACAAAGCCTTACGTCAGACTTGTCTTTGACCCATGGTCCATAAAATGAAAAGCTCTATAATTAGCCATTGGGTTTTAAGAAGGGAGGAAATGGCCCCACTGGCACAGGCCTGTGTAAGACAACCTATAATTGGACCACAGGCACACCCATTGAACCAGCCACACAGTGTCCCTGCATCATGCATTACCATTTAATTGTAATCATTATATTGCCCAAATGCAGTTGCAATCGAAGAAGATCACGACTTAAACGACAATCTGTTCAATGCACATAAATAAGAAATCTGTGCAGTGGTTTACAAACACACACCGATCTGTTCATGTATTTCTGAATTAGGGATCAAAGGATGAAGGCAGCGGTTGCAATGCTATTCATCATACGGATATTTCTTGTGCTGGAACTAACACGCATTTGTCTTTTTCTGATAGCCTTTCAGGGTGAAATTTGGCTTTCGCCCACATGAGTTCACACTATGGCCTTGGGTTTGTGCGACAAAGCTTTCTTCAGAGAAAAATAATATCCTTCAAAAATATATAATAAAAATGTGCAGCAACTGTGATGTGCTTAAAGACAACATAGATTGAAATGGTGTGTGCTGGAGAGATCAAGAGCAGATGGATGTAATTCTCAACAATATGCTCCATTGAAACGGGTAAAACGAACTGTCTACAAATACAAATCTAACAAATAGAAACTGCAGGTCCTTGAATTAACTTAGTTACATAAAGGCAAAGCTTCTACAGAGAATATATGAAATAGGCTATTCTCTAATCTAAAAAGATGCAGAATAAGTTACGCAATATGCTTAGTCTGGTACAGGTTTTCTGATCGTACAATACGGTTAAAAGGAATCGTTCCCTGGCTAATGGGTTATTGGTCACGTGTACTAGATGGCCTTAATTATGAAGCTATATTTGAATGGGGATGTAGGGCAGGGATTACTCTGACATTAACTGAGTATAGAGGTAAATCATAAAGTGATATGTCCAGTCCAGCATTTGGGTCTGAATGTCATTGATCCAATACATGAACACACTGACAGTGGCGTATTTGTGTGAGCGTGACTTTTAAGTCATTAATTGGCTGGTTTACACGATTCTGTCCCAGCACACATTGATTAAAGTGAGTCGGAGGAGTTTATTAATCAACTGGACATTATGGCGAGGAGAAATATGGGACATTCGGTGATGGCTGATATTTTGGAAAAGGTGAAATTTATTTTGAAAACTGGATTTTTTTGTGTCTTTATTGGGATTTCTATGAGCACCTAAAAATAGGCACTATTTTTAGGCCTTTAGTGACTAAAAGCTGTCTTGTCTTCAGACAGAGGTCTCCAATTAGCCTGCTCTTTCCTCTTGGAGGCCATTGAAATCTAGTTTTCGGAGTACACACACATGCACATGCTATGCTACATCTCCTGTGTCTGTTTCTGTGAATGAAATCGCATACTCTCTTGATACTTGTTTTTAATAAATATTTACTTCATGACTGCTAAAAAAGTATGCTCCATATAGTATGAATGTGTGTAGTTTGAATATAATCTGAGCGAACTACATTCGTCATCTGACCTACCAGCAAAAACGTGTAATAATTGTGTCACTTTACTGTGATTTACAAATCCTCTCCCATGCCCTCATGGAATAGTAAAATGTCCATTGTATCCACACTTCAGAATCTCACCTGTGTTTTTCACCTATAGTAGGGAAGTAAACGATTTCTGGGGAAACCTATGTTATGCAGATAAAAGCTTTTTCAAATATTAATAAACAGTCAATCGGTTTTGTTCAAATAGTTCAAATGAGACGTGAAGAAAGAAAAAAGCAATGAGGACCACGAGTCTATTTCAAGATAAAAACACATAGGCTTACATGTGCAACTTTACCAGGGCCACTTCCACCATAGGTATTGAGAAGGACCCCCACCACCCACCCCAGAATAACTGTTTCATCTCCTTATTAATCTGTATGATGATATGCAGAAGACACAGGTTGTATTAGAAAATGAATGTATCTAGACCCAGAGCAGTCTTTCCCCCAGATTTTAGAGGTCACTAATAAAATGAGATGTACCCTGAAGAGAGAACGCATGAACTGGGTCAGAGTGGAGTTTCTTTCACTCACTAGGTGGGTTTTTTAAAGGCTTTTTAACTGTTTCATACATGCACTATTCAAACAAATGATAATGTAGGCTACATTCAGCCCCATAATAAGAGATACACCTGAAATCAATTGCTCTCTGTTTCCCCCCACAAGAACTGGAAAGGTTGAAGTGTTAAAAATAGCACAGAATTGTCTTTCTCTCAGTCCCTGGCCGTCTGTCTCTTCGAAGATAAATTCAAACTCCAATACTTTAATTAAACTCCAACCGAGTTACATATTTAAAATCATAGAACAACAGGCCGATAGCCTACTTTAGGCTACTTAAAATGATATCATAAAAAGGGGATGAAAAAATGTACACCCAGCAGGTGCATCAAAAAATAAACCTCGAGTAGGCTATGGCATTATAAATCATATTATGTAAAATATTTTAAACCGGCCAAAGCTAGTTTTCTAATTAGTTTGTCTCACAATTTTCTACAGAGTCCCTAAGGGGACACGGTGATGGAAAAGTACGAGATGGAAAAAATACATATTTAAAGTATTTTTAAGTTTTTGCGCTAGCTCGCTAAACTTCTCGCAAAAGTGGACGTTCAAGGGTGTGATTTCACATGAAAACTATGAACTGATGATGAATAATGGACTTATTTTGCCTAATAAAAAGTTTTGCTGATGTGACCACGCCTTGATATAAAAACCGAGAGACGCGGATATGACAGGTATGAAAGCAGTAACATTTTTAATGTCATTCATTTTTTTATGTGGTGACGGTTTTACAAAAGCAATTTAAGCACTTAAGGCACTTTATTGTGTAGCCTACATAGCTATAAAGTGGCAGGGGTTGCTTAAAACACCCTTTAGATTTGCATTTGTTCATTTAGCAGTTGTATCCAAAGCAGTAGCCTATTACAAATTAGGAATTGCCTATAACACGTGATTGATTTTAGATATTCACTAGCCTATAATCAATACAGCATGGCCTCAAGTGATGTGTGCAATATATAGGCTACATAATAGGCTATTAAACATCGATTATTCAGAAATTAATGTTAATTATTCACTGGCAGCATTAGTCTCTTCCTCATATTCTGCTACATTTGTCTGTAACAGGTTTCTGCGTGAAAACATTTCATTTGCACACGTCCCACTCAAGGTTTTTCCTTTGTATCCAGTTTGGCTCATCAATTTTTTTTGCAAGCAAAATCTCTAACCTTTAGTTCTCTCTCTCTCTCTCTCTCTCTCTCTCTCTCTCTCTCTCTCTCTCTCTCTCTCTCTCTTTCTCACACACACACACACACACACACACACACACACACACACACACACACGCTTCTTTAGCGTTAACTGAGGCTATGGCTGTTGCTTTTGTGTGTTGTTTCCCTCAAACTATTTCGCTGACCTTGAGCTTTATTATCAAGAGAATAAAGACTCTGCTTCACTCTGTTGAAGAAGATCGGAGTCATGTTGAGGCAGTATGAGAGTGACTGATTGAAACTGGTTTCTATTGACCAGATATGAGAGACCTAGAAACTGTAACCCTATATATATATATATATATTTCACCACTGTTTATAATCAAGGCACTGTCCATGAAATGAATGTACAGGCACATTGTCTGTGCTTAAAAACCAATTTTGGAAAATGAAGGATTAGATGAAGGAGGTGATATGTGAACAAAGATGGAAACATATCACCACCTTCAAGTTACAGACAAATTTTGCATAATGAGCAAAAGCTGTGAATAATGAATAATTTTAAAGAGAAAAAATTGTCAATAATTCATGACTCAATAACTGAAGCCTATTTTTTTTATATTGCATTGCTTCCATTTCGATCTTCTCCTCTCTGAATAAATGCAATTTATAGCCTAATCAATAGGCATGAATTGAAAAACTCTTTGAATTATTGATTTACCTTACAAATAGAAAAGTGCACTGATATCTAGCAGAGTATTTATTAATATTATTTTTTTGACTGCAAAATGACAGCAAAGGGATTCTTTAAAACATTTGGTAGACGACAGAGCTAATATCAAATATGTGGTGGATGTAATCCTAGTACGTGAAGCGGTAAACAGGCCATGTTTATAGTTCGGGCCATCAGGAACCCGGAGCGGGGCACAGATTGCTCTTGTGGCTAGGGACCAAAACAGGAGCAGAGTGGAGAACGTTCCAACTGTGCAATGGAAAGCCCCACTGAGATCCCCCTTACATAAGCACTCCAGCCTCAGTGCTGGCCAACAGGACCTATAACATCAGAACAGCCACTGATCTTACAGAAGTGCTACATGTATCAATTAAAATCTCACACTGTTATATGTATACAGAAGAAATGTTGAAGCAGAATGAATGAAACAATATTAAATGCGAGTCAGCAATTGCACGTTTAATAAGGGCATGAGGCTGCCAACACATATTTCAACACCAGCTCTTTTATTTTAGTACCCTTCTTTCTTCCTATTTTCCCTTTTGCTTTAGTTTTCAGCCTTGAATTGCAAAAGCTGGTTTTTATTGGCCCTGCACAACATCCTTTTTATAACACTGCCATCTAGTGATATAGACAACAACCTCATCCTGAATCTGACATTTTTACATCTGTCAGCAAGAGATTTTAAAAGTTTATTTTATTTTATTACAGTTTAATATTTCTGTGTAGTGATACAAATAACAATGAATCTGCAGGAAATGCAAAACAAAATTAAAATTCACAAAACCATTTTATTTTATATGAATGTAGAATTTTAATAAAATAATTAAAAAGATAAATAGCAATTACTTAAATGTTATTTACAGAAAACAGTATATAGCTATAAAAAAATTACTGGAAGGAAATGCTGAATAACCTAAATGTACAATAACCTTTTTTTTTACATTTCATTTATTTTATATAATTGGAAATTACTTAAATGTTAATTACTAAAAACAACATTTACAAATAACAACAATGCAGTTCTCTGAGAAATATGTTTTAAAATGCAGATCCTCAATTTGAATGAATAAGCCTGGTGACATTTACTCTAGAAACAGGCACACAAATGTTGACTCATATTTGAAGCAGAAGGAGCTTTTACGAGATTTCATAAAATACTTTTACACAGTTCTGTGCTAGAGCAACCTTTGAGCATGTCCTTGAATGTTTTGAGAAGTCAAAAGACCTCTTTGCATTCAGCAAAGCTTATGCTGTCTGTTTCCTTTCAAAGTCATTTTTAATGGTTAGTTGCCAGCTTTTTCCCTCACAGTAGTTCAGTTTTATGACCCAGTCCCTGACTCTCTTGCGTCCTACATTATCCATGCTCTTACCATGACCAAAAGACCTCACTTCTTCTTCTTCTTCTTCTTCTTTTCAAATTGAAACAACATGCTCCCCAAATAAATGTGCATGTTTTTCCAAGTAGAAGTCAGAGCTATATAAATAATAATCATTAACACATGTTTCAGTTTCTTCTGAAAATAAACAAACAGAAAACCCCATCTAAAAAAACTATAAAAACACAACAGCCATGAAAATGTTAACGTGTCAATAACAGTACCTTTCAAGGAATAGTGTGTGGGTGACTTTGGTAAGGTTTTCATGAGGTCATCATAAGGTACAAAAAGACTAAAGTAAGTCATCCAACTAAACAAATACAAATCCCTTAAACCAAAATTCCTATAGTATACGCACTCACCGGCCACTTTGGTACTTTAGGTACACCTTGCTAGTAACGATTTGGACCCCCTTTTGCTTTCAGAACTGACTTAATTCTTCGTGGCACATATTCAACAAGGAGCTGGGAACATTCCTTAGAGATTTTGGTCCATATTGACATGATAACATGATGCAGTTGCTGCAGATTTGTCACCTGAACATACATGAAGCGAGTCTCCAGTTCCAGCACATCCCAGAGGCGCTCTATTGGACTGGGATTTAGTGACTGTGGAGGCCATTTGAGTATAGTGACTGATTGACATGTTTAGGAAACCAGTTTGAGATGATTTGAGCTTTGTGACATGGAGCAGAAGATAGATACACTGTGGTCATAAAGGGATGGATATGGTCAACAACAATACTCGGGAAGGCTGTGGTGTTTAAATTATGCTCAGTTGGTGCTAAGGGGCCCAAAGTGTGCCAAGAAATATCCCTACACTATTACACCACAGCACTAGCAGCCTGAACCATTGATGCAAGTCAGGATGGATCCATGCTCTCTTGTTGTTTACACCAAACCCTGACTCTTATCTGATCTCAATCTGAACGATTTACAGAAATCTGGACTCATCAGATCAGGCAACATTTGTCCAATCTTCTGCTGTCCACTTCTATTGAGCCTGTGTGAATTGTAGCCTCAGTTTCCTGTTCTTAGGTGACAGGAGGGGCACCTGTGTGTTCTTCTGCTGCTGTAGTCCATCTGCTTCAAGGTTTGTCATGTTGTGTGTTCAGAGATGCTCTTCTGCAGACCTGGGTTGTAATGAGTGATCATTTGAGTTACTGTTGCTTTTCTATCAGCTTAAACCAGTCTGGCCTTCTCCTCTGACCTCTGGAATCAACAAGGCATTTCACCCACAGAACTGCTGCCCACTGGATATTTTCTGTTTTTCAAACCATTCTCTGTAAACTCAAAGAGATGGTTGTGCATGAAAATCCCAGTAGATCAGCAGTTTCAGAAATTCTCAGACCAGCCCGTCTGGCACCAACCAGGTACAGTCACTTACCTTTCATTCTGATGTTCAGTTTGAACTTCAGCAGACATCTTGACAATGTCTACATGCCTAAATGCAACTTTTTAAATGCATTTTAGCGAGGCAGGTAAAAATCTGAACAGTCCCATCAGTATCAGTACTGGTATCAGTGATACAGCCTTTCATTCATAGTGGTAAAAAGATGCAATTAAAAAAAGATTAAAACTATACTGTCTTTATGTTGTTTCTACATTATTTTGGAGATTCAATGTGGAACATACTAAAACTATACTGACATTAACATACAAGTATGTATAACTGTATAAAAAATAGTTGATTTTAATCAAAAACATTATGAAACATATTTGCTTCATAATGGTTTTATTGTGACAACATGACACATAATAGGTGTATATATACAATGTGTGGTAAATTATTTTAAAATATGTCTATCTTCTTGATATTTAATAGGCTACTTTTTTAATGAATCCATCATATTGACTCCAGAGGCCTGGATTTTGAAGGTCTTGTTGAATTCTGTACACTAGTGTCAAGTGTTATTATTTATATAGGCTACTATTATGAATTAGATTGTTTGTATGTTTTCAATTTGATTTTAGTTTGAGTTTTTGTAAATGTTTTTTTTATATATTTCTATTTATTGAATTTTACCATGACAACATTTCATATGAATTATATGATTTTTGAAAATAGTTTTAGTTAAATTTTTTTTTTGTTTAAAGGTGACATATTATGCACCTTTTCTCAAGATGTAGCCTAATATAAATGTATGGTGTCCCCAGTGTTGTAAACCTTGTTCTTCTTAAGTGTAGGAGACTTAGAAAAGAAAAACCAGGAGACGTTGGGATTGTATCTTTTAAGAAGGATTGTTTATTTGCTGTAGTCTGCTTCATCCAAAATCTTACCCAAGTCTAACTAAGGCAGTATACATTTTAGTTCATATACCCTTTCAGGGGGAGGAGCTAAAAAAAATTCTGTTGTAAACCTTGTTCTTCTTAAGTGTAGGAGACTTAAAAGCGAAACACCAGGAGACGTTGGGATTTTATCTTTTAAGAAGGATTGTTTATTTGCTGTAGTCTGCTTCATCCAAAATCTTACCCAAGTCTACCTAAGGCAGTATACATTTTAGTTCATATACCCTTTCAGGGGGAGGAGTTACATAAAGGTGGAGACACTCTGAAACAAAAGCATGTAAATGAGGCATACAAATTTAGGAACTTGCCCTAGACTGAGAGTGTTACCAATCCTAATCCAATCAGCATAACAGTGTAATTTAAATATCCTAATCCAATCAGCCAGACTCTTCACCGATACCTTCACATTATCATAGAGCTTAATGGCCAGGCAGTGCATAAAGACAAAAGGTGATAGTCTCAGTGCTCTGATCAATTTAACTTACAACAGAGAGAGCAGGACAGACAGGAACAGGCAGGTCTGTGACATCAGATGAGAAGTAACAAAACGGTTAATGTCCTATGCCTCAAAATGGTAACTTTCTCAGTTAAAATACTGTTGAACCTAAATTAAAACATTTTAATTATTTTGTAAGACTACACCAGAATGTGTCAAAAAAAACCCCAGATCATTTATTATAGCTTGACAAATTTAAAAAACACACCGTTTTGTGTGTCCCTTTAAATGCAAATGAGCTGCTGCTGTAATATTATAATAAGATCCCCTTCCTATGTCAGAAGTGGAGCGAAATCTGATCGGCTTATTTTTTGACATGCTTACCAAAACAAAGTTACAGGGTTCTCACTTTTAACGTTTTCTGGGTTGGTAGATGCACCGGGGACCCAATTATAGCACTTAAACACGGAAAAAGTCTATCTACAACCACAACACTGGTCACTCTGTTCATATTCCTGTTAATATAAATTCATATCTTCATCTGTTGTTGATTAGTAGTAAAGCTGAATGTGTGTGTATTATATATACCTATATCCTTTTTTTATGTCACATGACGTGTATTATTTGTCAAATGTTTTTGTGTGTAGGCCCAATTAAGGTGATTACCTGTTTCTATTTAAAGTCGACTTTACTCTTCATTGGTATTGTGACTGATGAAGACCTGAGGGTCGAAATGTTGTGCTATTAACACATTCATTTGGAGCACCTATTTTCATTGTGCGGACTTCACGCTTCTTTTTTCGTTAATATAAATTCATGACCATATATGTTGACATCACAGAATCCGCTTGTTAAGACATTATGTAAGGAAGACTGTTTCTGGATTCAAGCCTATACTTGTTTCATTTGAGAATACAATCTCAAGAGCTGTTTATGAACTCAGTTTATTTATTACACATAAGCTATTAAACAATTAAGCTATTAAACACATGGGTCAATTTACTGTAGGGTGCCTTTTGGTGTCCTGAACATAAATAACTAATTTTCCATTATAACTTAACATACAAATGACTATGAAAGGGTGTGTTATATAAGGCTAAGTGTTTTTATTCATAGCAGTAGCATTATTTGGCTCTTTAGATACATTTTCAAGATTTTCTATAGTTTTGATTAAGAGGATGTATGTTATTTTGCTATGTCCCAGGCACTGCTCATCAAATTTGAATGAGAGTTAAATAGTCAAATCATATTTATTTATTTTTTATTTTTTCCTATTAACATTTTGTTTAATAAGATATTACTCAAATTGAGTGTATTGATCAGTTTATAATAAAAACAATATTTTTATTTAATAAAAAAGAAGAATTTGTCCATGTCCCTTAAATGGTTGTCCACCCTGTCGTATTGTGGAATCTGCCCCTTTAAGAATAGGCCACCCCCATTAGTGACATCAGGACAACAGATTTTTGTATCTCTTCAGTGGCGGGAAATGCAACTGCTGAGGTGAGTAGCTGCTGATTTTACAACTAACAAATTTTCTTCATATGAGTTTGCTTACTTGTTTTGCCAAAGCTTAACATGTCCACCCTGTCGGCATAAAATATACTGGAAGTGATTATAATACAATAATTTCCAAATATGTACGTTTTAATATACCAAATACTCTTCAACAACCAGACTAACTATTTACCTAGTCACAGTTTGTTGTAAGCTAATATGCTAATTGAAGCTCAAAATGTCCACCCTGTCGTTGTTCCAAAATGTCCACCCTGTCGGCCACTTAGACTCGATAGGGTGGACATACACATGACAGGGTGGACATAGCATTCATTTGTAGTTAATATTGCAATTTATAGAAATGTTGGTAACACTTTATAATAACTGCACGCTATTAATCATCAGTTAAGCATTAGTAAACAGGTAATTCATCATTTATAAAGCATTAATAGACATTAATAAGCAGTTTATAAATACAGCAATAAATGCTTTATTCTTGATTTAAAAGCATATCTATAATGTGTTTAATAATTGTATTTTCATACTTTATTAATGATCAATTTATCATCTCTAAATTAACTATTGCATTATTTATAAACCAGTTATTTAAGAGTTGTCAGTGGTTCATAAGATTACTTAGAAAATGTAAGTAAATGATCAATAAACTATTTAAATGTACATTCATACATCTTATTATTCAGACATATAGTAATAGTTACTTAGTGTGTTCATAAATGCTTTATTAACATGCATTCATACTGTAATTCAGGGTTAATTCAGGTATGTATAAAGCATTTAGTAGTGGTCGGTTAACTATTTTTGTGAGCTCATTTAAAGTGAGGACTAGTTATGCCTTGTAAAGGAGGCATAAGGAGATTTAAAGGCTGTTAAATATTTCTATGTTCTGTATCACTGTGCTGTGTTTGTTTAATTTTTCTGTTTAGAAGATAACTGAGTCTGTAAATCTCCTTTATAAATGCTTTACAAGGCATGAATAGTCCTCACTTTAGATGAGCTCACAAAAAGAGTTAACTGACCACTACTAAATGCTTTATAACTACCTGAATTTACTCCATTTACTTACACTTTCTAAGTGATCTTATGAACCACTGACAACTCTTAAATAACTGGATTGTAAATAATGCTATACTTCATTTAGAAATTATTAATTAATCATTAACAAAGTATGAAAATACAATTATTAAACACATTATAGATATGCTTATGAATCAAGAAAAAAAGCATTTATAGCTGTATTTATAAACTGCTTATTAATGTCTATTAATGCTTTATAAATGATGAATTAACTGTTTACTCATGCTTAATGATTAATAGCGTGCAGTTATTATAAAGTGTTACCGAAATGGGATATTACATTTTATGGAAACATATAATATAATATAAAAAGACAATATTTTGTTATATAAAAAAACATAAAATCATTGCTGTTCTCAGGACATGCCTCTGAGTGCGGCAGAAAGTGCACGGCAATGCAGAAAACGCCGGGATGCAAACCCTGAACAAAGAGATGCGTACCTTAAGAAAGAAAGGGATAGATGGAGGAAAGATAGAGATACAGGGAAGAAGAAAGTTATTAATGACCTCACAGAGAGAGGAAAACGTTTACAAAGGAAAAAATGGAAGGAGGCAAAGAAAGCTGCCAGAGCAAAAGCCAGGACAATAGTGGAGTTGCAGACTCCAACTCCAGAACCACTGGAGCTGGACTGTCCACCACAGCTAAGTCCCTCAAGGTTAGTATAAATGTAGTATGGGAATAATATAAAAAAACATAACTCTCAGCCAAAAAATGTATTAATTATAGTCACCTAATACCTATTATATAGCTTCCCTGGTTATATTTGAATAATTTAGTTAGGGATGAAATAGGCCTAATCAACAGTGATTGGCCTAAAAACCTAACAGTAATTTATGTATTCTAGGCAATACATTCAAGGAAAAAGGATTCGAGAAAGAAGAAAGAAGAAAATTATGAAAGAAATGAAAGAGTTGAAAGCAAAACTGGCAAAGGAGAAGCGAAAGTTTAGATGAGAAAGTAAAGAGAAAGAGTTTAGATGAACAGGAATCTCTTCTTTAAAATGACTTATTGCTTGTTTTATTGTTTGTTAATGTATATCCAGATTTCTTTTCAGAAGTGTGTTTCTCTGTTATGTGGTGTTTACATTAGGATTTTAGTTAATGTAAAACCCAATAGAACCACACTGGAATACATTCAGGCAAGGGTCAACTGAAAGATCGAATCGTGTTCTGAACACAAATGTATAATTTATTTTTCTAAATATCAGTTTTAGTTTTTAAAAAACTAATTGTTACATTTAATGTACTTGCTTTTTCATGTTTTGTTATTATAATTTTCTTTATGTCAGAATCAGAAAGAGCTTTATTGCCAAGTGTGCTTGCACACACAAGGAATTTTCCTTGGTACTGAGGCTTCCAGTGCACATATACAAATACAGATACAACAAGTAATACTAATACAAATAGTTATGTTTACATTTTGCTGAAAAGACGGGCAGGTTTTTGAACTCCCTGCCTGTTTCATCTCAACCAGAGAGGCCATTCTAAATTCTCAGTTATATCAATGTGATCGAGAATGTAATTATATATTTATTTTTTTAAGTTGAATTAATGTTTTATTGTTATATTTTGTCATGCTTTTGTGTTGTGCTTTATGTGTCCACTCCGTCGTGTGCTTGTCCACCCTGTCGTGGGCTCGTCCACCCTGTCATCTTGGTATTTTTAAATAATATTTAAAATAGTAATTTAATCATACCTATATAATCCATTGTGCAGGGTGTGGGGGCAATAACATGCAAACAAAAAAACTGCATCCAAATAATCAAATATTTCTCCAAATAAGAAAAATACATGTGCAAATTGTATGAGTTTCTTTAAAAACACATGGTTTGCATAAAATCTTTTATGTATTTATAATTCGAAAGCAAACAAATAACCCTGTTTACGAAAGGGACATCAAACCTTTCATAAAGTATCATTTGTATCTTAATAATGCAATGAAAACACATTTAACAGTAATTTATATGTCCACGACAGGGTGGACATTTCTATGCTTTATGCTCTAAAAAATGGCCCATAATTAAAAAAAAAAAATTGTGGGAGCTCAGATAATATATTTATTATAGTGTTTGAGTGTCTACTATTATGACATGACGTAAAGCGAATGGTAAATTAAAATCAAAATGTGTGAGTATTGTGAGGGTTGAAAGGCACTATGGTGATATTGACCCACATACTCTATTAAATACTTATGGTGTACACTACAGTCCACGTGTTAATGTACCAATATTTTAACGATTCATAAAAGATGAATCACTGTCCGCCCATCTGAGATATGGAAATAAAGGTTAGGATCCAAATTTTTTCAGTAGCATTACATCACATCGGAAGTGTATATTAGCAACTTTTCCCCCCTCGCTTTTGGACCCAGAAGTGATGGTGTTTGATGTGAGACTTAACAGATAACTCAAAAGAAAGAACAGATTTAAAGCATGTGCAGTAGTGTTTCAGTACTGAAAGTCAGGACCTCTCCACCAGAAGTTGCAGAGCTCCTCTGTAACTGTAGGAGGCACTATAGAGTTTCCCCACAGACTTTCTCATGATCTCCTCTAGTCAGGCTCGAGTTCCCCTCCCCCATTTTGATCCTGCTCTGTGGACACGCACAGGCCTCCATCTGCCAGCCTGATAGGTCTCGTTTCAGTCTCTCTCCGCCAGTCCCCAACCCTTCCACACCCACTAACTGGAGCACACATGCTGCTCTCTTTCCCTCAGACTCGCATAGCAGAAAAGGGTCATTCTTTGAGAGTGACAGTGCACAGTCATAGCATCCCTCCATTTTGAAACCCCTACAATATATTATATTCTTTTAATAGTCATGAGTTGTTTGACCTCCAGGTCACAATCAGTACAATCCATCTACTCCAGCACATCCCAAAGACTTTCAATGAATTTAAGGTCTGGAGTTACACAAATCCATGTGTAAAAATAATTCTTTATGCTCCCTCCAAACCATTCTTTCAGTTTGAGCCTGATGAATCTGGGCTTTATCTTCCTGGAATATGGCCATGATTTGTCTTCCTACATGGTTGTTTAAGAAATGAAAAGCTACACACTCCATAATTTAGGGTTACATGAACTGTTGCCAAACATTTAAACAAAATAATCACTGCAATAAAGATCCAATCATTGACTTCTAAGCATTTGCTTATTTCAATCCAAAAATTTAAATCCACTTTTTTTTGACCGGACAGTGCATGTCAGCTTTCTTTTACTGTTTGTCATCAAGGCAAAAACAGCACTTATGCTCACGGTAGCTCCGGCGACATGATCGCAGGGGTTTTCTCCGGTTCTGAACGCGATGACTGGTCACCACACATGCACTGAATTTGTTCAGAATACATGTAATGCACATGTAAACGAGTACGTGAATCAACATTTAGTTGCAATCTAATAAATAAATAAATAAAAATTAGTGCATATAAACATATAGTGAGTTGTGGACAGTCTTAGGCATATTTGTGTGTGTAAAGTAAAAGCCTCGGTTTATCAACATGTCCCCTTTTTCACTTGTCATTAAAATACCCTTTTTAGCAATCCAGTACATCCTACTTAGAAATGAAATATTACAGTGATAAAATAGGTTGTGAATGATGTTTTATGTTGACTTATAAAGACATGTGTTAAGCAAAAATTATGTGATTAAATGTTCATTACTGTATACAAACTCTGTGCTCAAGCAAATGAATAAAAGCGAGATCAGAGAATTGGATTATGAGTTATGGGTTGAGGTTAATAACAGTGTTACTCAATTATCAGGCCAACCTACACAACTTTTTAGAGAGAATATTGAATATTATACATAATACTTTCCATTGGTTCACAAAAAAATGTCAACCCTGAAATGTGTAGTTTGCAGCAGTTCAAACCAGCAAAACCAGAAGTTCAAAGGGAAGTAGAAAAAGACAAAGATGATAGAGACTGACCAGGGTTAGAACCAATGTGAGATGGACAATACAGCACTTTATTCTTCAGAAATGCTTGCCGTGACAAAGAAAAATAGAATAAAGGGGATAAACAAGGACAACATAGACTGGAGGTTACAAATTTTAAACATACAGAAAGTTAGACAGAACAGAGATGCTCATTCTGGACCCCAGGTCACAACAGAGTCTAGCTGGAGGAAATTAAAAAAGAAAAGTGTAACTGCTATAAAAAGAAAACAAAAGCAGTCAGCAGAGGCTGAACCAAACACAGGCAAGTCTACTTAGCACAATGCAACAGTGGTCAATTTCAATTCCAAATACGTTAGGGCAGATGTGGATGTATGGAAAGCTGCTCTGGAAGCAAAACACAAGTTACAGGATGGTGAATATATTTATAAAAAAAAGATGCTTCAATTATAAACAGGCAAAACAAAAGCAAGGGATTAGGTTTATTTTATTTTGCATCATTTATATTCTGACTATTTTTTTTTTTTTTTTAGCAAAATGCTATACTTTTGTTAATAAAAGTAAACAGAAAAAAAAGCCACTGAAGCCACATCCATTGTCTATGTGAAACAATGTAGAGCATATAAACGTTAAGTGTGAGCACAAAAAGTATAGCAATTTTTTTTTTTAGCATTGAGTACACCTACACATCTCCTTAGACATATCTAAAAGACTGTACAAATATACACTACCAATGCTATAGGATAACATAAAATTTAATAATACCTGTTGGTTCTAATAATCACTCCTTCAGCCACACAAGCGGCTGAATGAACATGAACAAGTATGGTTATGTTTCTGGGTGTTAAAGGAACAAACTGAAGGCAAATCATGTATTGTTTTGTGAATGTTGAGTGTTTTCTTTCCCTGTCCTGAGGAGCTCAACCCCTGCTTCCCAATCAAACAATTTTCATTCATCTTCATACTTCAAACTGTAAAACATGACTTTTTTGCCTTTCTCAAATGGCTTTAGGTGTTGAGGGAAAAGCAGATCCTTATAGCATCTGTAAGGTAACCAAGGTCCAGAACCAGAAGTTCAATGAGGCAGCATTGTTGGTGTACATCAAAGTACAGCAAAAGTATACATGTGCATTAACCCTGTCCAGAAATCAGACCTGTTGCTCGGTTAACTGAGTCTCTGATTGTTCATGTTTGTTTGTAATACCTGACTGACATTCACCCTTTCGTTGCCTCGTTTCATTTAACAAGTCTTTCGAACCATAGCCGTTTTCGCTGTGGGCATCCTCCTGGATGTCAGAGTCACTGCCATCCCCTTTATCAGTTGTCTCTGGTTCCTCACTAAGCGACTGTATATTTAGACTAGCATTTTGCGCATTCACCTCATTATCGCTGTCCGAGTCGACAGCAATTGGTTCAGTATTGGCAAGTACTCCAGGTTTTAAGGTGCTCTTCATTGAATCATTGCAGTTGCTCCCTATGATGGCATTTTGACCATTTGAGTAAAGCGAGGCTTTAGCGGAACCCCTTGTTAGTGTCCCATGCTTCTGCTGCAGGTCACCATTGGTTGTAGCTCCTTGCCGAAAGCGAATGGCATTTGCAGATCGGCCTATGCGATACTTAGTAGTTCGTCTTTTATGGTCATGTTTATGGTTCTCGAAATAGCATTTTGGGTCAAAGTTAATGGGCTGATGCAAATCTACAATGTCTTGCATTTTAAATCCCAGGAGGACCCGAGTGTTTAACGTTTCACAATTTAGCATGCATCTCCTCCTCCTATTTGAGAAGTGACTCGCAATGTCAGATTTCCAAAGCCAGAGACTTGACGCAAGCTTCTCCACCTCTTGGCGAGTGGGGTAAGGCTGCTTGTTGAAGTACTGAGTGAGGAAAGCTTTTCGTGTCTCGTAGGACTCATTCTCGTAACCCTTCGGGTCCAAGGCAAAGACTACAGGTTCGTCTTGTTTTTCAGTTGAAAGTGGTGGGCTATGACCAGTCTGGTCATCGGTTCCGGATTTTCTTCTCTTTGGCTCAGTTTGGTCTAAATTTGCTAAACCTGCCCGTTTAAGACCAGCCCCCTGGGCCTGTGCAACTCTCGCAGAAGGAGCAGGCCGGCCGTTCTGGGTTTTGCTGACACCCCGGCAGTGCACTAGATGCAAAGTGATAGTTGAAGCAGTCATGTTACTAGTGTAGACACCAAGGCAATGGATACACTTGTAAGTCAACTTCTTCTCCACAGGATGAACCGTCTGTATAACTTGATGGCGGTCCCGCAAGTGGTGAGCTAGAGAATCTGAGATGGGTCCCTTAAGAATAGAGAAGCAAAGAGGACAAAGTGTTTTGCCTACATCCTTCTTATAAGGTACAGCCGCTTGAGGTGTAGCCTTAGCTGGTATGGCGTCTGAGGCATCTGAGGGTATCTTTGGGACTTGTGTGGTAACCTGTTTGTTCCCCAGCAATGATTGTGGTAATGCGTTGTTTTGGGCATGGAATGCCACAGATTCTTCTGGGGCATCCCGCATGTTATATGTGGTGACGATCAGCTGGACATTCTTGGGATTTCCCTGCTGAAGCGTGAGGTCAAAAGTAAGTGGGGAGTCTGTCCGTGGCCCGACGGATTCATTGGGATGTACCCCACGCATATGCGTCACCATTTTTTCCACATCATTGAATGTGGCCCTGCAGTGCGGGCAAGATAAGCCATGTATCAACATGTGGTTAAGAAGCGTGTCGCTGGGTAAGTAACGGTTGCAGTATAAGCATTTACTGGTGAAGTTGTGAATTTTCATGATGTAGTTGGCCACCGCCGGTACCTTTTCTGCTTTGTGCTCCTTTTCAAAATGAGAACTATACATGTTTTCTGGAAAGAGCTCATTGCAGATGGTGCAGATCTTCCATTTCTGAGTGTAAGATGTGCCGATGACAGAGTTGCCCTTCTTGGAGGTAACAGATGACACCGTAGTTGCTGCTGCCTGAACTCGAGAGTTCAGTTGAGGGATCTTTAGTATGGAAGTGGATGCAGATGCAGAAACCGGACTGCGGAGACTAGCAGAAAGCTGTGGTTTGCTTGTTTGAGTCTGCTGTGGAATTGAGAGCTGAACCTGTTGTCCTCCGATAGTCAAGGATTGTGTAGTCCCTGGCTTCAGACCAAATGCCCCCTGTTTCAGGTGAACACCTGACAGGACACCACTTGAGTTCAAACTTCCTTTAGGAATGACAATTCGGCTCAGCTGCTGAGTGGATAAAGGCCGTACCCCAGTCACTACTGTACCCTTTGGCATTACACCAATGAGGCCCTTATCACCCTGAGCTTTAGGGGACACCATAATCACAGGCTTCATCCGAGGTACCACTACATTGGTGTGTCCAATCATGGCAGTGACTTGATAACCAATGCGCTCATGGTCCTCAATGACATGCTGCACAAGGGCTTCATAGGTACGGGGTACAAAGAGGCACCGTTTGCAGTGGATGGCTGTGCTCGTACTGTTGGCACCACCAGAATCAGCATTGCTCCCTGTACCAGAGCCTGCTGTTGTCCCATTGGGTGGCATTATCTTCTCACCAGGCCTCACCAAGTATGGTGCCGCTACATGTTGAAAATGTTCCCGGTAGATATGCTTTCGCACCACATTATATAGTGGGTCTCTGTAAGTGCATTTCTTGCAATAGTACACGGCTTGCTCTATATTATCACGCGTTTTATCCAGTCGAGCACCATCTTTCAAACCAACTCCTGCTCCCTGAGGTCCTCCAACATTCTGGCGCACCACATTGGGCATATGAAACAGTCTAATGTGTGTCTCCAAAGTCTTTTTGTTCCCATTGTAAGTGCAATAGGGGCAGTTCAGGAGAATGCGGTTTTCAAAGTCCTCACTGTGCACATTACGAAAGTGACTCTTGTAGGCAGAGAAAAATTTGGAGGAGAATGTACATCCTGAACAACAGAAAGGCTTTGAGCGGTAGTCCTAAGAAGACAGAAGACAAATGGGTAAGGAAAATTTGAGATGTGCTCAAAAACAAAACAGACAAAATATTATTTTCCTTTCTTTAAGTAACACTTAAGATACTACTCACTTGTGATTTGGTCATTGAGGGATCCCACATACAAACATCGTCCCATGCAGTGTTTTTAATGTAAAACTCATTGGGAACAAAGTCCTTATAGTCCTGTATGGGAAAAATAAAAATAAAGAGTGAAAAAAACTTTATATGGTTGTCTCAATACAATAAAGATTAAGACCATCAAGTATTTTAGAAGAATTTTATCATATACTTTTGTACTTCAGTGCAAATAAGAGAAAGTTGTAGAAACAAAAATACAGAGAAAAAAAACAGACACTGCAAATAAAGTATGGTGAGCGGTGTTAGAAAAAGAATAAGGAATAATCAAACTGTGCATTCACAATGTTGCTTAATTTTTTATCAGCAACAAAAACTAAATAAATCATAAATATTCAATATACTAATGTAAAATATAAATATAAAATAAAGTACAATTTAAAAGATGGAACTAATGGTGCGTTCAAGTGGTGCCACCACAATGTCCTAAATAGGAGTGGGAAGCTCTGGATTTTCTTTAAGCCCCGATCTTTACGCGTTGGGGGCGTGTCAGTGAACAACATGGCAGAATACCACAATACTTAAAGGTATTTAGCAGTGATATTGTCAGGCTTTTCTATTTACAGCGAAGTAGGGTAATTGCCTACACAATATATTATAGCATAATATTATAACAATTAGGGATGCATGGCCGACACTGAGTTCATGTACTTGTAAAAAAAAAAGAGAGAGAGAGAGAGAGAGAGAGACAGACAGAGACATCGAAACATCCAAAGCGCGCCCCCCGAAAACCAGGGTCTCAGCGAGCGAATACTGTACTGAATTGTCTTACACGTCGCTTGCTTGTACGGAAGAATTCAAGTGAACGTCGATCGTATATTCAAATGAGGTCCGTGCGTTCGGTCTTAAAGGGGCAGCAGTCTTATAAACCTGCTGCTGTTTTAATGTTAATCAAACAAAGGACAAATAAATTACTCACTGCTCTTGACTAAGTAGGCTACCTTTTGTAACTTGACAAAAATATCCATCTATAGGCAACAAAAGTACTGAATTTATTAGAAACAAGGCAGGCAGCTTTTCTATCAATCTCAAATCTAAAAAAATCCCTGTTTTCTATGACCTACATTACAATCAAAAGAAACTGTACTATATGCTAGCAGAAAATGTACGCTTAATGTAAAAAATAAAATTAAAACATAAATGGTAAAAAAAGGGAGTTAACGATTGGTTGCAGATCAGTATCGGCTGAAAATCACATTCTGTGACTCGGTTGTATTCACACTAGGCATGATTGCCTTGTACAAGGGCTGCACATTATTGAAAAAAATTGACATTTTGATTGATCTATATAAAATTGATATTTTGTTTTTCTGCTAATATATATACACACACTTACCTAAAGGAGTATTAGGAACACCATACTAATACTGTGTTTGACCCCCTTTCGCCTTCAGAATTGAATTAATTCTACGTGGCATTGATTCAACAAGGTGCTGAAAGCATTCTTTAGAAATGTTGGCCCATATTGATAGGATAGCATCTTGCAGTTGATGGAGATTTGTGGGAGGCACATCCAGGGCACGAAGCTCCCGTTCCACCACATCCCAAAGATGCTCTATTGGGTTGAGATCTGGTGACTGTGGGGGCCATTTTAGTACAGTGAACTCATTGTCATGTTCAAGAAAACAATTTGAAATGATGCGAGCTTTGTGACATGGTGCATTATCCTGCTGGAAGTAGCCATCAGAGGATGGGTACATGGTGGCCATAAAGGGATGGACATGGTCAGAAACGATGCTCAGGTAGGCCGTGCCATTTAAACGATGCCCAAGTGGCACTAAGGGGCCTAAAGTGTGCCAAGAAAACATCCCCCGCACCATTAAACCACCACCACCAGCCTGTACAGTGGTAACAAGGCATGATGGATCCATGTTCTCACTCTGTTTATTCATTCTGACTCTACCATCTGAATGTCTCAACAGAAATCGAGACTCATCAGACCAGGCAACATTTTTCCAGTCTTCAAATGTCCAATTTTGGGGAGCTCTTGCAAATTGTAGTCTCTTTTTCCTTTTTGTAGTGGAGATGAGTGGTACCCGGTGGGGTCTTCTGCTGTTGTAGCCCATCCGGCTCAAGGTTGTGCGTGTTGTGGCCTCACAAATGCTTTGCTGCATACCTCGGTTGTAACGAGTGGTTATTTCAGTCAAAGTTGCTCTTCTATCAGCTTGAATCAGTCGGCCCATTCTCCTCTGACCTCTAGCATCAACAAGGCATTTTCGCCCACAGGACTGCCGCATACTGGATGTTTTTCCCTTTTCACACCATTCTTTGTAACTGCTGAACTTCGCCTTATGATAGCCAGAGGCAGGTGCCTGAGCTGAAAAGCAAAGTTATGATCCAACTAGCCGGCAGAGGCGAGCTTTATTTGTGGGAAAAAATACAGATCGGCTAGAAGGCACTCAGTGTGACACAAGCACATACATAATCTAGATACGAACTCGTAGTTCAACTAGCATCATGCTGATAGTACATTGGAATGCAATGTCGGGACCTGTAGGTTGTAGAACCTGATAAATGTGGACGGTGAGGCCCAGCCTGCCGCCGCACAAATATCCTCGATCGGTATCCCGCTCGACCATGCCCAGGAAGAAGCCACACTCCTGGTGGAGTGTGCTTTGACTCCCCAGGGGAATTGAAGTCCCGTAGCTTCATAAGCCAGTGCTATAGCCTCAACTATCCAGTGAGAGATTCTCTGCTTTGAAACGGCGGAACCTTTCGTACGGCCGCCAAAGCATACAAACAGTTGTTCTGTCTGTCTGAATAGGGCAGAACGCTCCAAATACACTCTGAGAGCCCTAACGGGGCAGAGTAGATTAGCGTCGTGTTCGTCTGCTGGAGACGATAGCGCAGTTAGGGAGATAACCTGTGCTCTGAAGGGAGTGGTGAGCACTTTAGGAATATACCCGTGTTTCGGTCTAAGGACGACCCTGCAGTCGTTAGGTCCGAATTCTAGGCAGGCAGCGCTTGTCGGAAGCGCGTGCAGGTCGCCCACTCTCTTGACCGAGGCGAGTGCCAGCAAGAGCGCAGTCTTAAGCGAGAGCTGTGTAAGGTCCACGGTTCGGAGTGGTTCGAACGGGGGCCCTTTAAGAGCGTCTAGGACAGTAGCTAGGTCCCCGATCGGCAATGAGGGTTCATCCTCCTAGCGCCCCTTAGGAAACGAATAAATTAGGTAGTTTCTTCCCAATGGACGTTCCATTACAGGGTCGTGTGACGCTGTGATGGCCGCCACATATACTTTGAGCGTGGAGGGGGTGCGGCCCGCCTCCAGAAGCCCTTGTAGAAAAGAGTACGTTCGTAATCTCGCATGTTTCAGGGTTCAGGCCCTTGGCATTACACCAGTCACTGAACACTTTCCATTTCTGAGCATATAAGCGTCTCGTGGATGGCGCCCGCGCCTCAGCGATGGTTTTTAGTGCTCCGCTCGTGAGGTTCCTGGGAACCCGTTGAGGGGCCATGCATGAAGGGCCCACAGATCGGAGCGGGGATGAAATATCATCCCGCTGGCCTGACTGAGGAGGTCTGGCCTGAGTGGAATCGGCCGTGGTGCAGATTGCATTTGCATCAGATCTGGAAACCATGTTTGGTTCTTCCAGAGTGGGGCTATCAGAAGCACTGCGTTTTTCTCCTCTCTGACCCGACTGATGACCTGTGGCAGCATCGCGATCGGGGGAAAGGCATATAAGGGGCGGCTCGGCCAGCTCTGGGCGAGTGCGTCCATGCTTTTCGTGAAGAAAAGAGAGCAGTGCGCGTTCTCCTTGGAGGCGAAGAGGTTGATCTCCGCTTTGCCAAAGGTTTTCCATAATCACTGAATCGTCAGCGGGTTGAGAGCCCATTCTCCTGGGAGAATCTTGTCTCTGGATAGCATGTCTGCCCCCTGGTTCAGGGCGCCTGGCACATGCGCTGCTCTCAGCGAGCGCAAGTTGTGCTGGGACCATAAAATGAGTCTCCTGGCCATTGAATGCATGGAGCTCGACCTGAGTCCACCCTGGCGATTTATGTACGACACTACCGTCATGTTGTCCGTTCGGACCAGGACGTGTTCGTTTTTTAGATGTGGAAGCAGGGCTCTGAGAGTTTATGTGTAGGCGCTTCTCCGGGTTTGACCAAAAGCCGAAGACAGGCCTGCCCTTGTAAAGGGCCCCCCAACCTATTTTGGAGGCATCTGTCGTTATCATCTTTCTCCTTGTGTTCACACCCAGACTCACGCCTGAATGGTACCAGTCGGTACCACTGGTACCATTGCGTGAGTAGGGACGCGGCTCTTGAGCCAGCGTTGAAGAGGGCGCATATCCAACAATCCTAGCTGGAGATCGGCCGATGCTGAGGCCATGAGACCGAGCATCCTCTGAAACCGCTTGACGGGGGCGCGCGCGCCCGCCCTGAATGATGTTGCACGGCGCCGGATGGTGAGCGCGCGCTCTGATGAGAGACGCGCTGTCATTTGCATCGAGTCTAAAACTATTCCCAGGAATGAAATCCTCTGGCTGGGAGATAGTATGCTTTTTGCAAAATTGATTCTTAGACCCAGGCATTTTAAATGGCTGATAATCCAAGATCTGTGTGTTATTAACTGACTCTCTGATTGTGCTAGGACCAGCCAATCGTCGAGATAATTCAGTATTTGCTCTCCCCTTCGTCTCAAGGGGGAAAGTGCTGCATCCATACATTTCGTGAATGTACGGGGAGCCAGGGACAGGCCGAACAGAAGTGCTGTGTACTGGTAAGACTGTCCCTCGAAAGCGAATCTCAGAAACGGCCTGTGATGAGGCGCTATTGGAATGTGAAAGTAAGCATCTTTCAGATCCACTGAGAGAAACCAATCTCCTGGGCGTACTTGCGCGAGGATATGCTTGGTTGTTAACATTCTGAACGAGCGAATCATTAGTGCTTTGTTCAGGTGTCTGAGATCTAGGATGGGGCGGAGACCGCCATCCTTTTTCGGAACGAGAAAATAGCGGCTGTAAAAACCTTCCTCGCTCATAGAGGGAGGAACAGTTTCCAGAGCGCCCTTTTCTATTAGTTTGTGCACCTCGGTGCGTAGAACATGTGAACACTCCTTTCTCACTTTAGTCTCGACCACAGTCGTAAAACGTGGTGGTCTGCGAGCGAACTGGAGCGAGTATCCGTGCTTTACTATATTCAATACCCATTTCGGCATATCTGGAATGTTTTCCCATGCCGCTGCGTGTACAGATATGGGCTGAATACAGGCTAGGGGCGAGCCGCTGTGACGTAGGGACCCGGCCAGCGAATCGCCTGAGCTCGTAGCTCTCAGAGGCGCGGGCGCGCGCTGAGCAGCTGAGTGAATGGGCGCGTGTGTGATTACAACAGCGCGCGCTGTGTCTGTAAAACTCGCAGCCTGAGCTGGGGTTGTGTTTGACACTGTAAGGACAGTGTTTATAAGTGGTGTAACCACCCAGAGTTTGGTTCCTGGTTTTCTTTCTTCGTTGGTAATACCACTACTATGCAGTAGGCGGCTCTAGGTGTCATACTCCCTTGTATGTAGCCATGTAGGAGAAGAAGTTAGGACAGGGTGTGGAGAGGGAAGCATGGTTCTTCTCTTTATGTTCACACACTTTGTTTAGAGTCCAGATTGAGAAACTATTGTTTCAAGCTCAATCAAGTAAGTGTTTTTCTTTGTCTTATTTGTTATGTCAAATAACTGAGGTTATTTCTGTGTAAGCTGTGCTTAGTTTGTTTTGGGGGAAGGGGTTTCGGCTATTGTTTGGTTTGTGACCAACATTTAATGCTAGTATGTATTTGTTTTGTTTGTAAAAGGACTTTTTGAATGTCATCTGTTTTTCATATGTTCGATGAGGCTCAAGGCTGGAATTCGACTTGGAACATGAGAAATCTATACACTAAGGATAGTGTTTTCAAAGCTTGACTGCAGTCATTTGGAATCAATGTGGAATACAACTTGTAACTGCTTCACCTCTGTCACGGGACGATTATTCCTTTGCTGTCCATCACTGCCAATTGAACCATTGACTCTATGATACAAAACCTTGGATGTACTCTATGGATTACAGGACAATGAAAAACTAAGGTTTTCATCTAAGGTTTATTTTCTTGCTACTCATCAGACAGTATTGCATTAGTGTTAAGCTTTAGGGTATGTTATTGTATATTCAGTGTTTGCTGGGTGATGAAGACATGTAAATACTTTTGTGTGGGTCATCGGATATAAAATGAAAGCATTTCTATTGGCGTATTGAGGTTTATCTTTCAACTGTTTCTTCGCTCATTATATTCTCAACAAAGTTTGGTCTGTGGGGCCCTCCCTCAAAATTATCTTGTAGCTTGTCTCACTAGGAGTGAATAGGTAGACGGTTACAGAATGGCGCCCGAACAGGGACCTGAAGGCCATCTCGATTTTGAATTAGTGTTTTTCACAGTTTTTTGGTCACTTAGAGCAATCTAACTGTCATCTGCCATGGATAGGGAGGGGGCTGTACCTAGTGAAGATTTTACCTCTGAATCTTTCATTGCCAGAAGAGAACCGCTGAAAGAGTTGATAAACACCTTCAGTGATCTGTATCTCGACTCCGTTGAGGAAAATGAAAGAGTTGTGAGTAGTGTTCCTGAGGATGATATTCTTTTTCTACCTCCACCACGATTGTAAATGGATGAAGAGGCAGACCGCAATCCTTATTCATCAGTGACATCCCTGAATGAACGCATTGCTAAATTAGAAAGTCATATGGCAGACATCACACAGGAGGTGGGTGAGCAAGTTTCTTGGGATAATTTTGATAAACAATGTAAAAAAATGGAAGATAGGATGACATATCATGTCCAACGGGAGTGTGAGAGGGTTAAACTACAATTGGAAATGTTAGTTAAGGATTTGGGACAGACCATGGTAGATTGTTTGAAAAGAAGAGATCGGCAATGGGAGCAAAAATTTCAAGCGCTGAGAATGTCTTCATCTACTCCAAAAATACCAGAAACCAATCCACAAGATAGTAAAACCCATCCTCCATCTAGTAATAACTTACATGACGTATAACTTACAACCCAGCCATATTAACAATCAGTCTTTAGTTCAACATAACCCTCCTGTAAAACTTGATTTGCCCAGTTTTAGCAATACCCTTAATGACGATCCAGTTCGAGCGGTGTGAGGAATACTTTGTTGTTCGACCCCTCAGAGATGACGAAATCCTGGCCTCACTCTCGGCTGTACTGAAAGGAACTGCAAAAGATTGGTGGATGGCAGAGAGGAGAAATGTGGTCAACTGGAAACAGTTTAAGGAGAGATTCCTGCACTCATTTTTAAGTGAGGACTACAAGGATGTAGCAGCTAGGAAACTGCTAGAAAGGAAACAAGGGGCCAAGGAAAGCCTCAGAGACTTTGCATTCCAGTATCGTGCGTTGTGTTTGCGATGGAAAAAGGATATGTCTGAGAGAGAAATGGTTCAGGCAATCCTGAGAAACTGCAACCCGCGGCTTGCCAGTTTGCTACGAGGAGCTGTTAAAGATGTGGGAGAATTGGTCAGGATTGGGACACAAATTGAGCGAGACTTTGATGAGTCCAAAAGGTATTGGAGTCAGGTCAATGGGGTGGAACAAAAGAAGAAAATGGCTCCTGTTCAAGAACCTCAGCGAAAGTTACCACAGGCTGGCAACAGATTTGTGCTACTCAATCAGAGTCCAGACCTTCATGCTTATAAGAACATCACCCTTCCCATAATTCTCAGAGATAGCTATATCATTGCCATTGTTGACACTGGAAGCACTTTTTCACTAATCCAAGAATCTTTGTGGAAGCGGTTAAATCATCATGAGGAATGTCAATCTAGTGGAGGCCAATCAGTCCTGCTGGCCAATGGACTGAGACAAAACTCCTTAGGCAAGGTCAGTTGGAGATGTGAAGTTCAAGGACAGGGTGTGGATGTAAATTTGTTTATCATGAAAGATGCTGATCTAACTATACCTGTTATTCTGGGAATTGATTTTCTGTTAGAATACAAGATGGTATTGGATTTTCACAAAGTCCAATACTGTATGCCAGCAATTTCAGAACCAAAAACTTTTCCTTTCCCACAACATGATGTTCAACCCTCTTCATATTTCTGTCTCGCTCTACCGGGATCTTCTTTTGATTAAGAAACCTGTCAGCAGATTCACAGTTTAGCCCAAGCATCAGACACAGATCTCCCTACACAAAAAGAGATAGAGAATCTCTTGTTAAGTTGGCCTACTGTGTGCACCCGGCAGATTGGTCGAACTAATTGTGTAAAACATTGTATCATAACCGTAGATGAGATTCCGACAAGAAAACGTGCTTACAAGGTTTCACTACCAAAGCAGCAATTCATCGAATCTCAAGTGCAAGCACTATTGGACAAAGGAATCATCCGACCATCTACTTCACCTTGGGCATCACCGGTGGTTATAGTTCAAAAGAAGGATGGAAGTTCTAGATTCTGTGTAGATTATCGAGGTCTTAACAGCAAGACGCATCTGGATGCATATCCCATGCCTCAAATTCAGGACATCCTCGAATCTCTCCATGGAGCAACGGTTTTCAGCACCCTAGACTTGAAAAGTGGATATTGGCAGTTGGAAATGGATGCAGAAAGTATTAAAAAAACGGCCTTTGTAACATCTAATGGGCTTTATGAATTTCTTTGTTTACCTTTTGGCCTGAAAAACGCTGCAGCATCTTTCCAACGGCTGATGGAATCGGTCTTACGTGAGGTGAAAGGAAAGTGTTGTATGGTATACATCGACGATATCGTTGTGTACTCCAAAAACATTTCAGAACATCTCCAGCATCTACAAAAAGTGTTCACATGTCTTCATAAAGCTGGTCTCACCCTCAATCTAAAAAAGTGCAACTTTATCCAGAAATCGCTCTCATTTCTGGGACACATTGTGACACCGGAAGGAGTAAAGACTGACCCATCCAAAGTCTCAGCAGTCGAATCATTTCCTATACCACAATCCATCAAAGATGTTCAAAGGTTCCTAGGTTTAGCTGGTTGGTATCATCGTTTCATACCCCAGTTTTCCGAAAAGGCAGCTCCATTGCATGCACTAAAAATAAAAAAATGCCACATGGGAATGGACTGAACAATGTCAGCAAGCATTTAACTCCATAAAACAAGATCTTGTGCGAGCTCCGATTTTGATTACCCCTGATTTCTGTAAGCCTTTCAGAGTGCAAACCGATGCAAGCGATATTGGATTAGGAGCTGTTCTTACCCAAGAGTCTGATGGAGAAGAACACGTAATCGCCTATGCATCTCGGTTGTTGAGAGGAGCAGAGAAAGCTTATTCTGTGCCGGAAAAGGAATGTTTGGCAGTAGTTTGAGCCGTGGAGAAATGGAGGCAATATCTGGAAGTACAAACGTTTGAGGTAGTAACAGATCATGCAGCTCTGACATGGGCATTCCAACATCCAAAACCTTCATCACGTCTCATACGATGGACCATAAGATTGCAAGGTTTTCATTTCACAGTGAGGTATCGGAAAGGTCAGTGCAATGTGGTACCTGACGTGTTATCCAGAAGTCACAATACTCCTCAGGATATGTTGCTCATCGCTACTGCTAACAAAACCATTTCACCACCATGCAACCTACCGGCTGACCTCTCACAAATTGCCACAGCTCAAAACAGTGATGTTGAGATTCAAGAACTAGTCTCTAAAGCAGAAAAACAAACCATTTGTGACATGGCCAGAGTTCATTATGTGATGGAAAATGTTTTTTTATTTCGCATTGTGCGTGATGGTAAAAAATGGCAAAAACTCCAATTGATCATACCTTCGGCACTACGGCAGTCCTTTCTGCAGTACGCTCACGATAACCCTTTGAGTGGACATTTGGGGAAGCTCAAAACTCTACTCAGGCTACTTGAAACTGTGTACTGGCCTAGCATCAGGGCGGATGTATGGAAGTACTGTAAAGAATGTCAAACCTGTCAAAAATACAAACCATCCATGACTAAGACATCAGGTCTGCTACAAAGTACTCCTATAGTTGAACCTGGATATATGTTGGGAGTAGGGCTGCAACAACTAATCGATAAAATCGATTATAATCGATTATGAAAATCGTTGTCAACGAATGTCATTATCGATTAGTTGGTCTGCTTACGTCACGGGGAGCGTTTACTGGTACGCACACACACGCAAGGTCTCTCTCCCTCAGGCGCTCTGCCGAGCGCGCGCGCTACACGGTTTGGAGCAGTCTCTTCTGTCTCGCATGCGCGCTCTTGCTTGTGCGCTCTAGATTTCATTTCGGGAGTTTGAACTAATTCGCGGGCATCAGGGAGCCGCAATCAATATGCGGGAGACTCCCGGGACTTCCGGGATGTCTGTATTTTGTCTCGAGCATCAGGTTGTGCAATCAGTTCGCTCGCAACGTAAGTGATGGATTAAAATAGCGCTACCGCAGAAATAGGTTAAATTAAAACGGTGTTTACAAAGTGAAGCATTAAATACAAAGGCAGTTAATAACAGCAGCAGTAAAATATTGTTTTTTAGTCACTGTACTCAGTGGTTTTCAGCGAATGCTTGTGCACTAATGCATAATTTCTCCTGTCCTTTACTCAAGCCTGTTAGCTTGCTGGGTAACGTTACCTCCATTCCGTTCTCTTTTTATAGCATTTGTCTACTAAGTTTTAATTGTTTTTCAAACGCGATCTACTGCGGCTCTACGTTCACACAATTGTTTTCAGTCTTTCTATATTTATTTAATCAATTTATCCTTATATTATATTATTTTATATATTATATATATAATATATATTATATTCTTTATCCTTATATTCCTTATATATAATTAATTTTAAATAAAAATTAAATGAATTATATATTTTAGATGTTTTTAGTTTGTTTTTAGTTCAGATATTCACATCTGAACAACATGTCTGTGTAAATTTGTTTTAACAAAAATTGTGTTAAAACATAATATGTTGGATATCATTTTTTTAACAATAATCATGTTTGTCAACTTGCCATCAGCAATTATCATTACAAACAATGCAAATATTGATATTAGTAAAACTCAATGTGTGGCTTTTGCACTTTTTAAAGTACACTTTTACACATAAATACCCTGATTTACGGTTTTATTTAGTTATAATAAAAAAAAAAATCTAATTTAATTTCTATCCGATTAATCGATTAATCGAAAAAATAATCGTCCGATTAATCGATTATCAAAATAATCGTTAGTTGCAGCCCTAGTTGGGAGTGGATCTTTCCCGAAGAGCAATAAACAACACGAGTACCTTCTTGTTGTTGTTGACTACTTCACCAAGTGGGTAGAGTTATTTCCTTTGAGGACTGCTAGAGCATCTCACATTGCTAAAATCTTAATAGATGAGATCTTTACTAGATGGGGAATACCAACCTACCTTGTGTCAGATAGAGGTACTCAGTTTACCTCACAGCTCATCGGCATTGTCTGCAAACAGTGGGGGGTAGTTCAAAAATTAACCACTGCCTACCATCCTCAAACAAATTTGACAGAGCGAGTCAACAGAAACGTAAAAACAAACGATTGCGTCCTATGTAGAGGATCAGCATCGACAGTGGGATAAGTGGTTAGGCGAATTCAGGTTTGCAATTAATTCTGCCTGGCATGAAAGTACAGGGTTTACGCCGGCAGAAATAGCTCTGGGACGGAAGTTGAAAGGACCAATGGAAAGAGCCCTACAACAGCTACCTGATCCTAACAGTCCAGTTTACCCTATACTGGAACGGCAGAAGGAGCTGGTCATTTTGGTGAAGGAGAATGCGGAAAGAGCCCAGATTAAGCAAAAAAATACTACGATCAACGTCACAAACCAACACAATTTCAGGTTGGAGACGCAGTATGGGTACGAACGCATCCCTTATCCAAAGCAGATGACGGTTTAATGGCAAAACTGTCCCCTAAATGGAAAGGTCCCGCTAGAATTGTAAAGAAGTTGGGTCCGGTTAATTATCAAGTCTCCCTTGTATCTGCCCCAGATATTATTGACACATATCACGTGCAACACTTGAAGATTTGTCATGGGTTTGTTAGTTCTTCTAATGAGGAGGTAGATATGTAACCACCCAGAGTTTGGTTCCTGGTTTTCTTTCTTCGTTGGTAATACCACTACTATGCAGTAGGGGGCTCTAGGTGTCATACTCCCTTGTATATAGCCATGTAGGAGAAGAAGTTAGGACAGGGTGTGGAGAGGGAAGCATGGTTCTTCTCTTTATGTTCACACACTTTGTTTAGAGTCCAGATTGAGAAACTATTGTTTCAAGCTCAATCAAGTAATTGTTTTTCTTTGTCTTATTTGTTATGTCAAATAACTGAGGTTATTTCTGTGTAAGCTGTATTTAGTTTGTTTTGGGGGAAGGGGTTTCGGCTATTGTTTGGTTTGTGACCAACATTTAATGCTAGTATGTATTTGTTTTGTTTGTAGAAGGACTTTTTGAATGTCATCTGTTTTTCATATGTTCGATGAGGCTCAAGGCTGGAATTCGACTTGGAACATGAGAAATCTATACACTAAGGATAGTGTTTTCAAAGCTTGACTGCAGTCATTTGGAATCAATGTGGAATACAACTTGTAACTGCTTCACCTCTGTCACGGGACGATTATTCCTTTGCTGGCCATCACTGCCAATTGAACCATTGACTATGATACAAAACCTTGGATGTACTCTATGGATTACAGGACAATGAAAAATTAAGGTTTTCATCTAAGGTTTATTTTTTTGCTACTCATCAGACAGTATTGCATTAGTGTGAAGCTTTAGGGTATGTTATTGTATATTCAGTGTTTGCTGGGTGATGAAGACATGTAAATACTTTTGTGTGGGTCATCGGATATAAAATGAAAGCATTTCTATTGGCGTATTGAGGTTTATCTTTCAACTGTTTCTTCACTCATTATATTCTCAACAAAGTTTGGTCTGTGGGGCCCTCCCTCAAAATTATCTTGTAGCTTGTCTCACTAGGATTGAATAAGTAGACGGTTACAGTGGGGGTGCATAAACAGTGGTAGGCACACTCGTCACTTTTATAATGTTTCCCGCTTTTACTGGGGGTGAATTTATAACTGTGTGAACAGTGCTTGTGTGTAGTGGTGCGTACATGACCGTAGGCACGTGATCTACATTCATGGGGCGCGCAGCCTGAGCTGGGCATGAATTTGGAACTGTTTTGACAGTATCTGGGAATGCACACTCTGTGGACATGTGAACCCTTAGTGACACAGGCAGAAAAAGACTCTTTTTGTGTTTTCTGTGCGTCGCCGTAAAAACGGCGTTTGTTTGCAGGTGAGCGAGCTCTTTGACTGGCCCATTGACTGCTGTAAGGACATATCCAGCCGCCTGTAAGGGGACTGGGTAATGTTTGAGCTTTTGCAGAGAGAGTGGTCCGGCTTTTGCGAGACACGCACTCTCTCTTCTCATTCCTGTGGCTAGGACGGCTTTCGAGGCTCAGGGTTCAGCACAATCTTGGGCCGAGGACCCCGTCGCTCAGAAGGCGGCTTGCGGTTGTGAGAGCGCGAGCGGCGTCGAGCGTCAGCCTGAGGCGCGGGCTGAGAGGCGGTGGGAGCTGTTCTAGCCCGCTGCGGCTGTGGCGGTCTCTGTCTGCTCTGCGATGAGCTGGAGCGCTTGGGCAGGCAATGGCGCATAGCTTGTGAAGCGTTCTGGGCCTCAGTGAAGCATTCGGCGAAACCCTTAACCGCCGGTCCAAACAGCCCGCTGGTAGAGATAGGCGCGTCGAGAAATGGCGGCTTATCCGCGTCCTTCAATTCCGTCAGAGTTAACCACAGATGGCACTCGAGAACAGTCAAGTTAGCCATGGCACGGCCAATAGACTGGGCGGTGGCCTTCGTGGCTCGCAGAGCTATATCAGTTGCGCTGCGTAGGTCCCTGAAGGCTTCGGGTTCGGGGCCAGACTCGTCCATAGAGCGGAGAAGATTGGCTTGGAACACTTGAAGTACCGCCATTGAGTGAAGCGCTGATGCAGCTTGGCCGGCGGCGGCGTAGGCGCGACCGGCGAGAGCATAAGTAGTGTGGCAGGGCTTCGAGGGGTGGGAAGCTTTGGCTTTCCATCCGGTGGTGGAGGGCGGGCAGAGATGATTGGCCAAGGCCTCCTCGAGGGGCGGTTTCCCTCGTAGCGTCTTTTACTTTGCGCCGTCCACAGAGGAGAGCGAAGAAGAAAAAGAAGGCTTTAGGCGCGCAGAGTGGGGGGCTTTCCACGACTTGGTGAGTTCGTTGTGAACTTCCGGGAAGAAGGGAGAAGGCCTTTGCCGAGGGGCCTGCTAGCGCCCTTGCAGAAACCACTCATCCAGTCGGCTCCGGGTTGGTTCTTCGGGAAAAGACCAATCGAGCCCGAGGTCTTCCACGGCCTTAGAGAGGACACGGATAATCTCGGTATCCATGGTGGAGCCCCCGCTCGTGCTAGCTAGCGTCGACGGGGCGGGGTCGAGAGTGGAGCCCGGCCAGTCGTCCGATGCAGCGTCGATGGACAAGCTGTCATCCATTGCCCCATCGTCCTTGAAAGTGTACTGTCCAAGTAGTTATAGAAAAAGTTTGCTGTCGTAATGATGACAGTAGCGCAAACAAATGTAGTAGGTGTTCCGTGCTTCGGAGCAGTTAGCGATCACACTACATGCGTACCCTGCCTAAGCTCAACTAAACTGCTAGTCAAATGAACCAGACTTTGGGGGTCAAACGTGCTCGGGAGAAAACGATCCCAAATTAAAAACTGTAAAAAGTCGCCACCCACGCACTTGTAAACAGTATACAGATTACAAACCATTGCGCCACGTTCTGCTTTTTAACTTCGCCAAACATTCGTAAACCATAGTAAAACCACACATTGTTATTTAGAGCTGGTTATCTTGATTCAAATGAGCCCATATACAACATGACATGTTGCGGAGATCTTAAGAAAATCCTCACATAGTGATATGCCTTTTTCCAACATCATTTGAAAGTTAAACCAATGGAAACTGGATCTCGGGTATGATGGGTAGGGACAATATGTCTAGACCATTTGGACACTGTTTTATAGCTGGAGCGCACTAGGATTGGATTGATCGGTCAGATTGACAGGTCTTGATTTAACATGCGCCATAAAACAGAAGCGCACAGCTGAAAAAGTGCTGGAAGATGACTCATCAACCAGGATCTTATTACTTCTTGTTACTTATTCTGTTTTTTTTTTTTAAATTCTTGTTACTTATTCTATGAAATTATAAATATGTGTATGCTTTATTGAGGCATTTACACATGTAAGTAGTTCTTATGTTCAGTAAAATACTCAGATCACTTGTTTGGAGACTAACGGTTTTTAAACTTTTGATAAAAAGGCTAAACACAAGATAAAAGATAAACACAATTTTACCCACATGCAGTTGACATGATTGTGAACAAGCCCAAAACTAATTCTATGAACTGTCATATACTTTCTAATAGTCATCATGTCAAGCATGTATAATAACATAATAAATCAATAAAGTGCATGGCTTTTTCAGGGGTTTTCTTAGCATTGTAACATAAGAACCTCCAAACATTATCAAAATCTATTTTCTTCAAAATTTGAAAGGTTTTCTATCAAATGAGACCAGACACGTACTTGACAATACCTAAATATCACTTACTTGGCACCACTGACAAATGTTCTTTGTATTGTAATCATTATGTTCACAACTTGCAATAATTACTTTTAACAAGCTCATTGTTTCATCCTAAAATGAATAGATGTTAGCTATGTGCTTGATTTATCATCTTAGAACTATACATTTCCAAAATATGGATATAGTGACCTCTGATAACAGACCACTCTAAATTGTAATGTAAAAACAATATGCTTTGAAGCAATATACAAATAAATGTGAACTGAACTTTTATAAAGTTTGAATAATCGGGATTGGCCGATCATGATGACAAGAAATTGGTAGTCGGTCTCGGCTGCAAAAATAATGATTGGAGCATCCCTAGTAAAAAAATACTAACACTGTGAGACAGAATGTAAAATGGAAACACAAAATTTGTGTTCTGTCTTAAGGTGAATCATATGGTCCATGATAGTGAGTATGTAGTACTTCCTTGCCTATAGACATTTAACAAGTAAAACATCAAATTTACTTACATCAATGTGCTCCCTGCAAAAGTCCAAGCCAATGTCACCCAGCACTTTTTTCACATTTTTCCTAGCTCTCCTTAGACTGCTGAGGTTGTTCACTGGGAGTTGAAACATTCTGTCACCTGAAATAAATCACATTATTACCATCACAAATGAGTAAACATTTTGTATTGTTTGAATGATTTCAGAGAACAATTTTTTTTACATCATTAATTGGTTATATCAATTATATCAATATCTCACTTATGACACTATCAATCTGACCATCACTACTGTACAATAATCCAGACCAGAAACACAAGCTTCATGTCAGAGAAATGGTCAAAAGGAGAGAAAAAGGTCAAAAAGCATAACAAATGAGTCAGTATCTTTCTTAAAATCCTCATCACAGCCTGGGAAAATTAGCTTGCTAATCACAAAATGCAAAAAAGCCAACTTACTTTTTACACCATACAATATTGCTTATTTATTTACATCAGTGTTTTCCAACTTTTAATGTCTTATGACTTCACCGACACCACCGCCAACAAATTTAAAGATGAATGACATACAGATGAGACATTTCACAATTGGAAACTAATTTTCAGCCTTTGTATGGTGGCATGTAATTATCATCAAAGGTACTACTTATACAAATGAGAATGTCAATGAGAACAACGAAAATACTAGGGCTGCCCCCTAATAGTCGACTAAATGTTAGTCGACGAGAAGAGGCTTAGTAGAAGAGAAATTAAAAAAAAAAACTCCACAGGAAGAGGAAGTCACGCAGTACGCGAGGGACAGATCATTAATGGCGGGTCCTTGTGGTAATTACTGTAAACCCTGTCACACAGAGCATTGATCCCGGGAAATTGCCAGAACGCCTTCTGTGTGAACGCAAACACGACCCGGGATTGATGCCGGGTTGGGGACCTAGTAACATTGCCGGGATCAGTCCATACCTGTCCACATTGAACATTGAAAATAAGGGAGATATCCCAGACTCCATCCCCAAAATAAGGGATTTTTTACACGATTCTTACCCACAAACTTTAAAAAAAGCACTAATCATTAACAGTCTAAAGAGTTTATAACTACATATAGGCCTACATATGTGAGAGAGAGAAAGAGACTGTGTGTGTGTGTGTGTATGAGAGAGAGAGAAAGAGTAAGTGTGTGTGTGTGTGTGTGTGTGTGTGTGTGTGTGTGTGTGTGTGTGTGTGTGTGTGTGTGTGTGTGTGTGTGTGTGTGCGTGTGTGAGAGAGAGCTAGAGAGAGACCGTGTGTGTTCGGGGTGTGACGGTAACTGTGAGACCGACGGTTATAGTTGAACACCGTCATTAGAACTCTATAACCGCCAAAACAGTGTTATTAAAATATTTTTTACAAACATTTTTTATCATAGAGAATGTTTAAATACTAATATCAGCTTACGAGGGAAACGGAGGCGGAGTTAGTGGTGCTTCAGAAGATCGGAGGCTGCTACTGCTGGAGATGATTCGGGAGAGGTCTGTGCCCATTTACCGATCAGAGCGCACGCTGACTCGGAGTTATGGTTAAGCTTTGTTTATACCATGGTTTCGTCGCGTCAGCACGAGCGCGAAGGTGCACACGGCAAAAATGACGAGTTGGTTGCGCAAGACAGGTGTTGTGCCGAATTTTGACTCCCTGCCAAATTATTACCCCCCTCGTTGAAATCAGTATCTGATTGCCTAATCCTAACCCCACCCCTAATCCTAACCCCTCCCCCACGACTAATCCTAAACCTACCATACTAGGGGGGTAATAATTTGGCGGGTGTCAGAATTCGGCACCACACCGGCAAGACCCCATTTCGCTTTGCTGTGTGCACGGCTTTTTTTTAACAGCACGCGCGGCGCCGCATCCGAGGGTGAACGACTTCAAGCCGAATCTGTCCGAGGTTGTAGGCCTACGTCTCACACAATCAGAGCGTAAAAATACGGGATATTTTACGGGAAAAAATACTAAAACGTGATGACGCTGAAGTGAAGTGAAAGCAGGCTAGTGAAATGGTACGTAATGTGCTAGTTTATGATCGAATCAGAGAAAAAATTGCACAAGCGTGGTTTCTCCAGAGATAATATAGCCTAGAGGATGAGACTTGGGAAAACACGTGCAAAGGATGTAATAAGGGCATCAACAGTCATAATTAATTGGAAAGAGTTTGAATTTTCAGCATCATTATTACTTCAGTGTCACGTGATCCTTCAGAAATCATTATAATATGCTGATTTGCTGCTCAAGAAAAATTTCTTATTACTATAAATGTTGAAAACAGTTGTCAGGGCCTGAAATTCGTTTTGGAAAATTGGGGGGGGGGGGGGGGGGGGGTTGTCCCCCTTTAGGTGATTCTTATGGGGGGATTTTTTAATTTGAGGGGGGGGAATTTTTAAAAATGACATTATTTACCTAAACGTTTGCTCACTCATTGTATTTGTGTCTTTACAATGGGGTCTTTTTTTTTTAGTTTACACAACAAAAGGAAGTTTGATTTCAATCTTTTAATTAAATTGAAAAAATGTGCACAAATAAATACATGACATAAAGAGAAAAGTTTAGGTTAACACCAGTATTCAGAAATACTACAGAAACGGAGAAAAGTAATGAAATGTAAAATAACATGGAATAGTCTTTTAGTTCTGTATAATTTGAATACATAGGCTATTAATCCTGATTCCTTACAATTAATGCTATCTTCTGTTGTTTTATATACAATAATGACAGACACATTTTAGGCTACTCTCACTTTAAGAGCTAGTGCACGGATCCATCAAGGGGCCGTTCACGTTGCGTGGAAAACGCAGTCCGCGCCACTTTCTCCTCTTTTAAAAAGGGCTCCCCGTTGCTAAGCAATCATGAGCCATGTTCTGATCGTTCAAATCGTGCGGGAGGTTCAGTTAAATTTGATTTTACAGTATACCCGTCAGCCGTCATTAGACTTCATGAATGTGAGAGGACTAAGCTTTTGTCAGAACAATGACAGAGGTTATGGCTGGCGAGGATAAACAGGAAAGAAACTCCCTCAAAACAAATATAAGTTAACACTTTGCAGTTTGAATGATGTCCTGTATGAACAAAATGACGAGGTATTAAAAACATACAAAAACAACATTGTTTCCACTGTTTGATCGCGCCCGCGCCCCCCTCTCTCTCTCTCTCTCTCTCTCTCTCTCTCTCACACACACGCACATTCCAGCATTGCAATCTCAGATTATGTCCCTAAAGAACCCGCGTATAAAGTAGTTCCGCATTACATAAATTAATTTGCACGCAAGTTTTATTTATTTTTATATTCATGCACTGAACCATGATGCCCGTACCGTTTCGGTTCAATACGAATACATGTACCGTTCCACCCCTATTCTTCAGTGTACAAATAAGTACATGCATATAACAGAAAGCACCGATGACTGTTTTAAGGGGAACATAGGAATTAAGTTGTGGAGGCTATGGCTTTTAATAGACAGTCTAGCATCATGCTACATTTGCTATGATGACTAATTTTCCATTGATTGCACTTGAGCAAACGTCACCAACCCAACCCTCTGCAAACTGATTGTACACCTCCAGTGATTTCCAGGCTCGGAATTGCTCACATGTGTAAAAACTCCTAGGCAATACCAGATAATGGTACACATGAAAATACTGTATCTGAGGCAAAGCTGCATAAATCAGTGGTCAGTGCTTCCTTCGTTAGCGCACACGGATCCACACCATTTATGACTGAAATTTTTGCATTGTACCTCTCCCTGTCTTGTGTTAATAGAGTCTCTTCATAATCTCTGTCATTTTGTCTCTTCATGATTTGCGTAACATTATAAACAGAAAGAAATATTCGAAATTTGCTGGTAAAACTTTGTAAACACCACAGATTATGCAATCAAAGATGGTGTCTCCGGGGAGGTCACGTGACATTAGTTGGCCTGTGGGAACTATGTATTGGACCCACTCACTTTTACCATCTCTAATTCAGCGCATACATGGATTTCTCGGCGACGTCATCACTGCTTGTGCACGCAGCCAGGGGGCAAAAGACCCGCGGTCTTCGTACCGGAGTAAAGGGTTTCTGCTGGCAGATACATTTTGATAGACGTACCCTGCCATGCATTTGCAGTTAGCCGTAAGGATGTAACCAAGGCCCTTATGGACATACACCCAGGCATCAGGCTTTAATGCCTTGCTTTTGACTAGGGAGCACATCTGACCTCAACACGCAAAAATCCGGTGCAGCATCAAAGTATTTGACGAGCTGCACATGACCACATAGCACATAGTTGTATGCATCAAGGGATTTGTACGCTCTAATCATTTCTCTTGTATACACACTTGGTGTCTGAATTAGACAATTATATATATACTTATATATGTATGGCCTGATATATATATCAGGCCATACAATTGCTGGCCACTTGTCATCCACAAACCAAAGATCGTCAGGTATTGCGTAGGGATCCGGCAAGATTTCACCATTGCTGAGAGTACGTTTTTTTATATAATCGCCACGGTCGGAGGTACTACTTCCCACATAATCCATCGTCAAATCTTTGATTTACAGTTAAGTAACGTTATATGTGTGCAGTCATGATATGTTGCAGGTCGTAAAGTAACGTAAACAAGGTTAACTTATATAAAAGCAAATTCGGGCTCTATAGAGGCTATTACATTACTAACTTAGTCTAAAATGATAATTCATTCATGCATCACCGTATTTCTGGATTTTGATTCGTAAACAGTTGGATCCAAACAAACAGATCCAACTCTGAAATTGCACTTTATTATTGAGTCAACAAGAAATTACAAACAATGCGAAATCTAAGTTAATTACAATGTTCTTTTACAGAACTCGGCATAACAGATAGCGTTTTTTGCCCCCTGGATGCGCGCGCATCTGGTATTGTTCGTATACAATAGGGTTGGGCGGTATTACGGTAATATCGTATACCGCGGGGTCTTAAAATAGCAACGGTATCAGTTTCAATACCGTCATTACCGGCACTTATATTTAATAAAATATAATTTATTCAATGCCTAAAAATGCTTATGTAGTTGTCATCAAGTGACAGTGTGGAGGAGAAAGAGAGAGAGAGAGAAGGGAGAGGCGGTAAATACTGAAATAAAAAAGGTGACCGCGAGAGATGGAAACACCTCTAACCTAATGTCGCATCTCCGAAACAACCCCCCACTCACTGCTGCGAGGATGCATTTTGCCCCGAGTTCATTAAATAAGTGCATTAGTTTATATTTTTTAAAATATTATAATGTTTTTTTTTTTTTTACGTTGGGATGCATCGGGAGTCAGACATTGACCACTTAATTAAGTTTCATTTTGTAAAAGGCCTTTCTTTAAAGTGAATTTCGTTTTGTATAAATTGTATCTTAATTTTAATAATTTTTTATCAACCAATTGCCTGGACTTAATAAATAAGAATCAAATATAGCAGACAACATAATCATGACATGATCGTGTGCTGGCGCGCCGCGGTCACTTGCATTGAAATCTCATCATAAATTAACCGAAACTCAGTGCATGTCTCACAGACATGACAGATAGGCCTATATCTAAATAAAGCTTGAAATTTCATTAAATGAAACAATTCAAAACGAAAAGAAATAGGCCACTCGCTGATTACTTAATCCATGATGTGCATTTCTCTCTATGCGCTTTCATACGGAAATGGCGATCATCAAATTCATTAAACGAAACTATTCAAAACGAAAAGAAATAGGCTAGCCTATTCTCTGATTATGTAATCCATGATGTGCATTTCTCTCTATCGTTCACCATGGAGATGGCGATTCGTCAATTTCTCTAAACGAAACAATTAAGGAAAAGAAATATAGGCAGCATACTCTCTGATTAATCCATGATGTGCATTTCTCTCTATAGGCGCGTTCACTACGGAGATATCAATCGTCAAAATTATTTGGCGCCACCATATTATAACGGCCCACGTATTAAAAATAGTCGAGTCTAAATAGGGCTCCGGCTCATAATTACATTTAATGCCGTCAGCCGGGATCAGACACAACGTGCACGGGTTGGCCTTGATTTTTGTTTTGGTTTTTTTTGCCCGATCTGGTATTCAGTTTCTGAACGGTGTAGGCACAAGCCAACAGTTTGGTGACGCTGTCTGAGCTTTATGTCATAATTTTTAATTAGTCACGGTAATACCATATACCCCGGTAAAATAGGGAGAAGGTTTGACGGTATCAAAATTTGGATACCGCCCAAGCCTAGTATACAAGAAACCCGTGTCCACTTGAGGAATGCCCTAACAAATTAAACTCCATTTCTGCCGAATCATTATATTTCTCAACGAGTCGCAACTGACGAAAATAACCGCCCGTTGTACTTTTCCAGTCAAATATTGCGTTGCAAACATCAACAACAGCTTTAAGTTGTCAATGCTGGCAAATGACCATGTTATCAGCAGCGGGATAATCCACGGATAGCTGTGCATTTAATGCGTGACGTGAAGCGGAGTTTAGTTGTGCAACCCATTTTGAGAGACAGAAGACGCTGCATTGGCGGCAACGCTGAATTACTCATGCTGTTTGTGAAATTGTGTCTTGCAGCAAATTTTAAAATGACTAATTTGATTTTATAATCTGTTAGGTTAAATTTACTCATACAACCTACATGCTAGATTGAATGAATGTTTGCGGGAATTTCCCGCATTATAAACGCAAGACCTGTAGGAATGATTAAAATTATGCGCTATACCCGCGCCGAAATTCGAGCCCTGAGTTGTGCTGCTTAATATTTTTGTGGAAACCATGACACTTTATTTTTCAGGAAAGGTAAAAAAGTACAGCATTTATTTGATATTGATTTTTTTTTTACATTACAGATGTCTTAACTCTCACTTTTGATGCATCTTTGTTGAATAAAAGCATTAATTTCTTGTATTCTGGTATATATATATATATATATATATATATATACACACTGTGAAATTTTTTTGTTGTTGATTCATTACATTTTTTCTTTTGTCAAATCAACTTAGATAATTTATGTGGTTCAGATAACACAATATTTTGAGTTTGTTGATCAAACCAATCTCCTTCATTGTAATAACTATTTTACTTTTTTTTTTTTTTAAGTTAAACCTAAAAGGAAATCACACACACTATCAATACTTGCAAAAAGCATCAAAAAATATTGATTAGCAACGTTTCGGTCTCATAACCTGCATCAGGTTTACCAACTTAAATGATTAACCTTCCTTATTTTAAGTTAAACCAACAATATTTATTTACAGTGTACATATTTTACTAGGGCTGCAACAACTAATCGATAAAATCGATTATAATCGATTATGAAAATCGTTGTCAACGAATGTCATTATCGATTAGTTGGTCTGCTTACGTCACGGGGAGCGTTTACTGGTACGCACACACACGCAAGGTCTCTCTCCCTCAGGCGCTCTGCCGAGCGCGCGCGCTACACGGTTTGGAGCAGTCTCTTCTGTCTCGCATGCGCGCTCTTGCTTGTGCGCTCTAGATTTCGGGAGTTTGAACTAATTCGCGGGCATCAGGGAGCCGCAATCAATATGCGGGAGACTCCCGGGACTTCCGGGATGTCTGTATTTTGTCTCGAGCATCAGGTTGTGCAATCAGTTCGCTCGCAACGTAAGTGATGGATTAAAATAGCGCTACCGCAGAAATAGGTTAAATTAAAACGGTGTTTACAAAGTGAAGCATTAAATACAAAGGCAGTTAATAACAGCAGCAGTAAAATATTGTTTTTTAGTCACTGTACTCAGTGGTTTTCAGCGAATGCTTGTGCACTAATGCATAATTTCTCCTGTCCTTTACTCAAGCCTGTTAGCTTGCTGGGTAACGTTACCTCCATTCCGTTCTCTTTTTATAGCATTTGTCTACTAAGTTTTAATTGTTTTTCAAACGCGATCTACTGCGGCTCTACATTCACACAATTGTTTTCAGTCTTTCTATATTTATTTAATCAATTTATCCTTATATTATATTATTTTATATATTATATATATAATATATATATTATATTCTTTATCCTTATATTCCTTATATATAATTAATTTTAAATAAAATTAAATGAATTATATATTTTAGATGTTTTTAGTTTGTTTTTAGTTTAGATATTCACATGTGAACAACATGTCTGTGTAAATTTGTTTTAACAAAAATTGTGTTAAAACATAATATGTTGGATATCATTTTTTTAACAATAATCATGTTTGTCAACTTGCCATCAGCAATTATCATTAAAAACAATGCAAATATTGATATTAGTAAAACTCAATGTGTGGCTTTTGCACTTTTTAAAGTACACTTTTACACATAAATACCCTGATTTACGGTTTTATTTAGTTATAATAAAAAAAAAAAATCTAATTTAATTTCTATCCGATTAATCGAAAAAATAATCGTCCGATTAATCGATTATCAAAATAATCGTTAGTTGCAGCCCTATATTTTACAAATGTATAATATCTGTTTTACATGTAATAATAACAAAGCAAAATTGAAATCATTCATGAAGTAAAAGTGCTTCAGTACATGATGTCTATGTACTCCTGGTTGGGATGGCACTGTTTCAAAATATGATGGCACAACCGAAAAACACAAACACATCCAACAAATCTGTGGCCAAAATTCTAAAGCATCAGCACTGCAGATCTGTGCTCTAACAAACATTTCGTAAATGAAGAAGTAAACGTGCACAACCGCAACGCTAAATAACTGCCCACTGCAACCTTCAGAAATGAGGTCAAAGATCAACTAAGGTCAAAGGTCATGAACCTATTTGACCTCTCTTCATGGAAAACCTGCATCAGCTCTAGGCCTCACTGATGACAAGCATCACACAGTACACCCTGCTTGAACAAAGAGCAGCAGTTTCACTTCTGCACTGAATGGGGGCTCTCTTTGGTTAGGCGTTTCTCATCTCCTCACTGACTTTCTCCCATCCTTTGTAGATGGCGCTAGAGAACAGCTCTTCCTCCATGTTATATAAGCCTCTCCCTGTTCTGCCTGCCCTTTTTCCACTCCCTTTTTAGTGCAGGCTTCTGCATTACAACCCTGGAATGGCGCCTCCTGTTGAGGCAACAGCAGAGGCCAGTGCATGGGAAGCCATTTCTGCAGTGTGGAGGTTATTTGATTATCCCCTAGAATACAGATGACTTGGTAAAACAACCGCAAAACTCAACTTATAAAACTGAAAATTGAAATATATGTGATCTGTCAGGTTGTGATTATCTTATGGTCGTCCATATCCAAAAACATGAACCCTGTGTTAATGAGGAAAACATAGGCTAATGCTGCCAAATACATTCAGCATCATATGTTCATCAAAGGCCCAACACCTGTACCAAAGTAAAATTGAATATATATATATATATATATATATATATATATATATATATATATATATATATATACATACAAGCATTGCTATTTGTTAAATGACATTTATACTACAACTACCAAGGATGGTAAATACTAAAGTAAAGTCCAAACTGACAATTCATAGACCAACCATCAACTGCATAGAGGAAAACCAAATACACAAGTAAATAACAACACACTGACGAGGAGAACAACTGACCAATTAGAGTCCAATAACAGTCACACGTTGAACTGTTTGGTTTGTTGACATGTCAAACGCCATCAAATCCAGTAAGCGCCAAGTTTGGTTCGTTATTAGTAAAACTACGACAGTTCACCAATGTATAATAATAATCATATTCAAATAATTAACCCTTATGTTTTTTCAAAAACACGACTTCCTTTTCCTCTGTGAAACACAAAGGGAGCTGTCAGGCAGAATGACAGCCTAAGCCACCATTCAGTGCATCTTTTCCCATGCAATAAAACTGAATGGTGACTGAGGCTGTCGTTCTGACTAACATAACATCTAATATTTAATTTAGTATACCAAAGAAAATGGATTTAGAACAACATGGGGTCGAATAAACGATGACATAATTGGTTTTATTTTTTTGGTGAAGGTCCCTTTAGGAATTGATTCGATGCAGCGCGAGCTATTCGTGATGAGTTAGCCTAGCAAACTGTCATAGCAAACGGATTTTTAATAATGAAACTTGGGTGAGTGAGTCTGATATAGGGTCTGTGTAAATGATAAAACCCCGTTCGGCTACCAAACCCTCAGTTACAGTTACAACGGTAAGAACATATAAAAACTTTATTTTTAATTCATGACCTGAGAGAACAGCTCAACAACTGTATGGCACATGCAATTAGCTACAATTTCCACCTGAGGGTCGGGTTTACTCCCTCCAGCTTTCCTCCGGGTCTTAGAAATGAATTACCAGGTATCTTAGTTGATTCGGATTCGGTTTCTTTTTCCCCAAACCCACAGCGATGAGAGAGTTTACCTGGCCCGCGCTCCCGCAAGCTGCAGCCCGTAATGTCACTTTCCCGCCTCCCGAGTTGAGCGTCTCGTCCTCCGCTTCACGGGCGGACACACCACGCCGAAAGAGGGAGCTCGACTCCTGTCACGGGCCGACCCAGAGCTGTCTGTTTCCCGGGAATGAGCTGCTGCAACTCATCTAGCACTGCCTGTGCTTGTCTACGGTGGTCCTGGAAGAAGAAGGAACGTGAAGCGCCGAGCGCGTGCTGCGTTTGCGATGATGCACAGTACACAAGACGCGCGAGAACGGTATAATTGACAGCAATTAACGTAATCCCCCATCCACTTAAACAATACGACCCGGTCCAGTACCTATACTATCCAAAATGGCGTGTGAAAAAGGGCGGAAGTGACATGTGTGTTTGATTAGCATAAAAAAGCATTGTGCCGACGGAGAGGTGTTTGGTGTGGGATTATGAGGTGAAAGGTGTCAGAAGACCACCAATCCAATATTAACCATCTACCTTAGCTTACCTGAAATGCACAAGTGTGTCTGTGCTTGCATATAGCCTTTTATTAAATGCTCCCGAAATTGGTGTAAACAGCCCCAGGATGCAGTTACATGAAATGAACCCACAGGGGGCGCTATCGGCTGAAACTTGATTGGGTAGAGGTGTATGCGTCAATTCTGCATCTGGTATCTACCCCCGCAGAGAGTCGGATGTATACAGTGCCTCAGTACTCAGCCAGCATCGGAGCATCATGAGTTCGGGTGGTGGCGCTGTACCGCGCTCATGCGCAACTCACCGGGACTACTTCTGCATGTCAAGTGCTGGGGTTGCAGGCTGTGAGCCATGGTGATTCCCCCACGCTCTGGGCCTTGAGCTCTAGAGATATACCCCCGTGGTGGTGTAGAAGAAAGCTCATCCAGAGCAATTCCTTACATTACACAAGTTTGGGGTGTCATTTGGGACTGAACACTCTAAAGTTTTAGAGTCTAAACCCATTTAGGAGAAAATCATTAATTTTGGTCATATAATAGTGTAGACACTTACTACTCTAGATTGAGGGCAGTATCTCATCATAGGATGTAGCCTATGGTTTTGACACTGTGACGTTGACTCATGTGTGAAATTCAGGGCACAATACAGCATTATTTTACAGTTTGATCAGAAAGCCATGTAAGTTAAAAGTATTGTACAAATATTATACATCCAGAAGATTGTCAAAATACATTGGATAAGCAAACTAATTTTGCAACATAAAATGTTTATTTCAGGAAATGCATCTTTATAGCCACTCATAAAAGTACAACATTGTTCTGAAGGGTTTTCCCAGGCTGTTAAAAAAAATCACTAAACATATAAATATTCTAAAATGCTATTTTCAGCGCAATGCAATAGAAGCAGTATTTTGGGTTCACCAAAGAACCTTTAGAGAACAGTTCTTAAATTATCATTTTTCTGTGAAGAACAATTTACAGGGCTCCAAACTAACTTTTTTTTTTTTACTAAGAACACTGTAGGCCCTTACTGAAAAATTATTGGAAAATGTAGAGGCACACCTTAAATCAACACGCAACATAATTATCCACATTTAAAGCTTTGAAGTGCAGGAAAAAGTTGTGTGAAGCACTTGAAAGTTCTTGAATTTCACACTCAAAAGGTTGCACGAACCCTGAAATGAATAATGTAAAAAAACTATGGGCCCTATCATACACCCGGCGCAATGCAGGTGTTTTCTTCCCTAGTTTCAGCCCGACGCAGTTATCATTTTCACGTCCTGTGTCACGTCGTTTAAATAGCAAATGCATTTGAAAAAAAGGTGTGTCCTGGCGCATTGTTGGCGTGTTGCTATTTTGAGGCAACTGAAATAGACTGCGCCATTGACCAACTGAAGCCTGGTCTAAAGTCAATGGCACAATATTGTTAGTGTTATTTAAAAAGCGCATTAGTAATACGCACCTATCTCCGTAAATTACGTAATCAGATTCCAAAAATGAAGTATTTGTAATTAGATGGTACTACATTTTAAAATAATCACACTACAGTTACTTTTTTATTGATTAAATGTTATTCTCACAATGGCAGCAAATTATTAATTTATTGATTTTCCCTACAACTTTATCTACATTTTACCTTTCTAAAGAAAAGCCTACTACTTAGGTTTTCCAGGTTTGTGGAATTGTACACACAGACCTCGTGCTGCGTTGTCTATTACAGCACCGCACTGTGCAGCTCCAATGAGTAGCAGTTTTGTTTTCCACTTTCGTTTTGTTTACCGTTTGATGTTTCTCATATGCAGAAACAGAAATGGCAGCTCTTTTATTAGTTGGGCAACGTGGTCGCACCGGCAGGAAAAAAAGGACGCAAGCACATGCCTGGAGCCTCGTTTTAATAATCTAAAGAACCCCTTTCTACTATAAAGATACGTTTGTGCAATGGAAAGGTTCCATGGATGTAAAAAAGTTCTTTGTGGAAGAATGCCAATAAATAACCTTTTAAAGAGTATAGCCTAGAAAATGCAGTGTATATAAATTAAGCCTTAGCACTTCCGACACCAGAAAAAAAGCCAGCTTCCTCAATTTGGTCCTTTTTATTAAAATGTAGTTTTTTAAACATTTTAATATGCATTTCGAAATATAGTCTAATGATTAACCAACATAAATGAAAGGTGGCAAATCCAAACAATCCAAAAGCTACTGTAGCCTGATATGCGACATATAACTCATCAAAATGAGCTAATTATTAGGAAAGCATGAATATTAGATTCACAACAGTGATCATTGCTGATCATACATCACAACACTAAACAACCAAATGAGGTCAAAGTTCATGTAGTGGCAAAAAGAGTGAACAGTCCTTTCAGGAAGGAGACGATTTCATTTCCACCTAATTTGGACTCCCCATAAACACGATCCACAAATGAAATAGGAACCTGTGTAATAGACAGACAAGACCACTTTCAGAGACCCATAAAATAAAGCAGTCTGATACTTTAAAATAGATTCACTTGAAAGTATAAATGCATGCAATGTAATTTAGTTCAGTATAATGTATAACAGTAATAGTTCACATTCATAACAGTCTTATAATTATGTAAATGCATTATCTAAAAACATTTAGGCCCGGTTTCACAGACAGGGCTTAGATTAAGCCTGAGTTTATTTAGGACATTTAAGTAGCTTTTAAAACGTGCCTTAGAAAAAAAAACATTATGGTGTGCTTCTTGAGACAAAACAATAGCATTGACATATTTTAAGATATGTCAGTACAAGTCGCTTTCAGTTAAAAAAGCTCAAACATGCATTTTAGTCTGGGATTAGGGTTAAGCCTTGTCTGTGAAACCAGGTTTTTTATTTATTTTGATAACAACAACATTAGGAAATGCAGAATGAGCGATGTGTGCTGACCTCCCCAACTGTATAGCCCAGTTGTCTTGCACGGACAATCATCTCCATCTGGAACACATAGCCTTTTGACACACACTGCTCTACTAGTTTTTCAAGAACCTCTGTCTTATAAAGCCTGAAACACATGATAGGAGGCAGTAATACAATCATGTAATATAAAAAACATGATGTTTAAATTTTTTTTAAATAATAATTCATTTATTAACATGCACTTACCTAAAACTCCCTGTGAGATCAGATGCTCCTGGTCGGAGTAGCACTTGTGAGATAAAGTTTGCCCCACGGCTAAAAATAAAATAATCGCCACAACAAAACATTGATGTGTGGCAGAATATGTGTATAAGTGGTAGTAATAAACTATATAGATAAAGTTTCAAAATGATGAGAAATTTCTAATATATTTGGCAATTATTAAAAAATGTACTTTCATCATTCAACGGAAATTTCCAGGCAAATACCTGATGAGTTTCCGGCGCAGATCCCATCCATACACACCACCGTCTCCTCTGTACCTTGTGCCAGACACCAGGTCAAATCCACCCTCTTTCTGTTTTCTGATCAAAGAATAAATCCATGTGAGTGGCTGCTATACAATTGTATGTGATAATGCTATTATAGCAAAACTACAATGAGCAGATAAAAAAAGTATTTAACAGTAGAACCATGAGGTAATAGAAAGGAAATTACTTACTCGATGAACTGTGGGATAAACTTTGGCTGTGAGAGAGAAGAAGAAAAAAAAATCACTCATTGCACATAAACGCTCCTGAAGATTTCACTCAGTGAAGCAGAAACAAATGATTTATTTAAATTTATGAAAATACGAGTAAACTTGCTTGAAGCAATCCAAAACTTTTTGACAAATCAATTTTCAAGACATTTTCAGTGGTTCTGAAAATTCATTCATATTCAAACAGATCTGCTAAGAAGCCATTCAGACTAATTTTGTGAACCAATTTGAATCTAAGGAAGCCAATTTCTGCTACATAAGAAGAAGAAAAAACATTTGATAAATCATAATTGACAAAAAAATTATAATTTTGTTATGCGATTAAAAATGATTTTGGCATAAATACAATTTTATTTTTGTCTTCACAATGACTTTTTATCTCATAATGACTAAGAATCTCATAAATACATATTTTTATGTCATAATTATTATTTACCAAAGCATTATTTTTTTTTTGGTGTCAGAAATGGGTTTCCTTAGATTATATAAATGAAATATTACTCACTACTGCTCAGGCTTGTAAGCATGTACTATATCCAAGATAAATATTTCACCAATTAAGAGTATAACTAGGAAAATATTTAAGGCATTATAGAACTTTTCATGACATAAATTTCCATGACTTTTCCAGACCTGGAAAACACAAATGTTTGCAAATATTTCCAGCTTTATTATTGCGGTAGGAATCCTGAATACCAGGATTTACTCTAGGAGGTACAAAACAGTATCGAGGAATTCTTACATGATGTGAGAGATCTGCATCCATAAGGATAACGAAGTTTCCTGACGCATGTTTAATGCCGTGGATGTAAGCCGTTCCTGAAATGACATGAATTTAAGTCAGGCTATGTAGCTCTAAAAGAAGTATTAAGACATTTGAGTCTATTTACCTAATCCCAGTTTTTGTGCTCGCGGTCTCAGGAGCTAAAACGAAGAGATATGCAATATTTTCATGAGTTCTTTCAACATTCGACGAGCTCTCAATCATGTGGAGAGTATTATTATGCACAACTCACAATCTTGTCAGCTCCGTAAATCTTCTGCAGCTGCTCGGCGATCTGCAGTGTTCCGTCTGGACTACCATCATCAATGACTATTATCTCGTAGTTGAAGCCACTGCATTAATACATGGTCATTTGAATAAGAATGCTCTTTTTAAAACAAATGACATATATTTTCTTCTCAGGGACTCTCTAATCAGATGATAATGTTGTGTAATGTCAGTGACACTTCATCAGTACGACTTCTAAAATTTGACAAGTGGTTGTTTTCCGGTTCTTGCCCATTACAACAATACAATTTATGTTAACGTTACCTCTCGCCGAAGTACTTCACTAGCAACCACACTATCAATGGTAGGTTTTCTCGCTCGTTGTAGGTTGGCAGTAAAACAGAATATTTGTCAGACTGCTCTCGGGTCTTCGCATTGGCTCTCCGGCTCGCCATGTTGGCGACGCGTCTCCTCCGACAAAATAAACACCGGATGTTTACATCAGATACGCAGTCCGTGGAAATCCCGGCTTCCAATTCTTTGGTTCCGGAGCTAATAACGCAAATAGTGTGAGTGAAATGCATAGAACAATGATCTTGTACAGTTGTACAATTGTAATGTCTTGTAATATAATTCACAATACAATTCGTTTAAGCATAAAGGTTTAAAGCTTTAATTTGCAGTAAAGTTGTATGTTGGAGACACTTTACATTGGGAATGGATAGTTTTAAGAAATCAATACTGTTCGAAGTTGCAAGCAAAATGTTACAATACGAATTAAATATACAAAATTTGATAGTAATTAGCCCTTTACTGGGCACACACAGTTAAAAAATAATGGGAAATGTTTTTATTTCTTTGCAGTTTGTACACCTTCTCGCAATTATAACGATAAATAATTGCATTGACATCTCACATCTGTCATTTACAATGAGATAAAAGGCTTTCCTCCAAACACTCATAGATTTTGTGCAATGTTGATTTGATCTGTTAAGCATGTCATTTGAAAATATATTATATCAAAAATATACGCTTGCCAATAAAAGTTTCATGAAAATGGTATTTTGTAAACAGCAGTGATAACTAGTTATATTGTCTGGAACCACCAAGGTGAATCCGAACTTTAACTTTCATTGACAGCATGACAGATCTGAGGTGAGTCAACTCTTTGATCTTTAACAGTTTCATTTCATTCAGGTTTACATAAACATGTATTATCAAAAACAAAAGACCATTTCACTTAGTATAATCCTATAAAATACTATGTATGAACAGCACTTTTACATATGTAAAAGAAAAAATATATATATAATATCACAGTGTATTTCATATTAACAGATGTATTGCTCTTGTAAAATATTTCTTATTTCATATTTTTTTTAAAAACACTTAATAAAAACCCCCAGAAAGAGATCAAGAAACTGGAATAGAAAATATTGAAAGTAATATGCCTTCAACAATATACATTTAAAACACATATAGTGCATTAAATACAATAAAATACATAAAGTAAAATAGTTGAAACAATCTTAGTGCGGATATTGTTCAGTAACACACTAGTTCCTCGTCTGGATACCAAAATGTCTGTCTCTGTAAAATAGAGTCTGAGTGTGTTGTGAGTTCCTCTGTGCCGAATAAATAGTTCTGCACATGAATCTGCTGTTGTGTCGTAGCAGCAGATCAGGTTGAATACTGGGTAACACAGACAGGGTCAAGGATGATCAGTGCTTTGGTGGTCTCAGAATGGGTGTATTGAGCTGAGATCAGCTACCACTTTGAGAAAATAAAGTTAAAAGTGTCCATCAAAAGGCTCATTCAAAGTCAACGTCTGAGAGAATCACTTTATCTATTATGTCACGCAATGTCTTTCTACAAAAGAGGATTCTGCAGTGCTGAAGTAAAAAAGCAACTTTTCAACTCAGGGCTGATATCCGAGGTATGGATCCTCTGAAAAAAAATATGAAAACAGACAATTGTTCAGACCCAAACAGACTCATAGTTCAAATATAAGCTTACACTGTTTTTCACGGTGGTCATGATGACATTTCTTCACCTGCAGCCGGGGGTCCTTGATAACACCCACTGTTGTCACATACACCAGGGGGGCCGATTTCACCTCGCTGACCTGAAGCTCCTGGAATACCTGGAAGTCCTGCTTTACCATCCTCTCCTTTGGGACCTGGTTCCCCTGTTTTAGTTTCGCCTGGAGGTCCTGGTGAAGCAGAAATAGTGGTGCAATTAACACTTAACAAATCATTACAAAGACATTATCTGGGTTTATCCGGAAGCAAAAGTATGTAAAACAACAAGACCTATTTTCAGAAAAGCATCTGAAATTCAAGAGTTGGGGGTCAGTAAGATTCACCACAGAATCCTGAAAAACATTTATCCCGGTTTCCACATATTATTGTGGAAATCTAACAGACCGAATGATAGTGCAAGTCTTAATATCTTAAACAATTGTGCCTCTCGGGTAAATTTATCTTATTTGAAAAACTTTTAGGTATTTTTAGGAAAACAAGACAAAAACACTGATTAATAAAAACAATTTGTTGCAGTGTTTTTTACACTTTTGGTACAGGAAACCTAAATATGATGATAAAAATGATGATGACCCCATTAAACAATTTTACCAACACAGCTGTGCAAAACACAAATATATTTCAATACCTGCAAAACCCTTTATTCCCTGTGGTCCCAGCATATTTGGTCCTGGAGACCCCTTCTCACCCGGCATACCTCTGCGTCCTAGAAGTTATTCACAGAATTAAGTACATAATTTAAATTCAAAATGCGACTATCATCAGATGTAGAGTTTCCCTAAGAAAGAAAGTGTTGAGGCTTACCCTGCTCACCAGGGTACCCAAGTTTCCCAGACTCCCCTCTGCTTCCTTGTCGACCCTGAGGGCCTCGGGGTCCAGGTGACCCTCTTCCCCCTGGTATACCAGGCTCTCCTGGTGGCGCTACTGGTTCCTGGATAGGCACTGGTTTCCGATTCATCTCATTCAGAAAAGCATCCAACTTTAGCACTTCATCTAGAACACAATTTATTATTAACTCATAATTAAAATGCAGTTACTCAGGCCAAGATTCCCATTAAAGCTGCTTTTTAAATTCTGCATTTACTGTGATTGAATTAAAACAGATGTAGTCATTGTACTACATACTGTGCACAAGCTTTTCACAGGCCTGTGTAACGAGCTGGTAGATCATGGTAAGAGACTGTGGCTCGCCCTAATAAACAGAAGAATCATTTAAATGTAATCATCTGTTTTAAGGTTTGCAAATAGCAAACATGTCATTTTGTAACCTACCTTCTCTCCTCTCTCACCCTTACTTCCAGAAAGACCCTGTGAAAGAGAAAAAAGTATGTGGTATTAAACATTAACCAAAAATCTTTTCTGGAGTTCTATCTTGGCTGGATTATGTGGATCAAGGACATAAAGAGTAATTGAGTTTTCCTCACGGTGGGCCCTACAGAACCTAGTGGCCCTCTCTCTCCCACTGGCCCTGGATGACCAGGCATACCCTGGAAACCCTACAAAAGTGTAAACATGGATGTAAAATAGAGGGCAATAAAAGCATGCATTAGATACTCAATGAATGCATATAGGTAAGGCTGTCTTACTCTTGGTCCTTGGATTCCTGGGCTTCCAATGTTACCTTCCACTCCTCTGGTCCCCTGTGGGAAATTTATAAACAGAAAGATGAATGACAGATTAAACAATTCAAATGCACATAGGAAAATAACAACCTTGAGACACACAGACACTTGCCTTAGGACCAGGGATGCCCTCTTCACCTTTCGGACCAGGAGGCCCTGGTAAACCCTGCAAACACAAAGTGAAGAAAGAGAGAGATATACCTGAAATCAGCATGAAAAACACTTCTAATATGATCAGCTACAACCGTGGCCTAAAAGCTCACCTGACTCCCAGGCCTTCCGATTTCTCCTTTTTCCCCTCTTGCTCCTGGTGGACCCTTATATAGACAAAGAGAGAGTTTTAATCAGTTCCAAATGCTCATATGCATTAGCTGTTCTCTGTAGAACAAGTGTAGACATACCGCTTTGCCCATTACGGTTATTCCTCGTGGACCAGCAGATCCAAGAGTACCAAAGCCGCCTTCAGGGCCCGGTTTACCAGGTGGGCCCACCTCACCCTGAAGAGATGCAGAACAGGGTCATATGCAAATATGCATTAAATTGATTAAAACTGACAGGAAATACATTTATGACAGTTTATATTACAAAATATTTCTGGTTCAAATAAATGTTCTTTTGAATTTATTTTGTCCACAAAAATATTAAACAGCACAACTGTTTTAAAAACTGAAAATCAGCATATTAGAATGATTTATAAAGGATCATGTGACACTGAATACAGAAGAATGATGCTGAAAATTCAACTTTGCCATCACAGGAATTAATTACATTTAAAAAAAATATTTAAAAAAAAAAATATTTCACAATATTACAGATTTTACAGTTTAGATCAAATATATGCAGCCTTTCAAACACCTTACCCACCCCAAACATTTTGAACGGTAGTGTATAATAGTCCATTATCAGTAATAAGAAAAATGTGGTGGTGTGGGATGTTGGTTCAAACCCCACCAACTCTGTATGCGAGTTGCCCTACCTTTTGGCCCAACTCTCCCTTTTCTCCCTTCTCCCCACGAGGGCCAGGTCTCCCCTAAAAACAGGCAAATCATTACACTACTAATTATCAGAACACTAATTATTCCAACCAACTGTTAAAATTATCACGCAAACTATCTAATGTCAGTGTCGGATTCAAAATGCAGCTTTGTAGACTAACAGGTGGCCCGATGTCTCCAGGTGCTCCAGGGACATCGGTGGTGCAGGTGCAAGCATAAGCAGGGGCTGGACAGCTCTCCTCGTCTCTCTAGAGAACAGAGAGTGAAGCAACTTTAAGGCATCCTGCACTACATAAAGTAAGTCAGTGCCATCCATATTGAGATGTTAACTCAACCTAGATTGATTGTGTACCTGTGAGGGCAGATCACAGCAGCTGTCTTCTGATGCCCAAGTAGTGTTGCACACGATCTCAAAGGACTGCAGCTGAAACTAGAGAAAAATACAATGCACATGGCCTTAATATGTGTTTGTTATATTTGGGATCAGCAAGATGTTTTTTAAAGGAATTAATACTTTTATTATACAAGGATGCATTAAATTAATCACAAGTGACAGTAAAAACATTTTTAATTGTAATTTTTTTTTAAATTAAATTAAAATTATGTTTCAAATAAATGCTGTCTTTTGAACTTTCGATTCATCAAAGAAATAATGAAAACATGAATAGCGGTTTACAAAATATATTAAGCAGTACAATTGAAGGATCATGTGACACTGAACACACTGAAGACTTGAGTAATGATGCTGAAAATTCAGCTTTGCCATCACAGGAATAAATTACATTTTTAAATAGAAAACATTTATTTTAAATTATAATAATATTTCACCATATTACTGTCTTTATTTTTGATCAAATAAATGCAGCCTTGGTGAGTTCTTTCAAAAACATTTTTAAAAATCTTACCGACCCCAAACTTTTGGACGGTAGTGTATGTGCTGTTTGTATATTTTTATATAATATTTGAATATGAAGTGAACAGTATGTTTGTGGTCATGAAGTGAGACTCACAGCTGCAGATCCGCTGTGAGGTCCACGTGTCCTCACTAGTTTACCCAGCATCTCAAAGCCATCAGTAGGCAAAGTTCCCAAGGGACGTGCGGGTCTCTCACCAACCCGCTGGCAGTCTACAGACAGTGATACGCTCCCCTGACTGACCGACAAATGGATCTACCCATCAAATCAGATAAAGAGAGAAAAAGAATCAGTGGCAGCTTTAGTGTTGTATCTCTTTTCTTCCCTTACTAAAAGACTCTTCTCCAAGTCCCGCCTTAAACCATTTCTGCCCATTCCTACCTAGCAACATTTTTCAGACAAGTGTTTGCTCTTTTTTAAGAAGGATCAGCGTGTTTGGACAGTTTTTAAACACTTTTTTGTCGAAATCCTTCAAAAAAATAGTAAAGGTGGGACTTAATTAGTAAAGGCTTATCTTTAATAAGCTGGATTTTTTCCCCTAAACTTTCAAATGAAGCTTTTCTCTTTTTTTGCTGTTCACAAGCGTTTGCCTCCGTTCTGATTTCAAATTATTGTTTAAAGGTGCAGTAAGTGTTTTCTGAGAAAAGCTGTTGAAAGTGGAAAGGACCGAGCACCAAAACACTCATATAGCGTACACCCTCATGAGGGGGGAGGGGCCTGTGTTACACAGTGTGTTTACGAATTTGGGGACGGAGCTATAAAGATATGAGTGCGATCCTTTTGGGCAGGGCCGTGTTTGTTTTGGTGATTTCAAATATCTAAAAAAACAGTTTCTCAGAAATCGCTTACTGCACCTTTAATTTTTAAAACATATTTAAAGTAAAATGCCACATAAAAATGTTTTGAAATGCCACAATGCACACGTACAAAAAAATAACCAATCATTGTCAGAAACGGAGCATCAGAAACCAGTAACTTTAGCACAAACCTTATGAAAACTGCCGTAGAAAACCGAGTGGACTTGTGGCTGGTCAAAGGTCAGTTCCTGTATCTCTCCTCTGTAATCAAGACTGAAATACAGCAGAAGCTTCTTCACGGCTAAATAACAGAACAGAGAAGAAGGATCTAATGAATTTGAAAAGGGATTTAAAAATTCAATAGTCTGGCTTTGAATTCAAACCATTCTTGAATTTATCTACAAAATGTCTAGGTGCTTACGGTCCAGCACTACCCCCATCTTGGGCTGGAAGTCATTGTCCGTGAGCTGCCAGAGGGCGAAGGGTTCCCGGGGTGAATCCTGCAAGAACCTAAAGGCCATGCTGATGGTGTGTTCTGGAGAAAATCCAGCCGGGTGGATGAAGCTGAGATAGACATGCAGGGTGTGAGCGGTGACTGCAGGGTCTAACTGGGCTGTTTAATGAAATGTCTGCTTGTGTTTCTTACCCTGTGCTCTGGGTCAGCTGTACGTCTCTATAGAGGGTGTAACTGGGCAAGGTGCTGAAGATGAAAGGTTCAGCTGCCACACCCTCAACAGTAGAGTGAGCTCTCGGAGTTAGACCGAATGCTTCCATCATGTTGAAACCTAGAAAACACACACACACACACACACACACACACACACACACACACACACACACACACACACACACACACACACACACACACACACACACACACGTAGTGTTTCCATGTTTTATGGGGACTTTCCATATCCATAATGATTTTTATACTGTACAAACTGTATATTCTATTCCCTTACACTAACCCTACCCCTAAACCTACCCATCACAGAAAACTTTCTGCATTTTTACATTTTCAAAAAACATCACTTAGTATGATTTATAAGCTGTTTTCCTCATGGGGACCAAAAAATGTCCCCACACGAACAAGGATTTCAGATATTGCCATCCTTATGGGGACATTTTGTATATTTAAGAATATACCTTTAATCACATGATTTCTGACTGTCATCTCAGGACACACTGAGAAAGAAAGAAAGAAAGACAGCATGTTATGTTTAAACCAGCGTATAGGCCTGTTCACACCAAAAGTGAAGCGGAAAAGCAAAGCCAATTGCATTCAGTAAGTTTCCATAGATTGATTAATAAAAAATGATCCACTCACCAAAGAAAAATAGCTTTGTTCTGATGTCAAATTAATTGGTTTAATATGAATAGATCAAAAAGGTATGCATTGTTTCTATTCAAAATCTTCTTTGCACTGAATATTCATGAAAATATTTGTGTTTAGTATAAATTGCCCTTAACTCTTACCTTCTCTTTGTATGGGATGCAGACGAGGAGGAACCTGAATTCTCACCGGAGCAGTTGCTTTAAGAGAGAATTACATGCTATTACCCAGAAGTGGACAGTAACAAAGTACATTTACTTGAGTACTGTACTTAAGTACACTTTTTGAGTATCTGTACTTTACTTGAGTATTATTTTTTTCTGGAAACTTTTTACTTTAACTTCACTACATTTGAAAGACAAATCTCATCATTTTTACTCCACTACAATTCTTTCAATGTCCTTGAGTAGAAAGTTTTTGGTTGCAGGGGTTGCATTTTGGTTGGAAATGAAAGTCGGGTTGACGTTGGAACCCGACTGATGTTGGTTTCTAATGTCGTCAACCCGATTTTCATCTTCAACGTTGGGTTTGGACTTCTAAATGTGAATTTTGTCATTGTTTTGGAGCACACTAGCTTGTAGATAACAGTAAGGCTAACATATTCATACTAAAAGCCAAGAAACTTTAAATAGGGCTCTATTTGAGGGAACAGCCATTTGGGTGTCTGAAACCATTGTGGACGTTATTAAGTGCACTTATTCAATCTCACATTCAATCCCACTACTGGAACTGTGTTTCAGAAATAAATTTGATATTGATATGAGGTTAGGTAGATTCAGAGGCATACTGTACAGTAAGTATTACATACAACAATAATAAAACAATGATTGACATTTACTTTTTACTTATAAAATAACATCTGTTCTTTTTTTGGGCAAAAAAATATGTGTCAAACAGGATTCTGACCTGTGGGGTGAAGGATGGTAACAGCAGCGCCCTCTACTGTTCCCAGACGGGAGTGCACACTGATGCGGTACACCGTTTCAGACTGCAGCTCAGAGAAACAGTGACTGCTGCTAGTAGCATCTACTATCTCCTCCTTAGTCTGTTTATCTAAGCACAAACGTACAGAGTGAGAAATAAATGACACAAAACAAACTGCCTGTTCTGCTAGTTTTCCAAACACGCACACACAAAAAAAAGCTCATGATGCATTATGATGGTTCATTTCAGAGCTGGTACCTCTGAGGGCCTGGATGACTATGCGATAACCACTGACTGCTGGTACAGGCCTCCAGGACACACATATACTGGAGTGGTCAGACCGCACCACACTCACGCTGCTCACCCGCAGGCTGGCTGGTTGTGCGGAGAAACACATAGGAGATTAAGTACAAGACATTGTCTGGTAGTGCAGTGGGATGGGCAAAGTACATACACACACTAAAGATACTGTACTGATGTGTGTGTGTGTGTTTGTGTGTGTGTGTCTCACTGGTTTTCCCCTGGGCTGAGGCACTGCCGCCCTCTCTGCTGCGGTACTCAGCAGTCACCAGCACACTGTAACGAGTGTCAGGCTGCAGATTCTGAAGCAGGACGCGCCTAGAGCTGCCTGGCAATGACACCTATTAAAAATAAACAACATTACACCAAAGATTTAATTTAAAATTAAATCATTATGATTTAATTTTAAATCATAAAGGGCCCTATACACCCAGCGCAATGCAGCACCAGGCGCATGCACCTGCACCTGCAGCTGCGACCCGCATCTCTCTGTAGGCAATGGCGTGGTGAGCTGGTGCCTGCTTACATCACGCAGTACCACAACATCCAATAGGAATATTTAACTGCAGAAACCACCATTCAACCTGAAGAGGGCAGCACTCAGATGTTTTTACAACATATATTGTAGAATTAAAACACTTTATACCCAAATGTCAAAAAATTTATTTGAATCAATGAACAGCATTAAAGCCCCAGTCTTACAGATCATTAACTAAAAAAAGTTGTTTTAGGGTTTAGTTACCCGTTAAACTGCGTTCGCTTTAGACCATGTGCTTAGATCGTTAAAATAGGGCCCACAGTCTTCAGTGTCACATGATCTTTCAGAAATCATTTTAATATTCTGATTTGATGCTCAAGAAACATTTCATATTATTATCAATGTTAAAAATACATTTGTGCTACTTAATATTTTTCTAGAAACCATGATAATTGTTTTCATTATTTGTTTGATGAATGGAAAGTAATATATAGGATACAAATCTTTTTTATAATTATAAATGTTTTTACTGTCCCTTTAGACCATATTCATGCATACTTGCTAAATAAAAGTACTAATTTCTTTTTCTTTTTTAATCTTACAGACCCAAAACTTTTTAACACTATATCATTTTAGTTTTTTTAGAATTAATCAAGATGGGTTGTAAGATTTCATAATATATGGTGTTAAATTGTTGTAGTGTAGTTTAAGGTTTTTTTTTTTCAATTATATTTTTTATTTGTTTTTCACTTATACATTTTTCATTTAGTTGTTGAGAACTAGATCTTTACATTGTCTGAAGAAAATATGACTGGTGTTTGGCCATTCAGAAGTCTAAATTGTCAGGCCATTGCTATGCGGTTGCTCAGGCTGTCACTAGTAGGCTTCTTTGGACTTTCAGTTTGTTTTAAATTTGCCACGTGTGTTTCCCTGTCTGAGTTTCCCGCCACCAATCTGTATCCATGGACACGGATCACCTTCCTGACAGCTGCCTGTCGTTTGTGTTCATTATCTCTGCGTATTTTGCTCCTGCCTGTATTCGGTTCGGTGTCCGGTATTGTTTGTGTGATACGCTGTTTGTGTTATACACGCTTTTGCATCTGTTTGCCTGTCTCTGGAATAAATTACATGTTGAAACTTATCTTCAGCTTCTGTCCTTCCTGAACCACCCCGTGACACAGGCAATTTAAGTGCTTTTTGTAAATGGTTGCTACAGTGTTCTTAATGTGGTTGCTATAATAGCCCACCACAAATAACATCAGGTCCCTCAATATGGAGTCTATAATGCAAGTTGATGGAGAGAAGGCAATTCAACTACATGAAGGCAATATAAAATAAAATGTTTCACTCTTCTAAAAGCACTCACTGTGTTCTCCCTCATATCCCCATTGATGGGAGTGTATGACACACGGTACTGAAGCACATGAGCGTTGGGGTGAACCCACGTGACCATCATACTGACTGCTGTCTCCTCTGAGATGGATAGACTGCTCGGACCACCTCCAGACACTAAAGCAGCACAAACAAATGCAACAAAGTCATTTATGTATTGTAGTCAAAGTTTTTTTTTATATATGCGTTTATATACTTACAGGTGCTGTATCGTATCGCCACAGCCTCACTCTGAGCCCCATCGGCATATAATGCAGAGAGTGAAATCTGATATTCCTTATCTTCCTCAACCTCTTCCAAGATTGCCCCCTCACTCTCTCCATCTACTGTCAGCTGGAATATACCCATGAATTACCATCTATTACCAAATTACTCTAGCTTCTTATAAAATTCAGGTAGTCATCAAAGCTATTTCAATCAGTATTGACTGCACACACATAACACTGAAGTGCTAGAGTTGGAGCGAACCTGCCTGAGGTCTCCTCCACTGAGGGAGATCCATTTGATGAGATAAGAGACCACATCATCCGCCGCGGCTTCCCATCGCACTGTTATGTCACTGCCAGAGAAGTTAGTGACTCTCAGATCTGAGGGAGCCGGGACCCTCACTGAAATATCAAAGAGCATTTAAGCAACAATCCAAACTGGAGTCAAAAAATGAAACTTGTCAAAAATGTGTGTAACTTACAGGTAGTGACATTAGCTGTGACAGGAGTGGACAGGCCCTTTTCATAGAGTGACTGGACTGATACCAGATACCTGGAGAGGGAAGACAGATTCTGCAGCAACACTGTGTTCACACCTTTGACCTCCACCTGAGAAACAGAGAGAATGAGTATATACTGTACACTACAGCACAAAAGTTTGGGTTTGATACATTTTTTAAAAACATTTTAAAAGTCTTTTATACTCACCAAGGCTGCATTTATTTGATCAAAAATACAGTAAAATCAGTAATATTAATGCATCAGTAAAATATAAAAGTCATTTATTCCTGTGATGGAATTTTCATCATCATTACTCCAGTCTTCAGTCGCATGATCCTTTAGAAATCTTTCTAATATGCTGATTTTGTGGAAACTGAAATGGAAATCTTTTGTAACAATATGAAAGTCTTTTGACCAATTTAATGCATCCTTGCTGAATAACAAAAACATATATATTTCTTGGGAAAAAAATCTTACTGACCACAAACTATTAAACAGTAGTCAATACTAGTGTTACTAAAACATGACAAGAAAGAAAGACTCAAAACTGTTCGGCACATCAGAACCTCATGAAAAACCTAACAAGAGACTTTTGGGATCTGCTTGCCTGCTTGACATCACTGCCATGATTGGTGCTGTAGATGATGCGGTGGGCAGGAACATCGACAGCTCCAGGGACCCATGTGACCTTCAGAGTGCTATGACTGACCATGGGAAATTGCAAACTGAGAGGAGAAGGCAATGGGACTGAAAAAAACAGACAGACGAGAGAAAGAACAGAGGGAATGAGCAAAAGACAGAGAAAGAGGTCTGCATTCCCATGGGATTCCTGCAGGACTTAATTCAATTTGGTGGAGCAAGGGACGATACTTCTGGTGGGAATCAGTTCTCAGTTTCCTGTACTGGTGGGAATTCCCATTCACAAATTTTTGTGAATTGTTTTTTTCAACAAATTGTTTCAAAATGATTCAGTGATTATTTTATATCAATCACCACAGGGTTCAACAAAGGTCCTTTTTACAAAAGAGCGTTCAGCATTTGTGTCCAGAGCAAAACCAGTTGGTGTAGAAATTTTACCACCAAATAATGTTTAATGTTTCCATTTCCAAATTTCATTTTTTGTTTACCTTTGAGAAACAAATAGGTTAATGTAGTCAACTGAACATTTTTGATAATCAAACAGTTTCCAATGACTTTCATTGTATGGACAAAAAAAACAATAAAACCGCTTTTCCACCATCGGGCCGAACCGGTTTGGTAGCATTCCGTGCCGATCTGGCCTAGCCGGTATGGATAAATACCGACCACTTTATGGAGGATGATCAGATCAGATATTTCTTTTAATTTTATTATCATCTTGCATTTACTTCGCTAAAATAGCGCTGGCAGCCAGGCAACAGACAAGTGACCAATCCTGAGTGATGATGTCACAACACAAACTCTACGGGAAAATCCAGGCTGAGAACAGTTTGTAATTTTGCCATACCGAACCAAGCTCATACAGTATGGAAATATAACTGGAACTGGTCCTTTACAGTTCTTAGAACCGTTTGGTTTAAGACATTTCTCAAAATATCCCTTTTATGTTCCACAAAAGAAAGGAAAGTCATACCGGTTTGGATTGACATGATGTTGAGTAAATGTTGATGTAATATAGGGTTTAATAAAAAGATCTGTCACACATAGGAAAACACCATATTTATGACACCGTAGAAAAAAAATGTAATTGCGGGAAGCGTATAAAAGTGTATGTAATCAGGAAAATCAGTTGTGCACAGACCTAATTTCTACGTAAATGCTGATAAAGAATCGATAATTACTTGTGGTTCCGATGGCTGTGATTGGGTCACTAGGGTCCTCATCATACAAAGCATAAAGTGTGACTGAGTAATCTGTGGATGGCATCAGATCCAGCAACTCCACATCCGTCTGAGCAGGTCCAAACTTCACCTGGCACAAAAAAGCACAGGAAAGGCCTCAAACAGATTTAACATAATTAGAAACCCTGAGCCACATGTTGAGTCATCACAGGATTCCAGACTCACACCTCTTTGGCATCATCAGGTTCTCCATCATTAAGAGCTGAGTATAAGGCCATGTACTGTGTGGCTCCTGCGGCTGGTTGCCAGCGCACCCGCAGACTGCTGGGGGAGGAGGCGGTGACCTCTAGAGCTTCAGGTATCGCCAACGGTACTTTAAAAAGGAGAGCAATTCATTAGACCAAAATATAATATTAGCATACAAATTTGAGCAGGAAAGTTTTAGAAAAAACAGCATGAATTTTTATAATGACTTTAATGAACTTGAGCTGCATAAACTCCACAAGTTTGTGAGAAACCTGATGATCATGTTCTCCAGAATGATTTGAGATGATCCAGAGAAGCTTCAGTAGAAGAAAGCATATCTGACCGAATGTTCAAAAACTCACATGATCAATGTCACAAATGTGCTTATTTGATCAGTGACCTAGATATAGTGCAGAATCTGTAATATTTCTAAATCATTTTTATCATATCCTTTACTGTATTCTTATTTCCAAGTTTTAAATCCTAGATTTTCAATGTGGTCTTGGAACAGCATATATAAGGAAATGTTATAAATTAGCATTTTCAATGCTGAAACTCACACGTGGTGAAGGTGCCTCTGAGAGCAGAGCCCACATTATTCTCATAGACGGGGAAGATGGACAGGTGGTACTGTGTCTGTGAGGACAGTCCTGTCAGCAGTGCAGTGGAGTCCGTTCCATTCACCACCACCTGAGATCAATCAACAACATGACTACCATGCATGCATGAAGTGAGTTTTCTGAATGCAATTATAACTACAGCAGAGACAATGTCCTGTAGGTGGCGCCAACAAACCAACCTTTCCTCAATTCCTGGGGCCTCATGTATCAACACTGCGTACGCACAAAAACACGGCGTACGTCAGCTTTCACGTTCACGGCCAGATGTACTAACAGTGAAATTAACGCGAGAATGTGCGTTCCTCCACGCCGATCTCATGTCTGGCGTACGTACATTTCTCATAGTTTTTGTCCGTTGGCGACTCATAGAGGCAATAAAGTGAAGTGGCAAACATTACACTACGAATTGTTCTATCGCACCACCAGCTGTCAGATATTGCTTATAATTTGTAATTGATCAATTATTTGACATATTATTGTCACACAAGTCTTATTAAAATGTTCTATTATAATTATGCAATTAAGTAAGAACATATATAAAGCATGTGCAAACTGATACAACCCGTCTAGCAATGGCAGCGTTGGCTTTATTAGAGGACATTGCTATGGCAGAATCCGAAGAGAACGAGTTTTTAGGGACCACAATGATTTTCTGGCCCACGATGATGACTGGCTTATCAGCCGTTTCAGATTTCCACGGCCTATACTCTTGGAACTCTGCGCTGAGTTGGGTCCGAATTTGGAAAGAGAGACAGTGAGGAGCCACGCATTGCCCGTTCCTTTACAGGTGCTTACTACACTTGGTTTCCTGGCAACTGGTTCTTTCCAAAGAGAACTGGCAGACCGCTCAGGAATAAGCCAGTCGTGTTTGAGCCGTGCAATGCCAGCTGTATGGGACGGGATCATCCGCTTGTCTACCAGGTATATAACGTTCCCATACGATGCAAGTGACCAGCCAAACATTAAAGCGCAATTTGCTGCGATAGCCGGTTTTCCTAATGTAATCGGAGCGATCGACTGCACACATATTGCTATAAAGGCGCCATCTGAAGAAGATTTTGTATATGTGAATCGGAAACATTTTCATTCAATAAATGTGCAGATTATATGTGATGCACAAATGCGCCTAACAAATATTGTGGCAAGGTGGCCTGGGGCAACCCATGATTCATATATCCTTACAAATAGCATGGTTGGGATGAGACTCCAAGCTGGCAGGGTGCGCGATGGGTGGCTACTTGGTAAGTTATGCATTTAAATGTATGGTTCTATCTAAAAGTTTAATTTTTGTGTGTTATTATTCAACTGCCCATCAGGAGACAGTGGTTATCCACTAAAGACGTGGCTGTTAACCCCCTCACCAACCCACAAACTGACCGAGAGCGCAGATACAATGATGCCCATTCTCGCACTCGGTCAGTTGTGGAGCGGGCGATTGGGCAGCTGAAATGTCGGTGGCGTTATACCGCCCTGACAAGGTTTGCCACATCATACTGGCCTGTGGAGTGCTGCACAATGTCGCGCACAGGCATGGCATACCCCTTGGTGAGGTGGCAGCACTGCCACATGACTCTGACCCAGGACCAGTATATGTGCAGCACAATCAACAAGCCATTCAGGCCCGTCAACGTGTAATTGCGACAATATAAATGGTACTCAGACACAAAGTTCATTTTTTCACCAATTCCTTTAATGAATGCCTTATTTCTGTGAGTGCGTCAGTGACATTTTTCAGGTGACTGTTAATTTCTCCAATGGCCCTAACAATTTGCTGTTGTGACTCCAGAACAGCATGCGTCAAGACGCGGCCAGATGGACGGGCTTCAGCACTGGGGGGAGCATTAGAGACACCGGAGACGCTGGACTGAATGGGCTCTGGCTGCTCGGGTGGTGGAGACTCTGGTGGTGCGGACTCTGAGTGCGTGCCAGTGGACGTTCCTGCTGTTGTTCCTGCGGTTCCTAAGTCCAAATAAACACAGCCACATGTTAACAGTAATTTGAATCGGTTCCTTATTAATGGGTACACGCATTTGCAATAAAAGCAGTGGATACGAAAAATCTCTGGTGTACTTTTTGCTACATTGCATGCATTTTAAAATTAAAATGGTGGCTGGTAGGCTATATGTATCAAAGTTAAGGAAATACATTTTACATTAGTTACCTTGCTGGCAGTCCTGCAGTATATCCGAGTCTCCCACATCAACGGATACGATTCCAGAGATTAACGTGTCTCCTACAATAGAGGCAACTCTCTGATCAAAGGGTGAAAGTTCATCGGCCCCTGTACCACCGCCTGTTCTGCCCACACTGTGGCGGTGCGCAGCAGTTCTCCGCTTAACTTCCACCTTTATGTCAGACCATTTCTTCTTCAGTTCATTTACAGTGCGACTCTCAGATCCCACCGCGTTGACGGCATCAGACAAACTCTCCCACTCTTTTTTCTTTCTTTTGTTATTCATTCCAGAGGACAAAGTTCCAAATAAAATATTTTTTCTTGTTTCTACCTCTAATAGTAGGACTCTAATTCATTTTCAGTGAAATTTCGTTTCTTGCTTGTTTTAGCCATGTTCTTGCAGGTTTCTTTTTCCAAATTGGACTAATTACCATATTTAAATGATTTAATTGAGGGAGGAGACTGGGTGGGGCGTTGTGCTCGTGCATGTGCGCTCAATTTTACGTTAATTGGGATGTACAAAGAGAATATGCGTGGGAACCTTCGTACGCAGAGATTCATACATCTGTTTTTTTTTGTGCGTACGCACATTTACAGCTTTGTCCGTACGCAATGTTTTAGTATGAATTCAACGCAAGTCTTTGTACATGAGGCCCCTGGTGCTCCAAAGACAAAATAAACACTGCCATCTGATACAAGAAATTATAGCTTTTTACATATTTACGGGAAAACAGCCTCAAGTGTGTATCAATGGGCGGTAGATGCCAACTCTTAGTCTAACCTACGCAGACATTTTAGTGCTGGACACTTGGCACACCTCTTTCAGACTCTGTCCTTCAGCTGTGTGATAAACGACTCTGTACTGTTGGGGACCTTTGCTGGGGGCCGTCCAACGCAGGCGCACCTCTCGTGAGCCTAGTCCTACATACCGCAGATCAGATGGGCTGGGATAGGACAGAACTGGGTCCTCAGTGGGTCGCTCCATTCCTTTTTACAAAAGATATTTGATGTTTCGTTTAAGTACATAGAAGAAATTTGTAGGATCAATATAATGAAAACAAATGTGTGTGTGATTGACCTACTCTTCGCTTTTATACGGTCTTCAATCTTGCCACAGAGGATGCGTGCTAGTCTTCCCACCAGTTTACTGAGCAGAGGAAAATCATTCACGTTATATACATTCAACTCCAGTGGTTCAGACGCCACCTGCCTCAACTCTGCCTCATCTGCATTTTTCACACCTGGACATGAGTGGGAAATAAATAAAAATAAAAACATAAATATATGTATATATATACATTACTACAACAAAGGTCATTTTAAATATGTAATATCATATATATATATATATATATATATATGATATGATATATATATATATATATATATATATATATATATATATATACACTCTACCATTCACAAGTTTGGTGAGAGTATTTTATTTTAAAAAGATAATTTTATTCAGCAAAGATGCATTAAATTGATCAAAACAAGTGACAGTAAAGACATTTGTGATGAATCAACATTGATAATATTAAAAAAATGTTTCTTGAGCAGAAAATCAGCATATTAGAATAATTTCTGTAGGATCATGTGACACTGAAGACTGGATTAATCGTAATAATATATCACAATATCACTGTTTTTACTGCATTTTTAATCAAATAAATGCAGTCTTGAGACGTTTTTAATAAACATCACAATCTTACCAACCACCAACTTTTGCACAGTAGTGTATTCATTAGCAAACAGTGTTCATCTTCATAGCCTCTCTTAAATTCATTACACTCCATGTGCGATTTGCTAAGAGAGGGTCTTACCTATAGCAATGATCTCCACACCGGCATTCTTCAGCCTATTGGCTGCAGCAATGGCATCATCCTGTGATTTCCCATCAGTCAACAGCAGCAGGAATTGTGGGGTGTTGGGCCGTGCCCCCACCTCCTCCTTTAGATTGTTCTCAAGAGCGTGGATTAAAGCCTGACCTTAGGTACAGACATCATGATGTTGAAAATGGACAGGGAAGTAGTTCACATTTGCAGACAAATTCAAATATTGGTTTCATAAAAGAATCGTATCATCACTGCTGGTTCTGTGCAGTAATACGTATTAAGATTATTAGACAAAAAGCAATAAACCACAAGATGCTGTGCATTTCAGTGACTTTACAATGGTCAAGAGGTGTTCTTTGGAACGATGAAACCCTCTTTACCACAGGAGAAATAATTGCTTATAAATAGTGACAATGACAGTATGATAAAAGACATAAATGTTTAATAGATATTAAAGTGCCCCAATTTAGTTTTTTTCCAATATTCCCTTTCATGCAGTGTGTAGCTGTTTGTGAATGTAAACTTTCAGCAAAGCTGTAAAGTTGTGTCGAAAGTACATAATCGACTCTGAACCGCCTTTACGAGTCGTTTGTGTTTTGAATCCTATTGCTTTAGGGTTCTACGTCACTTGAAGATACATTTGTATAATGCCCGCCTATGTTGTATATTGTCTACCAGCGAACAACTTGTCCAGCCCACAACATGTTGTTTTACTGACGACTGCTTCTCAAATCTCGGAGTTCAACACAGGATTCGCAAAACGCTTGCTCTTGAAAGATGGGTCAGTACCCAGTTTATTTGGACCAGCTTGCTCCTCACAATCTCCTCACAACGTGTAAGTATGAATAATTATTGATGAATATAGTTTCTACTGGTTGTTCAAAATACTTAGTTTTGTGTTTTATATTGTGTAAGTTACCGGCTAACTCACGTTATTACCGTCAAATAGTTCTTCTAATCAGCAGTGGGCCACTATTACCTAAAACTCTGTCTATTAATGCAGATTGTCTGTCATTCTTACTACTTTGAGTAAAGATAAAGGATGGAGCAAGATTTGTTTTACAAGCGTTTGTTACATCAGTCATTCACGTTAGAGCTGGCTGAACATATGTACGTTATTGATACAGTTCCCACATGTGCACCGCAATAAATTAGAAATATACACATCGATTTTTTGATGGACATACTCTTGTTAATGCTGATGGTGAGGAATTACAGTTAAACCATCTCATAATGTACCTTAAACTGAGTAGCGTATCACTGAGGAACATATGGTATATTTAGACCGATAAATTTACAGACAAATGCTGTAATGGGTTTATATGTTTGTCAAGCATCATTATACATTACTATAGAACGTGCATTCACAGGGGTGCATTTAAGTTTATTAATATCAGGTTGGTAAGCAATATAAGGGTAAAATATCTAGTTACCAGTGAAAGTGTTGCCTCCCTTGTATCTGAAGTTCCTGATGGCCTCCAAAAGCGGTTCTCTAGAGGTGAAGTTATTCAGATGCCACTCTGTGCGTGGATCTCCACTGTACTGAGATAATGCTGAAACAACAACAAATTTAGTTGTTAAACAGTAATGATGTATTCTATTGATCAAAGGTGACAAATCAGCATATTATAATGACTTCTGAAGGATCATGTGACTGAAAATTCAGCTTTGTATCACAGGAATAAATTACATTTTAAAATATATTTAAATAGAAAACAATTATTTAAAACTGTAATAATATTTCACAAATACGACTGCTCTAACTGTATTTTTGATCAAATAAATGCAGACTTTTTGAGCATAAAAGACTTTTTGAAAAACATAAACAAATCTTACATTTTCAACACTAGTGTATAAACTTTAATTAAGTAAATATTTAATTGAATAAAGTTGAAATGTTACTACTAAAATGCACATCTGACACCGCAATGTATATATCCATGAAATAGCATCTCACCTATCTGCACGCCCTGTGGGCCGATGTAAAAGGGGACAGCCAGGCCCTCCAGGAAGTCACGCACTTTTCTGAAGTTTGTGCGGCCGATGCTCCAGGATCCGTCCACCAGAAGGACCAGATCTGCCTCAACGCCAGCACTGCATTCAAACGGCTTTCGTGTGGAAACAGCTTAAGACACATTGGGCAAGATTCAAACTCTGCTGTTTTAATAAGGCAACATAAACTGAGTGTGAGAATGTCTTTTAATGTCTCTTAGCCTGTGCATGCTTGCAGTTATATTTTACTGTGAGGGATATTTATGAGTCTTTTCACACCTACAAACATTAAGCAATCATCTCTGCTCCTATATCAAGCACTTTGTGAAGTGATTTTTGCAAGATAATTGTTTCTGTCAATACATATACAGTATGTGTGTTCCTCCACAGTGCATTCCAATCTATGCGTGTGTTTTTTATAGATGTGAGGAAGGAGGGAACAAATTTCAGCCCTGAGGGCCATACGAGGGGCCTTGATAACAACCTACAGTGTCATTAACTCTGGTTTGTCTCTAATTCGGTTATTAGCCCTCACTATACAGACACAGGAAACATCAACACAGCTCATTAACTCTGTTAAACACTGACCGTAACATGTTCCTGTATCACGGGAGACTCTTTGAGTCAATGTGCATTTGACATTTATATTCACATATGTAAGAGGTCAATAACATTGTACATTATCTTTTTAATAGCTGTTTGTCCATCTGGTTTATTTTTAATCATCTGAAATGTGAGTGCTATAACCTGTGACAGGTTGGGTTGGGGTGGTTTTTCTCGGTTTGTTGGTGTTGGTAACCTCTTCTCTCACTGACTTCCCTCCATTATCTTCTTGATCATTTTTATCCTCATTCTTGGATCGATTCTTGTCTTTTTTTTTCTTTTCTTTAGGGCTTCTGTCAACTTCCGGCTCAAGCTCAGGTACAGCAGGAGGCTCTATAGTAGCAGAAAGACATTACGAGTGAAAGATAAATAGCTAAATAAAATTTTTAAATGTACTGCAGCTAAATAAAGCAATCTTGTCTCAGATTGATCCAAAATTCATAATAACTGCGAAGCTGAGTTTTAATGACCTTAAAAGTGGGTGAATTTGACTCATGACAATCAACACATTTGTACATATAATTGTGGTTATAAATGGTTAAATAGATGGAAGACTAATCACAATGAAGTTTACAAGAAATGCAAGAAGACCATATGCAAGTCGGTATACAAATACAATTATTACTATGACACCATCACAGAGGTGGAGATTTTAAACTTTAATCCTAAATGTATTTAAAAGTAAAGTTTACACACACAAAAAAATAAAACCAATTATATAATATCAAAAGCTTAAATTACCTGCAAACCAAAATCTGAATGTATGTTAAGTGGTTTCAGAAGAATATTTGAGGATTGTTTGAGAGATATCAAAATACAGAGTATAGCTAGTGATGGTGTCTGCATTCCCACACCCCGCACATGTGGACAGAATCCCTTCCTTGTCCTGTCCTGTCCCATTAAGGCACCATTGATTACAGGTGTTTGGGGGTGAATGGACTCTTATTAATAGGTTAGTGAAGGAGCTGGCGCCAGTTCAACTATCTGTAGCCCCGCCAGTAAAAAACGGATAATGACAGAGAGGCCGTGGGACAAAAGCTCGGCACAGAGTTACTTGCCTTTGTACTCCTGGTTGGGCAGAAGCATGTTTGGTTTGTCTAAGAAATTTTCATAATTTTAGTAACACCAATTCACACATCTGGAGCTTAGAGTGAAAACTGCAAAACTGATAAAATACACTGATATTTCCCACTGAAAATGCAATTTATTTACGTCAAGTACTTCAATTATTAAAAACAGAAGTCCTCAGTGAAAATGTTGTATTTATAAATGTTTTATATTGAATGTTTTATATTGAATGTTTTTATGATGTTTTATATTGAAAATGTTTTATTTATGATAATGTGCATAATTAGGCCTAGAACACAATATTATGAAATACACACTACAGTTTTAATGTTTGAGGTATGCTCACCGAGGCTGCATTTATTTGATCAAAAATACAGTGAAACAACAATATTGTGTAATATTATTACAATTTAAAATAACTTCTCATTTAATATATTTTAAGATGTCATTTATTCCTGTGATGGCAAAGCTGAATTTTCAGCATCATTACTCCAGACTTCAGTGTCACATGATCCTTCAGAAATCATTCTAATGTGGCGATTTGATGCTCACAAAACATTTCTTATTATTATCAATGCTGAAACGGTTGTTATTGACAAACACATATATGGTTAACTCCTGGGAAACAGGCAGAAAATGTTAGCGGGTTCTCTACCTGTAGTCGTTGGTTCTCGGTAGAGCACGGTGGGAAGGGCTGCTAGAGCCTCCGTCACGTCATCCACTTCTCCAGAGCCAGAGCCAATGGAGGGAATTTTCTTCTTCTGCTCCCTGTTCCCGCTGCGGATCACCTCTTCCTCACGCAATCCATCGACTGTGAGAAAATGAGGAACAGGGAAATTGAAAAATACTGGGAGGAGGATATGAAAATAAACAGATAAAGTGTGTGAAGGCCTATAAGTTAAATGTCTAATTAATTATATAATTATATAATATTATAAAATTTATTGGAAACTATTTGGCAAATCAGATTACATAAAACAAGTAAACCGTGTTTAAGCACTATTTTGTTAACACCAACACCTTTTTGACATATAAGCAGATCCACATCGAAAAACAGAGTGGATGCTTTGGCTTTTATGAGAGAACAATGGAATAATCCCCTATCAGACAAGCAAGCATGACCCTCTATCCAAACCTGTCCAGACCTGCACGCTCGACATAGTAACCTACTCTCTCTCCCAACCTCTCATCCCAACGTTTCACAGATGTTTGGCATAGTCTGCATCTTTTGACAATGACAACACCAAGCTCTTATGAAATAAAGTCCAGTCTACATTCTTATTTTAGCACATTCACAATTTCAAATGCAAAGCCTGGTTCTTTACTAAGGCATTTCATCATCTGATATCAGGTTTCTTTCAGGGTGGTCGTTTCGGTGGAATATTACTGTGTTTAAAAGGGAATTCCAAAAGTGTTTTGTGCCTGTAAAGAAACAAGAGTCAGTCCCAGCCTTTAATCCAGCAGGAATCCACCATTTGACAGTGTCAATTACAGTTCCCTGAACACTGTCTGTGTGTGTGTAGTTTGTGATGTGTTAAAACAAGGAATGGTTTCTGTACTTTGGGTCTGTGTTGACAGCTTCTGACCACTGGGAACTATGACATAAAGATTTCTGCTTCTCGCAGAAAGTTCCCCAACCACCAACAACAACTGGATGGGAAACCTCTAGCGCTGATATTAAACTTTGAGGTGTACTCTACCCCTTTTTGATACAGACATGAATGATTCCTCAAATCATGTGGCTTGATGTGCAGAGATTTATAATTAGTTTCCCAAAGTAATCACACTTATTATTTTAGCCTGGCAGATGATAAAATGGGTGAAAAACTCAAAAGAAGTTATAGGAACCACATAGCAATGTTCGGTCATCCTCCACTCTTACTGGTAAAACGTCTTTTTGCAACGAGTTTCTCCTGTGTCCCATTGAGCACCAGGACTTGGAGGAGGTATTCCTGTCTGGAGTCCAGGCCCGCTACCGTGGCCCGGCCGCGTGTAGTCGTCAGCATCAGCTCTGGCTGTTGAACCTCTGGAAAAAAAAAATATTTAGATTTAAAGCTCATTTCAGTCAGATCTTAACAGTTGGAGCAGCATGTGTCAGTGAAGATTATTTTTTAAATTCACAATGTAACACAGCTTTGGAAAGTGGCTGATATCAAAGTACATGGTTATTAAAATACAGTTCACTTTGGACTCCACATCAAACCTGCAGTTCACTATTGGTCAGAGGGTGGAAAATACAAAAAAAATACACAATTCAGACTGTTTTAGGCAACAGAAAATACTTAATATTTAATCGAGATGTCAGCATGTCTCATTTCAGAAAAGTAACCATTATAAAACTGAATGTTATTTCTCATGAGGTGTAAATTATTGTAATTTCATTCTTAATTTAGAATGTAATGGCTGCTTTTCTGAATAGAGGCAGGCTAAATGACGCTATGTTGCTGACAAATGTGACCTCTGGAGGGAGCGGACTTCGAAATGAGACACAGCATGGGGTTTTCATTTCAAGGTACTGGGGAGGGGAGAATTATCGGAAGTAAGGCATTATGCTTATTACACAGAAGATAACTAAATACAATCAAAATATGGCAGTGTGAGAGTTTATTACGAAACATGATTGCCTATTTCTGTCTGTCTCTGCCTGGAGCACTGTGGGGCATGTGTGGTGTTTGTTTTGCTGTGTGAACTTTCTCGAGACTGCAACAGACCTGTCTGGACTCACCTAACTGAGCACAAGGGCGGAACAGTAGATAAGAGAGACAAAGATAAAGAGAGAGAGAGAGAGAGAGAGAGAGAGAGAGAGAGAGAGAGAGAGAGAGAGAGAGAGAGAGAGAGAGAGAGAGAGGAGACACAGAGAGAGAGAGACAGAGAGAGAGAGAGAGAGAGAGAGAGAGAGGAGACACAGAGAGAGAGAGACAGAGAGAGAGAGAGAGAGAGAGAGAGAGAGAGAGAGAGAGAGAGAGAGACAGAGAGAGAGAGAGAGAGAGAGAGAGAGAGAGAGAGAGACAGAGAGAGAGAGACAGAGACAGAGAGAGAGAGAGAGACAGAGAGAGAGAGACAGAGAGAGAGAGAGAGAGAGAGACAGAGAGAGAGAGAGAGAGAGAGACAGAGAGAGAGAGACAGAGAGAGAGAGAGAGAGAGAGGAGACACAGAGAGAGAGAGACAGAGAGAGAGAGAGAGAGAGAGACAGAGAGAGAGAGACAGAGAGAGAGAGAGAGGGGGGGGGAAGAGAAGTGGTTTCACAGACACATACAGAGTGGTAAAAGACAAGATGAAATGTCAGACAGAGGTGATAAGAGCAAAGGCTATGACTATCCTCATTCCATCATCTCTCAAAAATCCTGCTTTCCCATTCCTCACCTGTTCTGAATGCTTATTCATGTGCCCTCATTATCTTTAATCAAAATAGAAACAATGATCCAATCAATTCCTGATGGACAAAAGATTATTCTTGTTCGAGAAGCCATTTTACTTGTTTACATGGCACAATAGGGAATCACAACTTCTGTTTCATGACGACTTTAAAAATGAGTAACATAGTTTGATTTATTTACTGACAAGTTTGTTTCAAAAGTGTCAAAATGCGGCTGGTAAATAAAATAAAACTGAGTGCTTCAGTGGAATCCAGTTTCTGTTATGTGTAGCGGCCAAAATGTGGGTGTTTCCTCAGAGCAGCGGAGGGTTTAATGTGCCCTGGAGCCAGCAGGTACGGCTGCTAAACACTTCACCTTTTTGAAACATAATGTACATTATGAATGCACATTGAATACACTGCTGTTCCAAAGTTTATGGTAAGATTTATTTATTTTTTGAGAGAGAGAAATTAATACTTTTATTCAGCAAGGATGCATTAAAATGTTACAAAATTACAGTAAAGAATTACATTGTTACAAAAAAATGCTGTTTTTTTTACTTCTTATTCACCAAAAAAGTCAGAAAGAAATGTATACGTAATATTACAAAATTATATTAAGCAGCATTAATGTTTTCAATCTTGGTAATATGAAATTTGACACTAAAGACTGGAATAATGGCAGCTGAAAATTCAGCTTTGCCTTCACAGTAATGATTTGCATTTTAAAATATACTGAAAATCTTAAATTCTTTCAAAAACATAAAAAATCCTGCTGTGCCCAAACTTTTGAACGGGAGTGTACCCATGTTATAGCATGCAAAGTTTTTGTCCACAGCAAAAAAAAAGCACTTCAAATGTAAAAAATGCCATCAAGTCAAGCATATGACAGTGAGAAAAAGTAACAAAAAGTTAAAAAGTGTAAATGTAAATGTTACATTTAGTAAGAAGTAATGATGTAATCTTAATGATTTACCAGTAACTAAAGCGGTCTCACCTGTGATGGGCCGCACACGGACCTTGTAACCCTGCACTGGCCCTTCCGCCTCCTTCCATTTCATCTGCAGTCGATCTTCAGACAGAACAGTCAGCTTCAGCCGGGCTGGAAATGCATTCAAAGACTTTACAAAACAAGCTTTGTGGAAATGCAACGTAACAACACATTATTAGCAAAGAAACAGATCTATTACGACTGATAGACATTTGATATGTCTGATGTGTCCTCTATGACAAAACAAGCATGTAACTCCTAGAGAGAATCATGGGAAAAGAGGCCTGTATGTGGGACTAAGATATGTACGTCTTGAAAGATCAAAGTATTCCTCTAAAAGCTTCTCAATGGCTTTTTTCACGCCTCTAATATTTAAACGGGAAGTTTTTTTATTCATTCCTCCTTTTCCTTCATCACTGTTCTCTTGCTCAACTCTGCCCTTGTCTTCAGCTTATCTGCATAATTTCCACATGCCAGCTTGTCACAATCCCCTCTTTCATGTTTCCTTCTCCGTCTTTCCCTCTCCCCAGCTGTCCGCGAGTGCTCAAAGCAGGCCCTGTAATGCCCCGCAGGGTAACAGGGGGTTGAGGACCACAGGAAATCTGCTTTTCGGTGGGGTTGAAGGTCAGCCTGAAGGGGATGCATGCATGTAACGTCATAGCCCAGATGAGTTTTACAATGGGTATGACCCCAAAAACATGAAGATCTTTGTCCCCTCTTACTGTAGTGTCTTTAAACTCCGCATTATGTCGGGGGAATAAAATCAGAGAAATGGAGAAATGATTGTTACATGCACTGTAAAATAAATAAATAATTAACAATTTTTATCAGGTCTTTGTCTATATTCTTTATCAGGTAGGAAAAATATGCTTCATATATAACGTAACATCTAAATTAACAGGTTTAATTCGGGTAAAAATATATTTTATTTATTTATTTATTAATATTATTATTATTATAAAATGAGGGAATGTTGAATTCTTAGGTTGCATGCACTGTAAAAAAAATTTATCAGGTATAGAAATTACAATTAATGTGGTAACATCTAAATTACCAGGTTTAATTTAAAGCAAAATATTTTGTTTATTGTTATTATTATAAAATGAGGGGAATGGTCAAATAATTGTTTTCAAGCATTATAAAAAGGGTTTTTATCAAGAATAAAAATATGCTTCAAGTGGGTTTTTTTTTTTTACTTGAATTAAGTCTACTAATTAAGATATTTTATTTATTATTATTATTGATGTTATTATTATTGTATAAAAATGATGCTTCGTGTGGTAAAACCTAAATTAACAGGGTTACTTTAAACAAAAATATTCATTCATTCATTTCTAATGAATGGTGAAATGCGTGGCATTATGCATTAGAAAAAAAATATCATGAGGGATAATATATAAAAAAATATGCTTCATGAGGTAACGTCTAAATTAAAAGGCTTAATTCAAGTAAAATATTTTATTTATTATCATTATTATTAAATATGGCAATCAACTGCATTAGATAGGCTAACACAAATGAACATTAGTTTTAAGGGTCAAATCTGGTAGAAATAGTTCCTTAAGGTAACAACATTTTTTACAGTGGCAACAAATAAATATCCATGCTCTGCATTAACTGGCAGTGGATCAGAGGCAAAAGGAAGCTTTCTGGCCGACACAGCAGCACCACCAACCCAGAAATCAACAAATGTGCGGCCAAATGCTCAGACAAAAACAGTGTGGAAAACACACGCACAGCATGTATTCTCTAGGGAAGACAGAGATAACAAGAGGCCTAGAAAGGACATAAATTATTCCAAGCTTTTTAAGGCAAATTTCTTTCCCAAATGTAGCAATGTCCACCAAGAGCTATGTGAAGTTGTCTAAGGATTCCGCAATGTTGCACAAGGGCCTCGGGCAGGAATTCTGCATTCTAAAGCCTATTCTATTCTGGTGTGCTGCTAACCAAAAATTGTCTTTCCTTGGGGAAAGTTACAATTTAGACAAGAGTTGAATTAGTATCATTTGATTTTGGCTAAAAGTGTCTTTAGAGTCTAAATATTTATTTCTAACTGTTATAGGTTCTTCATTGTTTTGTGGGGTTACAATACACTTTGTGGGTTGTAAATTCTGTCCCCTTAGATAGACTTTTAGGAATGCAGTTGACATTCCACAAACAAAACAAAAGATGTGTGTTTTCTGGCAGTATTGGAGATACTATCAAAATTACAAAGACAGAATAAAACATTTGAGAATGCCTTTACTAATAATATTTTCTTTTTATGTCTGAATTAACAGTTAAGAATATAACTAACATGTAAGAAACATTATACAATTATACACTTGACCTTTGAATGAATTAAAAAGCGAATGTATTCCTGTCCCACAAAAAGAGCTATATGTGGATTGTTATTTTGTGGGCATGATTGCTACAGTGCTACTTGACCCTTTATTTCATTTTGAAGTGCACAGGCCTTGCATTTTGGTTATAAACGAGGACATCTAATTATGGAAACATCAGGCACCAGCAATTATCCATGGCTCTTAAATTCTGAACATTTTCAAGGATGCAGAGACGTGCGTAAAAATACAGAAATAGCAGAATTTTAAGTGTTAAGGGACTTAAGTCCACAGGGATAAGGGACTTCAAATGTTAGTTTATCGTTATCTGCCTTTATTTTTATTTTTAAGTGTGCATGACCATTTCCCCCATACTTACATTTAGATTACCTTTGATTTTAGTTTTCCGTGCTTTACTTTTCATATATTTAGACAAAATAGCATTAAGCCATTGATAGTACATCAGCCATTTTTCTGTTATCAGTCACAACATGCAAAATAATTCTCAACATCAACCAGAATTGTAATATTGTGTATATTGGTATATAGGTAAAAGGAAACATATAACCTTGGGTATGAACTTCAAAAACCAGCATAAGGAGAACCGTCACCAGGGTGAGTGTCATTCGTTCTGGGAGGACGAGAAGAGATTTGTGGGCCGTCATGATTGTGCTGGTATTAATTAAAGACCTGTGGGAAAATAGTCACTGTGAGCAATGCGAAAAATGAGTGTAACTTTCATTCACTTAAAATAAACATCAAAGCGAGGTGATCATAATAACATAAACAGCGGTTATGGACGTTGGCACCGTAAAGCTGATGTTCTCTGATGAAGCTGCGTACAGTATTCCAAACCCTTTAATGTAACACAACTTTAAATATACCATCCTAAACAATAAGGGGAAGAGAAAGAGAGGGCGAAAGAGATGGGACATTTACAAAAAAGGCTGCACCAGAAGTGGTCATTACAGGCCCATTGAAGACAATTACAAGTTGAGGGAGGGAAAGCTGAACACCTGTAACCAGACATGTCTGCAAATCCTTAATGTAAAGCATGTAATTCAGCAAGTGAACCGACTCGTTAAAATCCGAACTGTCCACATCAAAAAATCAATGGAGAAAACAGCAAATCTTTTCAGTAGTGCTGGTCTGATTCACACAAATATTATGTGTGAGAAGTGCAATTATTTGGCACCTATTTTAATTGGACTCCTTCCCTCCCCATGCTTTGGGCCATAATAACACGGCATTTACATGCATTGGCTTGTTGTACTGACTAGAATAGAAACAGATGAAATGGGGAACTTTAAAGCTCCGAATCGTCGAATCTGTTGTGATACCACACCTAAAGTGAGCTGTCGAAAGCTATTACCGCTAACTAACGTTACCTAAGAGCATTTTGAAACCTAGAACTGAAGCAGCCCACATGAACTGCGCATTAGGTGGTCTACTGTCTTTCGCATTAACTCAAACATTACATGACTTAACGTTATATAGATAGGCTGCTCAACTCTGTTAATACTCGGATACCTGAACCACTAGAAACAATTACAGCAAGTCAAATGGAATTCTAACTTTTAATTTTAATACAGCAAAGCATTGGGAAACACACACATAATATCTGACTCTGATAAGGGTCTATTGGAAATAAAGTAGTTTACCTGAAGCGTGTACCTGACGCATTCCACACACAGGTATGGGATGTTAACGCATTGAGTCCCGGTCACTCACTTCCCATTCGCTCCCGTTTAATGCTCTACTTCGGTTGGGTTAGGTGTGAAATATGATACGGGTGCAGTACCCTCCTCTAGTAATATAGAGGCGGAGAATATATACTCAGGGTTGTAGGCCTATATCAGCTGTTCTGCAAAGCGAGAGAGAGAGAGAGAGAGAGAGAGAGAGAGAGAGAGAGAGAGAGAGAGAGAGAGAGAGAGAGAGAGAGAGAGAGATGCTGTCGAAGTAGACAACTCAGTTTGTTTTGAGAAACAAGCCCTAGATTACTGTAAATTTAAACTTCCATAACTTTTTCATACTTAAAATTTTTGAAGTGCTTTCACTTCAGTAATAATCTGCTGATTGTTTTCTTTAAAACAAGACCAAACTTCGGTCTATATTCCCAAGCATTCTTGAATTACAACCATTTAAGTTTGTATAGTGCATTTTAACGTCAATTATCAAAAGGGGGGGTGACACTTAAGGGGTTAAACTTTTGCAGATAAAATCAAATAACTTTTATTAGATTAAATTGTAGTTTATCTGTGATGCATTTTTATAATAATAATAATTATTATGCTGCACTTTTTGCTTAACCTGCCAATTTCAAACCATTATGCTAATACAGGTTATGGTTAGCTCAGGTTATGGCTGACAAGGGTAGGGTAGGTAACACCTTTAAAAAGTGTTACAACCATCCCCCCTTACATACAAATAAAAACATTTTCTTTTTAATGATTTTACAGAATGCGTAGACAGTGGAAAAGAAAGACAGATGTGTCCCTGCCAGTGGTTTTTTCTTTCTTTCTTTTTTTCTCAATTTGATGAGGTTTCAGGTCAGGCAGATCAGTTGTCAGACGACAATGTTGAAAGCCAGTGGTGAGGATTCTGAGACCAGACAATGAAAACTTTTATGTTGCCTGTATGTAGCGATTTGGCAACTCAAAGCCAAAGGAAGTGTGGGTAAAATGTGCCCTATGTAGTTTCTGGGCCCACCCAGTCTGCACTCCAGAGTTAAAAACACAGATTATTCACTATTGTTACTCTGATTGAGAATATTCACACAGACACACAAATTTACACTTTTTGTTTTTTTGTTAGTCCTACATGTTCTTTACAGATAAACTGCAGTTTAGTGTTCATTAAGCATAAAACCCGCTAAGGAAGTTTGTTCTAGTATATTTTATATATATATATATTTACAGACACATGCACACAGTCAAACAGAAAATGTATTTGAGCTGTGGTCAATCACAGAAAGAGAGGCATTATTTTGTATTGTTTCAGTGAACCTAGTGGGGTAGATTGTAACAAAAGCACACCATGTATTTGACATCAATTCATAAGGACTGTGATATTCTTAAAGAGGTTTGAATGGGTGGCTTTTTGTATTAAACAAATGTGGGTACTTTCTATAAAAGTTTGAGCACTCAAGCTCATAAATTCATTGTGTTACAGATGCTGAAGCAAAAAGTGTTACAACCATACCCGGTCTTGCCCTAATGCACTTATTAAAGAGCTGTCAGGGTAAACACACTTTATTCGTCAGAAGACCACATTTTTGGCAGTAACAATCAGAGGAGGGGACTAGCGATGGAAACTGTACCAGTCTTTTAACAAATTAGACTTTAAGCTTTGAACACGTAGATAATCCTAAACAAACAAACAAAACAAAAATCGGCCGGTAAAGCATCTATGAGTTGCCGAATGTAAATTAGTATGTTGCATAATGCCTTTAAAAATAATTAAATAAAGTTTACTTGCGCTGCATGTGTAGATTTATGCGAGACTGAAACATAAATTCCACTTAAGTGAATTCATTACCATCTCCTGAAACAACTGTTTTCTCTTGATCTTCAGACTATTTGGAACTGAACAGGCCCTCTCTGACTTCATGATTAATCCACTAAACAAACTCAATGAAGTTCATGAATTTATAGACTTCCCTCTACCTGCATGAAAACTCCAAACAAATCTAATTAGGCTATATAATCTGCTTTGCTGAATTCTGCCTCTAAGAGTTGATAACATTTGCTCAACCATGAAGTGAATGCATGTCATTCATAAAGCTGCCTTCAAAAAGTTAAAAGGAAAGGAATTCATGATGGAAGAAATCAAAGTTCATTTTATTAAAAGAAAACTCACATTCTGTGTCATATTTAGTGAAATCATTATTTTAGGCAACTGAAATAGAATTTATATTTAGTAAATATAAAATAAATCCTTTATAGTCATGTAAACAAATGTGTAAGGCCACTAGGAGATTGGTCCTGTGCTGCGTTTGATGCCACGTCAGTTTTAAAGGTATAACTTACCTATAAACTTAAAAAGTCTAATTTACTCATCCTAGTGTCTTCCAAAACGTGTGACTTTTTCTTCAAAGGCTAAATTCATTTTTTATTGCAGAATGTCTATCATACGGCTTCAGGGGCCTTGGAATATTGCACACAATTCATATGAATTTACAATTTTGTAGCTTGATAGTCCCTGGTCCCCATCCACTTTCATTCTATGTAAGATACTCTTAAAAACATCTCCTTTTGTGTTCCACAGGAGAAAAGTCATACAGGTTTGAAATGACAAGAGGGTAAGCAAATGATGACAGAAGTGAATTTTTTGTGTGAACTATACTTTTAATCACCCAGTGGCTTTTAAGAGTCCTGTCTTCCCAAGAGCATAGTGTCCTCTCAGCATCCTGGAGAGGCAGACAACACGAATGTACCCTCGTACATTAGCTGTATAGTCTCTTCTCATGCTTATTCATAACACATCTGAGGCTTGTTCAGTACCTGTGGTCAATGTGACCATTGATATGAGCCTTTAAAGCAGAACATTCCATGAGTAGGACATTCATGTCTTTCTCAAACTAGTAAAGAATCTCATGCTCCTCTTCATCATTGGTGTCTTCACAATAGTCGTCTTTTGTTTGCAGAAGTGGAAGCTCAAGGTCTGGGTTGTCTCTGACTGGTAGTTGTCTCACCATGAGGCCATTTCCTATAAAAAGACACAGAGATGCACACACACTAAGAGCAGCACACTAACAAACAAAACAATTAGTGTTTCAAAAACAAGCTTTGAGCATTTTCTTCTTCTAGAAGCCTGAAACCTTCTAATGCCTAGTGCAGACAACACGATTTTAGCCCGATTTTGGCATGATCCGTTTGACGTAGGGTATAGTGAGGATTATGACAATGGGCGTTGGGATGCAAAAATCCATAATATTATCTCGTATAGTGTGTCATAGTTGCTGCGATGCTTCACAACGAAATACTAGCACGTTAAATTATTTTTCAGTTTTCCACAGCTTTCAAACATACAAAAGCTATGCCAGTACTCCAGCCTTTATGATGTTTCCCAGAGGGACTACCACGAAATACCATCAAAAAATATAAACGATAACGGAGACGCTTCAGCAACCCGGTGAATAGGCAACATTTATTTTTACTATTGGCTAAAAATAAAAATATGTTACAAGTTCTCTTTGGAGAATTCTACTTTCCTCCTCGTGCAATCTAGAAATGTGTCAACTGTCAGGTTGTCTTTTTTGGGGGGGGCTTTTCTGAGGACAAGACATCCAGTGCAAAACACGATGCTTCGGTAGCCATTGTTTGTTTACGCTCACAACACCTGTCGGGTGATAGTTCCGCATTCTCCATGACATCACACACGCAAGTCAAAAAACGCATAATCTGACAGTGACTATTGTAACAGAAAATATTGTGTCAAAACCGCAATCATGTGTAAGACTGCCGACCTGACTGCTGTCCAGAAGGCCATCATTGACACCCTCAAGCAAGAGGGTAAGACACAGAAAGAAATTTCTGAACAAATAGGCTGTTCCCAGAGTGCTGTATCAAGACACCTCAGTGGAGAGTCTGTGGGAAGGAAAAAGTGTGGCAAAAAACGCTGCACAACGAGAAGAGGTGACCGGACCCTGAGGAAGATTGTGGAGAAGGACCGATTCCAGACCTTGGGGGACCTGCGGAAGCAGTGGACTGAGTCTGGAGTAGAAACATCCAGAGCCACCGTGCACAGGCGTATGCAGGAAATGGGCTACAGGTGCCGCATTCCCCAGGTCAAGCCACTTTTGAACCAGAAACAGCAGCAGAAGCGCCTGACCTGGGCTACAGAGAAGCAGCACTGGACTGTTGCTCAGTGGTCTAAAGTACTTTTTTAGGATGAAAGCAAATTTTGCATGTCATTCGGAAATCAAGGTGCCAGAGTCTTGAGGAAGACTGGGGAGAAGGAAATGCCAAAATGCCTGAAGTCCAGTGTCAAGTACCCACAGTCAGTGATGGTCTGGGGTGCCATGTCAGCTGCCGGTGTTGGTCCACTGTGTTTTATCAAGGGCAGGGTCAATGCAGCTAGCTATCAGGAGATTTTGGAGCACTTCATGCTTCCATCTGCTGAAAAGCTTTATGGAGATGAAGATTTAATTTTTCAGCACGACCTGGCACCTGCTCACAGTTCCAAAACCACTGGTAAATGGTTTCCTGACCATGGTATTACTGTACTCAATTGGCCTGCCAACTCTCCTGACCTGAACCCCATAGAGAATCTGTGGGATATTGTGAAGAGAAAGTTGAGAGACGCAAGACCCAACACTCTGGATGAGCTTAAGGCCGCTATCGAAGCATCCTGGGCCTCCATAACACCTCAGCAGTGCCACAGGCTGATTGCCTCCATGCCACACCGCATTGAAGCAGTCATTTCTGCAAAAGGATTCCCGACCAAGGATTGAGTGCATAACTGAACATAATTATTTGAAGGTTGACTTTTTTTGTATTAAAAACTCTTCTTTTATTGGTCAGATGAAATATTCTAATTTTTTGAGATAGGAATTTTGGGTTTTCATGAGCTGTATGCCAAAATCATCAGTATCAAAACAATAAAGACCTGAAATATTTCAGTTGGTGTGCAATGAATCTAAAATATATGAAAGTTTAATTTTTATCATTACATTATGGAAAATAATGAACTTTATCACAATATGCTAATTTTTTGAGAAGGACCTGTACATTGTCATATGCAGTGTAGTGTTTTAAATAAAATGAAACGTGTTATAATGTCTTACTGATGACAAAACAGATGTTGCTCACTGAAGCTTTTATTCAGTCTCTCTGAAAAGCCTGCGTCAAACTGTGACTAGTTTAAAAACGAATCTGCAGTAAAAATGAAGCGAACAAACAACTGACGTGATCTGACTGGAACTTCGTTAAAAATAAAGTTCATCCATGCTTTCTTAATGTTAAGATCACAAGGATGTTTTTCCACAACGTGGCACTTAGAGGCATCTCTATCGTTTTGTTGCTGGAGTAATCCAGTGTTTTCTTCTGTCTAGTATTTTCTACTACATGACATGCGCAAATTGGTGGGTGGGGCTAAAGAGGCATGGTATAGAAGTAGGCACTGACTGTCTTTCGTCACGCGATGAGGTAAAAATTCCAAAGCAAGACACTTTCTGAGCTTGGTTTCAATAAAAGCTGTTTTTGTACAAATTAAGTTCTGAAACTTACAGGATGTTTTTATAGTACAATTACCTCTTATGTCAAAACATCATTGATTCTTTTTCAATAATCTGTTACACTTGAAAACATCTGTTGCTACTTCCATTTCATTGCGACTTAAAGTTGCCTTTAGCATTATACCCAAACGCCTGTAGAATCATTGCATAATAAACATTTACAGGCATAATCAGGATTATGATTGTCTTACCTTTGTTATAGAATGTTTTGAGGCTAATATGCAGTGTTATGCCAGAGAGACACACAACAAAGCCCAACCAGTTCACTGTGCTCATTTTATCCCCCATGAACTCCACTGCCAGCAGCAGAGTGCACACCTCCTACAGAGAGAGACAGAGAGAATGTCTTTGTGAAGAAAATGAATGGTTTACGTCTAATGAAGGCTTTAAAACCTAGCCGAGCTAATGAGAAATGGACATTAGGATGAAGAAGCAAAAAGTTTCTGCAGCTTTTTATATTACTTATAGGTATGTACAATAAGAAAATTGCAAATAAATTGCAATCAAAAGCAAATAAGAAAATCCTTATGATGTATTCTCACCTTAAAAATGCCTGCAATGGATAGCGTGAGGCTGGATGTGCGGGACACCAGCAGGAACTCGGAAAAGCCCAGACCAAATGCCAGCATGCCACCCACAGACAGAGTCACCAGAGTGTAGAGTAGGTGTGAGAGCTCACTGACCCTGAAGAGCTTCTCTGTGGTGCTCACACTCAGTCCTACTCATGAATGACAAGATGAAGAAACAGGCAAGCAACAGGTTACTTGAGACACAAATGTACTGGTAACCAAGAACCATAGCAAATGGCAAAAAAGGTCCAGTTGATTTTTTTTTTTACCCCAAGAGGAAATATAAATTATATATTGAATCACGAAGTTGAAACGTATTTTAGAACCATTAAGATGTATTTGTGAATTTAATTTCAAAGGGGGAAAATATATGATATGTAAATTGTAAAGTATAACTAAGTATATGTTATGATTATATATATATATAGATTTTGTTTTTTAGAAAAAACCTGGTGCCTGACTGACCCTCATTGAGAAGAAACAGAGGAAAGAGGCTCAGGAACATAAGGGGCTGTAGATGATACATGGTGTCTATGGGGTTCTGAAGCCCTGCGTGGCAAAGAGAAGTACATAAGAGTCACGAGAATTGACCTTTCGCCGGCCCCTCCCCCAAAACGGCCATTGTCCAATCACACATCATAGCAACTGTTACTATGTGAGCAGGTCATAGTAGGTCAAACATTGAGCAGGTCAAACATTGACTCCAAGCAAGATGGTGAAGCGGTGCGCCCACAGCGTTTGTAAATCGGACACTAGGTACCCCGAGAGATTGTCTGGAGGAGTTGTGTTCTTTCCGTTTCCAAAGCCGAAAACACAACGTGAGCGGTGCCTACAATGGATAAAAACAGTGTGGACGGCCCCACTCCCAGTTAAATGTGTCGAACGTGGTTAAAGGTACAATATGCAGGATTTTTCGCCACCAGGGGTCGCTAACCTCTTACAATAACAAAGGCGTATATTGATGACGTATATTCCACATTAAGCTGAATTATGGATTTTGTCGTCAAGCTGATGGATCTTTTATAGATGAGTGAATACATTGATGTTTTTAACATGACTGTGGTATGAAGCAGGGCGTGATTGCTAGACGTATACCAGCGCCACACGCAATGCGAGTCCGGCGGATATAAAGGAATAAGGACATTTCATTCTACCAAACTACACGCAAGTGCTGAATTAATAGCAAGTGCTAACAGTAACAGAGTTGGACTGGTGACCCAAAGGTTGCAGGTTCGATTCCAGTACCGGCAGGAATATGACTGAGGTGTCCTTGAGCAAGGCACCTAACCCCCAATAGCTCCCCGGGTGCCACTCAAGGCTGCCCGCTGCTCCGGGTGTGTGTATCCACGTTTGGAGTGTGTGTGTGTTCACTACTCACTACTCTACTCCTAATATGTGCACTTACTTGGATGGGTAAAATACAGAGGTCAAATTCCAAGTATGGGTTACCATACTTGGCCATCACGTGTCACTTTCACTTTTCACTAAGTATGTTAAGCTAGATCAACATTAGAATAACATACAGATCATATTCTAACATTTCATAATGTTGAACTAAATAATATTGATTCGTTTTATGTACATTTGCTCACCTGTCTAATAAAGTACATGCAACACTCGCGTCTCTGTCAAGTCAAAGTTAATCGCGGACGTGGAGCTCTCGGCATCTAGAAAGATGTTGATCTTCATTTTAGTCCTTTTTTTGTCTCAAAGTCTGCTTGCCATGGTCCATAATGTTTGAACAAAACAACAACAGCGTGAGCATCCTGCTAAGCATAACCCAGTTGTCAACGTCTGTCCCCATGGTTACTATGGCAGTACGAGGTCAAACCTGGCGGAAACCGAGGGTAACGCGGATATGACGCCATTGCCTGGCGACTCCTCACAAGGCTGCTCACAAGCCCCGTTTCCTTGGTTAAAATCGCAATTTTCTCACGATTTACAAATAGTTTGAAACATTTGGCATATTGTAAGTAATCAACTTAACAAAACATTTAACATTGGCCTAGTGGTTTTTGGATATTTTACTGCAAAAATCCTACATATTGTACCTTTAACTGGCGTGCACTATGAGTGAGACTGAGACACTGGGATTAGTCAAAGAAACATGGAGAAAGCAGATCAAGAGGATCCACAAAGGAATTACGTTTTCTAAAGGGTTGTTGTTAACATGATATTTTCAGGGGGAAATGAGCAGCAGTCACTAGCCGTGCAGCACCGGTAGACTACAGTTTAAAGGAGTGCACGTTCGCAACGGGGAAAGCCGTGAAGCTTACTTGACAACATCAGTTCATATATCAATATCTTAACGAATAGAAATAACCTTATATAATGTATGGTTATCTGCATCTTTCCGTCTCTTATGTATAGTTACTTTTAAACATGAAAATCGCATTCAGCATGACACGCAAGCGGATGCCGTGGTAATGAACAACCTGCTTGAATGTATAATCCTGTATATGAGGCAAAATTACTTAATAAGCAGCGTGAGTTATATATTTCTAACTCCAAACAATTAGCCACTGAACCAGCTTATAAAATCTTCTTCAAGGCTGTGCTGGTTGCATTTGAGGTAACTTAACGATACAGGTCATGGGGTTTCTCAGATTTCGCTTGAGATCGGTATAAGCATAAGCCTCGATAGTAGTCGTGTCTCCTTCATTGCGTATTTTTATATTTTGAATATATCCCTCCGCTGCATACTGTAACCCCTTTTGCCTCGATCTGGAGGATATCGCGGAGGTATTGCTCCAAAAAAGGTCACTGACACGCACGGGATACCTCTTCCCGTCATGGCAATCTATGGCGCTGGTCGTGTTTGACCATTAGTTTGACGGGCGTAGTAACAATAACTAGGGGGCGTGGCTTTTGCGAACGGTCAATTCCCCACTTCACCATACAGTCCAAACACAGGTCATATCAACATGCTAACACAGTTCAGTGATCTTAACAGAAACTTTCAATGTTCTCCTCACACCAAGACTTACCAAGCTCTGCTTTCTGCATGAGCACTTGAGTGAGAGTCCAGCGGATCCCTCCGATAAAAGAGGCCAAAAGGACCATAAGGAAACCCTCCAGATTAAACTGAGTCGACTTGAGAGTGAACATGAACAGACCGCTGGCTATCAGCAACACCACCAGGATCAGGAATGGGTTCTGTTGGGTTCAAAAGAGTATGGCAGTACACATTACCTACAACAAACACCAAGCCAAAAGAGGGGTCAAGTCCTTCAATATCTCTCGCCCCAACATCTTGTTTGAATAAGAAATACATCAACACAAAAAAAATAAAACTGCATTCATGACATTTCATGGTGTCTTTAATGCAGCCAAAATCAAACGTGGTCTTGGACTGATTTATACTGACATGATTTTACCCTCTTAAAACACTGGTAGGGTGATCACCTGGTTATTGCTCAGTTGCAGGACAGTACATGTGATTTTGCAGGACAATGCGGGACACGTGTTAGAGATAAATTTACTACTATTATTCTATGTAAAGATTCAATTACATTAGCTGGAAAGCATATTTGCCATCACATTGGATGATAACATTTGAAATAGTTAATAAACAGTTAAACTTACAGGATTTTCGGGATTGTCAAGCAAAATGTGGGACAGGTGGCCACCCTACACACCGGACATGACCGTTGTCACGCTGCAATGCACATGACGCTACAAAGCGACCGTTGCAAATCCATTTGACCTTTGTATCAGAAGTAGCGAGTGCTTAGAGTACATCGGAAAAAGAACGGGCATCAGTTTACAGTCTGGAATTTTTGAATGCTAACACAGTTCAGTGATCTTTTCAGAAACTTTAAATGATCTCCTCACACCAAAGCCTCTTTCACATAGAGATTTCGGAAAATACATGGATAATGTGTCCAGGGATCGTTTGATTTTGGTTAATTCACATTGCCAGTGATTTTCCGGAATCTGTTCACACACATCCCGTAAAGACACGTGACGGTAGGATGTGACGTGTAACATACACGTCAAAAACATGTTGTGGTACAACAGCGGAAATGTTTGCATTGCTTTGAACAACATGGCTCGACCATTTTTTTCCGGATTCGGTCGCACACTAATTCATTGGGTACCGTTCTCAGCTCTGCTTCATTACAGTTTGCAGACATTTTTTCGTTCTTTCTTTGTTGTTGACAAACACAAACTTTCTTCTAAGAGCAACAGAGTCGCACGATAACTACATTATTGCGATGGCACGTGCGTCATCACTACGACACACCCCTTACGGCATTGGTTCTGGCTTTTGTTCACACAGGGCACGTTCCGGGACTGATCCCGGCAATGTTACTAGGTCCCCATCCCGGCATCGATACCGGCATCAAACCCATGTCGTGTTTGCATTCACACAGAAGGCACTCTAGCAATTTCCCAGGATCAACGAGCTGTCTGGAAGGGGCTCAAGACTTGGTCATAAGGTCTGTGGTGAACAAGCTCAAGACACAACCAGTGTGATGCTAACTGCCGACAAATTGGCTGTTGAATAAAAGAAAAAGTTAATTTCAAACCCTCAGATCAACTAATCAACTTAATCTGTGTCTGTAAAGGTATGAACCAAATGGCTCACACAGCCAAGTGCTCCATAAAATTAGAAATTCAAAGGGATACTTTTTCAGGGTCCTAAGTGGGTGGTAAAGTACAGTCCCTTTTTTCTTTTCGTATACAGCTGTATGATTAGGCTTGGAGCTAAACTCTGCAGGCTCTATAGGACCGAAATTACCTACCCAAGGACTTGCCACTTAAACTGCTCAGCCAAATGCAGAAAAATATAAAAACTGTTGAATGTACTTCATTAACACAGTGGGAATGCATTCTCTTTAAAATGCCTTGATGTACTTTAATTCCATTAAGTAATGGGGGGAATTATTATATGGACAGTAGAGATGCGCGGATGGGCTATTATTTCATCTGCAACCGCATCATAAAACTCATCATCCGTCCGCCATCCATCCGCACCAACGTTTTTGACCAAATTTCCCGCCCGCCATCCGCTAATACAAGGCGCTGCTAATGACAGCCCCGAGACTAGAAACCGCCCGCCACCCGCCCGAATTTAATTTAAATATTTTTTTCCGTCACGTCATCCGCAGTTTATCCGCGGACTCCGCGGCTATAACCGGCTATAACCGCGCATCTCTAATGGACAGATATGGGCAGAGAACAGCCAGTTCAGCAAAGATAGCAATGAACAAAAATGATGATTTCAGATGCAAAACCTCTTTTCTTTTTTATTATTTAAGCATTTCAATAACTGACTAATAACCTTTTCATTGCCATTAAAGTGAAATTACTGAACCTAAATATAGAGCCTGATAAAAATGCTCATTTAAAAGAAAAATGTCAGATGGACTTTTTGCATGTGAAGTCTTCAAATGTCTGAAATAATGCATGTTGCTGCACCTTGATGCAAACTTTACATATGCAAAATGTATGTTTAATGTATCTGAAGTAAAAATAGCTTCTTTTGAACGATAGCTTCCTTTTCTTTACTCCTTTATTCAAGAATCAAGTGTATAAACACACTTACCGGCTCCTCAAGTTTGAAGACGAGGGAGAAAAAGAGAATGAAGAGAACTGCTGAAGACTTGGTCATGGTGTACCTACACAGGAAACCCAAAAATCCCGGGTAGTTTTAATTTAACTTGCATTTCCTGAAGCATACATATGTACATACAACACAGGTCAAGAATAGCATACAAGTTAAGGCTGGAATAAACTACACGACTCAGAGTTTAGCTTCAGAGTTTGATCCCATCCCTTCAGGGAAAATCAAACATGTTTGATATTTTGAGTCGATTTTAGATCACAGATAGTTTTCATTGTCATGCATCTCCTAACAATGAGACGGATGTTTCTGCATAAGTTTGTTTAATTTGGAATGACTTGAATGTCTGGTAGTGCGTGATGCTCAGTCATTTAGTGATGCCCAGTTTGTCTCTGTAACCATTTACAAAGTTGGCAACTGTATGATGCCTAGTGTTTAAAAATCTGTTAGAATTCTAAACACACATTTAGTTTCTTCTCAGCTCCATACAAGATGGATGTGAATTGTTTAAATATAAGCACAGAAGACTAATCACAGTATTTAGTCACAGTAATCACATTTAGTATAAAAATTTTAAGACAATCTTATCAGACAATGTCAGAGAATTATTTTGCAATAATGACCAGCTGATTTTACATTTCTCATTAATCATATAACTACTCAATAGCAAATATATTAATAAACGAAGAAGACATTAATATTCATTTTAATTTACATAATTTTGTGAGAAGAAGTGTCCTATGAGACAATATTTGAAAACTGAAACAGCACTAATATATACATTGATTCATACATTTTTATAATTGTAATGGTCATTACACAAAATATTTGACTGCACAATCAAATGGCCGACCAATCAGAATCAAGTATGTAATAAAAAAATATGATTTCACATCTAACACTGAGAATATCTACAAAAAATGTTTGATTGTCTGCGTGTCTGTAGTACTTAGGGTTAAGGGATTTTTTTGTAGGTAGTAATAAACAACATGCTTACAAACTAATAGTGATGAAAAGGAAGCTCCAGTTGGACAGTCCAATATCCAGCGCTGTCGCCAGGGCTGATGGACAAAGACAAACAGTTGTATAGATATTATGAAACACTATCTCACAATAATAAAAATGTTAGTCAGGATGAAATAATCTATGGTAAAACCTGAACATGAATTGATCATGAATGTATGATGCTGAGGGTGCAGTGTTTCCAACACATAGACTAATTAGTGGTGGTGCGCCACAGAATCAACACCAGCCGCGTTTCGTTATTCTTTTTTTTTTTAACGCCATTTAAAACACACAGCGTATTCTTTTAGCTGCATTTCCTTTCCCTGCTCTCCCTCCGTCTCTCTGTAACTCACGTGTCTTTCTGTCTCTCTGTAACTCACGTGTCTTTCTCTCTCTCTCTCTCACACACACACACCCACACACACACAGTCTGTCTCCATGAAAACGAGATCATCCCTGGAAGCATGGAAGCTTTGCCTATTTGGTGAAGTGAAGACAGCTGGCGAAAAAGGTTGGCATCTCGTGAACACCTTTACACAATCACACATTAAAAAGTGCTATAAAAAATATTTTATATTCTGAATACAATGTTGTCAGTGTGTTAATGTTGGAGTCCAGACCCGACCCTTAGCAAACAAGCAATTGTGCCTTCTTTAGAAAGTTAACTAATCGCAAGTTTGCGGTACAATGCAGTTGGGTTGCCGAGGTCAAAACACTATGTGTAGCAGCTGTGAATCAAATAAACTTATTATAAATAATGTTATGTCCTTTTTTTATTCTTACACTGAATGTTTGCTGCTTCAATCTAGATGAATATTGAAAATTTTCCGCGACTGAAAAAGGCACGTGTTGAGGATGAGGAAGCAAGCCCTGCAAAATCAGGTGCTCTGACAAAAGTTGCAGACTTTGCAGCAAGTAGGCTGTTTATACTAAATTTAGTATAGTGTGTGAAATCTGTAAAGCTGTGGGATTTGTATAGGGTGTGTATTTCAGATAGAAGATGTGTAGATTTTTGGTACAGGAATGTGGATTTTGTAGAGGTAAAGAAATTTGAATGGGGTGTGAATTTTGTATAGGGTGTGTAAATTCCGTGAAGGTATGAAGCATTTTTGATTAATATTTAAAATAATAAAGTTCTGTGTAACGAATAATAAACGAAGGAATTATTTTGAACGACCCCAGCACAAATTGCTTTCTAATCTGTGGGAAACACTGGGGTGTAGTTAATTTATAGCAAGCAAAAGATAATGGTCTTGTGGACAAGCCCCTGAATATTCAAGCAGAGAAAATCAAGCAATTAGATTCTCGTTCTTGGCACAATCAATGTGGACTTCACCCTCCCAAACTGTGTTGGATAAAACCAGCTATCTTTTTGTTTATCTCTTCAGCAACCATTATGACACACATTCCAACACATTTTTGGTCTTTGGACTCACTGAAAACTTTTTTCTAAAACAAAAAAAAAGAAAAATGGTCACCTGTTGGGGCTACTTTAGAAAGGTAAACCTTCCAAGGAAGAATAACTCGAGGCTTTCCCGTCCAGCACTGCATGGCAAAGCGTGTCAGTGTAGAGAAACAGAATATTATAGCAAGATGGACCAGGGTCATGAACAGAGGAAAGTGGAAGTCCTGGGGCAAAAAAACAACAAAAAAAAACAGACATTATACAAAACCAAACAGAACAAATAAGTGCTCTCTCAAAAAAAAAAAAAAAAACAACAACACTTAAATTCAAGTTTCAAGAAGGAAAAGGCGGATTTTTATGCAAAAGAACTACAACTCACCTTCATGAGCCACTTGTTGTAGAACGTTATGCCAATGGAAAACACATAGTAGAAAAGCACCAGGCCCACAGTGCGCAGCGCCCTGCAGAGGAACTGCATCGGCCACGCCATCCTGGACAACCCGGATACAACAAGGCGCAGCTGAGAGAGCACATGTTAAAAAGAAAGGAAGGTAATAAGAAGTAACCAGAGCCAGTCACAAAGTGTTAACATGTGGAAAATCAAACTCTGAGTAGGTTGATATGAACATGCAGTGCCAAAAATACTCAATGTGCGCGACTGTGTCGTATTGATCAGAGAAGCACTTGTTGAAAAGTGCAACCAAACAGCTGTAACGATACCGTTATAAAGACTGGTTAAGTGCCTGCTGAAACGTAGATGTCTTGTTTTGTTAACGTTAGATATTTAAGCAATAAACGCTAAGCTAGGTTTCTTTTTTTACTAAAGTGTTGTCCTAAGCCCTTGCGAGCACTAAAAACCTTGTTACCTCACTGATGCTTTGACAGTTTACCCACGCTGACTGTGCCATTTACAGCTAACCAGTACTAGCTAAGGTCGGTGTCGTGATCACATATTTTCTTACCTCACTGTTTACATAGTCCTTGTAAACGAAAAGCTAGTAGCAGACACTATGTAACCATCTCTTGCAGGCGTGCTTCTTCTTACAGCACTAGGGTGACATTAGCGCGCGAGTCTGCCATAGATTTGTGCAATTCAAATAACTTGTTTGTGAACCTAACATACGGTCAGTCAGACACCCCTGTGTAGTTACTTCTGCTATGACGTGGACGTTGCTCTGCTGACACATGCGCTGCAGCCCGGGAAATTTTGAAATCTAAACAGATTACTCGAAATGTTTTGAAATTAGATATTTATTATCATATTCTTCTGCTGCTCGGAAAGTCGGAATGCTTCTATCAGCTACGCGTTTGCTCTGTTACATTCGTTCTTTTGTGTTCGATTTTTTTTGGTGAATCAGTTGAACCGGTCTAGACCTAAACAAATCTTTCTCGAATCAAACTGAGCCGACAGCTCATCAAAAATATAAAATAAGATTAAATTAAAAAAGCCAGTTCAATGTTTTACTTTTAAATTTTCTTTAACTCAAATAAAATAAAATAAAGTTGTTTTTTTTATCACTACACTTAGTCAATAAACTGAATAAGAAACACCACCGTATATAACTTTAAACAGTTTAAAATTATTAATTTTGCTTTTGTGCATATGAAATTTACGATAAAAAAATAAGATATCATTTATGATTCAAATTACATAATTACATCTTTGCGAGTTACATCAAAAGTATGCCCATATTTCTGTTCACTTCTCTCTATATGGCTCTGGTTTGGAGCAAAGAAAGAATGACTCGTTGTGACGTAAAAGAATCACTGAATTGATTTGTTCGAAAGAGCCAATTTCCGGGAAATGTTTCGAACTTTACACGGTATGCGTCATCCAGAACTCTAAGTGGCGCTGCCGGTTGTAATGCCTCCTCCAGTGTCGTGTTAGGATGTAAATGAATGAACAGAATTTCCTGTCTTTGCATTTGCTGTTTGGGGTGTTTTGTTTTGCTGTTCGATTATTACATGTAAGTTATATTATACCTTAACATGGTGTCTGTTAGTATTTTTATAAAACAGAAAATTGTACTCTTGTGTTTTCATGGCTGTTTCTAATTAGTACGTTGTATTTCGTTTAAAGAATGGCTGAGGAAGAGGAAGATCCTGGTTTTGACGAGGATTTAGACGACGGAGGTAATGGGGTAGATTCGGGCCAAGGTAAAAGAAAGCGGCTTTTTTCGAAGGAGCTTCGCTGCATGATGTATGGGTTTGGAGACGACCAAAATCCGTACACCGAATCAGTGGACATACTGGAGGATCTGGTCATCGAGTTCATCACGGAGATGACACACAAGGCGATGTCTATAGGGCGGCAGGGCCGTGTGCAGGTGGAGGACATTGTCTTTCTCATCCGCAAGGACCCTAGAAAGTTTGCTAGAGTGAAGGACTTGCTCACCATGAACGAGGAGCTGAAAAAGGCTCGGAAAGCATTTGACGAGGCCAATTATGGGTCTTAACAAGGCCATCGGTTGCTGTTATTTTGTTTAACGTTAATCGACGTTAAAAGTGTTTATTCTTGACTGTTCTTGACCTAAGCCCACTTTTCTCATTTCTGTGTTTTTAGAGTTGCAAGACAGTTCACAATTAATTTCAAAGATGATTTGTAACATTATTATAGTTTTGTTTTTTCAGTTGTTGTACATTAAAGATATATTAAACCTTTAATGGAAGACACACGGTTTTATTATTTTAAGAAGCATCTTGAAAATTTCAATAAACATGGCAATTTCTTATTTATAAGATGACATGTAAAGCAACCTTACTATAATTTTTTTTATGACAGTTTAGCATATACTAATATTAGGCTAATTTCCCTTAAAATGTTTTGTATGTTGCAAGATACTCCTAAACATATTATAGCATGCAATGAGAAGACCAGCAGGTGTCCTTTACAATGAAGATACATTGTGTGTGTGTGTGATTTAATTTTTTTGGTTATTAAATATTTTGAATAAAAACTGAAATTATTGCAAATTGAAGGTTAATCTAAGTGTAAAAGGAATTGCTTTGGTAAATAGTGCCTCATAGTGTTTAGAAGTATAAAAAAGCATTTACATTTTTTGCATTTGGTTAATAATGTAAATATAACTAATTGAGATTTTTGCTTTGGATATTTTATGTCACATTATATGCATTCTATTTATAGTTTAGACATGAATGTATACAGTACACTAATGCGTGTTGCAGTATAAACCGGATTATTATACTCATTCATTGTTCTTTTAACATTTGGTAGTTTTTTTCAGTGCATGCAATAATGAGGAATGGATTTAATTTACCAGCTTTCAATTCTCAGTTATTTGCATCATTAGTGTTCAATCATTTAATTCGCGAATAATAGCAGCCATTTACCAGATAAACAAGACACAATTTACTGATTTCCAGTTTCCACACTTGTTGCACACAAAAAATATCATGTTGAAAATCTAAATGTGCAATAGAAAAGCAGAGCTATTCCTACAGTATGTCTAATAAAGCAGAATGGCATATTTTAAGTGAATTGTGATGTTTATATTTGTAAAAGGTTTGGGTTTTGCTTCTACATAAACAGTAATAGTATATATATATAGTATAATAGTCTTTAGTATATACAGAAATGGTCAACTAATTGGGGTCAGAGACTGGAGAGAAAAAAAATAATGTTTAATTGATCAACTCAAAACAAAACCATACAAATCAAAATGTCAGACCAACTAAACAATGTGTTTTTATTTTTTATTCTGTTTTCAAGCAATTGTTCTTAAATACAATTAAGTGGTTGTGGCTTTGGCATTGGTCTATGCAGCGATAATAAGCTGCTGATCTAGACTAAACACCCACAAACGTGGGGTCTACCATGTCATATGCTTCCAGCAAACTGAGCGCCATCATAACATGATGAACCTGTGAACCACACCACAGCTTGGCTCCTTGGGTCTTGCATGAGGGTCAGTGGGAGCCCAACCTTGGCAAACCCCACACAGGCGTTTATCTGTCTGCTGAAGAGGTGAGATGGAGGCAGAAATAGGACAAAAGGGGAAAGTGAGTTTGAGTGGCATTGAGAGGGCAGGGTTTCAGTCGGCAGGGGTGAGAGGGGAGAGGAATGTCCGTGAGTCTCTGTTTTACTGCACGTTCTCCATCATCTTGAGGAATTCTGGGGGGAAAGGGACATTGTGTTACTTCAGTATCTGATCCGAATCCAGAGTTTACAAGTAAAATTAAATAGAATGTATAAACTGCATCATACCATCAAAGTCCAGCATGCCATCGTTGTTCTTGTCTCCATCTTTAAGCAGCTCATCAATCTCTTCCTCTGAGATGGATTCGCCAGTGCTGCGGATGATCTCAGCAAACTCTTCTCTGTCGATGTAGCCATCACCGTTCCTGCAGATTGACAGCATTTCATATGCTAAAATGAGACAAGGTCACATTCAAAAAACAGGTGTACATGGAAGATATCATATGACATACCTGTCCAGTACACGGAAGCATTCGGCCAACTCTTCCTCACTCTTGCCAGCCTGGTCCTCCTTTAGGAGTCTCACCATCATGACCAAGAACTCCTCAAAGTCGATGGATCCGCTGCCTACAATTTTCCGCACGAAGTACCTTAGTTATTACAATGAATATTTTTGCATTTTTATGCTTTTAAGCAAACATATATTATGATTAATCTGTCAAAATGTATGTAGACATCATCACGTAGCACATATGTTCTACATATTATACATTCATAAGCACATATGCGAACACAGATGTTGAACATACTTGACGTGTTCTCTTCCATTGGCCTGAAGGATTATTCATATATTTTTTACTTTAAACGGGATGTTAATTTTCAGACAGCAAGATTCTTTTCAAACTGTTCCTCTGCCTTTGTTCACTCCAGAATTAAAATTTCATGATAATTTTCTCACCCCCATGTCATCCAAGATGTTCATGTCTTTCTTTCTTCAAGTCAAAAAAAGTAAAGTTTTTGTGGAAAACATTCCAGGATTTTTCTCCATATAGTGGTGGACTTTATCGGGGACAAACGGGTTGAAGGTCCAAATTGCAGTTTCAATGTAGCTTCAAAGGGCTCTACACGATCCCAGCCGAGGAATAAGGGTTTTATCTAGTCATTTTCTAGACAATATATATATATATATATATATATATACAACTTTTTAACCACAAATGCTCGTCTTGCACTAGGTCTGCGATGCGCGTCCACGAATTCACACATTACTAAATCACAATGGAAAGGTCACGCGTGACGTAGGCAGAAAATGTAGGGTAGGGCGGAAAACTCCATGTCATTTTCTCCACCAACTTCAAACCTGAACTCTGACATCATTGTTTTACCTTTTTTTTTTAAAGGGTGTTTGACTTGGTATTTGCACGTTCACTTAGTAAACACTGGGTCGGTGCCACACATGACCTTTCCAACGTTATTACGTTATGCATGAAGTCGTGGATGCGCATCGCAGAGCTAGTGCAAGACAAACATTTATGCTTAAAAAGTTTATTATTATAATTTTTAATTTTTTTGAAAATGACCAATCTTTTCGCTAGATAACACCTTTATTCCTCGGCTGGGATCGTGTAGAGCCCTTTGAAGGTGCATTGAAACTGCAATTTGGAACCTTCAATTTGTTGGGTCCCCGTGAAGTCCCTATATGGAGAAAAATCATGGAATGTTTTCCTCAAAAACCTTCATTTATTTTCGACTGAAGAAAGATAGACATGAACATCTTGGATGACATGGGGGTGAGTAAATCATCAGGAAATTCTGGAGTGAACTAATCATTTGGCCTGAAAGAAATTACTGAAAGTAAAAGACATTATGTCTAAACCAGGGTCTACTGTATCGCCCCTTGTGGCAGAGCTGAGAATGCAGCAAATTGCGAAACACAAGAACGCACAAAAATACGCTACATTGTGTATTTCGGTCCTTTGTGTATTATGTATTGTGCTATGTATCTGTGGCATTTTGATTACCGTCTTCATCGACCTCCTCGATGATTTCTTCCAACTCCTCTCTGGTTGGATTCTGACCCAACATCCTCATGACGGTACCCAACTCCTTGGTGCTGATATCACCGCCACCATCGGTGTCGAACATGTCAAAGGCAGCCTTGAACTCTTTAAGATAGACGCATGGTTTAATAAGACAGAAAGACGTGGATATTGGTGACATATCATTTTTCCGAGTTTACACTCACCGGCAAGCATCTCCTCGCTCAGATATGAGCGGGCCTCTTGTTGCGCGTCAGTCTGTGAAGCGAAAGTGCTTACATTAGGAACAGTTAGTTTCAGATATGAACAGTAGGCTACAATGTGTTAATTTGATAAATAGGGAATCCTGGTTCTTCTGGCGAGTAATTTGTTTTTGTTTTACTAATCTGTATGAATTAAGACAGGGTTTCAGGCCTTGCAAACAGCAGATGGTGCCCAGAAAACCCTTCCAGGACAATTTTGCAACTATTTTAAGACTCAACACGTTATCCCCTTAGTCAGTGACTGTACATGGTAATTACGAAATAGGACCCTTGGAATGTTTCGCCTCAGTTTTTAGCTAACCCATTTAACCTAACCTGCTGACCAGCTTCATATCAAATAGCAGGATGTTAATCTCCACACACTTACTGATTTCTGACCACCATATATATATATATATATATATATATATATATATATATATATATATATATATAAATGTATATGGTAATCAGACGGGGCAACATATATCTTGGAAAAATGTAACTCTTTCATGTCTCAGTCATGTTAAAACTATCGTTTTAACATAAAGAAGAACTAAAGAAGAAAAACTTTACAGTGGATTCTGCTGTGGGATGGTATTAAAAAAACTAAAAATAAACCAAATAGGCTTTGCTCTTGCTATAGCAAAAGTTAACTAGCAGTCAATTACTTTAAAAGTAGGCTATATAACACAGCATCTAATATAATACACCCAATAAAGTTACTCTCAGATTATGTCAGACATCTCTGCCCAGAAAGAGATGAGCCCAATATAAAGCATTTTTTCTTTAAAATGAGAAAAAGAAATTGGCACTAAAAAAAGGTTTTATTATATTTCAATATATTCTTCAAACCTAGAATGATTGTTTTTTGAACAGTACTATTTTTTTTTGAAATCATCATTATGGACAAGAAAAGTTACACTACCTGAATAATGTCCCATTTTTATTCTTTATTAAATGCTTGCAAAGAAAATGCAAGGGAACTATTAATAATAGCCTACTGTAACCTTATAATATCCTTTCTTAATAATGACAGATATATACTTATAGATGTAATTTGAAATACTTTTTTGACTAATAGGCCATCTGCACATTTTTCGTTTTCATCCGTCCATTAGCAAAACTGACCGCTTAGATTATTTAAACTCTTACCATGGTTGTGGATTAGCCTCCCTCACTTATATCCACGAGAAAAGCAGTGGTCAACGCACTCACACCCCAACAGAAAGACTAGACATCAAGTGACAGTTCTGACACACTTTAAACAGGCCACCCAAGACCCGCCCACAGGCCTCCAGATTTAGAATCCTGAACTTTTAGGGTTCGGCTGCTCCCATAAGCCAATAGAAATGTGAAATGAGTACACTTTAAGAACAGTCTGCAAGAATACAGGAAAATGGTTATTCTGCCGTGTATACTATCAGAAAGCCTGTATTTATTGGAAGAACTGATAAAAGACACAATAAAATAATTATTTATTGTGTCTGTTAATACGTTATTGTGGAAATGTTAATGTTGACCACACTAATGTTTGGGCATGATTTCCTAGCAGTCTTTCATCATGAGACTTTGCTTTTTCCCCTCAGATTCCCCTCAATTCCTACTAAGTCTACAAAATTAAATTAACTAAAGCTAATAGTGTTATAATAATTTAAAATAAGTAATCTTTTTTTCTTAATTGCACAGATGGAAATTCATTCTTAAAATGGTGAGATCCACCACACGTTCTGCACACACACCCTATCCCCCCCCCCACCCTCCCCCACCCCCCCACCCTTTTGGTCAAGCCGAGAAACCCTAAACCTCTTGGGAAGGTGCTGTGTTGCAAATCTTCAGTGCGCCCTGAATAGCAGATTATTTAGATCTCCACTCCACCCCACCCAAAGTCTGCAATGGCGACACAGGTACCCCAAACCCCGAAGAGCCTAAACTCGAGTTTCCATGTATAGCATGTGTTTTCTGAGCGAGGAATCGTACGACGTGGATTGGAGAAGGATGTGGGGGATCTCGGAGGAGGGGGTTGCAGACTATATACTTTCAGGCAGAAATGGAGTGATTTAAAAGGAGATTTTAAGGAGAGCAGAGATGTCGGGTGCGCAGTTTGCATATGAGTGCGGCTCTGGAGATTTGCATTTACAGCACTGGCATGAAATAATACCTCCATCAGTATTGCCTGAAGACGACGAGGTGTTAAAAGGATCACTTTCCAAGAAGAAAACATGGAAATCTGACCTTTTGTCTCCGATCAGAAAATATGTATAACTTGCATGCTCCGGGCACAAAAGGTTGTCTTTAGGATTCAAAATTGATCTTTTTTATGACCTTTGTTGGCCATGGGAAAACTATGTCCTGAACCGCAGGGTAAGTATGAAAAATATCGGATGAGACTAACAGACGAAAAGATAAATACAAACCGCAAAACTATGGATCTACTAGATGGACAAAATGTTGTCTATTTTGTACATGGGGTACTGGAAACCAACATGCTGGGATGATCCTGTTTTTCTGATGGGGGGTAGTGAAATTATAGGCGAGGTGGCTGATAAGATCACATGATTCTCAGTTAGCTTAAAATGAAATATTTAGCCTGAAATTCCTTTTATCTGTAAATTAGCTGAAATTTTCACACACAAGGAGATTAATAATATTGGCACAAGGAGATCATTTTAGATAATACAATCACAAACAAGTAGGTAGATTGCCAAAACATGTATTTTTAATAGATTTGCAGAAACCCTTTTAACATGTGAGCTAAAGGAAAGAGATTTCTTATCTCTATGACAACACAACATTAAGTCAGTTTCCAAGGTAAATACTGTAGCAGGGCTATTTTGAAACTGTAAAGGGAGAGGGGAAGGGGCTTGAAGGAAGGTTGGAGAATGTCTTGGGAAGAAGCAGGTGTGATAGGGGACAGCTGAGGGTAAGTGGTTTCCTCTTAAAAGGTTTGGATAGTTATTTATAGAGACCATCATATTGTGGTCCCTGAGGAACATTGCCAAGAAAACAGCATTGATCTATAATATTCTCTGTCCCTCAATGCAAATTCCAGACCATTTTTATATTTGGTGATTTAAATTAGGGTGTTGTTGTGTCCTCAGCACTCTTTTCCTTGAAAGATCTCAGCATGAATTGTTCTTTAACACCTTGACTTGCTTTCATTAAGATTTGGAGGGGATGGAATGTATGTTTTTCTTACTGGACGTTCTCCATCATTTTAAGAAACTCTGGAATGAAAATGGAAAAAGAGATGAAATATCATATGAACACATTTCCTGGCATTGTTCACACACTCTCCACAAATCTGAACATCCTTAGCATTGAGTTATTGTGATTATAAGATGTCTTCCCCTCAAAAATTGGGATTCAAAAGAACTCATAGTCACTGGAGGTCAAGAAAAAAAATCACCATGAGTATTAATGTATTTATATCTGTATATGCATTACTAATCTCTCTTAAAATAAATAAATAAAGGTCCTTTATTGGCATTGATGGTTCCATGAATAAACTTTAACATTAATAGAACCTTTCATTGCACAAAAGGTTCTTCATAATGAAATAGGTTCTACAGATTATTTAAAGGGGGAAAAGGCTGTTTAAAGAACTGTTCACTGAAAGTTTCTTTGGGGAATCCAAAATGGTTCTTCTATTGCATCACTACAGAAAACCGCTTTTGGAACCTTTATTTACCACAAGAGAGTAGCACATAAAAATAGAACAAATAAGATATTCTTTACCATCAAAATCAATCTTTCCATCTTTGTTTGTGTCCGCATCTGCCATGAGTTCATCTACATCTTCTTCTGCCAACGGCTCGCCAGTGGCGCGCATGATATCCCCAAACTCCTCACGATCAATGAACCCATCTTGGTTCCTGTTAAAAAATATACATTAAAAACATTTTAAAAACATTATTGTCTTGTGTTTGTTCCTCTATTAAACTGATGACTTAACGTGTTTAAGTGATGCTGTCATACATAAAGAAGCACAACATTTTGAACATTTTAATTTTGAAACATATAAATTTGACAAAAAATACATATCAATATAACTTTATTATAACTTAATTATAAGTATGAATCCATATGCAATGCAGGCCTGTTTTATTAAGCTCAGAATACACCACACTCGGTCTGAGGTGTTTTCCACACGGGATTTGAACTCAGAAGCTTTCATTCGGGTACGTAGAGGACACAAGTCTGTGCTAATCCCAAGGATGAGCTTTCACTGTGAGAATGAACGAATAAGCTGTCAAGCACTCTAAATGATTAGAATGCTAGCTAACTTTGCTGCAAACTTAGGTTATGTTCATCCTGATGGCCATAGAGCAACATTAGAAAGAATGATCAATGGTTGTAACATAGTAGGCCTAGCCTAGTCCCTAGTGTATAAGACAACCATCACAGGCACGGTTGACTTTTGAAAGCAGTAGTGAATATAAATATATCTGTTCAGTCATTTCTGTGTGGCTTGGTCCAAAGTTCATCTGAGATGATTTTGGGACAAACTTGGACAAAATTTGGAGAAGTAGCAAAAAAAAAAAAAAACACACAAATAAAACAGTTTTAAATATACAGCAACATTTGAGAAAAATTGACAATTGAGATCGATGGAATTGTCATGAACCAAGGATTGTAAAGACATTAAAAAATTAATTTAAGACAACATTTTCAAAAGTTATATAAAAAGTATTTTTTCAGATATATCTTCTGAACTTAAGGTGGCGCCATGTTCAAACTTTTCAGGTAGGCTACCTTAAAGTCCGCCTGTAGTCAATAATTGCATCCCTTAAAACTCATCTTTGATCACCAAAATTACATATTTAAAACGTTTTTCCTTGAAAAAAATTAATGCCTTAAAACAGCTACCCTTGCCTCATTTAGTATACGCAGATCTATGAATATGCAAATTAGCCCGCCTCCATTCACTCACAGCAGCCCAGATACCCATTTGTTAACGTGATTGGTTACAAGGTAGTTTGTGACATCAGAAACACCAGCGATTTCAAACTGCGATTTTGAGACTTTGGTTCAATGCAGTTTTCAGAAGAAAATACTCAGCAAACTTGGTGCTGACTTAAGAATTTGCACATGGTTTATCTTAAAGCGTATAAAGAATTTTTAATTCACACTTTAAAAACATAACAAAGGTTGTTTTTTTTTTCATCAGAGGAACATTGCACGTATTAGACCATTTCTCTCTAGGCCTGATGCAGAGAGGCTTATCCATGCCTTCATCACGTCAAGTCTTGATTATTGTAATTCTCTCTTTGCTGGTTTACCAGAGGTTGCAATATATACGGAACTCTGCCGCACGTGTTTTGACTCATACATCCTCATGCCGTCATATTACACCCTTGCTCCAGCAACTGCATTGGCTTCCAGTTCAGCCACGTATTGATTTTAAAATTCTGACTTTAACCTATAAAGCAGTACATGGGTTGGCTCCAAATTACATCTGTGATTTGGTTACTCCATCCATTCCCGCTCGCTCTCTCCGTTCTGCTGGCTCTCTCTCTATCAGCCTCGTTGTAAATTGAAAACTATGGGGGGAAAACTATGGGGGGAAGAGTCTTTTCCTATAACGCGCCTAACTTCTTAAGGCACATCTTTTTAGTTAAGCTTTTAATTTAGAATTTTATTATTTTTGTGTATTTTTTGATACTTCTATATATATTTTTTTACTTCCATTTTTGATTATTTTGTTCTGTACATGCTGTAGCGCTTTGAGTCTGAGAAGGCGCATTACAAATAAAATGTATTATTATTATATTAATAACAGCACATAGACATATAAACAACATCAAAAACTTGATTTTCAACACAGGGGGAATCAAATTCTGTGCCAATGTCATAAAGCGCCCAAAGTAGGTCAGATTAGTATTCAGGACCACCTCTATCAATACCCTTTATCATTTTACAGATAATAGGGCTGCCTTAGACTCCCATTCAGGAATAAAAAAATAAAAAACTAAGATAAATAAAAAAAGATAGTGATGTCTTTTTTCCTCCTTTTACTGACTTTCTTTTCCAGACACAAGTGGACGCTTGCTATAAAATTATATATTACGATGACTTTTTTTTTTTGCATGTAGAGATTTCACTGCAGTGATCATGCTTGACTGCTTGCTAGATGAACAATATGTTATTAACTTGTCCAGCAAGATATTGTAACTGCACCATCTGGGAACAAAAAGCATTGAAATATGAATGTCTACTCTGACAATTTGGCAATTTATTTGTTTAATTGGCAAAAATGTATTAAATGACAAGTGGCATGATGTGAAGGCTAAGTAAGGTTACAAGTCTCTCTAACTAACCATTAGGCCACAACTGCCCAATTATGATATGTTTTACCAGTATCAAATTAAAAAAAAAATTAAAGTGTGAAATGGACTGTATGAATTTGCATTTGCAGAGAATCAATAAGATCCAAAATACCTGAAGAACAACATCGGTTAATAAGCTAATTTATCTGTTAACAAGCTTAATTCGTTTAATCACAATTCCTCGGCTGCCATAGAAGCTTTGTTGATAAATATATGTAGTACCTTTTACTACGTAAAATAAGCAGCTTATTGAACTCATATTCAATAAAGATTTCAAGATGCATATATCAAGCCAAATACTGTAATACTAAATAAGGGATTGAGAATTCTCTGGCATAGAAATCAAGCTCTTGAACCTAAAGGGATAGTTCACCCAAAAATGACAATTCTGTCAATATTTACTGGGCAACACAAAAGCAATATTTTGAAATGTCTCAGTGATTGTATTTGTCCATAAAATGGAAGATTAAGGGCAGCAAAACTGTTTGGTAACCAACATTCTTCAAAATATCTGTTCCACAGAAGAAAGAAGGTAATACGGGTTTGATGACAAAAAAATGATGACAGAATGTTCATTATGGTTGAACTAGCAATTTTGTATGCCTTCCTTCCATGGACATGAAAGACCAATCCAATGACTTTTCCTCAAACTGCTATTTTGTTTCATTTGCTGCGGATATAAGGCCAGCTAGTGAGAGCTGTGCAGGTAAACCTCATTCTCCTGATCTCAAGTGGTGCGCTAGCGGCTGATGCTAGAGTTAGGGTCCTTGTTAACGCGCCCTGCTCCCATGCCAGAGATGCCAGTTCGAGTCCCGCTCGAAGCAGGGCGAGTAGGACCGGAGGGTGACCTACTTGTCAAAGACACGGAAGCATTCTGATAGCTCCTCTTCGGATTTGCCAGCTTGGTCTTCTTTTAGCTGCTGCACCATCATGACCAAGAACTCCTCAAAGTCGATAGTGCCACTGCCTGAGGATGCAAAACGTAGATGTGATGGGACAGACTGAAATGCATAGAAGAATATACAGTAAAGAGAACCATTTTGAGCATTTGGTTTCTGAAGTGTGGTGGTACAAACCATTTTTGTGTTGCGACTTACCATCTTCATCTACTTCTTCAATGATGGCATCCAGCTCCTCTCTGGTTGGGTTCTGACCCAACATCCTCATGACGGTACCCAACTCCTTGGTGCTGATATCACCGCCACCATCGGTGTCGAACATGTCGAAGGCAGCCTTGAACTCTTTGATATCAGATGATAAAAAGATATAAATAATAATAATACAATTCAAAATAGGATGTGAAATGCTGTGTGAGCAGAACTTTTTATTTTAACATTTGATCTCAGAAAAGCAAGCAGTGTGAATCAAATTTATCAAATCTAATTAGCAAAATTTTCACACACTCACCAGAAATCATTTCCTCACTCAGGAAAGAGCGGGCGTCTGCCTGGGCATCAGTGGGCTAATGAGAAAGAGATTCTTATTTGATTACTGTATAATATGAACCTCATGGGGCTTTAAATTTACTGAAATTGACTGAAAATTTCAAATGACTTTGGAAATAAATATATAAAATATATATTCATGACAATTAAATAACAAATCTAATCAGATGGCATTTGCAAACAAATGCCATCTGGTTTACCAGATGTTTACCAGATTTAGTTTACCCCTAAATGGTAATTAATGCATTAACTATCAAACATGTACAAACAGTTAAGGCTGATGTTATTCATGCATGAATCCTTATGCCTCCTGTTGTAGTTAAGAATAACAACACAGAACAACTCCAGCAAAGTGACAGCAAACCTCAATATTCACCCTTCAGACCATGTTTCCACAGAAAACGTCACATAGCCAACATCAATGAAAGAGCTCCAATTGCTAAAAAATCTCAGTCACCACTGGTAAAATGTGAAAAAGATGATGTTATGATCATAAACAGTTAGAGCACCAAGATGTACTTCTGCCCTGGTCAGCTTAATCACCTAACTGTTGTGAGAAGCAGATTCCCTCCTTCAACAGGATATGCAATAAATAAATAAAATAAATGAAGTAACATGACAGAAGAACTCCTTGATTTAATAAAATAACGACGTGCTCAGCATCACAAAGAATTGTGTAGGACGTGGACAATTGACTCCTTTTATACCATCCATATGTAATAACGGGAGGCAGATTTAATTTTTTTTTTTTTATTGTTATTGAAGAGGTAAAAGGAGTTATAAAAATCAAGATTATTTACATAGATTGGTTCTATAGCCAGAAAAACAATGAGAATGAGAAAGAATGAAATCGAATAATACATCTAATGATGACAATTTCTCTCATGTCACACTTCATGAAGGTCTGTACATGAATCTTACATGGTCCAGAATACATTTGATGGAGAAATCTTGCAAATGTTCCCAGTACAAGAACACATTATTAATGACAATTTGATTAATGTATTGTAGCCATAGACCACATCTCATATAATGTATGGAAAAGTACTTTTTTTTTACATTGCCTTCTTTAGGAGGTTCTTAAACACTAACATTAAATATAATTTTATAAAATGTATACACTTTAGATTCAATATTATGTTCTTGTAATACAACATAAGTATTTTTATCATTTTATCAAAGTGGCATTAATGTGTTCCTGTACTGGGAATATTTGCAAAATGTCTTCATCAAATGTATTCTGGACCATGTAAGATTCATGTACAGACCTTTGAAATGGAAGCGGAACTACAAGACATCTTCCGAACATCTCTGAACACAGTGCTTAAATATAGCAGTAAATAATAACTACAAAGAAAAATGTCATTACCAACACCTCCTGCGTCACACATGTTCACCATCACTATCTTCTCTTGCGTGTCTGGTCTTTTAATAGGTGGGGCACAAAAGCTCTAACCAGATACAAGAAGCATTGTTTCTTATTATCTTGTGTAGCAAATACCCATTGTCTCTCTTGTCCGGTCATCGGTTTTATGTATAAAAGCCAAAATGAATAGACAACCCTCTTATTCTCTTATAGAATACTTGTGTCCACGTGTACTGTAAACAATTACGAGGAACACAACATGACAATGCAAATATCAAAACACCATGACAGTCTCAGCAATGTTATCAAACCCTATATGTTCCCTCTTTTTGATAATTCGGATTACCACATGTATCCGGAGACCACAAACAAGGCCAAACATCAAAGATGACAGGCAAAGAAGAGGAGTCAATCACTTGTAGCATGTGAATTAAACACTTAACAGTAGCGATAGTTCACTAATAAATGACTACTGCGCTGCTATTAATTTTACTTGAACTGTAAACATACCAGCAAACCTCAACAAGCCAAACAATTCAAATTCAAGCCTTGTAATCTACCAAGCTTAGTTTTGACATACAGTTCTACACTTCTAAAAATGTGCTTTATGTGTAACATAAACTGGTTTTATTCAAGTAAAACTATTATTTAAAATGACTGAATCAGCTTGATGTCATTAAGTTAGAGCAAGTACAGTATATGGGTTAGAGGTTTAGATCAAGTAAAAATTACTCCTTGTAAAATGTAAAACCCTCACATATACACTTTTTCATTAGATCTTCTAGAAATGATTCCAGTCATAAGTATGCATCCATATAAAGATCACTGACTGACTGAAGCATCTTGTCCACATCCACTTTCCAGATATCTTACCATACTGTTAGTGAGATCAGTGTGTATCTGAAAACAGTAACGGTCTTCAGTCCAGCAGCCTTTCTCCTAAATGTGCGCTGATGGACAAATGTCTCCAGACTGCCCTAATAAAAACTCATATAATTCTCACCTTTCTAGAAAATGGCCAGGATTGGACAAGAAACTAAAGACAGTGAACTTGTCAACCAATGTCTGTGTAGCCTTTAAAAAGCTCCACCCCTCTTCTTCATCCCTTTCTAATCCATCACCACCTCTATTTGCCCTCCATTGCCCCATATTTAGCTGAAGGGTGGTCTCAAATGTCCCTGCCAAAATTAAAAAATAAATAATAATAATAAAATAAGGAAAGCAATGAGAGGTTATTTAGGTAGTGGATAAACAGCTTCCAGAAACAGATGTAGGCTAAACTCACTTCCACATACAGGGAAGGATTTGTGCCCTCATCCACATGCCTGTATTTCTTCAACCTTATCTCAATCTGTCCATCCATCAGTCATCTTGGCTGTGTATCCCTGTCTGTGCTGACTGTCTCACACTTGAATCAGTAACACTCTGAAACACAAGAAACAGAGAGTCAAAACGGGACAATGAGAGGTGGCTTTGCATGTGTTCAGAAAGTCAGTCATTGTAGACACATGTGGACATGAAGCATTGATTTCAACCTTTCATTCCGACTCTCAACTTTTTTAACTACCCAGTTGAAATTTTTAGTTGAAACCTACTACTTGCGCAGAATTTTTTTTTTTTACTTTACACCTAAAATATTGTTATTTTATAGGAGTAGTCCTGGTTTCATTTTTACTAGAACCTACTTTTTTAAGGGTTGTGAAGTTCATTCTTCATAAAATGTAGCCTAGAGCAGAAGGCCTTCCTACTCAAACAGTATATGATTTTGGATGCTTTTAATGTGTTTAAAATGGTAAGATAATAAGATTCTTTAAAATGGAATGAAATGCCTGTACCCTTAAAGAAGCTTAACAGTCAACTTCATTCTTAAAAATAAAGGTTCTTGATTGGCATCTATGTTTCCATAAAGAACCTTTAACATCCATGGAATCTTTCCATTGCACAAAAAGTTATCAAAATATTCTTCACACTAAAGACAAAATGGTTGTTTTGAGAACTGATCTCAAGGTTCTTTGGTGAACCAAAAAAGAGCGTTGGATCATGTATGCCTTGATAACTACAGTTATCACATTATAGCCTTGATGTCACTGAATTGCTGTAAAGAGTTGTATAATAGAAAATCACTGGTTACAGATTTTCTTTGATGTGACAGAACAGAACAAGGAGTGACCATGTCAGATTCTCAAGGCTTGTCATCATAACTCTTCCATGCCTTATCCGGTTTCTCGTAATAATCCTCTGACTGCTAGAGTTTCATTTGCTTTGCAAGTATATCTACTTCCAGGACAAGTCAGAGTAGTTAGACTTGAACCACATGCTTAACACAACTACACACTATTACTTAAACACTTGTAACTCAACTTGTAATACAGTAAAATCCAATTCATCATGATGTGTAAAGATGTCATTGCCAAAAGTAGACTTGTGTCATGATCCCAATTAAAGTCACAAACTGAAACCTTGCTTTTGGATATCAGACAAATATGCTAGCTTGTGTTCGAAAATGTCATGCCCCTATAACTGAAGCTCTACTCAGATGTAAATATTAACGATGGCGTCAATTTCAAACCATTTCAAGCCCGATTCAGACCCTGACAATGTTAACGGTCAAGAGGATCATCCAGAACGGATTTCAAGCACGGACCTTGCAAGCATGGATTTCACAGGACGTTTCAGAGTGGAATGTTTTTTTTGTTGTAATTTTCTTAGATACGATGTTATCCACCATTTAATCATATTTGTTGGAAAACTATGGTAATACAAACAGTAATCGATCGCAAAACCATGGCTAATTTTCCTAAGGACCGGTGAACAGCCTTACAAAAGCAAGAGCTTATAAAAGTTAACGTAAACACTACATCAATACTGTAACGCTAGTTAGAAGGCTTTGCCCTTCATTTACATCATATCTATCATAGCAACTACATAAAACGTATAATTGGAACTGTTAATAGAAAACACAACTACAAATAATAAGACATTCTTACAAGTTGTGATAAACAACAGGTTGTCCCAGCAAAATGGGAATGGCTAAGTCTTTCAGGAGAAGCTTTTGTGCGTATAGTCTGCATTTTACTTTCCTGTGTAAGCTGTTCTCTGTACAATGTGCAGCGTATAGACAAACGCTGAGGTTTATACTGAGGTTATAATGTTCAGAAATAGTGTTAAAAATAAATTTTAACCTCTCCATCAGCCTCAGGACAAAGTTTTTCAAACAGCGACAACAACTCTTCCTTTCCTCTAAAGCAGCCCAACCCCCTTTGTTGTGTGTCCACCGGTTTATTTTATGATTAATAAAGCCCATCTCTCTGTATCACCTCACCTCATCCCTTCACCAAACACTGACATAGACAGACAGACACATAAAGGACACATGTTCACATAAAGGCTGAAATTTCACAAACAAAAACAATTAAATTAATAGCTGTAAGCAGCAATACTGGGCCAAGCCGCTGAAAGTGCTGTATCGCAATGCAGAGCCAGAAGAGCAAATACAGCAGAAATAGAATGTACATGAAGAACAGATAGGTTCAGAAGTACAGATAGGATGAAATCAGAATGAACAGAAGATCTGATGAGAACTAACACAGAATGTAGAAAACCCCCATGCTAAGCTAACTTAATGCTAATGTAGCTTATGGTTAGCCAGATAGCTGAAGAGCCACATTAGAAAGAATGGCATCTGATTAGCATGCTAACCAATTAGCATGCTAAGCTAACTAACATAAGGCTACAGGCAAGGTCGAATATGCTACACATACAGGCAAGGTCGAATTTGAAGACGAATATATCGGGAATGGTAGTGAATATCAAAAATCTGTTCAGTCATTTCTATGCGGCTTGATCCAAAGATCATCTGATCACATTTTGGGCTAAATTGAGCAAAATTTGAAGGAGGAGTTGCAAAAAAAAAGTTTTTCATTTGCTCCAATATGGCGGACAGTCACATTGTTGGAAAAGGATAAATGAGATATCGTCGGAATCGGCATGAGCCAAGGAATACAAGGACATAAAGAAAATTTGAACAATGTTTTCAAAAGTTATAAGCGTTTTTTTGCTAAATTTTGTGAAGATATGTCAAATACTTTAAAAGATATTGCAAATTATGACAAAATTCAAAATGGCGGACACCTGGTACATCCAATCCTGGCAAAATCAGTATCCACTGATTTCAGTATACACTGAAACACAAGGAATCCAAAGATATCAAGTTGTGACAAACAGTGTCAAACTGTTCAAAAGTTATTTGGTCAAAATAGCAATTTTAAATATCTCATGACCTGTAGGTGGCGCTGTTCCCAACTTTGGCATGGACCCTCAGATCATGCTTCCGATTAAGCATACCAATTTTTGTTTCGATTGATCAAACCTTGGCCGAGATACAGCCTCTGAACCAATTTTGAGTCGACCTTGTTAAGTTTGCAACATCATAACTTTTTTTTTAACCAGTATGTCATGAAATTCTGTTCAGTCATTTATGTGTAGCTCAGTCCAAAGATCATTTGAGAAAATGTTTGGACAAAATTGGACAAATTTTGAAAGGAGTAGCAAAAAAACGGAATACTGTAATTTTCAAAATGGCCACTACTGTAATGGGCGGAGTCTTAATGTAAGATATTGATTGTGATCATCATAATGAGTGGAATCAGGTGTACTAAGTTTAATTTTTCTAGATCAAAGGGTTCAAAAGTTATAACCATTTTAATGTTTAAATTTTGAACTGGTGGTGGCGCTATAGAGTTGGTCCTAGAGCCTCAAAAATTGGTCCAATTACTTTTCATGAGCATCTCTACAAGTGAGCCCAAAATTCATAATTATCCTACTTACGGTTCATAGGGCTGTCATTGACTCCCATTTGGTAAAAATAATAATAAGAAAACTAACGGATACAATAGGGGCATACGCCCTTTCAGGGCTTGGCCCCTAAAAACTAACGGATACAATAGGGGCATACGCCCTTTCAGGGCTTGGCCCCTAATAACACCCACCCCCACACTGTTCACATATACATTTAATGAATGAATGAATATAAATCGATAAATTACCTCTGTCTCTCTAACTTTTAGTCTCACTAACCTCTATAAATAAAAAATATTTTCCATTAACTTATGACGATGAATAGCTGAGCATCAGAATAGCTGCTTACTCATTTCGGATAGATTTACATAAATGAACAAATCACTCAGTAGAGAGTGAGTGTCCTGTCATTGCTGTTTCTAATCCAGCCCCCTGCTTCAATTCATAAGGCAGAGTGTGATGGTGGGGACGCTGCACATAGGTAACCTCTGGGAGCTAAGTTAAAAAGCATATATTTTCTGTGAGTGCCTTATGTCACCCCAACCTCTCCAAGACACTTAAGCGGAGGTAAATGACAGCAGCAACTGTCAACCTCTCATTCCTGTCTCTCTGCCTAACACTCCTCCTTTTTTTCTTCGCTCTATTCTTGGACATTCTTAAGGACAGCAGCTGAATCTTCGAGAACAACTAAAAGTGTAGCAAGCTAAATAAGGAGAGAGCATACACCCTCAGGTTTAGGCGTAGGGTTAGTGTAAGGGCATAGAATATACAGTTTGTACAGTATAAAAACCATTACGTCTATGGAATGTCCTCATTTGTGTGTGTGTGTGTGTGTGTGTGTATGTGTGTGTGTGTGTGTACATGCAGACAAAAGGTGTTCTAATGGTGTCTAATGGCATGTTCATCTACTCCCGTCAATCACAACTCAAGGGAATATAAACAATCGCTTACCCTCATGCTGTAACAACTCTTTCTTCATCTTTCCACAACCACATGTTCAGTCTATTTTTAATCCATTCTATTAACATTAGAATATTCCTCCAGTAGTCATGCCAGAAGACAAAAGAAGACAAAATGGAAAATGCATGTAATCAACGCTTGAAATGACAACTGTATTTACAAAGCTATGTATTCCATTAGTATGCTGTTCATATAGAGGCATTTTTTTTTTACTTTATCTTAATTGTGTTTTATTTGAATAGTCTACCTTTGACATTGAATGGACATTGTGTTTAAAGTCAAGGGTACTTGCATTTTAACCTTTTCATGCATGAATTATGCATTCACATCTTTACTTTTTTTACACATAATTTACAAAGAGATTTTCAGATGTCCACTTGAGTGGACAGTATGCGTTTGTTTCTAACTGATAATACTATATTAAACATAATAGAGTAATAGCACAGTAATACTATGTGTATTTAACAAACCAATTAATAAAATTACATAACTTTTTTTTTTTTAAAGAATACAGCTTCAATTATTGCAAACGCAATTGAGTTTGTTCCAGTTCGACCAGCAGACAGAAAATAACTTCATACAAGTTGAATGTCACATGTCTTTGATATCAGAACATGAGGACGTGATTCCATCAAATATTTCTAAAACAATGGACAAATTTAGCTCTCCTCTCTGAGAAAACCTCAGACTAACATCAACAATGATCTATTGATGTTTTCAGTCTTGGAAAAACTAGCGATCAGGTGTTTTCAAATCTAATCTGAAATGAGCTGTGTTGAGGGTAGTAACGTAACACATTAGATACGTGCATTACATGATCAGATTACTTTTTTGATGTAACAAGTAAAGTAATGCATTACAAGCAACATGCATTACATAAGCAGATTACTTTTTAATGTAACGAGTAAAGTAACCCATTACAAGTAATGTGCATTATGTAATCAGATTGCTTTTCTGATGTTACGAGTAAAGTAAGCTATTATAAGTAACGCATTATGTAATCAGATTACTTTATTGACGTAAATGCAAACTACAATCTAATAACACAGATATTTATTTACAGCCAAAAAAGTTACTGCAGATGAAGTATTAGAGTTCAAAAGGTGCAGCACGCACATCCAAAACAATAAAACTGGGTGCTGGGCAGATAGGTAGTTGCAAAAGTAAACAATGAGTCCGCACACCAGAAAATGCTCCTCAGCGATTTAATAGTTGCTCAGCACGAGTAACGTTTCGGGCCCAAGCCCTTCATCAGACATAAACAAGTGGGGAGACACACCTCCATATATACAGCCATACATGGTCACATGATCAATGATAGGACCAATCTAGTGAAAAAGCAATTACACCAGAAAAGCAGATAAAAACATGTAAGAAGTATATACCAACATTTATAATACAAAATAATATATTAGAAATATATTAAGTAGTTAAAGAATGGCCACAGATCAAAGTCTTCATTCAACCTTTTTGGAGCTAAAGTGTCCAGGGTATAAATCCAGAATGCTTCTCTTTTAAGTAACAACGATTAAAGTCTCCTCCACGGGAGGGCTGTTTCACAAGTTCAATGCCACAATATCTGAGAGAAGAAATGTAATGAGAGGCTTGTAAAAAATGCACCGCTACTGGGCTTTTGGTGTGATGATTACGAATGTTTGAACTGTGTTCTCAGATTCTTATTTTCAGTGGCCTGGTTGTTTTACCAACATAGGCCAAGTAAATAAATAACATTTTTTGTGTTACAAGTAATCACACCTTTGATATCATAAAGTTTTCCAGTGCATGGGTGATTGAAGGTGGTATTTTTATTTGTAAAGTTGCATTGAGTGCAGTTGCCACATCTGTAATTCCCAAAGGGAATAGAAAAAAATGTGCTGGAGTCAATGGTGGAAGATGAGCTCTCACCAACATATTTTTGAGATTAGGTGCTCTTTTGTACACAATGCGGGGTGATGTAGTAAAGCATTTAAGGGCTGGATCAGAATCAATAATGTGCCAATGTTTTTTAATGATGGATTCGAACTCTCTGCCAAGAGGTGAATATTAGACAATTCAGTTAATTCTAGACACATAAGTTCTGGGTCTGGTGTTGCTGAGACAGTCAATTTGCGATGTATTTTCAAAACGATTACGTGCTTGGGTAATCAATTCATGTTTGTATTGTCTCTGTTGAAAGCGTTTTTCCAAATCGACTGGGCTTGGAAATCACTATCAGAAATACAGATCCGGCGAATGCGACTAAACTGAGACAAAGGCAGACTCCTCTTGAGTGGAATGGAATGAAAAGATTGTCCATTAAGAATAGAATATCTGTCAGTGCTTTTTCGGTATAAGTTAGATCCTAGTCTATTCAAGTCTCTGTAAACAAGAATGTCTAAAAAGTTCATCCTGTGCTTGTCATAATCCATTGTAAATTTCAAATCACTACTATTAGCGTTGATAAAATCTCTCTCTTTTTGGAACTCTTTTAACTGAGTCTCAGAGCCAAATGAAAAAAATATAATCTATATACCTCCTCCAGTTGGAAATTGAGGGTAGGAATGGGTTGCATAGTTGATTCAGGATGATTTCCTTTTCAAGAAGTCCGCAGTATATTGATGCAAAACTTGGAATCATTTTATCTCCCATAATCGTGCCTGACACCTGGAGGTAAAAGTCAGAGCCAAAAAGAAAATAGTTGGATGTTAGAACGATTTCAGTGAGGTCCACAATACAGGAGTGCTTGGGGTGCAGCTGGAGCGCTGATTTAAAAAGAATTCTACTGCTTTTAGCCCCCCTTCAAACGGTACGTTGGTGTAAAAAGACTCAATGTCCATAGTCACCAGGAAACAATGTTCATCTGATAATTGGATAGATTGAATCATATTAATGAATTCAATAGAGTCTTTTACATAGGATGGAAGAGAAGTGACGATTGGTTGGAGAAAATGATCCACGAATGCTGTAATTTTCTCTGTTAGAGACCCGATGGCTGCCAAGATGGGCCGTCCTGAGGGTACATTTGTATAGGTTTTATGGATTTTGAGTATACAAAACTGTAGTGACAGGAAACTCTACCATGAAAGCATGATCTAGTTTTGTTATTTCTCCAATTTGTAGGAGGGAATCTAACTTCCTCCTAATACGCTGTTTGAACTCCTGTGTGGGATTACGATTGAGTTTATTATAAAAAATCGTATTGCTCAGCTGTCTCTGAATTTCCCCATCATATGCTGTCCGGTCCATGATGACAATGGCACCACCTAGGGCTACTCGATTATGGAAAAAATCATAATCACGATTATTTTGGTCAGTATTGAAATCACGATAATGTAACACGATTATTTCACATGACTTTGGGAATGTGTTGCATTTATTAAAAGACACCTTTCAACAATTCTTAAAAAAATCGAAATTTTAACATTTATTGTACTTTTTGAACAATTAAACGGTCTCCAAACTCACAAGTGGTGAAAAAGGTGACATGTTTACAAAGTAATTTGTTGTAGGGGGTCACCAGGGTGTTATTTACCTTTATAAAGGACAATTTATTAAACCTAACTAAATATATGTTTTGTGTCAAATTCTTACATTTGATCAAATTCAGTTTTCATAAAAGGGCTTTTATCAATCAAATTAATTTACATTGCAAAATTACAACTGTAAAAATATGATGAGATTAATAAATTAATAAAATAAAAAATAAAATAAAATAAAAGAGTTTATGGCTTCGGGAGGGGCGGATATGCGCGTGCGCGAGTCATTCAGAACACAAGACAAAATAGCAAAACAGAACAATGCAAAATAATCGTTTTTACTCGATTGTACTATTGGAGATCGTTGGAAGCCGTTGGGAGATTAATTGCACAGCCCTAGCACCACCCTTGTCTGCGCTTTGGATCACCACTGACTTATCGTTTTTTATAGAGTTCAGTTCTATCCTCTGACCCTTAGACAGGTTATTGGCTACCTTATAATCCCTCTTTTTGCCTAATAGGAGGGAAACATCCTTCTCCACTATTCTGCAATAAGTATCTATTGATGCATTTCTTTTATGAGGGGGAATAAAGGTGCTTTTCCCTCTAAAAGAAGTCCTTGGTCCAGAAGGAAGCCTGGAGCTTAAGTCACTCTCCCGTTCTAACGCAACGGGTAAGTCATCTGGGTCCTCAGTACCTTCCATCACATTGCCAGCAGAGTCTGCCTTTGTCTCAGTTTAGTCGCATTCGCCGGATCTGTAGTTCTGATAGTGATTTCCGAGCCCAAGCAGTTGATTTGGAAAAACACTATCAACAGAGACAATACAAACATGAATGGATTACCCAAGCACGTAATCGTTATGAAAATACATCGCAAATTGACTGTCTCAGCAACACCAGACCCAGAACTTCTGATTCTAGAATTAACTATATTGTCCAATATTCACCTCTTGACAGAGAGTTTGAACCCATCATTAAAAAACATTGGCACATTATTGATTCTGATTCAGCCCTTAAATGCTTTACTACATCACCCCGCATTGTGTACAAAAGAGCACCTAATCTCAAAAATATGTTGGTGAGAGCTCCTCTTCCACCATTGACTCCAGCACATTTTTTGCAGTCTATTCCCTTTGGGAATTACAGATGTGGCAACTGCACTCAATGCAACTGTTAGGATATCTTTCTCTTTCAGCATACAATTGTCACAGTGTCTGGTTGTGTTCCCTTGTCTATCACTAGAGGTCCTCGTTCGGCCGCCCGAGAGGTCTTCACCGCCCTGCCGCCACCCGAGGGGTCTTCACTGCCCTGGCCGGCTGAGGGGTCTTCACTGCCCTGGCCGGCTGAGGGGTCTTCACCGCCCTGGCCGCCCGAGAGGTCTTCATCGCCCTGGCCGGCCGAGGGGTCTTCACCGCCCTGGCCGCCCGAGGGGTCTTCACTGCCCTGGCCGCCCGAGGGGTCTTCACCGCCCTGGCCGCCCGAGGGGTCTTCACCACCCTGGCCGCCCGAGGGGTCTTCTCCACCCTGGCCGCCCGATGGACTGTCTTCTCCGCCCGGGCCGCCCGATGGACTGTCTTCTCCGGCCTGGCCAGTTGATGGATTCTTGGTTTCGCCCTGGCCGTCGGCTAAGCCCTCACCCCCTGTTCCTGTCTCCCTTCATGGACCTGGCCCACCATCCCTCCCCCTGATCCTCCACCATTCCACCTCCTCCTGAACTCTTGTGTCATGTTTTAGTGTTGTCGTGGAGCGTCTGGTAGCCGCTCCGTAGAGGGGGGGGTTACGTCACAGTGTCTGGTTGTGTTCCCTTGTCTATCACTAGAGGTCCTCGTTCTCACGGTGTCCTTCACATTTGACTTCAATTCGCAACATTCTGTCTGTCACTGTCACTCATCAGTTCATTGCACTCAGCTGTTCCCCGTAATCATTGTTCCCAGCTGTTCTGTGTTAGTCTTGTTAGATTGTGTGTATAAATACCCTGTCTGTTTTAGTATTTGTTACGGATTCCTTAGTTTGTCACATCACTTCAGGTCTGTGTTTATTCTAGTTCCTGTTTTGTTTATTGTTTTGACGGCTTTATTTGGATTGACCCCTGCATGTTGACAACGAGTTTGGATTGCCCTTTTATTAAAGAAACTACTGCTCATGTATTATCTGCTTCCCGTGTGGTTTTCGTGACAACAATATAACAGTCTATGTACATTTCTTTATTCTAGCCAGCACAACTGCCACGTCTGTACATTTATTCTTTTCCATTTGTGTAAGCTAAAACATCTGGTATTCATTAATGGAGGATGGAATCGCCTCCTCCCCTGAATGTTCGTTCTTTCTATACATTGTGTGTTTGAAAAGCTTCTAGGGTCCCCGGGATATGTTGGAAATCTAACAGGATACTGCCCATATAAAGAAGCTGTTATGTAACGTGTATATGATATCTATGATGTAATGTTTGATTTTATTGGTTAGACTTGTATTCTTTTCTTTAAGACTTTCACTATATAAACCCTAGACAAAGGATATTGCATCTACTCCAGCTTGCGCCGGTGTATTGTATTATCTATTCATAATAAAAGACCAATGTTTGGGGCACTTTTCGTTTGGACCATTTCATTTCCATTTCTAACAGCAACTTTACACATAAAACTACCACCTTCAATCAGCCAGGCACTGGAAAACTTTATGATATCAAAGGTGTGATTACTTGTAACACAATTTTTTTTATTTATTTACTTAAATGTGTAATTCGTTTTTATATAACAAAGGAATAAAATAAAAGTGCAAGGGGAAATACATCTAACAGTTAGTTAAATTAAATCTTAAGTCCATGTCCAACTCTAAATTGTAAGGAACTTATATCTTTGATTTCATAGTAACGCTTTACAATAAGGTTCATTTGTTCATTACTCATGTATGAACTAACCATGAGCAACACATTTGTTACTGTAGGCTATATCTTAGTTAATACTACAACTGTTAATTGTTTATTCATGTTATGTCACAGTCATTTTAATAATGAAACCTTATTGTAAAGTGTTACTGATTCATGATAGCTAACACTGTCTGTAAGAGCCATTTTGTCTTTATCTAAACCTTATGCAGGTGTGTGTCCAGTAGGGGTCTCTCTTTGGGTAATTGGTTGCTGAATATAGGTAGGAACCTTCCTTCAGGTGACATGTGTTGCTGGAGGGAAGGTGCACACAGTTTTTTGACCGCTAAGCTATGCTACACTGAGCTATGGTGTGCCATGCTGTGCAGTAGGAAATCTGCCAGGGTGAAGAAATTGTAACTGTGGATTTATTGGCTGTTTGTTGGACTCTTGCTTACATGGAAATGAGGACCAGTCACGGTAAAATAAATCTACAATGTAAGCATATTAAACTTGGTGTGGACATTGCTGTGAATAACAACCCAAGCGAGCGCGTCCATTAACAAGCACCGTCCAGCAGCCATCAGCTGCTTAAAGTAATAGACTTGGCTGCTTACATTTAGTCAAAAAACTGTTTACTCAAAAGGAACTGAGTTTACCTATTTTTGCATTGGAGTTTCATCATCTGTGGAACGAGATTGAGTGGATTGTTGGAGGAACTTTGCATCGATTTCGTTTACAACTGAGATCAGCTGCAGCCACGACAGGAGGACATCGCATATCTGTGGATTATATGTGCGCATCTTTGCTTTTGGGTCAGGGACCATCTACCAGCGCGAGGAAAGACACTGGAGCTGCTCTACAAACGTCAGCAGAGGAGCTGTGTTCATATGGCGCCCAACGTGAAGAGGTATGTTCAGTAGCGCTACTTATTGTTGAATGGCCATTAAACTTTGTGTGCACACAACATGGGGACATAATTCCAATGCATTGGTTGTCAAAGAGTATAAATAACTTTGCGAACTAGATTCATTGTTGCTTCGATCGTGCTTCGCATATTCGGTGGATTATGGAGCCTGCTGAAACTGAGCACAGGTCTATGGAAGCGCTTCAGTTGAACAATGGTGTTTTTACTGATGTTGATGTTCAAATGGACAAACAAAAACGTGTTGTGAAATTAACTCCTAAAGCGTTTGTAGAAAAGGTTGAAAGGTTGCAGAGTGATAGAAAATCTGTATTAACTAAAGCTACAAATTTAAGGAAAAGGATACAAGGTTTGATGCAACAAAGAAATGTAAAAGAGGTACAAAGTGCTTTTATTGATCTTTTAGATTTGTGTGAAGAAGCAAAAGGTATTCATGGTTCTTTGATGGGTATGTTACCTGAAAGTGAGAAGGAAAAACATGACATATGGTTTAAGGCAAAAATGATTGTAAATGATGATTTTATTTCTGAAGTTAAAATGTGGGTATCATGTAATGAAAATGATGAAATTACTACAAATGAGGTAATAAATGACAAAGTTGATGGGGTCAATCCAGATGATAGCATTTCAAATGTTGGTAGTAGACATCCAAGTAAAACGAGCCATTGCAGTAGTTTTTCTTCTGCCAGAATTATAGCCGAGGCAAATAAGGCTGCACTGCTTGCTCGTATGGCAGCTTTAAAGGAAAGACAGGATTTGGAGGAGCAAGAGCAAATGATTAAGAGGAAAAAGGAGTAACTGGAAATGAAAGCAATGCTATTAGAATCCAATGCTAAACTTGCAGTTCTAAAGGCCTCTGAAAGTCGCAGTGTTTCTAGTGCCTCTCATGTTGTGAAATCTCATTTGGAAAAGGAAGAGGGGAAAGCAGCTGCAACTACATTAAATCCACTGGCAGAGGAGTTTGAACTTGGTGGATATAGCAAAACTGCAAATAAAGTACCAGCACTGGATCCCTCTTTGACGTCTTATGTGCCGTATCAGGAAATTCGTCAGCAGCCTTGGCATGAATGTATGGACTCCGAAAGGAAGAATTCCCAGCATGCACTAGGAGACACATCAGTTCAACCTCGTAGACCTCTTGCATCTGAAATGATTTCTCGACCCGCATCAGTTCAACCTCATAGACCTTTTGCATCTGAAATGGTTTCTCGACCCACATCAGTTCAACGTGGACAACAAGCATCTGAAATGATTCTTCGGCCACAAATGGAGAGTCCGTATGGTGACATTGGCACTATAATGCAAAGGCAAAATGAAATAACATCAGTTCTTGTCCAACAGCAACGTTGTTCATCTTTACCAGCCAGAGATATACCTTTATTTGTTGGAGATCCTTTTCAGTATGTTTCGTTTATCAGAGCATTTGAAAAGGGAGTGGAGGAAAAGGCAAGTTGTAGTGATTGTTTATATTATTTGGAACAGTTCACTAGGGGGCAGCCAAAAGAGTTAGTACGTAGTTGCCTACACATGAACCCTGACCTTGGTTATGCTAAGGCAAAACAACTATTGCAGGAACATTTTGGCAATAAGTACAGGATTGCCACTGCTTATCTGGAAAGGGCCTTGTCTTGGCCCTTAATAAAAGGAGAGAATGTCAATGCTTTGCAATCGTATGCCCTTTTTCTGCGTGGTTGTTGCAACGTCACTGAGGAATTGCAATACCTTCAGGAGTTAGATATGCCAAGCAATATGAGAGCTATTATGTGTAAATTGCCTTTCAAGCTCAGAGAGCGGTGGAGAACTGTCGCACATAGAATTCTGGAAACTACTCAATGTAGAGCTTTGTTCAAAGATCTTGTGGAATTTATTGAAAGACAGGTTGGCATACTAATGGATCCCTTGTTTGGTGATATTAGGGATTTGCCAACTATCCCAAGACCTGTTAATCGACCAAGGCTATCTCCAGAAGGCAGAGTTAAAGGAAACATCTTTGCCACTAACATTGCACCAGTGGAATCTGGTGAAACATCTAAGAATATGAGGACAGAATTGCCACCAAACAATTCTAAACTGATTCCATTATGTGTGTGGTGTGCTAAACATCATGTATTGGAGTACTGTCAACAATTCAAACGTAAGAAGCAAAGGGAAAAGATGGGCTTTCTAAAGGAGAAAGAGCTTTGCTTTGGTTGCTTAAGTGCTGGCCACATGAGTCGTAATTGTGGCAAGCGGTTGACGTGTAGGATATGTAGTCAGCACCATCCCACTGTGCTTCATGTTGACAGATATACAGCCAATTCAGAGGAGGCGGAGGCATGCAAGTTCTTAGGATCTGCTGAAACATGTGGTCATACAGGGGCCGGAAAAGATCACTGTCTGCTTTCTATCTTACCAGTTCAAGTCAAGGCCAGTAAAGGAGACCAGATAATCCAGACGTATGCATTCCTGGATCCTGGCAGTTCTGCGACTTTTTGTACTGAAAGTCTTATGCAGCGGCTTAATCTTTCTGGTAGAGGAACTCAGTTTCTGTTACAAACTATGGGACAGGAAAGAGTTGTATCGGCATACGCACTCTCAGGTTTGGAAGTGTCTGCTATTGATGGTAACATCTTCTATCAGCTTCCACAAACACTCACACAGAAACAAATGCCTGTAAGTTCTGACAACATTGTGTCTAAAGGAGATTTGTCTAAGTGGCCTTACCTGGCAAAGGTTAAAGTTCCCAGCATAATGGCTAACGTTGATTTGTTGATTGGAAACAATGCTCCTAAGATGTTAGAGCCTTGGGAAGTCATAAACAGCCATGGGGATGGCCCTTATGCTATGAGAACGGCATTAGGTTGGGTCATCAATGGTCCTTTGCATGCAGGCAGCTTTGAGGCTGAAGACTGTTCTGCAGTGGTTAACAGGATTTCTGTGTGTAGATTGGAGGAGATGTTGTATAAACAATAATCAATCAATCAATCAATCAACTTTTATTTGTTAAGCACATTTAAAAACAACACGAGTTGGCCAAAGTGCTGTACAGATTTAAAAAATATAACCATGACTTCAATGAAAGAGCTGCAGAGGAGCAAGGATTATCAAGAGAGGATATTAGGTTTTTGGAGATTGCAGAGAGTTCTGTCAAGCTTCAGGACAATCATTATACCTTGAAGTTGCCATTTAAAAAGGAAAATGTGTATCTTCCTAACAATTTCTCTGTGGCAAAACAGCGGATACTCGGATTAAAAAGGAGATTCCAGAGAGATGATCAGTTTTATCAGGAGTATGTATCATTTGTAACTGAAATGATCAAAAAGGGATATGCAGAGCAAGTGCCCACTCATCAGCTTAAAGGTGAGAGCGGCAAGGTGTGGTACATTCCTCACCATGGTGTACGTCATCCCAAGAAGAGGAACTTGCGGGTGGTTTTTGATTGTGGTGCCGCATTTAATGGAACATCTTTGAATCAAGTCCTTTTACAAGGTCCCAATTTCACAAGCACATTGATTGGAGTCCTCTTGAGGTTTAGGCAGGAGTCTGTAGCAGTCATGGGTGACATACAATCAATGTTTCATCAGGTCCGGGTGGCAGAAGAGGACCGGGACTTCATCCGTTTTTTGTGGTGGCAGAACGGAGATTTTACAAAAGAAGTGGCAGTGTTTCGTATGAATGTCCATCTCTTTGGAGCTGTCTCGTCTCCGAGTTGTGCTGCCTTTGCTTTGAGAAGAACAGCAGATGATCATCAATCTGAGTTCCGAGAAGAGGTTGTTCAAACTCTCAAAGAAAACTTCTATGTAGATGATTGCCTTAAGAGTGTGGCATCTGAAGATGAAGCAGTTTGCTTGGTTGAAGATCTTTCCATTCTTTGTCAGGGAGGTGGTTTCATTCTGACAAAATGGAGTAGCAACAAGCGCACTGTCCTGCAAAACATTCCCGAAGAGCACCGAGCCAAAGAGTGGAAGGAGCTTGATCTGGAAAGGGACAGCCTGCCAGTTGAGAGAGCCCTTGGATTGCTTTGGTGTGCGGAAACTGACTCATTTAAGTTCAAATTGGAGGTCCAGGAGAAGTCCTGCACAAGACGTGGGATGTTGTCGGTTTCCAGCTCCGTATACGATCCACTTGGGTTTTTGGAACCAGTTGTGCTACCTGCTAAGATCATGCTACAGGAGTTATGTCGTAGGAATTACGGATGGGATGAGACTGTGCCCTACGACATTTTGCGTGACTGGACAAGGTGGTTGAAGGAGCTGAATGCACTGTCTGAATTCAAAGTTGAGAGATGCGTTAAGCCCATAAGCTGTGGGTCTTGCATGCATGCTCAGCTTCATCATTTTTCAGACGCAAGCGAACAAGGGTATGGCACAGTCACTTACCTTCGAATCCAGAATAGCAACAATGACATTCATGTTGCCTTCCTCATGGGCAAGGCCAGAGTAACACCTTTAAAGGTCATCACTGTTCCTCGTTTGGAGTTAACTGCTGCTGTGCTTGCTGTTCGTGTTGACCTGATGTTAAAGAAAGAGCTGAGGCTCCAGTTGCAAGAATCTGTCTTTTGGACAGACAGCACATCTGTGCTTAAGTATGTTATGAATGAGTACAAGCGTTTTCATACTTTTGTTGCCAACAGAGTCTCCATTATCAGGGAAGGCACAAAGACATCACAGTGGCGATACGTTGGCTCAAAGGAGAATCCAGCTGATGATGCATCCAGAGGAAAAAGGGCTGGAGATTTTATTAAGAAAAACAGATGGATAGAAGGCCCCAAGTTTCTGTGTAAACCAGAAGAGGATTGGCCCAAAAATCTTGTACAGACTGCAGTAGGGGTTGACGACCTCAAAGTCAAGAAGGAAGCCGTGGTAAATGTGGTAAATACTCAAGGTTCACTGAAGGGTACAGATTGGCTGATGGGTTACTTTTCAGATTGGAGGAAACTTCGAGTAGCAGTTGGCTGGTTGCTTAGGTTGAAGAGGATATTATTGTTGAGAAGAACTCTCAAAAGGATGGAGCCAGATATTGCTGATGCCAACAAGCAGAGTGCTTTGGTGCAAGAGAGTCAGATAGTTAAAGATGCAACAGGAGGACAAATCTTGTCAGCAGAAGATCTTATGGAAGCGGAGCTGGCTATAATCTGCTACTGCCAACAGCAAAGATTCCCTGAAGAGATCGATGCTTTGTCTTCTGGGAAGGATATAGTAAGCAAACGGAGTTCCATCTATAAGCTGGACCCATGGTTGGATGATGGGCTTTTGAGAGTCGGAGGGCGGCTGACATGATGCTCTTTGCCAGAAGACACAAAATATCCACTACTCCTCACTAAAGATCAGCATGTGTCTACCCTTATACTGAGGGATTTACATCAACGGCTTGGCCATAGAGGGCGTAACCACATGTTGTCTACGTTAAGAAGAAGGTATTGGATCACAGGTGCCACCTCAGCTGTGAGAAAGATCATAGCAGAATGTTGTTTCTGTAAAAGATATAATGGTCGGATGATGGGGCAAAAGATGGCTGACCTGCCCAAGGAGAGGATTCTGCCAGACCATCCGCCATTTACCAACACAGGTGTTGACTATTTTGGACCAATAGTGGTGAAGAAGGGAAGAGGCACAGCGAAGCGTTATGGTGTCATCTTCACCTGCTTGTCCAGCAGAGCAGTTCACCTTGAATTGGCCACTTCTCTTGACACGGATGCCTGTATTAATGCTTTGCGTCGATTTATCAGTAGAAGAGGGCAAGTGGAGCATCTTCTATCAGATAATGGTACAAATTTCATAGGGGCAAAGAGAGAACTTAGGGAGGCACTTTCATCATTGAATCAGGCTAACATTCAAGGAGTTTTATGCCAGAAGGGCATTAAGTGGAGTTTCAATCCTCCTGCTGGGTCCCATTATGGTGGGGTTTGGGAGCGGGTCATCCGCATGTTGAGGAAAATCCTCACTGCAGTTCTCCAACAGCAGATGCTTGATGATTATGGTTTCCACACAGTCTTGTGTGAAGCTGAGGCCATTTTAAATGATCGACCAATCACAAAATTGTCTGACGATCCAATGGATCTTGAAGCTCTGACCCCTAATCATATCCTGTTGCTGAAAGGAAAACCGACATTATCTCCTGGATTGTTTGATGTACATGATTTGTATATAAAAAGGTGGAGACAGGTCCAATACATTTCAGATCTCTTTTGGAAGAGATGGGTGAGAGAACACCTACCTTTGCTGTAGGAGAGGCAGAAATGGAATAAAACTAAGAATAGCCTCAAGCCTGGAGACATTGTGGCCATTATGGATCCAACGGCGCCTCGAGGCTCCTGGCCACTCGGAAGAGTTTTGGAAACATTCCCTGACAAAAAGGGGCTGGTTCGTTCTGTGCGTTTACAAACTAAGACCAGTGTTATAGACAGGCCTGTAGCAAAGCTTTGTTTTTTACACGAGTCTATGGGCTAAGGGGTTTTGTGATAAGCGTCATGTGTGTTTATTGTGCTCACTATTTGTGGCTCTTTGTTATGTATTGGGAATTGGTATGTTTGATTCATCCCAATTAGGGGCCGGTATGTAAGAGCCATTTTGTCTTTATCTAAACCTTATGCAGGTGTGTGTCCAGTAGGGGTCTCTCTTTGGGTAATTGGTTGCTGAATATAGGTATGAACCTTCCTTCAGGTGACATGTGTTGCTGGAGGGAAGGTGCACACAGTTTTTTGACCGCTAAGCTATGCTACACTGAGCTATGATGTGCCATGCTGTGCAGTAGGAAATCTGCCAGGGGGAAGAAATTGTAACTGTGGATTTATTGACTGTTTGTCGGACTCTTGCTTACATGGAAATGAGGACCAGTCACTGTAAAATAAATCTACAATGTAAGCATATTAAACTTGGTGTGGACATTGCTGTGAATAACAACCCAAGCGAGCGCGTCCATTAACAAGCACCGTCCAGCAGCCATCAGCTGCTTAAAGTAATAGACTTGGCTGCTTACACTGTCTCTGTTTCATACATATAATACATACATTAAATTTACAACATCAACAACACTAAAAATTTATTTTCCATAATTACCTTCTTGATTCTCTCTGTTTTGTTTGGTTAAAGGGTTAGTTCACCCAAAAATGAAAATTAAGTCATTAATTACTCACCCCCATGCTGTACCAACCCCGTAAGACCTTCGTTCATCTTCGGAACACAAATGAAGATATTTTTGATTAAATCTGAGAGGTGGATCACTGCTACATAGGCTGCCAGAGGGAATGAAACTTGACGGCCCAGAAAGTCATTAAAGAACATGTTTAAATATTCCATGTGGCTACAGTGGCTCAACTATAAGTTTATCAAGCGACGAGACTACTTTTTTTCCGAAAAAAAAACATAAATAACGACTTTATTCGACTATTCCTTTTCTTCCTTGTGGGCCTGAGACGAAAGTTCAAGAGATTTCCACGACGCATGCGCGAGAACTGAACAAGAAGTATTAGAAGAAGAACGTCCTCTTCTCAGTTCTCGCGCATGCGTCGTGGAAATCTCTTGAACTCTCGTCTCAGGCCCACAAGGAAGAAAAGGAATAGTCGAATAAAGTCGTTATTTATGTTTTTTTTTCGGAAAAAAAGTATTCTCGTCGCTTGATAAACTTATAGTTGAGCCACTGTAGGCACATGGAATATTTAAACATGTTCTTTAATGACTTTCTGGGCCGTCAAGTTTCATTCCCTCTGGCAGCCTATGTAGCAGTGATCCACCTCTCAGATTTAATCAAAAATATCTTCATTTGTGTTCCGAAGATGAACGAAGGTCTTACGGGGTTGGTACAGCATGGGGGTGAGTAATTAATGACTTAAAGGGTTAGTTCACCCAAAAATGAAAATTAAGTAAATAATATTTAGTAATATTATCATAATTTCCCTATTTTCATTTGATGTGTTATGCATTCTAATAATTGTATCATCATATTTTATTAGAATGCCAAGGAAAGAAAGAATAGAAACAAAAAAAATCAAGAAGTAATCATTTTCTTTATTTAGTGCCCTTTTTGGTCCCTCCGCCCCTGCCCCTGAGGAGGTCTGTGCACGCCACTGCAAGTGCAGAATAGAACCCTTAACCTCTGACATGCTTGGCAAAAGATCAACCACTAGACTATTAAAAAACTCAAACAAAATGTGCAGATCGATGGATTTATTTACGGGTTGAGCAGAGAGGCTGCACAGTTTGACAAACTGGGTAGGCAAACTAGGCACTACCCTGCCAAAATTCTTTTTTTACTGTTTATTCTTGTTTTGTATTTATGCAATATGTGTGTTATTCCAATTGTTTAGACGTTATGGTGACAAATGTGGCAGTTATCAAATAAAAAACAAATGGTAGAATAAGAAGTGCTTTTACTGTCTACTAGCATTTTTCTTTTACTAGCATTTGTTTGTATGTTGCGCATGCGCACTTCGATCCTGTATTCTTCAACATGTACGGCAAAAAGCACAAATCTGCTGTGCCTTTGGACGTAAATATTTTATGCCAGTAATCATCTCCGTTACGTATCAGACATGGACCAATTAAAATCGAGATATTACTGGACATTTGCGCAGCTAACGTCATTACACCACAGCTAGTTAATCCCCGCCAAATTCAAAGTCAAAATGACAGCACAGGTGTGGTGCCCAATTCTGACCCCCGCCAAATTATTGCCCCCCCTAGTATGGTATGTTTAGGATTATTTGTTTGGGAGGGGTTAGGATTAGGGGTGGGGTTAGGATTAGGCAATCAGAGATACTGATTCCAACAAGGGGGGTAATAATTTGGAAGGGAGTCGAAATTCGGCACAACACCGGCCGTGATCACGGAGTTGAAATTGTTCTTTTACAAAATCTGAGTTAATAGCAAGAGGGAGGTCTACGCCAGCCTTAGATGGACTAATGCAGCAAAAGGGCCCAAAAATTGCCCGATCGTTTCAAACAGACTGGAATTAAAGAAAATATGTGATCGACGTCTTAATGAGAACGGCGGATGGATTTTATGTACAAATAATCTACCGATTGGTGAGTCAAAAACTATTTGGGGCTTAATATTGAATTGATAAATGTGGTTGAATCAATGCAAGCCATTTGCCTTCATATTCAATTGAGCAGTGTTTGATTTTACTTTTGCTGACTGACAAACATAATTGCCGCTGTGCAACAATTAAGGATTAAGAATGGTTGCATTCTGATGCTGGAGCGGACATAACTACGTGTGTGTGTGTGTGTCTTGATATGCCGCGCTTGTGCGTAACGTTTACTGTTATTACGTATTATTATCATAAACAATAAATCAGGTAATCTGGCTTTCAACTCAGTGCCTATAGGTGGTGGATGCCCAATTTTACCAGCCACTTGTATTTTTTTTACCAGCCACTTTTTTTGGAATTCAAATTTATGAATGAGAACTGTGACTTTGATAACATTGACGTCCATTACAAATATGTAATTCGTTTTATCCATTTAACAATATGAGTTATGCTGCACTCAGGCGCCAATTTATGTTTTCCTCCATGGGTGCTCACGGGCGCACGCCCTTTTTTTTTTTAAAGCACTATTTCGCAAAAAACAGGGCTACCATAATATGTGAGCAACATGTACGTTTGTATTTTTGAGAGAATTTTATGCATGGTTATTTTACAGTTTATTTTTTAATATTAGTTAAGTCTGTATGACCATAAATGGAGTATTTAAATGTATTTTGCTGCTATTTGAAAAAAATCCAGCAAAATGCGCCTGCGCGTTTGTCGACCCCAGAGGGTTAACTCGATAATAAAGCCGTAAAGTAAAGTTAGGATATCTTTCAACTCAGGACAGCACCACTTCTCACAAATACAGATAGGATTGGAGATGAAACGTTTAACTGACACGTAATCTCCGGAGCACCCACGGTATCGGCTAAAACTGTCGCTGAACTAAAAAAACGATAGCTATTTAGCCATCACAAAACACAACTTCAAGTTAGTAATTTACTTGCACATCCAAACGTAGTCCCGAAAAGGTCTGCCCTTTTTGCCGATCGCATGGACGTTTCTGAATAGAATTGGTCACATTCATTATTGACTCTATTTTAAGGTAAGTTGTCCCTCTAACGAACGAATTGTTTGCATTTTCGGACGACACAAAGGTTCGACAGTAAGTACAGTGCATGGACTGTTCGACGGGAAGGTAGGCTAACCATTTCCTCGTTTTCCCTTCGTCATCAATGCGCCACTTGTTCGAAAAGTACCATTCACTTTTTATTTACTTCGCCCTCAACAGTTTGTACATTCATATACTGCTGACTCCGCGGCGGGCCTCTTAACACCGGGTATATGTCGCCACATTTTTTAAATTTTCCTTTTGTCTGTACTTCAGCTCAGCTATATGTGTCACGGTCCGTTCAGCGCAGTGTCCGTGCGCTGTGTCCGTGACGCACGTACAGCGCTGAAAATCAAATTAGTTACTCGACAAAAGTGCATTATTTTTACTTAGCAACAGCATTCTTTGACAAAAGATGTCCAATCCGTTACAAGGAATGTTTTAAGCAGTAGCCTAACCAATAAAAATATGTTTTACGATCTACCCGCCACTGTGGCTGGTATACAAGGCAAAGTCACCTAATGAGTCGTGCTAATTTCCCACCCTGATGATGATGATGATGATGATTGGATGCTTTCAAGTTGGTCAAAATGACTGATGTAGATTGGATGAATGCATGTTGTAAATTGAGTAGCCTACTTGTCTGAAAACGTAAGGCTTTTTTCTTCATAAAACGAGTCGGACATCACATTTTTGTATACATTTTTTTGTATTTATGGAGGTCTGTGCACCTAAGTGGAAAGAGATAGAGCAGGTTGTGAGAAACGCAAGGGCTTCATCATCTCCAGGGCCTAATGGAGTTCCGTACAGAGTGTACAAGAGTGCTTCATGAGTTCTACGAATTCTGTGGAAATTGATAAAAGTAGCTTGGGAAAAGCAGGTTGTACCTAGAGCATGGCGCCGAGCAGGGGGAGTCTTTATACCCAAAGAAAAATATGCTACAAGCATCAGTCAGTTTTGCCAATTTCACTATTAAACGTCGAAGGCAAGATTTTCTTCAGCATTATTGCTCAGAGATTGTCAATCTACCTATTAAAGCAGTGGTCTCAAACTCAATTCCTGGAGGGCCACAGCTCTGCACAGTTTAGCTCCAACCAGCTCAAACTCACACCTGCAAGGAAGTTTCTAGCAATCCTGAAGACCTTGATTAGCTGGATCAGGTGTGTTTGATTAGGGTTGGAGCAAAACTGTGCAGAGCTCTGGCCCTCCATGAATTGAGTTTGAGACCACTGTATTAAAGAATGGCTTCATTGTCACTTCAGTTAAAAAAGCGGGCATTCCAGGATTCTCAGGATGCTTAGAACACATCAGTGTTATCTGGCAACGAATTCAATCAGCTAAAAAGGAGAGGAAGGAGCTCCACGTGACATTCCTGGATTTGGCTAATGCATATGGTTCAGTGCCACATGAGCTTCTTTGGGCAACATTTGCTTTTTTCAGGGTACCGATGTCGATAACAAATTTAGTGAAAGCCTATTTTGGAGATTTGCAGTTTAGTTTCTCAACTCCAGGATTCCGCACTACATGGCAATGCTTAGAGGTTGGAATAATGGCAGGATGCACCATTTCTCCACTGGCTTTTACCATGGCAATGGAAGTAATCATTAATAATAATACGTTTTATTTATATAGCGCCTTTCCAGTGCTCAAGGACGCTTTACAATAGACAAGCAACGATAAAGGCAGAGGACAAAGACAGCAGACAAAACAACAGTAGCTAGATAGTGTAGGTACAGAAAATGAGAAATTAGAAAAAAAAAAGAAAAAAAACATTCCAGTACAACTTAAGAGTTATGACATTCAGCAAAAAAATGAGTTTTGAGCATGGATGTGAATTCAGAGAGAGTGTTAACAGAACAGAGTGATCGGGGTAGAGAGTTCCATATTTTGGGTGCTACAACACTGAATGATCTACCCCCCATCGAAACAAGGCGATGCCGAGGGACGACAAGAAGGCTAGAGTCGGAGGATCGTAGAGAGTGAGTCGGTGCGTAGGGGTGAAGCAGTTTACAGAGATGGGGGGAGCCAAGCCGTGCAGAGATTTAAAAGTGAGAAGGAGAATTTTGAATTTAATACGGTAAGCCACGGGAAGCCAGTGAAGATCATGCAAAATTGGAGTGATATGTGCAGAACGCTTGGTGTGGGTGAGTATTCTGGCAGCAGAGTTTTGAATGTATTGCATTTTGGAAATGGAGCTAGCAGGAAGGCCAAAAAAAGTGCATTGCAGTAATCGAGACGTGATGTGATAAATGCATGGATGACAGTTTCAGCGTCTGAGATACTGATGAAGGGACGGAGCTGAGCGATGCGGCGTAGATGAAAGAATGCTGATTTAGTGATAGAATTAATGTGAGAATGGAAAGATAGAGAGGAGTCAAAGATTACACCAAGACTTTTAACAGTACTAGATGGTTTGATGTGAGAGCCAGCGAACTCACAGGTGAAGTTAGTAGGAATTTTGTTAGTGAGTGACGGAGGTCCGGTAAAAATAATCTCAGTTTTATCCATGTTAAGTTTTAAAAAATTTGAATGAAGCCAATCTTTTATTTCATGCACACAAGCAGAGATTTTGTCAGTTGTGATAGATAGAGTCGATGTACAGGTAGTATATAATTGTATGTCGTCAGCGTAAAAATGATAATTAAAACCATGACGGCGGAGGATCTGACCAAGAGGTATTATATAAATTATGAATAGTAATGGCCCTAAAACGGATCCCTGTGGGACACCTTACTTGAGGGGGACAGTAGATGAACGAAAATCTTGAACTGAAATGTAGAACTGTCTATCAGAGAGATGGGAAGAAAACCAAGAAAGAGCAGCGCCAGAAATACCCACATCCAAAAGGCGAGAAATGAGTAGTTGATGGGAGACAGTATCGAAGGCAGAGCTGACGTCCAGCAGCAGGAGCATAGACAGAGAACCATAGTCACCAGAGAGAAGCAGATCATTGAGTACCTTAACTAGTGCAGTTTCAGTACTATCTAGAGGGCGAAAACCAGATTGAAGAGGATCAAAAAGATTATTTTCGACTAGAAAAGACTGAAGCTGGGAGGCAACAGTACTTTCTAGTAATTTAGCTATGAAGGGTAGATTTGAAATAGGACGATAGTTGGATAATACTGAAGGATCAAGGTTGTTTTTTTTGAGAACAGGGGTAACAGCAGCAGTTTTGAGTGGCAGAGGGAATGAAGCAGAGGTAAGAGATGCATTGATGAAGTGAGAAATAGGTGCAGAGATAACTGAATGGCAGAGTTTCAGAAGAGGAGTAGGAGCAGTGTCAAGACGACAAGATGAAGGGTTGGATTTCAAGATTTCTCTGACTACTCCTTTTTCTGTCTCTGAGTTAAAGTGAGACAGGGACTGTCCAGATTGGTTCGGCAGATAACTAATATTTGCAGCATCATTAGAGAGGCACTGGTTTACGGCATCTGTTTTTTCTAGCAGGTGAGTCATGAATGAACTACAGAGTTCATCAGAAGCTAGAGTAACAGGAGTTGGAGGTTTGGTGAGTTTGTTTATTGTGTTAAATAATGCTTTTGGTCTGTTACTTGATTTATTAATTGTGGCAGATACAAAACTAGAACGAGCCAAGTTCAGGGCCGATTTGAAATGTTTAAGATGTTCAATAAAAGCTAAATAGTGAACAGTCAGGCCAGTTTTTCTGTATTGACGCTCAAGCCGTCTACCAGTGGTCTTTAAGATACGGAGTTCAGGAGTGTACCAAGGAGAAGAATGTGTGGAAGGGACACTTCTGGTCTTAACAGGAGCGTGCTTATCTAAGATATCCGAGATTATGGAGTGATAGTTAGATAATATCAGGGAGGGAGAAGAGATATCAAAGACATCAGATAGATTAGAAGAAGCAATGGAGGTACAAAATAATTCAGTATCAACAGCTTTGAGATTGCGGTAGGATATAACAGTTGTTGAACATTTCTTATGCATAGGCAAGCTGAAACTAAAATCAAGAAATTTATGATCAGAAATACCACCGTCAGTAGAAGAGATGGTAGAGATATTGGCTCTTGATGTACAGATCAAATCAAGGGTATGACCACGCGTATGAGTTGGAAAATTTACATGCTGAGTAAGATTAAAACATTCGAAGATAGAAAGTAACTGATTGGTGTTAGAGCAGACAACATCAACATGAATATTAAAGTCACCAAGCAGTAGAATGGGAAATGACAATGAGCAGGCGAGGGTCAACAGTTCACTGAGTTCAGAGAAGAAGTTGGACAGGACCTTAGGAGGTCGATAGAGCAGGATAATTATGAGAGAGTCAGCCTTCAAAACCATGTATTCAAATGTATTGGTTTCGTGAAAGTCAAGTTGCTTGATATGGAGGTTATCACGGTGGATGATAGCGAGACCACCCCCTTTACCATGGAGTCGAGGTCTAGACAGATACTTATATCCATCTGGCGTAAGTAGATTTAACTGTAGAAAATCTTCAGGAACTTGCCAAGTTTCAGTGAGAAGAAAAATGTCAAGCTTATTGTCAGTGATCATTTCATTGAGATAAGGAGCTTTGTCCGAATTTGATCGACAGTTCAAAAGTGCAAAGTGATGATGCAAAAGATTCAAATTAAATGTATGTTGCTGAGCACTATCAGTGAGATAGATCAGAGGGTGCTGAATGGTGGGACCGGCAGGCAATTGTCTAGGTATGGACAATTTTCTATTGTTGGTCCAGATGCATGGTGGAGCATCAGGCTTGGAACAAAAAGTACTCATGAGTGTGCGCCGTGAATAGTGTATGTATCTTGAACGACGGAGAATCCCTAGTCTATGACAGTAATCATACGTCATCGGATCAAGACGCGGGCGGCAGTTCAAGGCCCTGAGTTGTGATGGTAGATATTCAATATCCATCACGGATGCAAGACAAGAAAGGAGGCAGAGGAAAAAAGAAAAAAATGTTTTTGCCCAAGGCATGTTGAAACTGATAAAAGTGAGAGCCAATCACAAGCAAAAACCACGTTAGCCAAACCCTGAATGTCACTTCACCAAAAACAGCAGACTAAATAGGAGGCAACGCACCCAGATAGTAAGCAGTAAACAAACAGCGCAACCGACAGAGAGAGCGGTAACTCACCCATCTGAGGAGCCGAGCGTGGTAGAGACGTAACAAGGTAGAGAGCTCGCAAGAGCCCGATGGCAAACTTATCAACAGTTCAGTTCAGAGTTCAACAGTGGAAAAATTGAGTAATCCAACCAGGCACAAATCAGCTGCACAGACACGCACAGCGTTCTCAATGTTTTACAGAAGTAGAGGTAGCCAGTGACAACAGTCCAGGTCAGAGATTGATTGTGAAAAACGGAATAATCCACAGAGAGTTCCTGATGAAAAATAAATAAACACCGGAACAGGACCAAAACATACAAACAATCCAGGTGCGAAGCAGCAGCACATACGCGCACAGCGTACTCGACCCTGAAACAGAAAGTGAAAAATCACTCTGAAAATCACCTGAAAATCTGAAAATCACACCTAAAAATCATTAGGGCATCAAAATGGGTAGTAGGAAGAGAGCGCTTGGCTTCTGGGATGCGACTACCACCATTCAGAGCATACATGGATGACATGACAACCATGACTACAACGGTAGCCTACACTAATCGGTTATTGGGGAAGTTAACAGATAATATTGAATGGGCACGAATGCAATTTAAGCCCTCTAAATCAAGGAGCATCTCAATAAGTAAATGCAAGGTTGTAGATAAAACATTCTTCATTAATGGTGAGGCAATACCAACAGTTTCTCAGAGCCAGTGAAGAGTCTAGGGAGATGGTACGATGGGGATCTAAAGGACACAGTTCGAGTGGGAGAAGTTAGACGACAAGCAGTGGAAGGGTTGAAGAGCATAAACAGCTGTGCTCTACCAGGCAAACTGAAACTCTGGTGCTTTCAGTTTGGTTTACTGCCAAGGTTGCTGTGGCCAGTGACTGTGTACGAGGTTTCTTTGACAACCGTGGATAAGCTGGAAGCGTTAATAAGTTCATACATCAGGAAATGGTTGGTAGTTCCACGCTGCCTCAGCAGAGTGGGACTTTATAGTAAAGGAGTATTGCAGCTGCCAGTCTCTGCTTTAACCGAGGAGTTTAAGTGTGCCAAGGTCAGACTGGAAATGACTTTAGCAGAGTCACGCGACAAATGTGTAAGGGAGGCAGCCCCTGTGGTAAAAACTGGTAGAAAGTGGTCAGCAAAAAAATCTGTAGTAGAGGCAAAGGCTGACCTTCAAATTGGAGATATCGTGGGACAGGTACAGCATGGAAGAGGGGGTTTTGGGCTGAGTTTAGCTCCTCCTAAATGGCACAAGGCAGGCCCAGCTCAAAGGAGGAAGCTGGTAGTCAACGAGGTGCGAAAGCAGGAGGAGAGGATGAGATGTATAAAGGCCATTTCCCAGGCCAAGCAGGGAGAGTGGATGAGATGGGAGAGTGTGGAACAGCGCAAAATGGGCTGGCAATGGAAGAGAGTAGGATCAGTTTCCTTATTAGGTCAACATATGATGTTCTCCCATCACCGCAGAACCTAAACCTCTGGGTTGGAGAGGATCCCTCTTTTCCTTTGTGTTCATCACCTGCCACATTAAGGCACATTTTGACAGGATGTAAGTTGGCTCTTAGCCAGGGTCGGTGTACTTGGCGCCATGACCAAGTATTGCGATGTTTGGCTTTCCAGATATTGTTTTGTGGTCTGGATCAGCACGCATTGTTCAACTGATAGAGTTAACAGTGCCATGGGAGGATGCGGTAGATGAGGCATATGAGAGGAAGAAACTGCGGTATGCTCATCTGGCCACTGAGGCAGAACAGCGAGGATGGAGAGTCCAGGTTTATCCAGTGGAAGTGGGTTGTCGAGGTTTTGTGGCACACTCTACAACCCGGTTCCTCAGAGACGTCGGATTCAGTGGCCAAGAGTTGCGTCGCAACGAACTTATCTGAAGCAGCAGAAAGGAGCAGCAACTGGCTGTGGTTGAGACGGAAAGATTCTAGCTGGCTGTGTACAGGCCGCCATGCTACGGTTTCGTAGATTTCTTGAAAACTTGAAGAGTCTGTTGGTTTATTTGTATAGGTTGTACAGTATTTACAGTCATTACGTTCCTGTGTATATTGCGTTAATGACGGGTGGTTGGGCAGATATTTTGTTTTGCAGTAGGTGGTATGCCATATGGAACCGTTGCCACTGAAACTGCATATTAACGCACCAGTGGGGCTCGACAGCCTTAGTCAAACGGGTGGCGCGTATGATTGGGTTGCGGAGAGATTGTGAGATTGTGGTTAGGTCTCAGCAGCAAGAGGGAAGTAGAGGTCAGTAAGCTGGGCTGAGTTGAGTGGGGGACGGAGGGGGGTGACTCTGGGACGCCAGAGTCACTGTCCAGCCCTCTTGAGGTGTCGTGGGCTAGTCGGCGAAACACTGAGGACGGAAGGTGCCCACTTGAAGACCCTAGAGATGTTCCCTACTCCGCTCAATCCAGAGGGTTGTTATGGGGGGACCGCACTGTGGTTGCAGCCGTTGTGTGTGCTGACGCGCAATACACTGCAGCTATTAACACCAGACAGAAGGAGATTCACGTCACCAGATGGAAAGAAGCATAAATGGATGGAGAAGCATAGGTTACTGTAAAGCTACGTCTTAGTTGGTGATTATCTTGGCGAAAGCCGAGTACAAATCAGCATGAAGTTTTAACACCTACTCTCGTGTAATGGAAATCTTGTATTTACATTACATTAATAAGCTACAGGACATCGTCTTTCAAAACATGACCTGCGAAAGAGAATAAAAAATGAATGCGTCATTGAACCCACCCCTTGTGAAAATGCACTTCCGAATGCGTCTCTGCCCCCCCCACATTTCAAACCAAACTGACGCCCGTGGAAGCAATGTCTGCTTTGGAAGAGCATTTCATTACGAAAGTCAATGTGGTTGTTGCACGTCACCAGTTCAGACAGAGAGCTCAACGCGCGGATGAAACGAATGCGCAATACACTTCAGCTTTGCGAGAATTGGCAGTCAATTGTGCTTATGGTACAGTAGAGGATGAAATGATTCGAGATCAGCTCATCGAGAAAGCGTACGCTACAACAGTGCGCGAGAAACCTCTACTGGATCAGCCAGCTTCGTTGGGGGCTGCTGTAACTGTTGCGTGCCAGATTGAGCAAGCATTGCACAACGTGAATTTACTTCGAGATACTGCTCCGGTACAAGCGGTGAGTTCAAAGACTTCTCATTATCAATCGACCACACAAGACAGACCTAAAACTACGCCAAGCAAGTTTACTGTGTCGCAGCGTGCTTTCTACAGATGTGGCTCTAATAAGCACTTGGCAAATGCATCTGATTGTCCAGCATCTAAAGCTAAATGCAATTAATGTGGCAAAACGGGACATTTTGCGAAAGTATGCCATTCAACAACATCCGTTCGAGCAGTTCTTCCCGAAGTACAAATATGCAATATGAACTGTAAAAATTCTGACAACAGGATTAATTGTTTGTGCACATTTCTAATTACACACGACAGTCTATGGAGACCGAGTTTGTCGCGGATACAGGCTCTGTAGTTTCGATTTTGCCAGAGACTTTGAACAGGCATTATTTCAGTACATCTCCACTGTCTGCGCCGAGTGTCCAATTGGTCACGTACATGAGGACACATTCCAGTTCTAGGATGTCTCACAGCTAGTGTGTCATTGCACGGAGTGTCTGCTACGTTACACTCTACATTGTGAAAAACGGAACTGCCTTATTAGGCATGGATGTACTTAAAGCACTGACATGTACAATTAACCATGACCGTACTGTTACTGTTTCTACCTCTGCTTCAGTTCACAGTGTTGCGAATACTGAGCCTGTGGGATGTATGAAAGGCTTCATGCACAAGGTCAGAGCTCGTGATGATGCAGTTCCAGTTCAACAAAAACTCTGTCGACTTCCCTTTTCTGTACGTAATGCAGTCTCAGAGGAACTATAATTTCCGCTGAATCAAGTTATTATCGAGCGAATCGATGCTTCTCCCTGGGTTTCGCCAATAGTAGTCACTACAAAGAAAGGAGGTAAAATTAGACTGTGTTGATCTTCGTGAACCGAACAAAACTCTACTAGTTGACAAACACCCATTACCCCAAATGGATGAGCTGTTGAGTGAGTTGAGGGGTGCAGCTGTATTTTCGACTATTGATCTAACATGCGCGTACCATCAACTACCCTTACATGCTGATAGCCGTGACTTAACTGCCTTCATTACGCATGAGGGTCTTTTCAGATTCCGTCGTGTTCCTTACGGGTTAGCTTCTGCTCCTTCAGCTTTCCAGAAAATGATGGAGACAAAACCATTTGGACGATATAATAGTTTATGCCGCCTCACAGATTGAACATGACAAAACTCTTCACACTGTCATTCAGAAATTGAGAGATGCTGGTTTGACACTGAACATGCAGAAATGCACATTCAACAAGACTTCCCTCAAATTCCTGGGTCACGTGATCTCAAAAGAAGGAATCTTACCAGATACTGCTCACATCGAAGCTATAGTCGATGCTCCTACTCCACACGACGTATCTGCTCTTCGTTCGTTCCTTGGATTGATCTCGTGGTACAGTAAATTCTTCCCAAACTTTGCCACGGAGGTGGAACCATTACGTGCTCTTCCCAGAAATGCTACTGAAACTTTGTTTGAATGGACTACGGAAGCTGACCGTTGCTTCAACAAACTGAAAGCTGTTCTTGTGGAGAGCCCAGTGCTTGCACTTTTTGACCCGTTTCTTCCTACAATTGTGTCAACTGATGCTTGAGCGGACTATGGTCTTGGTGGAGTACTGACTCAACCCCATTCAGATGGTGTAGAACGCACTGTCGCTTTTGCTTCACATACGCTTAGCGCAACCGAGAGAAAATATTCCACAGTGGAAAAAGAGGCTTTGGCTTGCGTGTTCGCTGTAGAGAAATGGCGCCCGTACTTATGGGGTCATCACTTTACGTTACGTACTGACCACAAAGCATTAACTACTTTGCTGGCTACAAAAGGAATTGGACGTGCTGGAATGAGAGTAGCCAGATGGTCAGCCCGGTTGCTGTGTTTTTCGTATGACATTGAATACCCCCCAGGTGCTCAAAACCAGGCCGCAGATTGCTTGTCAAAATATACCCTTACCAGTGACGAACGAGCATACTGAGGCACCAGAAATGGTTGCCGCAGTCTTTTCAGGGTTACATTCAGTGTCCATGGAGGATTTCACAAACGCTTCCGAATCTTGTTCTGAGTTGTTTACTTAGAACGCAAATACTGAATGGCTGGCCACACAACAAGAAGGATGTAGAGCCAGCCCTATCTTCATTCTTTTTCATTCGTGATGAACTGTCAGTATACAACGGATTGATCATGCGAGGTGAACATCGTGTCGTTGTTCCTGTTTCCCTTCGTTCAACCCTGGTGAAGCTGGCTCACGAAACACACCAAGGTTTGGTCAGAACCAAACAAAGGCTACGTGAACTGGTGGCCGAAAATGGATTTGTTAGTTAACTCAGTGATTTCAACCTGTCTTACTTGTCAACTTAATGACAAATCTGCAAAGACAGCTCCTGCTCCATGACAACCTGTAGATTTGCCAGAGGGACCTTGGCAAAAACTGGGTCTGGATAACGTCGGGCCTTTTCAACATGCTGCATCAGGTTGTCATTTCGCAATTTCACTGGTGGACTATTACAGCAAATGGCCAGAAGATGCTTTTTCTTCACATGTCACTACTGAGGTTGTTACTTCTTTCTTACATTCTGTGTTTGCACGAGAAGGAAACCCTTTTTTGTTGTTACGGACAATGGACCTCAGTTTCTATCTTTAGCTTTTTCGGATTTCCTTTCTGAACGTGGTATCAAACACCTGCGTACAAGTGTGTATCACCCACAAGGAAATGCTGCAGTTGAACGCTGAAACAGAGTACTGAAAGAGTGTATCTTATCTGCGGAACAAATGAGAAAAGCTTGGAGACCGTCAGTAGTTGAGTATCTTCAGAGTTACCGTGCTACTCCTCATGCTACTACCGGTGTATCCCCATCTTAACTTTTGCATAACCGGAAACTGAGAACGAAGGTAGACATTTTTCCTGTGAGGGGGAAAAGTGACAAATGTGCTGGTGTACGAGATACTGTCAAGGAAAGGGAGGAGAAAAGTAAGAAATACACAGACAGGAAGAGGAGAGCCAAACCTGTTTCTTTCAAGGTCGGGGAACAAGTAAGAATCAGGAAGCCAGATCATGTTCCTAAAGGAAGCGCTAAGTATACCTTACCTTTGTCGATTCGAGAAAAGATCGGACCAAGTTCATTCTTGCTTTGTGATGGACAGAAATGGAATGGACAGAGACTGACTAAATTTCCAGACCAAACTGAAAAAAAATTTCAGGGATCAAATCTGCCTGCTCAAAACTGCACAACCACTCCCAGGAGGAGTGAAAGAGTTGTTAAACCACCAGGGTGGATGAAAGACTTCATAAAGTAGTGAAGTCAAAAGACAACATGATTGTGAAAAAAACCCCCACATGTACTTGTTCTAGTGTGTTATGGTACTTGATTGTTATTTAGAATGGCACTTCTAAATAATACTGTTTAGGTTAAGAGATTTAAATTTTGACTTGCAGTAATGCATAATGTTCTTATATGTTAACAAGTGTTACTATGGCTGTTGTCTTAAAACATACTGCCATAAATACTGAATAAGTCACCTACTGACTTTATGTAAGGGGGGGATGTTGTGTTCTGTGTAATTGCACTAATAAGTTCAAGTGAACTTAGTGAAGGAGGAGGAGAATTGCGAATAGTCATGGTTGATATGAGTCGTGAACTAGTGTGAAATAAAGAAGTTAAACAATTCTACTTACCTCGTCAATACGTTGATGTCCGGGAATTAACTGCTTGCTTGTAACTGATATCAGAATACAACAAAATGCCTGTGCGGCTTGGCCTATGTTGGTAAAACAACCTGGCCACTGAAAATAAGAATCTCAGAACACAGATCAAACATTCGTAATCATGACACCAAAAGCCCAGTAGCGGTGCATTTTTTACAAGCCTCTCATAACATTTCTTCTCTCAGATATTGTGGCATTGAACTTGTGAAACAGCCCTCCCGAGACGTTAATCGTCTATTACTTAAAAGAGAAGCATTCTGGGATTTATACCCTGGACACTTTAGCTCCAAAAGGCTTGAATGAAGACTTTGATCTGAGGCTATTCCTGTAAATAACTCCTGCCAATGAAAAAATTTTGTAAATTTTGTGCGATCGTTTTGCTGACTTGATATATGATATATGTAACGCACCATTGTGGTATCCTTTATATATTTATATTCTTGCTCATCTATCATTATTGTTTACAGTGGTAGAGATACTTTTTCAATAAAACTTTTTAGGCTGTGCTTTAAGCATTGCAGGCCATTTCTTAACTACTTAATATATTTCTAATAGATTCCTTTGTATTATAAATGTTAGAATATACTTCTTAAATGTTTTTATCTGCTTTTCTGATGTAATTGCTTTTTCACTTGATTGGTCCTATCATTGATCATGTGACCCTGTATGGTTGTATATGGAGGTGTGTCTCCCCACTTGTTTATGTCTGATGAAGGGCTTGGGCCTGAAATGTTACACGTGGTGAGCAACTATTAAATCGCTGAGGAGCATTTTCTGGTGTGCGGACTCATTGTTTACTTTTGCAGATTAAGTATTCTCAAGAACAACAGTCACAGTAATCACATAACAGTTGTAGCTTAAATATAGCAAGTGATGCATGATGTCCAATTTAGTGGACATATGATTAATCACTTGGGACATTTTTACAATATGACTCCTTAGATGTCAACAAATTAATTTTTATTTTTTTACCTGCTAGAGTCTCCTCAGATAGAAGGAATGGATGGATATTCCAGAGTAACTTGGCATTGGCCACGTTGGCCATCTTGGTTTGGAGGGGGGAAAATTACACATACAAAGGCATGCCACTTGGTGGCATTGTATAGGATAAGGCACTAGAGTCCATTGTTGTGGCTGATGTGTGCAACTATGCCATCAAAACCCATGCATAGGCAAGAAAATGGCTTTTTAATAGCTGTCTACGGTAGTGACCTCTATGCGTGAAAGGGTTACATGTTAAGCATGTGCACTGATCCCTTTGGCGCTCAGATGGTGCGTTCAAGTCATGTCGGAAAGATCGAATTTACGAGTTGAACGCACATGAACGCCATCCCAATGTTGTTAATATGAGTGGGAAGCTCGGGATTTTCTTTAAGCGCAGCCGTTTATGAGTTAACTTTTCTATTTAGAACAAAGTAAGCTAATTCCCTGCACAAACTATGATAGCATTGTAATATAACAATATAACATGTAACGGAAAAGTGTACAGTGGCTTCATAATTTAATTAAAAACATAAAAAAGCGAAACACTCCTGATGCACTTTCTTTGTTCTTCATTTTGTATAAGTATAGAGTCAAAAACATTATTTTTGTTTAGTTGTTTAGAGAAAGTACACCGCCATCGTACTTCAACGAAACTGAATTGAAAGAATATGACGTCGTAAACACTACTTCCCACCTCGTAACCATGAACTTCCCAGGAGGACTTGAATGCACCATGAGGCTAGAGCCAGAAAATGGCCATTTCTTTGTGATTTTATGTTGTATTAATTGTGCATTAGCCGCTACTTATAATATTGTCACATGTCTGTCCTGTCTTGTGATGCACATGGGTGTTTTGTTATTTTGAGCCATGTGCTCTTGTCATTGTTCAATTCATTGTTTGATCCCTCCCCCTTGTTAATTGCTCCACCTGTCTGTCTCGTTACCCTCCTTTGTTTGCCTCCCTATTTAGTCTTCCTGTGTTTGCTGTCCTGTGCTCGTTCGTTGTATTTGTTACGCGTGTTGTATTCTGTGCCTGTTCCTGCCCTGCCTTGTCTGTTTTCGGATTTAGATTTGGTTTGTTTATTTTATGTTTTGTCTTATTAAAATACTTCTTCTATGCACCTGAATCCACGGAATTATTCCTGACAGAACGAACGAGCCACATGTGGATTCAGTGGAGCGAACTCTGTCCGGCTGAGAGAGAGAATGGGATCTGTCTTTTTAAATATTTCTCTCTGTGTGCCCAGAGGAATGAGGAGAGGAGGGCAGCAGAGTCTTCCTCACTGGTCTCTCCTGGAATGGGATCATCGTCGTTGAGTCGTTCCAGCGTTGGGATTCCGTCTATGGTTTTGACCAACCTCGAGTCTGCACAGATCGGTCAGAAGGGACGGAGAAGGAGAAGGGGGAGACACGTCACGTCTGCCCACGTTCCATCTGTCCAGCTAGAGATTGTTCACGTCCCGTCTGCCCAGCCAGAGACTGTTCACGTTCCGTCTGGCCAGTCAGAGACTGTTCACGTCCCGTCTGCCCAGTCAGAGACTGTTCACGTCCCGTCTGCCCAGCCAGAGACTGTTCACGTTCCGTCTGCCCAGCCAGAGACTGTTCACGTTCCGTCTGCCCAGCCAGAGACTGTTCACGTTCCGTCTGCCCAGCCAGAGACTGTGCCGTCTGCCCAGCCAGAGACTGTTCACGTTCCGTCTGCCCAGCCAGAGACTGTTCACGTTCCGTCTGCCCAGCCAGAGACTGTTCACGTTCCGTCTGCCCAGCCAGAGACTGTTCACGTTCCGTCTGCCCAGCCAGAGATTGTTCACGTCACGTCTGCCCAGTCAGAGACTGTTCACGTCACGTCTGCCCAGTCAGAGACTGTTCACGTCACTTCTGCCCAGCGAGAGACTGTTCACGTCACGTCTGTCCAGTCAGGGACTGCTCACGTCCCGTCTGTCCAGTCTGGGACAGAGCAAGAGATGACCATTCGCATGGCCGCCAAGGCTATGCTGGACTATCTGGAGCGTCTGGCTCGGATCCTGGACATGCCGGTGGATGCTCCGGGGCCGAAGGCAGAGCCAGTGTCTGCTGTCCCTGAGCCGGAGCCAGTGTCTGCTGTCCCTGAGCCGGAGCCAGTGTCTGCTGTCCCTGAGCCGGAGCCAGTGTCTGCTGTCCCTGAGCCGGAGCCAGTGTCTGCTGTCCCTGAGCCGGAGCCAGTGTCTGCTGTCCCTGAGCCGGAGCCAGTGTCTGCTGTCCCTGAGCCGGAGCCAGTGTCTGCTGTCCCTGAGCCGGAGCCAGTGTCTGCTGTCCCTGAGCCGGAGCCAGTGTCTGCTGTCCCTGAGCCGGAGCCAGTGTCTGCTGTCCCTGAGCCGGAGCCAGTGTCTGCTGTCCCTGAGCCGGAGCCAGTGTCTGCTGTCCCTGAGCCGGAGCCAGTGTCTGCTGTCCCTGAGCCGGAGCCAGTGTCTGCTGTCCCTGAGCCGGAGCCAGTGTCTGCTGTCCCTGAGCCGGAGCCAGTGTCTGCTGTCCCTGAGCCGGAGCCAGTGTCTGCTGTCCCTGAGCCGGAGCCAGTGTCTGCTGTCCCTGAGCCGGAGCCAGTGTCTGCTGTCCCTGAGCCGGAGCCAGTGTCTGCTGTCCCTGAGCCGGAGCCAGTGTCTGCTGTCCCTGAGCCGGAGCCAGTGTCTGCTGTCCCTGAGCCGGAGCCAGTGTCTGCTGTCCCTGAGCCGGAGCCAGTGTCTGCTGTCCCAGAGCCGGAGCCAGTGTCTGCTGTCCCAGAGCCGGAGCCAGTGTCTGCTGTCCCAGAGCCGGAGCCAGTGTCTGCTGTTCCAGAGCCGGAGCCAGTGTCTGCTGTTCCAGAGCCGGAGCCAGAGCCAGTGCCCGTTCCAGAGCCGGAGGCAGAGCCAGTGCCCGTTCCAGAGCCGGAGGCAGAGCCAGTGCCCGTTCCAGAGCCGGAGGCAGAGCCAGTGCCCGTTCCAGAGCCGGAGGCAGAGCCAGTGCCCGTTCCAGAGCCGGAGGCAGAGCCAGTGCCCGTTCCAGAGCCGGAGGCAGAGCCAGTGCCCGTTCCAGAGCCGGAGGCAGAGCCAGTGCCCGTTCCAGAGCCGGAGGCAGAGCCAGTGCCCGTTCCAGAGCCGGAGGCAGAGCCAGTGCCCGTTCCAGAGCCGGAGGCAGAGCCAGTGCCGTCTGCCTTCATGGACCTGGACTATCTGGAGCGTCTGGCTCGGATCCTGGACATGTCCGTGTCTGCTGTTCCAGGGCCGGAGCCAGTGTCTGTTCCAGGGCCGGAGCCAGTGCCTGTACCAGCGCCGGAGGCAGAGCCAAGGCTTGTTCCAGAGCTGGAGCCAATGTCTGTTCCAGAGCCAGTGCCTGTTCCAGCGCCAGACCCAGTGTTTGTTTCTGTGTTTGTGTCTGTCCTTGTGACCATTTCTGATCTATTGACTGTTCCTGAGCCGGTGTTTGCAGTTCCTGAGCCGGTGGCTGCTGCTCCATAGGCAGAGCCAGTGCCTGTTCCAGAGCCAGTGCCTGTTCCAGAGCCAGTGCCTGTTCCAGAGCCAGTGCCTGTTCCAGAGCCAGTGCCTGTTCCAGAGCCAGTGCCTGTTCCAGAGCCAGTGCCTGTTCCAGAGCCAGTGCCTGTTCCAGAGCCGGTGCCTGTTCCAGAGCCAGTGCCTGTTCCAGAGCCGGAGGCAGAGCCAGAGCCAGTGCCTGTTCCAGAGCCGGAGGCAGAGCCAGAGCCAGTGCCTGTTCCAGAGCCGGAGGCAGAGCCAGAGCCAGTGCCTGTTCCAGAGCCGGAGGCAGAGCCAGAGCCAGTGCCTGTTCCAGAGCCAGTGTTTGTTCCTGTATTTGTGTCTGTTCTTGTGGATGTTACAGTTCTTATGGCTGTTCCTGAGCCAGTGTCTGTTCCTGAGCCGGTGTCTGTTCCTGAGCCGGTGTCTGTTCCTGAGCCGGTATCTGTTCCTGAGCCGGCATCACCGCCCTGGCCGCCCGAGGGGTCTTCACCGCCCTGGCCGCCCGAGGGGTCTTCACCGCCCTGGCCGCCCGAGGGGTCTTCACCGCCCTGGCCGCCCGAGGGGTCTTCACCGCCCTGGCCGCCCGATGGACTCTGTGTTTCGCCCTGCCCGCCTGATGGACTGTGTTTTGCCCTGGTCTGTTGCTCCCGTCCCGCCCTGGTCTGTCTCTCCTGTCCCCCCCTGGCCTGTCCCTCTTGTCCCGCCCTGGTCTGATGGAGCGTCTGGTAGCCGCTCCGTAGGGAGGGGGTTATGTCACATGTCTGTCCTGTCTTGTGATGCACATGGGTGTTTTGTTATTTTGAGCCATCTGCTCTTGTCATTGTTTGATCCCTCCCCCTTGTTATCTGATTATCGGTTTAATTGCTTCACCTGCCTGTCTCGTTACCCTCCTTTGTTTGCCTCCCTATTTAGTCTTCCTGTGTTTGCTGTCCTGTGCTCGTTCGTTGTATTTGTTACGCGTGTTGTATTCTGTGCCTGTTCCTGCCCTGCCTTGTCTGTTTTCGGATTTAGATTTGGTTTGTTTATTTTATGTTTTTTCTTATTAAAATACTTCTTCTCTGCACCTGAATCCACGGAATTATTCCCGGTCCCACCATGAGAAATATGGGACGGTAAGTTGAGCAACTAGATCGCAGCACATCTCAATTCTCACAAGGATCCCTCCTGTGTCCTAGTGTCCCTCTGAGTTCGTTCTTTCAAGGTCGCCTGACAAGACCGGTCTCCACAAGAATGCATGTTCATTCATTGCGATCCTGGAATTGAGAAACAGCCCCTGTTTTATTATTGGGAGATGAGAGAGTTTTACCATTGGAAAAACTGCAATGGCTAATGTAACCCCTCAGGTCGCCCTACTCCGTGCGGGCTTCGAACCCGGGTCTCCGGCATAGGAGGAAGACGCAGCTCTCACTAGCTGGCCAATGGCAGGCTATGTGGTGCAGGCCCCCAAGCCTACTAATAACATAATGTATTAGGCACAGTGAAGGCTCATGCAAGTAAAAATCACTGTCACGATCAAAGTCAGGTATTAATGGTAGAGACACCAAACGCAGCAAGAGCTCACTAAAATGCAACCGATAGCCTAATGACATGGAAGACGCACAACCTCTTTTTCTTTTAGATTTTATTCTTTTATTTTCACTGAATTCAAGTTCACAGCACAAACCTGGCATGCATTGGGTGGACACAAATCTCTTCACTTCTTGGGGTTCAAGTAGCATGGCCGACCGAAACTTAATTTATGTTGCTTTGTCTTGCCCGTGCTCTCATCCACTTCATTTTGTCTCTTCTCTGAACATGAACTTCTCTCAATTAGCTTAGTGTTAGCGTGGCACCGGTCCAGGTGTTTCTTCAAGTTACACATGGTATTTCTAGATGTAGAGTTCCCTCCATGTTGCACATAGATTGCACTTGACTATAAAATAATGGGAATATGTCCATCTCATGAATGAAGAATCCATCTCTGCAGTCATCTCAACCACCAAATTCCAGCAACAAGAAATAGACATACTATTTTACCCGCAGAATATTTTCTCTGGTGCTGGAATGTCTCGTGGTGTTGGTAAATTCTTTTAAAAGAAACTAACACACTTAATTTGGGGTTTAAGTGCATTATTGTAATGTGCGTTACTAAGATTGTGACCGGTATAATATTACCAAAATATGATAACAGTCTACAGGACTGTTCTTGTCGCCTATCTACTGTGACAGTTGCTGTTGATGATTGACTGTAACGTTTGTACTGGACTTTTGTCTGAAAACAAAACAGGGTCACGGTTTGTGCACAAACTGTCTAAATATGTTCACCATGTTCTATTTCTGTATAATAAAGAGTATAAACTGTATATAACTCCATATTAGTCGAATATGTCAACATTTGAACCGCTTTTTAAGTTTTTAAAATTTATTTATACATTTTATCATTAGATATTTCGGTAAGTTGAAACCTAAAACTTACGTTTGGGTCTGCCTTGCTGTCTTGCTGCCATGTGGTTTGCGTGTGTAAGCTCCGCATAGCTTTCCACTTTGAATCTCTATTTACTATCATTCCCTGATGTTTATATCGCTAAATATCTTACTCATCAACCAGATACCTGATATTGTATAATTTTGTCTGTCACATTGATTTGACTTCGCTAGCTTTAATCTAAATCACTATCGTTAGCCTTCACTAGCCTGTTAATCTGCCATGTTTGCCGTCTTTTTTTCTCCCGCGTCTTTTTCGGGTCCATCAAACAACTGTGGTGAGTAGATCAGTCAACAAACAAGGTGAGTAATGTCTTCTCTTGTTATTGACATTTGCACTGCGTGTCACATGTATAGTATAGCCTTCTCTGTCAGCGCCGAGGACTTTTCATGTGATAAATGCAGGGAGATAGTCAGGCTGACGGAGAAGATTTCAGAACTAGAGACACACATCCAAACTTTAATCGAGGATAGTAAGAATGCAAGGGCTTTAGATACTGCTTTGGATGCGACTGGCTTAGTGAACTCTGTACATTGTTTGATAGACCCTGCAGCAGGGCAACTGTGTGACCGTTAGACGCTGTACTCGCGGGACAAAACACTGCTCTTCCATTCCGATTACCATAACAAATAGATTATTCCCAATCAATGAAACACCCACTGAGAATCCTGTTAAAAATGCCCTATTTATTGGCGATTCTATTACACAGAAAGTGAAAATAGAGACACCAGCCACCATAGTAACATGTTTGCCGGGAGCCAGAGCGCCTGACATCAAAGTAAATGCAAAAGTGCTGGCTAATGTTAATCGTAAATTCTCTAAAATTATTATTCACGTCGCACTAATGATGTTCGAATTTGCCAGTCGGAGATCACTAAAATTAACATTAAAGAGGTGTTTGTTACTTGCAAGTACGATGTCAGGCACTGTAATTTGCTTTGGCCCCCTTCCTGTTCGCAGGAGTGATGAAATACTTAGTAAACTGTCTTCACTCAATGGCTGGCTGTTATGAACATATAACACCGGGTTCAAAAAAAATTGGAAAAGTTTTTGGGGCAGACCTGACCTGTTGAAAAGAGATGGTATTCATCCCTCCTGGGATGTTGCTGCCATCCTCTCTAGTAATATGGCACATAGTCTTATAGCTCAAACATGACAATCTGGTGCTCAGCTGTCTCACATCACTGAGGTCAGATAAATCCCATCACATAGAGACTTTATCATCAGTGTTCGAACTATACCGCGTCCTTTGGGGGAGCCCACTTTTTTTGGGGGGTGGGTTGTAAGAACTGGTGCCGAGGACTGAAGCGCCTTTCAGACAGGACGTGGAATAACACATAATGGATTTCAAGGACTTTGCGCGCAGATCAATGGCCTCCAACGTTTATATTTTTTCGTTGAGGGAACATGTACTAAACATGATTAGAATTTGCACTGCAGCGCCACAACACCTTGATGCTCATGACAAGAATGGCATGTATAGTTATCTTTATTGAAGTGAATTAGGTTTAAATCGTCGTCATGCATTAATGACTGATATTTTTGCTATTTTACACATAATAATCCATGATGATCACATTACACAAAACTGAAATTGCACGTCATAAAACATTGTCAATATTTTTGAGACCCCCCAAAATTTCACGAATCACGTTTTCAGGGGAGGGCATGTCTTATTAAAGGGGGCCAAGCTCCCCCTAGCTCCCCCGTAGTTCGCACCCTGTTTATCACCTAGATATCATCATATAGAGACTGTGTCTGTTTCCCGAACTAGGAAATACAAAAAACTCCCAAACCCATTTAAGGGTAAAAATTGGATTGATGTTCAACAAATAAAAAACAAATATAATGCTGATGAACATATGATAAAGCTTGGGTTGCTGAATATTCGATCCATTTCTTCAAAACCACTTATTGTTAATTATATGATTACAGACCATAACCTAGATGTGCTGTGTTTGACATAAACTTGGCTAAAACCAGACAATTACATTACTTTAAATGAGTCCACCCCGCAAGATTACTGCTATAAACACGAGGCTCGTTTAAAAGGAAAAGGGGGAGGTATTGCTGTAATTTATAGCAATATCTTCAGTATTACTCAGAAGTCTAGTTTCAAATATAATTATTTTGAAGTGATTGTGTTTTCTGTAACTTTATCTAGCTTGTGCTAAATCCCGTTCGACATTTGTGCTGGCTACTGTATACAGGCCACTAGGGCACCATACAGATATTATCAAAGAATTTGCTGATTTTCTATTAGAGTTAGTATTGGCTGCAGATAAAGTCCTAATTGTTGATGACTTTAATATCCATGTAGATAATGAAAAAGACGCATTGGGATTAGCATTTACAGACATTCTAAACTCTATTGGAGTTAGACAACACGTGTCAGGACCTACTCATTGTCGTAATCATACTTTAGATCTAATATTGTCAGATGGAATCAATGTTGATGCTGTTGAAATTCTGCAGCAGAGCGATGACATCTCATATCGTTATCTAATCTCATGTATACTTAATTTAGCCAAGGTTGCAAAACCGACTCTGTGTTATAAATATGGTAGAACTATCAATTCTGCCACTAAAGATTGCTTTATAAATAATCTTCCTCAGCAGTTTCATCTCGTCAGCATCCCAGATAGCTAAGAAGAACTCGATGTTGCAGCAGAAATGATTGACTTATCCAACTTTTCCGATCTCTTTTCCAACGCTTTAGACACAGTTGCTCCATTGCGCTTAAAGAAGATTAAAGAAAATAGTCCAACGCTGTGGTACAACGAGCACACTTTGGCCCTAAAGAGAGCAGCCAGAAAAATGGAGCGTAGGTCCGTGTAAAGCTTCACAATTCAATTGTCAGACCATATAATGCAATGCAAAAATGAAAAATTTAAACCAGACCTTCATTTTTCAATTATACTTGTTCTAAAATGTGACTTCAGAAACAAACATTTGAATAAATGAAATCTAACCAATTTTCTATTTTTCGTCTTTTAATTTGCGCCGTGGGCGGTGTTAACTTCATGTGCAAGGGAATGTATTATCGCGGGAGTCTGCGAGAATGTGTTATCACTGGAGTCTGCGAAAACGGGTTATTGCGGGAGTCTGGAAAAAGGTGTAATGCTGAGAGGGTGGAAAATAAAGATATATTATTTTCTGTGGAACTACGTCGTGGCTCTGGCTGTTTTTCATGGTAGCAGAGGATGGTTTCCAACTACAGAGTACCGCCTAAGCTTGACGAAGCCCGACCATATGAGTGCTGGAAAAATGAAGTTAGTATTTCGAGACTTGTTACGGACTTGGACAAGAAGAAGCAGGCACTCGCGGTGGTGCTGGGGATCGAGGGGCGAGCCAGACTGTATGGAAAACGTGCTTGCTAAGCTGGACGCGATATTCTTGAGAGAAGAAAAAGACCGCGCTTATGAAGCATACTCTCATTTCGACTCGATTTCCAAAGATAATGCGGTGTCCATGACGGACTACATCATAGACTTTGAGCAGAGATACAACCGCATGAAGAAGTACGACATGACCCTGCCTGACGCCGTGCTAGCGTTTAAACTCCTGAACACAGCTTGTCTCGAGGAGAAGAGTAGGCAGCTAGCACTTACAGTGTGCACGGATTTGACATTCGCATCCATGAAGTCAGTGCTGAAGCAGATTTTCTGAGGAAAAACCAGTGGAGCAAGCGGCGGCAGCGAGACTCAAGATGCGGCGTTTTTCACGGAGCAGAGGCCACCGGGCAAATTCAGATGGAACGGCCCGTCATAGAGCAGACAGCGGCAGTCACAGCAAGGTACAAACCCACTCGACAAATATGGTAAGAGAACAAAATGCGTCATTTGTCAGAGCACGTACCATTGGGCCTAGCAGGGGGTAAAGCTAGCAGAAGATGAAAATGTGGAAGAGTGTAATATTACATTATTTACAAAAGTCATGACGGACTCTGAGATCCTCCTAACTGAATCACTTGGATCAGCTATAATTGACACTGCATGCACATGTACTGTTTGTGGTGAGAAGTGACTGGATAGTTACATGAAAGACCTGAGCCAAAGCCAAATAAACGAACTGCTGCAAACTGAATTTTCAAGCTGCAGACCTTTCAGATTTGGTGATGGTCAGGTGGTACACTCCAACAGAAATGTGAAGCTTCCCGCTAAGATCGGACGAACAAAAATAATGTCACATTGAAACGGAATTTGTTCCTGTTGATATTCCTTTACTGCTGAACAAAATGTCTCTAAAGAGAGCAGGAACTGTTTTAGAAATGGAGAATGACAGAGTTGTCATGTTCAAGCAACCAGTGCCTCTTGAGCTCACTAGTTCGGGACACTATTGTGTTGACATTAGAGATGGTAATACTGAAGCGGACACCAATGAAAGTTAAATCCTTGCCGTACATCAGAGATGTCTACAAAAGAGAAGCGTAAAGTTCTCCTGAAGCTCCACAAGCAGTTTGGCCACGCCTCCGCAGAGGCTGCAGCGGCTCATTCTCAGCTCTGGAAATACTGATAAAGACTGTCCAGTTATTCTGCAAGAGATCATCCGTTACTGTGAGGTATGTCAAAGATATAGCAGGACCAAGCCCAGGCCTGCTGTTGGTTTGCCTTTAGCCTCAGAGTACGATGAGACTGTGGCAATGGATCTACATGAGTTGGAGCCTAGCGTATGGTACCTCTACATCATCGACCACTTCACACGCTTCAGCGCTGGAAACATTGTGAAAACAAAGAAAGCCTCTGAGATATACATAAACAACGGGGGCGAATTCAACAATGAGTAGATAAGAGAGATGGCAGAAAACGGCCTGCTGGAGAGACACAACATGACTGAGATCCTTCTGAAGGTTAAAAGGGCAATATAAAAACTGATACAACATGCAGAATCTTGAACCAAATGGCAGCGAGGGTCAAAAGAAAGCTTTAGACATGTAACATGTTGATGATCTTCTCACTGAATGTGATAACACCGATGCTAGTGTACTCATTACCAAAGACATCTCTTTTGATGCTGCTAAACAGCAAGAGATTGAAAACTGGCAAAATAATCATGTTTATGAAGAGGTCACAGACAAGGGTCAAAGATGTATTTCTACTAGATGGGTCTGTACGTTGAAGGAAACTTATAATGGTATTGTTCCCAAAGCTCGCCTTGTGGCGAGAGGTTCTGAAGTCAATATTCATGCATTACAAAAAGATTCTCCCACATGTGCATCAGAGTCACTCAGGCTGCTCTTAGCTGTTATTTGTCAAAACAAATGGAAAGTAAATTCTATGGATATTAAGTCTGCCTTTTTGCAGGGAATGGAACTCTCAAGAGACATAACACATTCGTCCTCCACCAGAAGCAGGCGTAGACAATGCGTTGTGGAAACTAAAGAAATGTGTGTATGGACTTGCAGACGCTTCAAGGTCAACAAGTTCAAAGAACTCATGCTGAACAGTGGTGGTAAATGTCACGGGTTGATCCTGCAGTGTTCTATTGGCAGAATGAGCAGTCTGAGGTGACAGGAGTACTGGCATGCCATGTGGATGATTTTTTTGGGCAGTTTCAGAGCACTTTGTAACTAATGTCATCCCTGCATTTCACGTGGGTCGTGAAGAGCATGGGAGTTTTTCATACGTGGGGATGGACATTGCTACTGTGGGTGGTGTAGTGCAGGTGCATCAGCACAGTTACATTGAAAACTTACAACCAGTTCACTTACAGGCAGCACGTGCTGTACAGAGAGAGGCTCCACTAAACGAGGAAGAAAGAGAAAAACTCAGGTCCAAAATAGGACAGATTCTGTGGGTTGCTAAACAAACTAGACCAGATGTTATGTTTGACACATGTAGCCTAGCATCCAACATTATAAATGCTACTGTTCAGTCCGTACATGAAGTGAACAAAGTGATCCGTAAACTTAAGTCAGAGAAGGTCACACTTAAGTTTCAACACTTGGGCAACAGTGATGATTTGAGTTTGGTGGTTTTCAGTGGTGCTTCACTGGGGAATCTTCCAGAGGGAGGTACACAGGGAGGGGCTTTAATTGCCCTCATGGAAAAAACAGGAAAGTTCTCTCCTCTGTTTTGGCAGTCCAAGAAAATCAGACGTGTGGTAAGAAGCATGCTGGCAGGAGAAACCCTTGCCATGTCAGATGGTATTGACAATGCTAAGTTCTTGGCTATGCTCTACTCTGAGCTTACCACTGGTAAAGCTGATCTTAATACTCTTCCCCTTATTTGTGTTACTGATAACCATTCCCTGTTTGACGCTCTTAAGTCTACAAAACAGGTCACAGAGAAGAGACTAAGATTAGAAATAAGCGGTGTCAAAGAGGTCCTACATGTTAACAAAATCAAAGAAGTGCGTTGGTCAGAAGCCAAGTCACAACTTGCTGACTGTTTGACGAAGAAAGGTGCTTCCTCACGTATGCTTCTTAAAGCGCTGTATGAGGGTGTATGGAAACTGTAATATCTGAACCATTGAGCATTTATCTTGGTACAGTTTTTTTTGTTTAAATACTCAAGCTCACTTAAATGTTACTATGTTTCTGATAATCGTTTGTATTTGGTGACAAAGTTTTATTTGTCAAAGTCACCCGTGTCTCTGGCTGTTTTTCAGGCGGTACCATTAGCACAGGTAGTGGCCATGGACTAACTTTACTATTCTTTCATTGATGCAACTGCTTTGTTACCAGCATGCACGTTGAGGAGGACAACATTTTTCACCCGAAGTGACAGTTATTGTTAATAACTGCACTGTTAACCCTTGCTGTATAAAAAAGGCCAAATTCTGACAATATCATACCATTTTCCATTAAAACAGTGTTGCTAGTATTTTACTGTAAAAAAAAACCTGGTGGCAAGCTCTAACAGTGTGTACTAAATGTAGAATTCGGGAGCAGCGTTCTAAACGGTGGCCTGGCTTATTTCTCCCGCTGCCCCGCTGGTTTGTTGGGTAGACTGTGTACAGTTGAGACACCTTAATTAACTTGCGTGCGCAGCAAGCACAAGTTGTGATATTTGCTGTGCACATGCATATTAGTGTCCTCTTTGATCGTGGGAAATTTGAACAACGGACACATCTCCGAACCGAAGATATCAGCAAAAGTCTTTTTTCTAACATAAGACGTTCACTTCACCATGCACACTCCACAATGAATAGCTTAGGCTAATTATCCTTATGTGACTGTTAAACGTAACGTACTCGGTTACTTATGTAACCTCGGTTCTCTCTAGAAGAGGGAACGAGTATTGCGTAAGTTGCTTATGCTACGGGTAAAGTAATCTTTTCTCGAGATAAGATAATCGTGTTCATAACCCCTTCTGGCAAGACAACGGGTATCCATTGATTAACCATATGTGCAGAGACCAACGCTCTGGATGGGGATGCCAGATTGAGCTGCGGGCATGAAAGAGGAGATCTCTCCTCACCGGAATCGGCCAAGGGGCTGTGCGTGACAGCCGCGTCAGCTCCGGGAACCAGATTTGGTTCTCCCATCGCGGGGCTATAAGGAGCGGCGAGTGGCGCGTTCCCCTGATTCTCTTGATTACCTGTGGCAACAGAGAGACCGGAAGGAAAGCATAAAGTGGGCGGCTGGGCCAGATTTGGGCCAGCGCGTCCTCGTTCTTCGAAAAGAACATTGGGCAGTGAGAGTTGTCTTTTGACGCAAACAGGTGACTTCCACTTTGCCGAAACGGCACCATAGCAAGTGGACTGTCTGGGGGTGCAGGGACCATTCCCCTGGGGGAACGTTGTCCCTGGACAGTTTGTCTGGACCGTCGTTCAGGTGGCGCTCTCAGCGAGCGCAGAAAGTGCTGAGACCATACGAGGAGGCGTTCCGTCAGATCGCAGAGATTCCTGGATCTGACACCGCCCTGACAGTTCATGTATGACACCATAGACATATTGTCCGATCGGACTAGAACATGGTGGTCTCGACCGCTATCATCTCCAGACAGTTTATGTGAAGGCATTTCTCTCGGTCTGACCACAGGCCAAAGACTGGTATGCCCTCGAAGAGAGCGCCCCAACCTAAGTTGGAGGCGTCCGTCGAGAACTTTTCAGTATAAGACGGAGGCTGGTAACCAAGGCTGCAGAGCTGAAACGCAGCTCTGAGTCACTCTGATTCGTCTGCAGCCGAAAGCACAAGCTCGGTGAGGCACCCGAGCATTCAACCAGCGTTGTAGCGGGCGCATGCGCAGTAGGCCCAGCTGAAGCACTGCTGCAGCTGATGCCATACAGCCCAGCATTCTCTGAATTTTTTTTGAAAAAAAATATATTTTTTTTAATTCTCTGAAATTTTTTCAGAGAAGCGACGCTGCCCTTCTGGAAAGATGCGGCCAGGTGTCGCACATGGCGCACGCGCTGTGTCGATAAACGGGCCGTCATAGCCACAGGGTCCAGTTCTATCCCCAGAAAGGAAACTGACTGACTGGCCAGTAATGAGCTCTTGGTCCAGTTGACCGTGAGACCCAGGCTTTCCAGATGACTGAGGAGCACTGTTCTGTGAGATAAAAGTTCTATCTCTGACTGTGCCAAAATCAGCCAAACGTCCAAATAGTTCAGAATCAGCATGCCCTGATTTCTCAGGGGGGCGAGAGCCGCGTCAATGCACTTCATAAATGTACGGGGTGCTAAAGACAGGCCGAACGGGAGGACGGTGTATTGATATACCTGACCGTCGAAGGCAAATCTCAAGAATGGTCTGTGACGGGGTATTATCTGAATCTGAAAGTAGGCATCTTTCAGATCGAGAGATATAAACCAGTCCCTCGGGCGAATTTGCGTGAGAATTTGTCTGGTCGTGAGCATTTTGAACGGTCTTCTCATGAGAGCTTTGTTCAAATATCTCAGATCTAAGATAGGTCTGAGAGCTCCGTCCTTCTTGGTTACGAGAAAATAGCGGCTATAAAAGCCTGACTCGCTCAGAGAAGGAGGTACCGGTTCTTTGGCCCCTTTGCACAGCAGTTTGGCTATTTCTTCGCGGAGTAGATGCGCTACTTCCGCTTTCACTTTCGTCGTGGTCCGTGCACGTGCTGTTTCACGTGCGTTGTCCCGATTGCTCTGAACGGGGAACGTTTTGTGAGAACTTTGTAATGCGCGAGCAGCGCCTTGGGCGAGGTGTTTGTTAGTAAGCGTGAGCGCTCGTGAGCGGGCACGAAACTTACGTTCATAACAGTGAACGTAAGTAGCGAGTAGGCATGGGCACATGGTTGTGGGCACATTTCCTACATTCAACACTCGAGCGGCATTTGCCAGCTTTATGAGAGTGGGCTCTGTGAATGTGCGAGACACGGGGGTATAGTGCTTGTGTGTAGGGGTGAACACTGAGATGTGGGCACATTTTCTACACTTAAAACACCAATGGCATGAGCCGGATAACAAGACATTATACTATTTTTGAGATTTCTCTGGGTCGCCATAAAAACGGCGGTTGTAATACCGGCTCGTTCTCTGCCAAATACACTGCTGCAGTAGCCTTCTCTAAGGGGACTGACAGGGCGATTTATTTTGACGGTGGTCCGGCCGCAGCGGGACTCAGCCGTCTTTTCCTCCTTGTTGCTCCTCCGGACTTCAGCGAGACCTTAGGCAGAGGCCCTCGTGGGGAAGGCAGCCTGTGACGGCTGGCCGAGCATGACCTGGGCGGCCGCCATGTCGTCACTGCGAAGAAGGAGGGGGCTGGGATGGACGCTGGCTAGTGCTTCGCACAGGAGGCTGGTCACGCGAGCGGCCTGCAGCTGAGCTAGAGCGTCGAGGCAGGAAGAGGTTCATGGCCTGCGAGGTCTTCTGTACTACGGAGAACCGGTCGACGATCCCGTTAACCGCTGGGCCGAAGAGACCTGTAGGGGAGAGCGGCGCATTGAGAAACACGGCGCGCTCTGATTCCCTCATATCGGCAAACGTCAGCCAGAGGTGTCTCTCTGTGATGGTGAGCGAAGCCATGCATCTTCCGATCGCCTGGGCCGCGGATTTCGTGCCATGAAGGAAAGATCCGTCACGCTCCTCAAATCCGTAACGGCGGCTGGGTCACTGCCTTTCTCTCCCATTCACGGAGAAGATTGGCCTTAATGATTTGAAGCACAGCCATAGAGTGCAGGGCGGACGCAGCCTGTCCGGTGGCTGAAAACGTGCGGCCGACGAGAGCTGACGTGGTCCTGCAGGCTTTAGATGGGAGGGCAGACTTTGAGCGCCATCCCGCAGAGGGCGGACAATGGTGCGCTGCTACCGCCTCCTACACTGGGGGAATAGCATTGTATCCCTTTTCGGCGGCGCCGTCCACTTGGGAGAGCGCCGAGGAGACATGAGAGTGGAGCCTCGCGGAGAATGGTGCGTTCCATGACTTAGAAAGCTCCGTGTGGAGCTCCGGCAGAAAAGGTGCAGGCCTGGATGCGGGCGCTTGGGGGCGGCGATGTAGGAAACAGCCATCCAATCTGTTAGGGGCAGTCTCTTTCGGTGGTGACCACTCGAGGCTGACCACTGGTCAACGGCCATGGAGAGAAGGCGCATAAGTTCCGCGCCCACACCAGCACGCGTGCGGCCGGATTCCTGGACCGAGGAGGAGGCGGCGTGGTGAGAACCCGACCAATCCTCACTGTCCGAGGCCAGGATGGAGAAGCTGTCACCAGCGGCGTCGGTTTCCGCCTCATCCCCTGAAGCGGCGGCAATGAGGGCCGGAGCCGGCATCTGCACGTCCGGGAGGGGGGGCCGGAGGAGGCGAGGGAGAGGCTCGAGGGAGAGGCTCCGGCGAGCGCTTGAATGCCGCATCAATCTCCGGCGGTCTCTGGGAACGGCGCTGCTTCTTGCTTGGTTTCACAGAGGGCGGAGAGACAGCTTCCACGTTGAAAACATCGAGTCGAGAGATGAAACATCAGAGAAGCAGCCTCCGAGCCGTACTTTTATACGCTGAGCCACACCCATTCTGGCGGGCTGTGACGCGTAGACAGCCTGCTCTAGGTCTACTAGCTGCTGCACTGCGTTGACAATATATACATAATTAAGGATAATTTTTTGGCTTCATATCTCGAGAAAAGATGACTTTACCTGTATCGTAAGCAACTTACGCAATACGATACTTACTTAATACAATACTTACGCAATACCTAATTACCCTAAAAACTGGCATATTACATGGTATTGTGTCATGCAAGGTCATTGCAAAATCTAGAGAAATGTGTGAGGTGGCCAGCGAGGGACAGGGTTGAGACACATCAACTGCTACCCCGCGATAGAGTTCTATTACGAAAAACGCTAATGCTATTTATTATTTTTTTCTTTTAATTTTGGGCTAGTAGTCATATTGAAGGTTCCATGTTGGGTCTACTCAAAAATAATGAAATGTAATAGAAAATAAATAAAAATAAATAGCAATAGTAGTAATAGTAGTATAATAAAGTAATAACGAAGGCTAGCCTAGATAAATACAAACCAGCGGGGCAGCGAGCGAAATAAGCAGCCAGGCCACTGTTTCACCAGCTGCTCCCGATGGCCAGACCTGAATTCTACATTTAGCACACACTGTTAGACCTACCAGTTGTTGTTTTTTTACAGTAAAATAGAACTGGCAACACTGTTTAATGGAAAATGGTATGATGTTGTCGGAATTTGGCCTTTGTTTTACAGCAAGGGTTAACAGTGCAGCTATTAACAATAAAAACTGGCAATTCGGGAGAAAAGTGTTGTCCTGTGTTCAGGATTTTAAACTTATCCTCTACGTTCATGCAGTTTACATAAAGCAGTTGTATCAATGAAATGATATAAAGTTAGTCCACGGCCACACCCCCGTGCTAATGGTACCGCCCACGGCGCAAATTACAAGACGAAAAATAGAAAATTGGTAAGATTTCATTTATTCAAATGTTTGTCTCTGAAGTCACAATGTAGCACAAGTAAAACTGGAAAAAAGGCAGGAAAAGGCAACTATCCATTGATAATGTAACTGGAAAAACAAGAAAAATGCATTTTCGCATTTGCATTGTATGGTCTGAAAATTGAATTGTGAAGCGTTGACACGGACCGAGCGTAGATGGATGAAAACAAAATTTTACGTTTTTCGCATTTCGTGGAGAGAGAGCACGATTGCGTATAGAAAGGACTTAAAAACTGCTAGATCTGCTTATTTTTCAACACTCCTAGAAGAAAACAAACACAACCCTTGGTATTTATTCGAAACAGTAGCTAAATTAACGAAAAATAAAATTAAGACAACGGACGTTTCCAAACAGCACAGCAGTAATGACTTTATGAACTTCTTTACTTACAAGATTGATAATAGTAGGGACAAAATTATAACTATGCAGCTGTCTACTACAGTATCGCATCAGATAGAGCATTGTAATCTCCCTGAGGAAAAAATCCATTCATTCATTGCTATAGGAGAGGAAGAATTGTCTAAACTCTAAACTCATTAAATCATCTAAATCAACAACATGTATGTTAGACCCTATACCGACTAAGCTATTGAAAGAGATGCTTCCAGAGGTCATAGATCCTCTTCTTAATATCATTAATTCATCTTTGTCACTAGGATATATACCGAAAACTTTTAAGCTGGCTATTATTAAACCTCTTATTAAAAAAACACAACTTGATCATAGAGAATTAATCAATTACAGGCTGATCTAGAATCTACCTTTTCTGTAAAAATTACTAAGAGGCAGTATCCTCACAACTATGTTCCTTTTTAGAAAGAAATGGTATCTGCGAGGATTTCAAGTCAGGATTTAGAGCATATCATAGTACTGAGACAGCTCTCATTAGAGTTACAAATGATTTGCTCTTAGCATCCGGCCGTGGTTGTATCTCTCTTTTAGTGTTACTTAATCTCAGTGCTGCATTTGATACCATCGACCGCAACATTCTTTTGAATAGACTCGAAAATTATGTTGGCATTAGTGAAATTGCACTAGCATGGTTCAAATCATACTTATCTGACCGTTATCAGTGTGTAGCAGTAATCAAAGAGATTTCATATCGATCAAATGTTCAGTATGGAGTACCACAAGGCTCAGTACTAGGACCGTTGTTGTTCACCCTATACATGCTACCCTTTGGAGATATCATTAGGAAGCATGGAATTAGTTTTCACTGTTATGCTGATGATACTCAGCTCTATATTTCTTCACGCCCTGACGAAATGCACCAATTCACCAAATTAACGGAATGCATAGCTTATATAAAGATTTGGATGACTAGTAATTTCCTACTACTTAATTCTGAAAAAACAGAGATTCTAATTATTGGACAAAAAACTTCCTCAAGTAATAACCTAGAATACTGTCTAACAATTGATGGCTGCTCTGTCAAGTCTTCGCTATCGGTTAGGAACCTGGGTGTGCTCTTTGTTACCAATCTTTCATTTGAAAGCCATGTTTCTAGCATCTGTAAAACCGTATTCTTCCATCTTAAAAATATATTTTAATTATAACATATGCTTTCAATGAAAAATGCTGAACAGTTAGTTCATGCATTTATGATCTCAAGGCTATTTTATTGTAATGCTATTATGGGTGGTTGCCCTGCATGCTTAATAAACAAACTACAGCTGGTCCAAAACGCAGAAGCTAGAGTTCTCACTAGAACCAGGAAGTATGACCATATTAGCCCCAACACTGCATTGGCTCCCCATTTAACATTGTATAAATTTAAAAATATTGCTGACTACTTACAAAGAACTAAATGGTTTAGCTCCCCAGTACTTAAGCAAGCTCTTAACGCATTATAGTCCTTCAAGTCTACTGCGATCTCAAAACTCTGGCCAGTTGATAATACCTAGAATATCAAAATCAACTGCAGGCGGTAGATCATTTACCTATTTAGCACCTGAACTTTGGAACAGTCTCCCTAACATTGTGCGGGAAGCAGACACACTCTGTCAGTTTAAAATCTAAACTAAAAACACATCTCTTTTACCTGGCATTCACATAGAACATTATACATTTCTATTATTCAAATTAGGGCTGTCACGATGTTAGATTTTTCACACCACGGTTATTGTGGCCAAAGTAATTCACGATATTGATATATCCCGATATCTATAGAAACCATGGGGGAAAAAATGTCAAATCAGTCAAAATAATTTTTACTTTTATTTAATTTTTCTTTTTTTGCATTTTTACTTCTTGTGTTCTCAATATTTTAATGCAATTTTTTGTGAAGTAGACAAGCATTTGCAGTATATCTGGTTTCAAACTGGAGCGAAACACTGTCTGGATGTTTCCTGAATAACTGAAAAGCTCTTAAACCTATTGTTGCGCCGGTGCAAGTCATGCAGATTTGAACAAAACAAAACAAGTGCAAATACAAAAATACGAAAATAACACGAGCAAAGAAAACAGAGTATTTAATAATCACCCTTTATTTAAACATATGAAAACAGAAACCCGCTGTTAACAGGTTCGTCACATTTCCCATTCCATGACTAGTAAAATAATCGCAATTTACTCTCTGTAAAATAGCGTAATCCGCAGGGTGATGGACACGGAGATGGGTAAAAAGGTTGATGGCTACACATTCTGCAGAGTGGGTTTAAGGGGCTCGCACATCGGACGAGAAGTTCTGCACTGCGCCGCGTGAAGCACACCGGACGCGCACTTTCTCAGTTCATGGCCAGCAATATTCTGCTTAAGGACATTATTTTACATTTACATTTATTCATTTAGCTGACGCTTTTATCCAAAGCGACTTACAATTGCTATATATGTCAGAGGTCGCACACCTCTGGAGCAAGTAGGGGTTAAGTGTCTTGCTCAAGGACACATTGGTGTCGCACAGTGGATTCGAACCCAGGTCTCTCGTACCAAAGGCATGTGTCTTATCCACTGCGCCATCACCACCCTATTTATGAATCACCACATGTCTGTAGCCTACTATGATATGATTGTGCTGTACAATTAAATACAATAATTGCTAAGTCTGCAGTCTGAACACTTTACCTCAGTCAGAGCGCATCCGTTAACTGAATGAATTGAGAATCTCACCTGAAAATCCGAGCCATTGCTTGGTGCCGCGGACAGACGCTGAATGGTGCCGTCGGTGTGTTTGTGTCTTTCTTTTACTGTCTATGGTGTGTGTAAACTCCTAGAAAATAATGTGTTCGAATTTTAAAGAATTCTCTGCGCTTCTCGTCTGGTGTGCGACCCCCTTTAATGTGCTGTTTTCTTTGAAGTCGAAAAACTCCCATACTGGCAAACTTACTTTCTCTCGGTCAGACAACATTCTTCTCAGAGTGGCTGCGCGGGCGCGCGCTGCGTCTTCTTATTTGATAGATGCGAGTGCAATACTGCCACCTCAACTGGCGCTGGAGTATACGTGTCATGTTATCATAAAAGTCCTATTCATTTTAAACATTGCGGTTATCGCCAATACCGGTATATTGTCACACTCTAAATTAACACGATGTCGATATTTCAAGCTTTGAATATCACGAGTATCATTAATACCGGTATATTGCGACACCCCTAATTCAAATCAGTTAAATGATTATTAGGCTGCATAGATTAGGTCAGCCGGAACCGGGGACACTTCCTATAACACCGGATGTACTTGTTACATCATAAGAAGAATGGCATCTATGCTAATGTTAGTCTTTCCGTTTATTCCCAGGTTTACTGAAGTCAGCCGGATGGACCTTCAACCAGATGGATCTGGATAAATATTGTGAATGTTCTGATCCAATCTGGCTTCTGACCTGTAATGCTGCCTGAATCATGCACTTCATAATGTTATGAACATCATACACATCATACAAAGTTCGTTCGTTGGCCAGAAAAGAACTGGCCCCCGACTGAGCCTGGTTTCTCCCAAGGTTTTTTCCTCCATCCTGTCACCTGATGTAGTTTTGGTTCCTTGCCACTGTTGCCTTGGCTTTTGGCTTGCTTAGTTGGGGACATTTAATATTCAGCAATATTATTGATCTGCCTTACTTCAGGTGGACGATGACGCAATTGTCTTCTATAAACAAACTTTGTTGTATTATTTTCATTTTATCAGTGTGAAGCTGCTTTGATACAATCTGTATTGTAAAAAGCGCTATATAAATAAAGGTGACTTGACTCGACTTGAATGTGTAATTAGGGAATTTCTCTCCAAAAAACATCCTGTCGTCACTGGCTCACAATGAATTCTGGGGTAGGCAAGACCTCAAAGGATCCATCTGTTTTGTTTTATCCTGAATTTCATTGGAAATGCCTTCGAATTGGGACAGCCTTCGTCACCCCTGCCGCGGTCACACAATCGGCCATTGAATGCGGCCCTTCAGAGGATGCAGCCTCTGAATTTGTTAGATCTATACAATATCACTCAATATTACACAACGCCTATTATTTAATACTACTAGGCTACACATTTGCTGGTGGTAATGCCGTAAATGAGTCGTGACATTCTACTCTGCAAATACATTTTTACGAAGGTAAAATGTTAACATGTTAAAACATGTTGAAAAATAATAAATGAGGTGCTATTTCATCACAAAAGTTTTTTCAATGTAGTGAAGCCTCTCCTCCATTAATGATACAGCTGCCTCTTGTGTCTCCACCGTATATAAGCTTTAGCTTTAGCCCATGCTCTTTTTTGGCTAAAGGTTGTAGGCTTGCCTTCCATTGGCTTTTGTAGAGCACCCCCAAATATGTCCGAGCACCCACGGTAAAAATTATATTCTCCATTCCTTGTAACCAATCAAAACAAAACAAAAAAAATCGATTGAGATAAGGGAACCTCTCTGATTGGTGGATCTCACACCGAGGCGGGTCAACAACCTAACACAAAAATATTTTTTTTTCTCCACAATGATAACTTGCATTTTAAGTAATTAATTAGTATCAGGTATATGATATCAGCCAAAAGTGACTTGGAAATAATAAGTGTTTTTGTTTGGTTGGCAATGGGAATTTTGCAGTCTGTATTTTTCTCTTCGCAAGACACTAATTACTTTTTTGTAATGAATTCATCAAGCGTGCAACATTGCAAGGAGAAAAAACCCCAGCACTCTTTAAAAACTAACACGAAATGTAGGCTAATTAGTTATTGACTAATGAGAATGTGGGATTTTTTTTGCTATTTGAATTATTTCAAATAGATTAAGAAAGCCACCACTACTGGTCACATCTATTTGTTTAGATCTAGTGAAGTCGTATAATGTTATATTAAAATGTTAATGTTGAAAAATTTGGGGTGCACTAGGCTACCTGTTTCAGCTGCATATATGCACATTGAAAATGAACGCATTTTAGTACAATGCAAATACATTAAAGAACCATACATGCAGTATGTGTACTACTGAGCATTAACCTGTGTTTCATGGAGCGGAAGATTGTTAAAGATTGCTTGTGGTCCTTTTTTGGAGTAACAACCCCAACACTGGCTATGTCCTTGCTGGAGTGTGACGTGATTTGTGTAATGTGCAATGATGGATCGCGTACAAACCAATAGGGTGTCGGAATGGTGTATGTTTATACATCTTATCCAACCACAATCAAATTCACTCTATCCGGATGGCGCAAATTATCTGGATAGTTTTTTTAAATTCATTTAAATAAATAAAAAAGCCGGAATGAAAACAAGCCGAAATGAAATAGGAGTAAAAAGGCTATTTTTAAAATGTAAGGAGTAGAAAGTACAGATAATTACATGAAAATGTAAGGAGTAGAAGTAAAAAGCGGGCTGAAAAATAATTACTCCAGTAAAGTATAGATAGACCCAAAATTTCTACTTAAGGTAGCAAAGTTTTTGTCGGTCACTGAGGCCTCAGGCTCGGCAGGCCTGACGTGAACAGCCTCTGGCTCGGCAGGCCTGACGTGAAGAGACTCAGACTTGGTGGGTACTGTGGAATTGTGGGGTTCCTCTTCCACAATACCCACAGTAAACGAGGAGCCACTCAGCAATAAAGCATAGTCAATGTATTTGGGCCCACTGGATTTCCCCCAGGAAGCTGGGAGCGAATGGGCTCATTAAGACTCACCATAAATATGTCCTTGAGGGCCACATCATTAAAGCCCACCAAGTGAAAGAGTTCACAAAAGTCCTGGACATAATCGTCCAGTTGACAATTCCCTGGTGTAAACACAGGAGGGCAACTGCAGGGTTCATTGTGGGTTAAGTTCAAGCATGAACTCAAAACAAAAGCGTGGCATGAAGTCAAAAATATAAACATGAAAATGACACTTACCAACAGTGGTTACAGTAGAACAAAACTTGACAAGGACACGGCAAACATGAGGGCTTAAATACACAGACTACTGACAAGAGACACCTATGAACAATGAACAGACGATTAACCAATGAAAAGACACATAGCAGGATCACATGACAAACAGGGGATCACATGACAGACAAATCTTGACATGAACAAAACCAAAACGTGACATTTGATTGGTAAATATTTGTTAAGGCTTGCCAACCTTATAGCCTTTTTGATTACTTTCGAATATATATTTCTAATTACAAATAGCCTAAGTACAAAGATTACATTGTTAAAAGGGATGCTTATAAGAGAGCATACATTTTAAACTGCTGAGCCTGTGAAGGGTTTTGATTATATTACCCACCAGGAACATTGTACTCAGTGTACTGTCATTCTTAAAAAGAAAACAAATCATTCATCATAATTTGCCTGCATAATTTAAATTCTAATATTTGTTGTTTTTCAGACCAGCTGCTATAAAAATAACCCTGAAATCTGAGTGCGAGACAAATCTCATATCGACTCTGTTGTAGAAAATTTTGAATAAGGCCGATTGAAAGGTGATTCCGTCAGGAAAATGTTAACAACGTGTCCATTTCACCTGCCTAATTTGTGTGGCTTTAAGTCATTCATGTAAAAATCTGTTTATTGTTCTTTGGTAAAGCTGCAAGTCACTTGTCCTAGTTGTCCTAGCATACAATATTTTGCAGAACTTATTATTTCCTTAAATCTTTGCAACAGAGGTGAAGAGTATGCATATTAGCATGACCACAATAAACACGTTCATGGAAAATACCCTAGGCTTAAATAAACCACATTTATCACAACATACCCTCTAATACTCACAGGTTGCTTTATTACTGCAAATAACTATATCAGTGACTCTTTTATTGAACTCTGCTGACTGTAAGTTGTGTGGGGCTTCTTCTAATCTAATGTTCAATGTAACTCATAGAGTGCTGTACAGTGATGACAGACAAGAGGATAAAAATGGACACTCATGTCTCGCTTGATGAGGTTATAGTCAAAGCTCAAAGCTTTGAAAGGTAAACTGAGAAGTCAACGGAATTCTAATGCATTTCTATGCAAATTATTATGTGACCCTGCAAAAAAACCAGTCACAAGTCGCACAGGTATATTTGTGGGCCAACAATACATTGTATGGGTTAAAATTATCTATTTTTTATGCCAAAATTTATTAGGATATTAAGTAAAGATCATGTTCCATGAAGATAATTTTAAATTTCCTACCATAAATACTGTATATAAAACATTTATTTGTGTGAGTGAATGCAGCACAATCTCGAACATAAATGGACAACTTTAAAGGCAATTATCTCAATGTTTAGATATTTTGGCACCCACAGATTCCAGATGTTCAAATAATTGTATCCCGGCCAGATGTTGTCCTATCCTAACAAACCATACATCAATGGAAAGCTTGTTTATTCAGCTTTCATATGATGTATAAATCTCAGTTTCAAAATTGTGACCCATGTGGCTGTTTTTTTATAGTCCAGGGTCATGTATATTCAAACATGGATACAAAAATGTTAATCATTGGTTAATTTTATATAAATTCTTCTTCCCTTTCACAGATCCTGTGATAAAGCAGACTTCAAATACTACAGTGTCTGAAGTTGAACCACAAGCCTTCAGTTGCAGAAAATGTGAGTTGTACTCAAAGTGTTCGTCCACTTGAAGATGAAGATGTGACATTCAAACTCTTCTGTTTCAGACATTTGTAGGCCTAAGTTTGTAAATAATGCATTATTCATTTCTGCACATTGTTTTTCCGACACGTTTATTTTTATTTTTTCAGAAAATTGCATTGTGATGCTTATTAATTTATTGATGTAATATTCATAGTGTACTTTTCAGTAATACAGGTATAATTGAAATGTTCTACAAAAAATTATAAATATAGCTCTGCCATAGCATTTCACTGATCTTTGTTATAAGGTATTTTGTTCGAGATTATATATGCTGCTGTACTTTTTTAATGTACTCTTATGTATTTATTTTGGAATGTACACAACAAGATAGTATATTAAAGTTTTCTTGATTTCAAAGTCTGTGTATGTCTTGACATTTATATTTAATTATTTGTGCACTTTTAATATACCATTTTGAATACTGAATAAAACAGCTTTATAATAAACTATTAGTGTAATGCTAATACATTTTTAATGAGCTGAAATGCTATTTAAATGTTCTTGAAGTACTTTAAAATTAAGCTTCAATATTATAACTGTAGTTTAAGAAATATGAAAGTATATTTTAAATGAACTGGAAAAAAATACACTTAAATGTACTTGAGGTGGTTCCACTTTAGCACAATTTAATTTATTAAAATATATTGCAAATAGCTTAAAATTGATCTTAAGCATATCTTGAAATACACTAGTATACTTGAAGTTGTTTCAAAATAATACATTGATATTCTCTTAGTACAGTATGTCCAAAAAAGCACAATTTAAATATTTAATTTTCACCCGGGCAGTGCTCATGGAAATAGAGGTTGAATAAAGATGTGATTACATTCGGTGTTAAAAAAAACTCTTTATAAAAACTCTTTATAGCCTGCATTATCAAGCTATAAGAAAACGTCTCATTGCAAACAGTACACAAATGCATTAGAAAATGTATCAGTGGTGTATACAACAGTTGTGGGATATTGATAAGTCTGAAGCTATTTTGCCCTTACAAACACCCACAGTCCATTACAATGAATAACATTAAAACATTAAAATACTTAGACCTAGGCCTATTTATTTTATTAGGTCAGAAAGGAATTATCCATGATTATTACACTCCAATCTGGCTACTCCTCTCTGGTTAGAAAATGGGCTTTAACGGTTAACTTTCAATGCAATGAAGGCAAACTCTTTCTACTGGTTATTTTTACGAGGGATATGACTCTTTGAATGAATTTAAGCTCCACCTTCATTTAAGTCACTCACCAGCACACATATGTTCTATAAAATCACATGCAGACGCAACAAACGCGACCTTCAGCCACAGAGTTTTCGAAATCCCGAAGCTGCCATAAAACCTCTCGTCCTAGTCCAGATGCGTTTCACACGTGCTTTACCATTTATCATGTTATGGGCTGCAGACTGCGCGTGTCCGTCTCCAAACCAGGATGCGCGCAACATCACTTTAGACACCCTCCAGCTGTTGGACCAGGGACGCTGTCTCTTTACATCTATCCTGCCATCAGATACAGCTGTGAAGGTACTGGTGTGTGTCTTTGTGGTGATGACCATTATCTCACTTGGTATCAATGGGTGCACTCTGTTTAGTCTCGGCAGTTCAGAAGACTTTTCCTGGGAGCCACGCTTTGCCTTGCTGAAAAACCTCATAGTGAGTGATATTCTACTCATTGTCACCCAAGGTCCAACAGTGATACACTGCCTGTTGCAGAAGACCACGCTGCCGTACGGAGCTTGGTGTGTCACTCAGTTCTTTCTTAACACCGTTTGTGTTTCCTGCACTATATTTACTATCACCTGCATGGCCCTGGAGCGCTACCTGTACGTGTGCCAGGCCATCTACTACGTCAGTATACTAACCACAAATCGCCTTTACCTCACAGTCGGGCTTACGTGGCTTATTTCAGTGTGTTTATCGGCAATTGTCACAGCTTTGCTCAGTTTAGGGCACAAGAACTCATTGCTGGGCAAACCCATTACAGGACTACTCTGTGAGCCGGACACCTTGGAGTCCCACCTGGGCTTTCCACGGGCTGCTGCGGTGTTTCGCAAACTGGTTGGGCTAATGGTGACGCTGCTTTGCATCTTTTCCTACTCGTTCGCATACCTGCGCATGTATCAGGAGGCGCGCAACGCCGTTCAGCCTTTCCAGCAAGTCAATGTGAGGGCGCGCAAAACCGTAATGTTTTACTGCTCGATGCTGCTAGTTCAGCTGCTCCCCATCTTTCTGAAGATAGCCTCGGATGCTCTGTGGGAACTCGAAGGCAACATGGCCATGATCCAGTCGCTGGATCATCCTGGAGGCTGGACGTCAGCTGGGACCCTCCACATCATGCTGCTGGTGATGTTTCAGGTGCCTCCTTGCATTAATCCACTCGTTTACGGTCTGCGCAACAGGGAGGTGAGGGAAGTTCTGCCCAGGCTGCTGAGGTGGAGGAGGCAGAACCGCTGAGTGAGCCCGCGATTGAAACCACGCAGGTCGTTTCATCTTTCCCGGCGAGATGTTTCAGGGAATTTTCAGTCAACATTCAGTGGCAGGCAACATTTATAAAGGAAGATGGATAGATGTCATCTGTATGTATTTTTGTGAAGGTTTATTGTGAGATTATAATAACGCACAATACAAAACTTTAATGAAAAATACTTTGAATTCAAAACATATAGTAAATTTGACTCAGATTTAACTTGCCTTTTGTTCACATAAAACATGTCTAGTTTCTAGGTATAACACTTTACATTAAGGTTCAATTTGTTAATATTAGTTAATGCATTAGGTATCAGGAACAAACAATGAACACAAATTCATAATACATTAAATTTTTAACTTAAACTTGACATTTAAAAAAGTGTTAGATAATCAGCATTAAAGAATGAAAATTCTGTAAAATTTAGGCTTATTGTATAGGCCTTTCACATTATATATGTATATATTTTAAATACAGGTCTATATCATTGATTGCTTACTATTATGAGAAAATAATTAAAATAGCTGCTCAATGTCTGTGAATTTTACAGATGGTTGTTACAGATTAAACTTACAATGTTTAAAGTACAAATCCACAAAAGCTTTGAGCAGATGGTATATAACCATGACATGGTACTGTACAGCATATGCTTAAAGTTAAATATAATCATGATCCCACTCTGAATACAGGATCTGAGGGATACAATGTTAACACTCTTAATGATTACTTGCAGAAGAATGCATACTGTAACTAATTAGGCATAGCAAAAATGAGTGAAAAAAGGTGATAGTTCCAATATAACAGATATCAGGTATAATGGCAGCTATGGCAGAGACTAATACTTCATAAATTAATACAATATACAGTATATACAATATATCACATTTTATTTATTTATATGAATTTATATGAATTTATGTGTATGGAATTATTTATTTGGATGAATTTGTGTATGTATATGTGCAGTATTTTTTTTATATTTATTTGTGACAAAAATGTGAACTTGTGTCGAGTTCAATGTTGCCATCTATGAAAAAAAGCTTAATTATGCATTATGAATACATTGTTGATTCTTTCCACTTTAAATTTGAATAGAAATTAAAAGGTATGATATTATCATTTGGTGCAAAGTAATAAAAGTATGTGATGCAACTTCATAAGCGTATTAAAATACATCAGAAATCTACAGTTCTAGTTCCTGTGCTTAATAAACTGTTGGAAATGGTGTCCAAATCCTAATGACTGTACAAATAGCACAGACACATCAACAACCAAAAGCCCCGCTGCTTCTTTTGTGATCTGGATTTTAAGATAAAATGGATTAAGATTATCCATTTTAATATTAATATTTTAAACACCTTTAGCATGGCGTAAGTTTGTACTCCCAAGCACCACCCACATTTTCTTCAGAAATGTAAAACTCTTTTAATTTGATCTCTTGGAACATTTAATAATTATTATTATTTTCTGTGTCCACAGCTTGTACGGCAACATGCTACATTACTGCAACATTTGACACTTTTTAAAACCTGCAAGCTGCAATTGATCTCAAATGTGATCAATCTTTCAATTATTTAGTTCATTCAAAGTTTCTTTTAATAACAGAGTCTCTTAATTTGCTAAATAGGTGATAGGAAATTTGCAATAAATAAAATTTATATATACTGAAAGTTAATTATAATTCTGGCAAATGTGTGAAAACCTAAAGGGAAAATCCATATTCTCTTTTTCCTGAATGCTTCCTACATACACTACAGAAGCATGCATACAATAGGAAAAAGAACAAAAGTGTGCAGCTCATGAAATCTAACTCTTTCATTTAAAGGAGAGAGAATAGAGAAACCTTGACTAAAGAATTGCTGTTGAACTTTTCTGAGGGAATGCAATACTTTGTAATTTACATCTGGTCTTGCTCACCAACTATGCTACTATTATTTTATCGCTCTCTAGTGGATCAAAAAAGTAACATGTCTTTACTATCTCAGAGTCATTATTCAGTTCAAGCATTTCAAATGCGGTTTAAAGCCCCCTTTTTAATGATAAGAGTTCTTGACAAATACTTAACTAATATTAAAGTTTTGGTTTATGCACAGATATATGGTAAATGTCATAAACATAATTATATGTGGCAACCAGCAGGTGAATTTAAATGGTAATTTTGCACACACTACGCCACCCTGCGAATTCCACCCAAGGAAATTAGTGTCACCAAAGGACACACAAGTTCGTTCATCCAATAAAAGCTCAGAAAAAGGGTTAACAATACAAAAAAATTAAATTTATTAAATCACATAATCGCTTTAAAACCATCATTAAAACACATCAGGCCTTGGTCAAAGCACAGTCAATCATAAGGGTTTGGCTCTTGAGGAAATCACAAGAAAGCCAGCTAACTGGGGCTTACCGGCAGGGTCAGGCTATCCAAAATTGAATTTGCCTATAGCAGAGAAATCGTTCCCTTCACCAGTCCACGCACACACATGAACACCACTTTCTACTGATGGACACAACACACTGTGAGTAAGACACCACCACCGCTTGAAGGGAATAAAGCCAGCCTCCCTGCCTTTGGCACCCAGACTCTGTAACACAACAAACAGAGCAAACCTGGTAAAACGTCACTTCTATGCACACAGAATTAATAAAGAGAAAGGAACTGGACTGTCCCCACGCTGAATTGACAGTAAGTCAATTAAATGGCAAAACAAATACAAAAAAACAAATTGTGCAGAGCAAAAGCAGAGTGTCGCCACTCTTAGTAGGAATTTCAATAGCAAATAAATCAAACAACCCACAAACAAAAAGGCCAAAACAAGAAAATAATGAACTGCAAAACAACCAAAGGACAGAGCGCCACCACTTTTAAAGATGGAAATCAACAAAACAAAATGCGAATGATGATATTAAATACAAAACCAAAAAAAATAAGGAATCTCACTCCTGGCCTAATGTAAATGAAGACAATTTAAACAAAATAAAAGAAAACAATCCAATAATTAATATTCAGATTAATTAGCGTCAGGGCCTGCCAGAATGAGCATGGCTTTTAGATATATAAGCCCCCATTCCGTCATAGAATTCAGGTTGATTCGACTGAAGCGATCCTCTGATCAAAGCACAGTAGCACGGGGAGTTACACAATACTCGTTCCCTACTCTCAGGGAACCGAGGTTACGTTAGTAACCGAGACGTTCAATTTGAGAGGTCTCTTTAAGTAGCTTACGCTATGGGAACCCCTTTCAAAACGCTGTGCATGCTTTAAAAACTTCGTCCCATACTATAGCCTAGGGCCAAGCGCCCGAAGCTCATAGAAGAGTAAAGTTATGAGTCCTAATATAGGCCAGATCAGTAATGAGGCTCATATAGGAAAATAATCGGAATGGGCCTTATAAAGGGCCATTCTCTTTCTTATATGGTATATAGAACCGTAGTTCATGTTTACCCAGGACCAGACAGACGTCAGGCCTTATAATTGTGAAAATGTGCTTAACACTTTATTCATACGGAAAAAACCCTCGCTTGCAAAGTTGGAACTTCCATATTATAAAACCTCATAAATGTGGACGGTAAGGCTCAGCCTGCCGCCACCCAAATATCTTCAATTGGTATTCCATTGGTATTCCACTCAACCATGCCAACAACAAGGCCATGCCTCTCGTGGAATGAGCTTTGATGCCTATGGGACAACGGAGGCCTTAGACTCATAAGCCAGCGAGATAGCATCAACTATCCAGCTTGACAGTCTCTGCTATGTGACCACAGAACCTCTGGTGTGGCCTCCGAAGCATACGAAGAGCTGTTCTGACTGCCTGAAGGGGGCAGAACGCTCCAAATAGACACTGAGAGCCCTCACAGGGCAGAGTAGGTTTGCGTCTCTTTTGTCTTCTGATGAAGGAAGAGCTGACAGCGAAATGACCTGCACTCTGAACGGAGTCTAGAGCACTTTAGGAACACACCCGTGCCTTGGCTTAAGGATGACTCTGGAGTCGTTGGGCCCGAATTTAAGGCAGGAAGCGTTCACTGAGAGTGCTTGCAAATCACCCACTCGCTTGACTGATGCCAGTGCTAGCAAGAGAGCAGTTTTGAGTGAAAGCAACTTCAGGTCAGCAGACTGAAGTGACTCGAAAGGGGCCCCTTTCATGGCCTTCAGGACCGTGGAAAGGTCCCAAATAGGTATAGAGGGGGATCGAGGTGAGTTTAGCCTTCTGGCCCCCTTGAGGAAGCGCACGACTAGGTCGTTTCTTCCCAGTTATTGCCCAGCCCCGTGAGCATAAAATGCTGCTATGGCCGCCACATATACGTTGAGTGTGGAGGGGGTGTGACCCGCGTCCAAAAGCTCTTGTAGAAAGGAAAGTACCCTTGTCACTTCACATGAGTAGGGGTCCAGGTTCCGTGCTGTGCACTAGCTGGAGAACACTGACCATTTTAGAGCATAAAGACGCCTGGTTGAAGGCGCTCTTGCTTCATTAATGGTAATTAGCACCTTATCCGGAAGGTTCCCAGATACCCATTGAGGGGCCATACATGGATGGCCCACAAGTCGGGACAGGGATGCCAGATCCTCCCATTCACCTGCGTGAGGAGGTCTCTCCTCAGCGGTATTGGCCATGGGGCTGATTCCAAAAGCTGAGTCAACTCTGAGAACCATGACTGGTTCTTCCAGAGCGGGGCTACCAAGAGCTATCAGTTGTCTTCTGAGGCGAAAAGATCAACCTCTGCCTCACCGAAAATGCTCCATATCATCTGAACCATTTGCGGGTGAAGAGACCATTCCCCCAGGCAGACAATTTCTCTGCATAGCATATCCGCACCCTGATTCAGAATGCCTGGCACGTGCACCGCTCTTAGCGAGCGCAGGTTGAGCTGAGCCCATGTTTGGCCATGGGGTGCAGGTTGCTTGACTTGAGACCGCCTTGGAGATTTAAATAGGAAACCACTGACATGTAGTCCGACCGGACCAAGACATGGTGACCTTTTATGTATGGGAGGAAAGCTTTTAGTGATAGAGCGACCACTCTCATCTCTAGACAGTTTATGTGTAGGCACCTCTACAGGCTCGACCAAAGGCCGGAGATGGGCTTGCCCTCGCCCCCCAACCTCCTTTGGAAGCGTCTGTTGAGATTACTTTCCTCTTCGAAATCACGCCGATACTCACGCCGGACTGATACCAGTCGACTGCTTTTCCAAGGAGCCAGGGCTCTGACACAGCAGTGGTTCACTTTGATGCGTAAGTGGCCAGATTGCCATGCGTGAGCTGGTACACTGGGTTTCAACCAGTGCTGGAGGGGACACATATACAGTAGACCCAACTGGAGTACTGATGATGCTGAGGCCATGAGGCCTAGCATCCTCTGAAATCTCTTGAGAGGAGCGCAAGCAGCTGCTCTGAATGATGCCGCTAGACGCTGGATGGAGTGTGCGCTCTGACGTCAGCTGCGCTCTCATCTGTATAGAATTTATGACTGTTCCCAGAAAAGGTATACTCTGGCTGGGAGACAGTGCGCTTTTTGAAGCATTGATGCTGAGACCTAGGCATTCTAGATGGCCGAGGAGCCAGGATCTCTGAGTTATTAACTGCGCCTCTGATTGGGCTATAACCAGCCAATCGTCGAGGAAGTTCAACACTCGCACTCCCCGTTGTCTCCGGCGGGGGGGCGAGAGCTGCGTCCATGCACTTCATAAACGTACGAGGTGCTAGGGATTAACAGAATGGTAGTACTGTGTACTGATAAGCCTGCCCCTTGAAGGCGAATCTCAAAAATGGCCTATGATGGGGTGCTATCTGAATGTGACAGTAACCATCTTTCAGATCCACTGAGAAAAACCAAACCCCTGGTTTAATCTTTGCGAAGATTTGTTTGGTTGTCAGCATTCTGAACGGGCGTATCATAAACTGTAAATCATAGACTGTAAAAGCCCAACTTGCTTAGTGATAAGGGGACTAGGGCTGCGTTCCAGTCCAAAATTGACATGCCCTTCACTCGCTAACTTCCCTCCGTCTCGTTCACTCGGATGTGCGTCATTGCTTACGTTGCATTGCTTACGTTGCTTACGAGTGCCCACTTCTGGCGGAAACTGCAATGGGCGGAACTGGAACGTCCTAAGCCCTTGATCACTTGGAATCAGCTATGGAGTTGATTTATTATGTAAATTTTTTTCCCTTTAAGAATTTGTTTAATGCAGCATCCAAATGTATATAGGTGTGTTTGTGTTGTTTTATATAAAAAAATCTAATTAATATATCATAGAGTTGTTTGTGGTGGTGATGATTAGACGAGATCTGCAGTCACGTCACAATCGTATTACATTGTGGTATATGGAGCTGCCTGAAGTGTACATATGAAGTAGACTCGCTCCCTCTGTCAAAATCGAGGGAACGAGGGTCTGTCCATATAAACTTCCCTCGTCCACTTCATGAAGTGGAACGCACTTCAAAATGGCGGCAGGGATTCACCCGAGGGGAAGTGCTTAGGGAAGTTCGCAAGTGCATGTCTAAAAGTGGACTGGAACGCAGCACTGCTCTACAGCCCTTTTCACTAACAGTTTTGACACTTCGGTGCGAAGGACGTGAGCTGCCTCGCTTCTCATCGATGTCTCGACCACAGCTAGAGAGCGCGGGGGTCTTCAAGCAAACTGTAGCGAGTAGCCTCATTTTATTATGTTCAACACCCATTTTGATATTCCGGTGATGGCTTCCCAGGCCTTGGCCCGCATAGCTAGGGGCTGAATGAAGGTTGGGGATGGGCCGCTTTAGTGATAGGGATCCGGCCGCCCAGTTCTTTTGTGTTTGTCGTACTGTGTGAACAGTGCTTACGTGCAGGGGTGCGTACTTCATAGTGGGCACACAATCTACATTCATTACATTTCCAGCGAGAGATGGGGGGAAAACGGACACTGTGGGAACAGTCCTTATGCGCAGGGGTCCTCGGATCTCTTTTCGTGTTTTATTTTGGTCGCCGTAAAAACGGCCTTTATTTGCAGGTGTGCATGTTTTAAAACAGACTAATTTACTGCAATACTGACAGTCCCAGCCGCCTGAACTAAAGAGGGGACTGGGTGGTTAATGTTATTCGAATCTTACCTAGAATCAAAATATAATGAGGTTACAAATGTCACACGCCATGCAAACTTGAAGAAGCTGTGTAAAATTAAAAACAACACTACGTTTTCTATTAAATAAAATAAAAATCTAAATTCTGTCATGATCCCTCTCCCTTAAGTAGGCCTAGTTCCAAACCATGTAAGACTTTCGTTCATCTTCGAAAGAAAAACTGACATATTATAATGAACCCTGGTAGATTTACATCCCTTCGACGATCGATTCACCAAATCTGTTCACGTTTCAAAAAGTTAATCGAAAAAAAAAAAGCATTATCAAATCCACATGAATTGCGTGGTTTCCTCCTAGTCCTCGAAAGAGACACGATCGCTCTATATATTTTTAACAGTTTAAATTTAGACTTCTAAATCTAATAAATTTTAGTAACAGATGCACGCACAGCATATGTGATAAACGGAAGATCTGAGTGAGATGTGAGCCGAGGCAAGCTCATTTTCATGAGAACCAATCAGAACCATTCAACGGCTCTGGAACAACCAGGACTAGTCACACGTGTTATGCTTTTTTAAACACCTTTGGAAAATGTATCTATGATGCATTTCAAATAATATGATGTTGGAGGGGAAAGAAGCATACAGGTGCAAATTAGAACAACAATTGACCCTTCACTAAGCCCAACCCTCCTTAGTTACTGTCGCTACGCCTGTCAAGCTTTCGCGTCTAGCACATCTATTACAGTGTGTATGCACCGGTGTCAGACATTCCCAATGAGATAATTAGTAATTTTTGGCGAACATGTGAAATATCTGAAAGAGCAAGACAAAAGGGACTGCAGTATGCATTCGAGGGATATATCCACGACATAATATGCAACCGATTAGAGAATAATTTAATAAAAATTGAAGCTAAAGCCTATAGTCGCAACAGCCGCAGCCTCATATGCTGACAAATCAAATTGTCACGTAACACACACAGGAGAGAGAGATCCAATAGCAGGTAAGAATATAATAGGGAAATCCATAATCGTACATCCAGTCCAGGCAAGGGTCAAATCCAAAAGGCAATCCAAAAACAAGAAAACAAACACGAACAGGCAAAAACAGGCAACCAGAAGTGGTGTGACAATATACAAGGACTCCGTAACAAACACTAAACAGGCAGGGTATTTATACACATATCTAACAAGACTAACACAGAACAGCTGGGAACAATGATTACGGGGAACAGCTGAGTGCAATGAACTGATGAGTGACAGAATGCTGGGAATTGAAGTCAAATGTGAAGGACACCATGAGAACGAGGACCTCTAGTGATAGACAAGGGAACACAACCAGACACTGTGACATAACCCCCCCCTCTTCGGAGCGGCTACCAGACGCTCCACGCCAACACTGAAACACGAAACAAGAGTTCAGGAGGGAGGTGGAACGGTGGAGGATCAGGGGGAGGGATGGTGGGCCAGGTCCGTGAAGGGAGACAGGAACAAGGGGTGAGGGCTTAACCGGGAACCAGGGCAAAACAGAAAGTCTATCGGGCGACCAGGGCGAAGCAGACAGTCCATCGGGTGGCCAGGGCGAAGCAGACAGTCCATCGGGCGGCCAGGGCGAAGCAGACGACCCATCGGGCGGCCAGGGCGAAGCAGACGACCCATCGGGCGGCCAGGGCGAAGCAGACGACCCATCGGGCGGCCAGGGCGAAGCAGACGACCCATCGGGCGGCCAGGGCGAAGCAGACGACCCATCGGGCGGCCATGGCAGAGGCTCTGGAACAGACACTGGCACTGGCTCAGGAATAGCAGACACTGGCTCTGGAACAGCAGACACTGGCTCCGGCTCTGGGACAGGAGACACGGGCATGTCCAGGATCCGAGCCAGACGCTCCAGATAGTCCAGGTCCATGAAGGCAGACGGAACGTGAACAGTCTCTGACTGGGCAGACGGGACGTGAACGGTCTCTCGCTGGGCAGACGTGAACGGTCTCTCGCTGGGCAGACGTGACGTGAACAGTCCCTCGCTGGGCAGACGTGACGTGAACAGTCTCTCGCTGGGCAGACGTGACGTGAACAGTCTCTCGCTGGGCAGACGTGACGTGAACAGTCTCTCGCTGGGCAGACGTGACGTGAACAGTCTCTCGCTGGGCAGACGTGACGTGAACAGTCTCTCGCTGGGCAGACGTGACGTGAACAGTCTCTCGCTGGGCAGACGTGACGTGAACAGTCTCTCGCTGGGCAGACGTGACGTGAACAGTCTCTCGCTGGGCAGACGTGACGTGAACAGTCTCTCGCTGGGCAGACGTGACGTGAACAGTCTCTCGCTGGGCAGACGTGACGTGAACAGTCTCTCGCTGGGCAGACGTGACGTGAACAGTCTCTCGCTGGGCAGACGTGACGTGAACAGTCTCTCGCTGGGCAGCATGACGTGAACATATACAAGGACTCCGTAACAAACACTAAACAGGCAGGGTATTTATACACATATCTAACAAGACTAACACAGAACAGCTGGGAACAATGATAACGGGGAACAGCTGAGTGCAATGAACTGATGAGTGACAGTGACAGACAGAATGCTGGGAATTGAAGTCAAATGTGAAGGACACCGTGAGAACGAGGACCTCTAGTGATAGACAAGGGAACACAACCAGACACTGTGACACAAATGGGAAACACAAAAATCGAGGAAAAGCTATGTTCGTGCACAGCAGGGTAAGTGAAATGTGAAACTAATCTAATACTTATAAATCAAACAGTTTATCCATAAATCTTGTGGAATAACACTAACACCGGGAGAGCAGCGATCGGATTGGGTTAAAGTTACTCAATCAGGGGTAGTAACGTTAGGCCGTTGATTAAGAAAATGCTGAAATATATTTTAAAGTATGTCAGTTAGACAAGAGGGAGGCTCACTGACATACTTTGAAATATATTTCAGCATTTTGTTAATCGACATGTTAAAACATTGTTAATACATGTGCATAATGAACAAAGAACCGTAATTATTTCCAAGCACTTCCAAGCAATATGTGTTTTTGTTAATCCTGTCGACACTTAGTTGTGAATGGGCTCTCCCACACTGCTTGATCCACGAACATCCTTTCCCACCTTGGCTTTTAGATTTTCGGGAAGAAAAAAAATTACACTCCCCCGTCCAAACTTTTAGGATACCGGGTATCAGATCTGCACAATCCATACGCACAACGCTTCGGCATGTTCCCCTCGCTCCAAAGCTTGCCAGACCTCCCGCGCCAAGTTAAGGTTGCTAAGACACGATTGGCCAGTGGCGGTTTTCGGGCGTGGCTTAGCGAAGGGTCAATTGCAGCAGGATGGAGTGAAGCAGGTCTGGGCTGGCATGAGTAAGATCACAGGTATGAAGCAGAAGGGGGGTTCTCTACTTGATGGTGACAAGGACCTGGCTGACGATCTGAACAGATTCTTTAATAGATTTGATAACCCGATGCCACATCAGACCGCCACACCTGGTCTGCCGCTGCCTGGTGTTGTTTCCCGTCCCTCACTCATCCCATCCATGATATCGTCTCCCCTCTCTCCCCTTTCTTCCATCAGTGACATCATAACCTCCCAAAAGACCTCTCTCTACTCCAACTTTTCTCTAACTGTACCAACGGTGTTAAATCACTCTCAGGTTAAGGGTGAACTGAACCGTCTGAAGCTGGGAGAAGCAGTGGGGCCTGATGATATTGGGCCCAGACTGTTGAGGACATGTTCTACCCAGTTGAGTGATATTTTTACATACCTGTTTAATCTAAGTCTGCACCTACAAAAGGACCCGGAACTCTGGAAAACATCCTGTTTGATTCCAATTCCAAAGAAGAGATATCCATCTAACCATAACGATTACAGACCTGTAGCACTCACCTCACATATCATGAAGACGTTCGAGAGACAGGTCCTTTCTTACATCAAGGCCTGTATGTCAAATTACGTGGATTCGTTGCAGTTTGCATACCAGTCCAACATGGGTGCTGATGATGCCCTTATTTACAAGCTACAAAGAACTCATGCACATCTGGACACCTCTGATGCATCTGTGAGATTCACGTTTTTCGACTTCTCAAGCGCCTTCAATACGATCCAGCCCCGACTGTTGCGTGAGAAGATGAGGAGGATGCAGCTGGATTCAACATTGGTCCAGTGGTGTATGAACTATTTATCCAGTAGACCACATGATAAGCTGGACTGGAAGAGCCACATGGAGACAGTGTATAAGAAGGGTCAAAGCCGACTTTATTTTCTAAGAAGGCTTAGGTCATTTAACATTCTGCCGTCCTTTACTGTGTAACGTCTATCAGACAGTGGTGGCAAGTGCTCTGTTCTTTGCTGTGGTGTGCTGGGGAGAGGGTGCTCGCATGGGAGATCTAAATCGAGTCAACAAATTGATAAAGAAAGCAGGATCGGTTGTGGGGACTGAATTTGATATGATCCAGCATGTGGCTGAGAAAAGAATACTCTCTAAACTAAAATCAATCATGGACAATCCCTTACCTCCAATCCATGCTCTTGGGATGATCAACAAGAGCACCTTCAGCCATAGATTGATCGCAGCAAAGTTCAAGTCTGAACGTACCAGGAAGTCCTTTGTACCAGCGGCCATCAGAATGTTTAATGAGTTATGAATATTCACATGTTACTGAATATACTGTTATTAATTCTGCTATTGAATATCCTGTTTTGAATATGCATCTGTTACTGATTATTCGATATAGGTATTATTGTTGTGTATTATGTATTGTTATTGAGTGTTAAAGCTGCCGTGACCATATAATTTCCTGCAAGGGATCAATAAAGTATCAACAACAACAACAACAAATACTTGTGGGGATTTCAGTAGTACAAATCATATAAAGGACAACAGCCTTTTAAGCCTTTTACAAGTAGCCTACAAACAAGTAAAAGTGAACAACATTAATTTTAAGTATGCTTATTGCAATGCTTAATAATAGTACATTATTATTAATCATTAATCATTTTGCTATGTTCATAAATATGCATAGCAACATAAATATGTTTTCTTTAAATACACTAAAACTTCACTAAAAGTATGCTTGTGTTTAGCATATTTCTTAAAACTGTAACTAAGCATTTATTTATTACCAAAGTACTTGTAGTGTACTTTTTAGAAATATATTAAAAGTATGCTTGTGTTTAGCATATTTCTTAAAAGTGTAACTAAACTAAGCATGTATTTATTACCAATATACTTATAGTATACTTTTTAGAAATAGCCTATGTTAAAAAGTATGCTTGTTTTTAGCATATTTCTTAAAAGTATAATTAAGCATATATTTATTACCAATGTACGTATAGAGCACTTGTTAGAAATATATTAAAAGTATGCCTGTGTTTAGCATATTTCTTAAAAGTGTAAAGCATAAAGTTATTACTAATGTAGCCTACATAGTTCACTTTTTAGAAATATGTTAAAAGTATGCTTGTTTTTAATTATTAAAAAATAATAATTACTAAAGTACAATTATTTTAAAGTGTGTTAAAAGTTGTATTGTGATAATAGGTAAAAGCATGATGCTAATATACTTTTAATATATTTAAAGATTGTTGTCATGGAATCACACAACGACACACCCCAGCCAGCTTCAACCCAACACACCTGGTCCCGATCGCAATCACCGGAATTCTGATTTACCTCACCTGCACCTTCATCTCTTCACTCACCACGCCAGCTCTGCATATAAACCCCAGTCAGTCTACAGCTCACTGTCAGGTCTCGTCTTTTGACGCCAGTGACTCTCCGGTTCCTAACCCTCCGGTCTGGTTCCAGAATACTCAGTATATCTACGCAAGCACTAGCGTAGCCAGAAAAGCGTCTCTGGGTGTGCATAAGAAAAATTGGGTGTGCCACATTTATTGTCAAATTAATGTGCAAAAAAACTCGGACCCGGCTTATCACTAACTTTACAGAATAGACTGGGCTGATGTGTAAAACTGGCTTGCCACATAAACATAATACTAGGCCTACAGTATATAAAATATAACTCAGGGATCAACATTAAGGCTTTACATGTGCTTGTCCTTCGAACAAGTAAATCGGCCATTCTCTTGTCCAAGTAAAAATCCAGAAATCGGTTTAAATGTATGCTTCATCTTTCATTTTAAATTCTTAGATTTGATCAATAAATTCAATGAAATAATAAGACACTATGCTGTTACCAATCAAATTAATTAATTTACACTGAAAAATTACAACTGCATTAAATAATGTTATGAGATTGTTTTAATTTTTTTTTTAAAGATACAAATATGACATATTGGAAAGAATGATAGCCTACTTTTAAACTCGAAACTAAACCACCAGTAGGGGGCGGCAGGTGACCGTCTTGATGAGTGAGTTATTGAGTCATTTATTCAAATGATTCGTTCAAACGGCTGAATCGTTCAGGAATGAGGCAGTTATTTAATGGGTCATTGAATTTTTGACTCAATCGATTCATTCAAAGCGCTGAATCATTCAGTAATGCGGTTATGTTTTCAGGTGAGCTGCGCTGTGGTTCTGCTGTTATCTTTGTTTTGAATTATTTTCGCTGCTCAAATAGAACAAAAACAGTCAATATTGTGTCTAAAATGTTAGTGACTTGATATTAATTACTTGTTTATTGAACTGTCATATGAAATCAGTGTCATATTTTCAATCGTGATGGTATTCACCACTCTTGGTCACTGTGATGTTGCTTAACTGTATCATATCATATGTTATAAATATAAAAACATAAATTTGTTAACCGCTTTATTTTCATTAAGTTTCTTTGTGTGATCTGCGCTCATTTGTTTCTATTTCTCCTCATGAGGCGCGAGCCTCAACAGCACAACCGTATTACCAGTCAGCGGCTGTTTACGGATTGGTTGGCACTTGGCAGTCAGAATGTAGGCAGATATTTTTTCTAACGATAATTATTTAAAAATTAAAATACATTTTAAATGTGAAAATATTTTAAGTAAACAACAATAGTCCAAGTTTAGGAAACGTTTTTATTAAAACTTTAAAAAATAATTCTGCATCTATTTTAGGTGTGCCAGCTGCCACTGTGGGTGGCACCGGCACACCCCGGCACACCCGTGGCTACGCCAGTGTACGCAAGTATTGTCCTTCTACACTAACCTCTCTGTGTGTGTGTATATTCCAAGCAGCCTATGTGTGCGATGCATGGTTCCCCGGGATTCTCCAAACCGCCTCTCTGTGTTCTTCAGTGGAATTCTCGGATCTCTATCCGGATTCCAGTGGTCAGCTATCTCCAGTATCTACAAGACGGCATCAAGTTCAAGTCTTCTCCCTGTGTGGATCTCGAAGCTCATTCCTGTATTCAGGAGTTGCATACAGTGTCTAAAATAAAACCTGTTAACGCCATTCTCTGTGTCTTCATCGTTGCAGTAGTGTGACAGAAGACCTGACCACACACCATGCAAGCTTCCTCTGCTTCTGAGATCCACGCTGCATCCACCGAAGCCATTCTCTGTGTCTTTATCCTTGCAGTAGTGTGACAATAGTACAATTTTTGTTAGTATATTTGCAATGTACTATTGAAAAAGGAAATATATTTCAAATACAATTTTTTAAAATGTATTTTACCTTATTTAACCAGAAGAAGATCTCATTGAGATTAAACATCTCTTTTCCAAGAGCGTCCTGGCCAAAACAGGCAGCACTGCATTTAACAAGGTTGCGGACATAAAAACATATAACATAAACATAAAACATATGATAATTTATGCTGATAATAAATATTGTGTTACAAGGTCATAAAAATATAAAAAAAATAATAATATTCAGTATATACAATAAAGTATACCTTCTTTCCACTAGGGAGGTAATGGGCTTCCCCACTACATATACATAGGGATGCTCCGATCAGGATTTTTGCAGCCGATAGATAAATACAAACAAATTGGAGCAGTCTGATGCAGCCCACAAGGTTAAATTAAACACTGTCCAACAGTAAACTTTGGAGGACAACATTAACATTTAATTACCTAAAATAGAGAAGTCTGATGTAACTTAAACCTTGTCCAATACAAGTTTGAGCAGGACAAAAATTAAATAAATAAATAATTTAAACTCCTAAAAGACCAAATTGGAGTAGTTTGATGCTACTCATTAGAAGGGATGGGCATTTCAAGCAAAAATAATATTCAAAAATCGCACCCTCCCCCATATGCACGCACAGATGCATGTATAGGCCACACAAGTGAGAAAAGCGGAGTGGTCTGACCTTTAAATATAACTTAAAAACGTAAATATACATTTCATATTTGTTTTATATAATATAATGTTATTTTTTTATTTCATCTATGGGGATTATTTGAAAAAGGAACCGCATGAGATGAGTAAGATAAGATCATAAGATGCTCAATATATCAGGAGACATTTGGAGTGGGTCAGACATGATTTTGACCACTTAATTAAGTTTTGTTTTGTAGAAAGCCATTCTTTAAAGTGTTTTGTAAAAAAAGGTTTGTAAAAATTATATCTTAATTTCGATCAATGTTTCATCAACCAATTGACTGAATTTAATCAATAAAAAAGCGAAATATAGCAGACAATATAGGATACGGAGGCGCCCGCGCGAAAGCGTCTCATAAATGAACCGAAACTCAGCATATAAATGACTTGCCTTAGACATGAGAACATATAGAAAGCTTGAAATGCTTAAAAAAAAAAAAAAAACATTCAAATCGATAAGAAATGGTGTACTCTCTGCTAGTCTAATCCACTGGCGTAGCCACGGGTGTGCCAGGGTGTGCCGGTGCCACCCACAGTAGCAGCTGGCACACCTAAAATAGATGCAGAATTCTCTTTTAAAGTTTTAATAAAAACGTTTCCTAAACTTGGACTATTGTTGTTTACCTAAAATATTTGTACATTTAAAATGTATTTTAATTTTTTAATTATTATCGTTAAAAAAATATCTGCCGACATTCGCACTGCCAACCAATCCGCAAACAGCCGCAGACTGGTAATACGGTTGTGCTGTTGAGTCTCGCGCCTCATGAGGAGAAATAGAAACAATGAGCGCAGTTCACACAAAGAAACTTAATGAACATAGAGCGGTTAAAAAATTAATGTGGAGTTTTCATATTTATAATATATGATATGATACAGTTAAGCACCACGACTGCTGAATACCATCACGATTGAAAATATGACACTGATTTCATATGACAGTTCAATAAACAAGTAATCAATATCAAGTCACTTACATTTTAGACACAATATTGACTGTTTTTCTATTTGAGCAGCGAAAATAGTTCCAAACAAACATCCCAAGAACCACAGCGCAGCTCACCGGAACACATAACTGCATTACTGAATGATTCCGCGCTTTGAATGAATCGATTGAGTCAAAGATTCAATGACCCATTAAACAACTACCTCATTCCTTAACGATTCAGCCGTTTGAACGAATCATTTGAATAAATGACCGAATAACTCACTCATTAAGACAGTCACCTGCCGCCCCCTACTGGTGGTTTAGTTTCGTGTTTAAAAGTAGGCTATAATTCTTTCCAATATCTTTTTTGTATCTTCAAAAAATATTTAAAACAATCTCGTAACATTATTTAATGCAGTTGTAATTTTTCAGTGTAAATTAATTAATTTGATTGGTAACAGCATAGTGTCTATTTTTTTCAATTGAATGTATTGATCAAATCTAAGAATTTAAAATGAAAGATGAAGCATACGTTTAAACCGATTTCTGCATTTTTACTTGGACAAGAGAATGGCTGATTTACTTGTTCGAAGGAAAAGCACAAGTAAAGCCTTAATGTTGAACCCTGAGTTATATTTTATATACTGTAGGCCTAGTATTAGGCCTATGTTTATGTGGCAAGCAAGTTTTACACATCAGCCCAGTCTATTCTGTAAAGTTAGTGATAAGCCGGGTCCGAGTTTTTTTTGCACATTAATTTGACAATAAATGTGGCACACCCAATTTTTCTTATGCATACCCAGAGACGCTTTTCTGGCTACGCTAGTGGTCTAATCCGTATGAAGTGTGCATTTCTCTCTATGTTCACTACTGTAAAAAGTGATTCTGAGTTTTAGTCAGGTGGACAAGTAAAATCATGTCCTGTCAACTTGCAGTGTCTCACTACACAATAGGATGAGTTATAACAACCTCAACTTGAAGGGAAATTTAAAACTTATAATAACGTGTTCATATAACAACAAAACATAGGTTCTTTCAATTTTCTGCCTCATGCGCATGTGCCAGAATCTCTACGTCATGATGACGTACTATTTTAACGAATTTGCCCCAGACGCGCCATCGCCATTTTCTGCACGAGAGGACGAAATCACGACACGAGTTGCTGATGCGAGAAAAAAGAAGACGAAGGAGCTCTTATTTGAACGACTACAGATGGATTTTCATAGTAAGTATACCTTGTTCTTTCTTTCATGTAAAAATTAAGCTTGTTTCGTTTGCGCTCACCGACCGCGTATTGATTTCAGGCTATGACATTTGACAAACTAAGACAACTTGATAAGTAAGTTAACGTTAATCAGGAGCCACACGCACTGGCACGCACATTTTTGCTAGCTAGTGTTAGACATCGAGCTGCTGTCGAGACGTGACCAGAAAGAGAAGTCGTCTTTGACTTGTATAAGTTAATGTTGGTAAATAGATTTTAAAAAAAAGTGTACATATAAGTTACTTTTTAGCATGTTCTTGATCGAATCTCATTATCGTTAGAAACACAGAATGATAACGTTAATGCCTGAAGCTCCGCCACCAGTCCATATTTATGTTTACCATTACGAATAAAAATAAAAATGCTTGATTTACTTATGTTATACGCCCAGTTGTTATTTTTTTCAAATGACACAGGCTAGCATAATGTTTTTGAGCACATGCAAATGGTGCGTCTTCTGTAGGCCTATATATTGCCATGATTTTGTATTAATATAATGTCAACTTTTTGTAGTTCATAATCACATAATTAAACTTTTATGTCTATTGTATTACCTGTGAAGCCCTGAAGAATCATGAATTTCAGGATTACGTTATTTATATAAAACATTTTCACATAATATAAGCTATATTTACAGCACTGCTCAATTTTATATTGACAGCAACATCATAAGTGTAACATTAAATACATCACCAGAAATAGAAATAAAAAGTTTAATAAAAATTCTCATAATTGTATTTGGGAATTAAGATGTTTTAGGGCTGCACGATTATGACAAAAATCATAATTGTCGATTAGCCTATTCCCTTAAAATTGTAATGGGTGATTATTAATTACAAATTATTGAATGATATTTTGAATAGCCTAGCTTTATCACAGTGGTTCTCAACTCGTTTGCCCATGGCACCCACATTTTCCCATGGTAATTTTTTATGCCTATTATAATAAATTTATTTACGCAAAATTTGTAGACTCAAACAAGTCAGGGCTTGACATTAACTTTTTGAGGCACTTGTCCTTCGGACAAGTAAATTTATGTTTCACTTGTCCATGCACAAAAGTCACTTGTCCGGGTAAAGATTTATAATTTTATCTAGGGCTGCACGATTTGGGGAAAATGTCATATTCCTATTATTGAGATCAATATTGCGGTTGTGATATGCGATTGCGATATAATAAACAAATGGTTTCATGAGTCAACTTGTTTGGTTCTAAACCAAATGCACACACAGATTAGTGATAATTCTGAAATTAGCAATAACAACTAAATGATTGATAACACCTATAATGATCAATAAGCCATTGATGTTTGGATAAAAATGAACTGTCTAACAGGTAGGACATATACAGAAATTGAATCAAGTTATCAAACAGTCTGCGCAGCATAAATTATAAATTATATATAGACTACTCCTTATTAAAGCTACACAAGTTCTTTGGTCAAGAGCAGTGAGTAATTTTCTCTGTTCCCTTTGTTCTTTCATTAACTTTACTGACAGAACACTTTATTGGTAGCTGGCCCTTTAAGAGCAGCCGCTGTGGACAGAGACGCGGATCTCACACGCGCCTCATTCTCTCATGAGTCACAACTCTTTATGTCCATCATAAGACTGCTCTTGTGTTATGAAGATACTCAACAAATGACATTTTGGCTTAATTGTGTGTGTTGATGTTCGTTCAAGCGCGAAAGAGAACTGTATTCTGGCGCGCGGTCTGTGCATGCGCATCATACTGGTGCGCGTCTTTCTGCGAGTCACATTCAGGACATTCACAGGCCATTCACATTCAGGACATGTCTTCGTTTCAAATCTGTAAAATTAAATCTGTAAAATAGACGTAACGAGTGGCACATAACGTGAAGTAACATGGCATTTTATTTTGTTTGAAATTTAACTTGTCCGGTCGGACAACTAATTTTCTCTTCTACTTGTCCTACAAAAAATCCACTTGTCCCGGACAAGCGGACAAGCCTTAATGTCGAGCCCTGCAAGTACTGTTCCCCTTTACTTAACATAAACATAAATTGTAAGAATATGACTAATACTGATAAATAAACGCTTAACAAGGTTAAGCTATTTAATAGCAGTCCCAAACTAGTTTTGTTAATACAATGTTGGATTTACCACAGTCTTTTAAAAATAATATTTATTATTTTATACAAAGTTAATATCAGGCTATATACAAAGTGAACATAAATGCAAGGGGAGAGACTTTTTATTTCAGTGTACACTTGCATCACTGGTAGTTCCTATTGTGCTGCGTTCTTGTTTGAACAATTACGTTATCGTGGCATCCGTAATCGCAATTAGATATTTGAATAGTTGTGCAGCCCTATGTTCAGTGAATATTTCTGTATGTAACATGTATGTGTACTTGGATGGAGTTTTACTGTTTTATTTTTTTATTTGCAGGATCAGTATAGTGCAAGCAGAGTGGAAGCAAATCAATGAGGTGGTGTTGCAAGATTTGCAGATTTTCCTCGCCCAACCAGCGTGCCCTAATCACACACTACAAGCTTAAACACTGTCATCAGGCAAGTCACTGTCCACTCCCATGCATCTATAAAGATTGTGTATGCACATTTAGGAGTGAACTGTCTCTGAAGAAGCATTTAACCTGCGAACATAGTCAATGTCTTCAAGCGTCCTCAAAATTGCTTAAAGCAACATCAAATGTGAACTGTGACCTGTGTAATTTTTCAGAGGCTTGCAGTATTTCACAGTATTTTGCTCATCTTACAACACACATTAATAAGAGAGAGTCAGTGAGGTGTCCCTTTCAAAACTGTAGTTTACACCGTAAACCTGTGTTGTTCACTCAGCTGCGCATAATAGCACCAAATTAATAAAAAATATATATATATTGACCCGCGTTATTTTCTATCATGCGTCATGCACGTTTGTGATGACGTAATAACGCACCAGGGTTCGATATAATCCAGTTGAGTGTGAAACCAGACCAACGCTGCGGGGGTCGCCAGGAACATTTGCGCTTGGGCTCGGAGTCCAGACCACAGCGAACGAGCCCAGTGTGAAAGCACCCTTAGACATTCCTGGTTTAAGTGACATGAGCTGGTTACATCTACTATTAAATCTTATTTTGGTGCTGAACAAAAAGGTAACAAACAACTGTTGTTGTACCACATCACTGGTGATTTATTTACAACAAAAGTATACAAAAAGTACATATTTGAAATTAATGTTTCTATTTTTCAAGACAGAGGGAGGGGGTGAAAGGATAAATGAAAAGAAAAACAAAGGATTGAACCAATAAAGCAGGTACTTTAACCATTCTATATTTTACAGACAACAAACCAAAGGATGAGGACCGCAGCATTGCTTGGCCTGCCATGGTACATGTGAGAGACTCCTTCAAAATTCATGAAGATGTGCGAGGTATGCTGAAACCTTTAAAGCAAAACAAGGGAAAATTGAACATTAGATCTCTTAATTTGCAGGGGTCTGGGGACTTTAAATTGCTTGTGAAATTGGTTTTAAGTAATAGTACCTTAATTTTGTTTTCTTTCTACAAAGCCCAGTGACCTAGAAGAGGATGTGATCAAGGGTGTGGTGATCGGAATCCTAGTGGTTGAGGAAAATGTTTTGGAGCCTCTCCCAGAATTCTACAATGATGTTGCCCTGGTGATTGAGGAAGAAGTGGTGATGCGTCACCTGAGTGACATACCTAATGCTTTTCTGAACCTGATGGGCCTTGTGTACGCATTAAACCTTGACTACCCAAAGGAATTAAAATTCACTTTTGACGTGATACAGCGCCTGTTCATTGGAGTTGGATCAGACTCTTGTACCGCTAGAATTCACTCTTTGAAGAGCAAGTTGCTGAGATAAGATAAACTATTTTCTCCTTCTTGCTACTATTAGCACTTACACTGTTTTAAAGTTTAAGACCATTGTTATTTTAGATCTCATTGTTTTAAGTGTAACATTGGTATTCTTTAATTTTTTTCAAACAGACTGTTTTCTTGTTACCTTGTCCTGCTTCCTCTTTCCTTATCATGTTTGACGTTTGATTGGGAATTGAAGACACTGTTTTATTTGAAGTTGTTAAACACACCTTATAGTAAATTCTTCATGTACACTTGTTCCTGTAAGGAAAATATCTGATAATGACAAGGAGTGTTATTTGTACTATTTTGGCTCTAAAATGGATCTGTGCATAGAGAAGTTCGCACGTGTTTCTGTGAGCTGTATATTTTAACATTGGTATTTTAGAATTTTTTTCAAACAGACTGTTTTCTTGTTGCCTTGTCCTGCTTCTCTTTTCTTGTCATGTCCGACGTTTGATTGGGAATTGAAGACACTGTTTTATTTGAAGTTGTTAAACACAGCTTATAGTGAATTCTTCATGTACACTTGTTCCTACTATGAAAATATCTGATAGTGACAAGGAGAGTTATTTGTACTACTATCTTTTTCTTGTGATGTTTTCATATCTTTGCAAGTCAAGTCTGTTTTTGGGTGCAGTGCATCCGTTTAAAAAATAAATGCTGAGAGTTTAAATTTTGCAGTTGTGTTGATTTCATAAAAAAATCTGGTTCCGGGTAGATATCTAGAACTTATTGTCAAAGCAAGCAATGAAGTCTAGTAAACTCAAAAAGTTAAGTTGTGATGTTGAGGACAAATGACTATTTTGTGTCAATTAGACTTGGTTAATAGTTGTGAAAACATGAAAAATTAAGTTCAACCAATATGTTTTTAAGTTTACTTAACAAAAAAATCCAAATGCTTATTAATTGATATGGTAAGTTGGCCCAATTTACAGCAAGTTATTTCAACAAATACATATAAGTTGAGTTAACTTAACTCCTAATGTTGGCTAAACTTAACTGAGTCAATGCAACAAGATGACTTGACCAAGTCAAGTTGTGTCAACAAATCATTTTTTACAGTGATGGCGTCAACATCTCCAACTGTATCTTTGCAGCCAGAAAACACTAAAATGTATAATGCTGCTTAAACATTACTTTTGCTGGTTCTTTGTGGCAAGCTTTATGCATGCGCTTGATATGCGGAATATAGACAATATTACGATAACGCTCATTATGGTTTAGTATTTACTCCCATATATATATTTAAGTAATTAAATTAATATAAATATGCGATTAGACTAATGGATTAAATGAACTACTACTTGTCAACTAGAAAACTTTAGTTGTGCACGGGCAGCCCAATTTATTTCACATATTTCCTAACCAGCGCGTCACTGCGTGCGTTCTGAGCGAGCGACGCTGTGTGGACAGAGCAAGCGAAGCTACTTTTCAGAAGGCGATCTCTCTGGACGACAATGCTCCTCCACATGAGATTCCTTTGAAACATACATGGCAAATATCTGTTTCTCGACACATCATAGTAATTCCACACCGGTGATGACATGACTGGCAAATCATTTAAGTCCCCACGCATCATGTAGCCTACCTTCTCACGTTTTGACGTCATCAAATTGTGATCGGTTTGTGAGATCGGCCAAGTTTAGTGAGTACCGATCGAGTCATAAAATGTGAATATCGGCCGATACCGATCTGTGGCCGATCGATCGGAGCATCCCTACATATACATAAAAAATAATTTAGTCATGGGAAATCTATTCTAAATTAAATGAAACCAACAAGAGAAACAAGTCTGGAATGATTAAAACTTTCTTCCTCTCAGGTGCACAAAGACAAAGGAATGAGGAAGTGATGAGTCGTTGTGCAATCAGTCACTTCACATTGATGCATTACAGTAAGGGAAATTGAACTGTTCCTCACACACTCACACACAAGCCACAGAAACTGACCTGAAACCAAAGACACAGAGACTGTATAGGTAAGTGCAATTTTACTGATGCATTATATGTGCAACATATGTTGACATTTAGTTGGTATTTTTTAATATGTTGTAAAACTTTTTGTGAGGAATATACAGTAGTACTTACAGATGACCGTTGCTTCTCTAGACTTGGCTCAGCTAGAAAATGCTCAAGACTGATACATTTTTCTTGAATGGCTGGCAGAACCAGTTTGTGTGTTGCAAAACCTTTGTAGCCATCTTCCTTATATATATATATATATATATATATATATATATATATATATATATATATATATATATATATATAAACTTCAGTCGCCCCCCTTTTTGGCAATCGAGTGCAAAATGACATACCCATAATAAAATGGTTGTTGCTAAGGAGTCCTTCTGACTATACACAAAACCAAGGTATCATTTAAAAGCTAACACTTGACAGTTTACTGTGAAAAACTCAGAATTGCTCTAGCAATTACTAATAGAGAGATAAAGCAGCTCAAAAACAATGCACAATTTTTTTGAATGTAAAATTCGGGATCACCAGGGATCCCTGCGGCTCAAGGGGTTAATACTTTTAACAAAAATTATCCATGATTTTTTTTTTTTTTTGCACTAAAGAAAATATTTAGCTTCACAAAAATAGGGAAATGCAAGGAGGAAGCAACACTGACATTTACCAGTAACATTGTTGGAATGTAAAATAGTCTCACCAAGACAACAACAACTGGTTTTAAATATTTTATTTTATGAAAACATGCTAAAACATGTGATCATATTACAGAAGTCCCTCTCTTTGAAACCCAGATTTGTTGGTCCCTTTAGCTTTCTACAGTAGCCCAATATTGCATAGCAAAAGTCTGAGGGTGTATTTACACAAGGAAAGTCCGCTAGTCCACCTCTTCAGTAGGGTCTCGGTACGTTTGTTTGGTCCGCACCCGAGTGTGATTGTTGTATTTACACCTGCCCAAAAGATCCGCACCAAGGGGGGAAACAAACTTATGTTCGATTCAATCGAACCAAACAAGACAGGTGTGAATACACCCTAAAATCAACTTAAGAAACAGCCCTGGCCTTTGCTCATTCAAAGCACCTTAGCATCATGATAGAGAGTTTAACAAGTGCAAGCACCAGTCCACCATTTTCTTTAAAACAAACATACCCCTCATCCCAACCTGGATGCTAGTTGATATAATTAATTTCTGCACCACAAAAAGCACAAGCCACTCCCTGTTTTGAAAAGACTAACCTTAACACTATTTTAAAAATAAAAGTAGTTAAAGCTGAATATGCTCATGCTAACTCTGTTCCTATTCAGCATCCATGGAGAACAAATGGGATGCACATCAGCAACAGGGACCTTGCTCCGATAACAGTCTTGTATTTATTTGTAAGTTACCGACACGGGAAGGATTCCAGTCACTGGACAGACAGGAACCTGTTCAGATCAAACTCCCAGCGCAATGCAGCGTCCATCAGCTTCGTGTGCGCCTGTGTATTCTAGCTCAGGAAAATAACAGAATTTCTGAGCCATTTGCACTTCTGGACCCTGAACGATATAGTCTGTTGTACCGCAAGGAGGAGGAGTGGTATGAAATTTATGATGACTTTCAGGTATTGCGAACTCTGGATGCACCCTGGTTTCAGGGTACTGATGGTCTTCAGACTGTCTGCATCACTGTGTTGGCTCAGAAAACCACCTCTGAGGAGAGAATTCACTTCCAGGGCATTCTGAACGAACTAATCGGCCATGATTTGGATTCCTCAGACAATAATCGTTTAAGTGAGCTAGGCTATACCCGAAGAAAGTTTGCCACACCAAGAAGGGAAGAACTGAAAAACCGGGATCCTATATCTTATGCCACTGAACCATGGACAACTTACACAGTGCTCCCAAATGACCAGCAAGGTCACCTTCAGCGAAAACTCTCAGTGATTCTTTATTATAATAGTTTGAACATTTCCATTAAAACTGACTTGACACATACCCCCAGTGATCTTCTCAAGATCTTCTGGGAATCAATGCCAAAGGGGGATCTGTCATTCGAAGGATGGTCCGTTGATCATATCCTCAAGGTGTGTGGCAGAGAGGAATTCTTGAGTGGAGACTTTAAGCTCTCAGACTATTTGTGGGTCGGGCACTGCCTTAAAAACTCACTGGAGCTTCATCTCTCAGTGGTTGCCGTCTCATCCCTTCCAGATAACACAGTAAGTAGAGAGCACTGGCCTCTGGTGGACAGCCTCACTGGTCTCTCAAGCTCCCATGAGGAACTTTCCCTTAAAGGGAAGGAAGTAGAGGACATTGTGATGATTTCTCTGTGGGACTGTGAGAGAAAGTTCAGGGTTAAACTCTTAGGGTTTGACATCCCAGAACTACCAAGTAAGGTGCCACCACTTGTTCATGTGGAAGCCACCATAATATATGGTAGAAAGATTGTGTCATCGGTTTGTTCAACTCGAAAAGAGTTTACAGATGAAGTGCTGTGGAACACCTGGCTGGAATTTGACATTCTGATCAGGGATATCCCTCACGGAGCGAAATTAGGCCTCACAATTAATGCCGGTACTACAGAAGGCACGTCAACCAAGGACACAAAGTCGAACTCCTCTAAAGTACCAGATTACCAGAAGGGTAAAGGGCAAGTACTATACTTTGTAAACCTCCAGTTGATCGATCACAGATCCCTTCTTAGCAAAGGTCCTCACACTCTGCACATGTGGCCTTTCCCAGAATGGGACGAGGAGGCAATCACTTACGAAGCGGAAAAGCTTTCTACCGCCACTAACCCTGATGTAGCTAAATCAATGGCAATTACCTTCATGCTGGATCGCTACAGCTTTCCTGTTGTCCTGCCGCATGGCAGGAGCTACTCTTTTAGTGGTACATCTCCTGTCTCGGACTCTTCAACACTGGACCTTTCAGGAGAATCCAGACTCTCTTCCCCATCCAATGAGGCTCCTGCAACAACACCCTTCACAAAGACAGGTTGCTTCAGGAGGCTCAAAGAAGAAAGTGTCCACTATGCCTCAAATTTACCTCAGTTTCTTCGCACGGTCGACTGGATGATGCCAACTGCGGTCCAGGATGTCCACTGGCTGTTGAGTAACTGGGAGCCAGAGGACATAGAGCTGTTTGTGGCCCTTGAGCTCCTGAGTGTGGATTTTGCAGACATGAAGGTCAGAAGACTGGCAGTTCAAAGATTAGATATCCTATCCAATGATGAGGTACTTAAGTACCTGCTGCAGCTGGTTCAGGTAAATTGTTATAAAAGAATACTGACCTATACAATGATGTATGTATCAAAGTAATGAGCCACCTAAGAGCTCTTTCTTAGGTTTTTCTCCAACTGTGAGTTCCAAAAAAGCATGCTATTTTCTGTAGACCCTTAAAGTCGAGCCATATCATGATAGCTGTCTGGCAAGATTCCTTCTCAAAAGAGCACTAAGGGTGAGACATATGTTTCCAGCTATGCATACTTCATTAGACGATGTTTCACATCTTTATAATTTTCACCAATAATACATTACACCATTTCACCTGTCAAAAGATAAAGGTTAACTCGATGTACTGTTGCTATTTCCTGAAACACAGAGCAGACGGATCGGACACTTCTTTTTCTGGTATTTGCGAAGTGAGGTGGCAGGATGTCCATTTTTCCGCCAGCGTATGGCGGTTATCCTGGAGGCATACCTATTGGGCTGTGGAGAGGCAATGCTGACTGAATTCCAGCGTCAAGTACAAGTCGTCAATTGTCTGCACGATGTGGCTCTAGCAATAAAGTTGCTTTACCCAGATAGGGCAGACCTTCCATCAACAGGTACATTTCAAACAACTGTGCCCTCAGTACTATTTGTGTTTTATATATTCATCTACATTATCATGTATGTGTGTTAGCTCCTCAGAAACTGCAGGAGTTATTGGAGGAGTGCGATTTACCCTCTGACTTCCAGGTGCCTTTTGATCCTCGTGTCAGAGCAGGAAGTATCATAGTGAGTTGATCATATTTATCTATAGATATAGTTTCCAGTATATGCTTGAATATTAAAATGTTATCAGATTGTTTATATAGCAGACTTATAGCAAACATAAGCTTCTCTGTGTTGGGGTTTGATTTACTCCCAACCAAACTGCAACTTGTTCCCAACATAAACTGTTTGTAGGCCTTCATAAACTGATTTGAAAAAAAGTAGGTTAAATAGTTAGAATACCGTACTCTAATTATTCATTCATCCTCATGCCGTTCCAAACATGTATGACACAATAACATATTTTGAAAATTATTTTTATTGTTTGGGTAAAACCATTTGACACATTATTCAAAATGTCTTCATTTGTGTATGTCAGAAGAAAGAAAGTCATACAGGTTTGGAATGACAGGGTGAGTAAATGATGACATAATTTTCATTTTTGGGTGAACTATCCCTTTAACTCAAACTATGCTTCACACAGCTGAAAGACTGTAAGGTGATGGCCTCTAAGAAGAAGCCGCTCTGGCTTGAGTTCTCCTGCATAAAGTCAGAAGCCCCAGACTCTCCTCCTGTCGGCATCATCTTTAAGCATGGAGATGACCTCCGACAGGACATGCTCATTATCCAGGTAAACTAGCAACTATTCAAAAATAACAGACTGATTTTCACTAGCAACTTAAAACAAAATGTTGTTTTTCAGACTCTCAAGGTCATGGACTCAATTTGGCAAGAAAAGGGTTTAGACTTAAACCTGGTGCCTTATGGATGCATTTCAACAGGATACAACATAGGTAATGCTCAGTCTTACTCTTGTCCTTATAATAACAATAAATTCTGCCGTGAAAGCACTTAAAAAATTAACAAATATTGACATCAAAGCAAAGCACATATATAATAAAAATGTTTTAAAAAATTGACAGCACTCAGGGATACTTGATTCTAAATTACGTGGTACAAAAAAAGTCCAATGACCAAAAAACTGATCAAGTGACCGTTGTCTCTGACATTTTTGTCTTTGACACAGGAATGATTGAGATTGTGCGAAATGCGATCACTATTGCCTCAGTTCAGAAGAGTCAGGGAGGTATGGCAGGAGCTTTCAAAAACAATGCCTTGTATGACTGGCTTCAGAGGAAGTGCCCATTCCAGGAAAAAGTAAGCAGATATAGTGTACTAATATATCTTATGTGAGCCACCCTCTCTCAGTCAACTGCCTTCCACCAGATCTGAGATGTCTCTACAGTCTGATAAGCATATATCTGATGATTCTCTTCCTTATGTCTTATACTTTGGTGCAACAGCACTTTCAAGCTATGGAGAAGTTTGTGAACTCGTGTGCCGGCTACTGTGTGGCCACATATGTGCTGGGTATAGGGGATCGGCACAACGACAACATTATGATCACTGATCAAGGTAAAAGAACAAGTTCATTTTGTCCTTTGCCATTAAAAAAAAGCCATTTTGCATGATGTATATATATATATATATATATATATATAGAATATATTTTGCATGATGTATATATATATATAGAATATACAGTATATATATATATATAACATATGCAGAACCAGTAAACTATGCAGACAAACATATTACAAGAAAATTATCTATGAAATACTTGATCTTGTTACAGCTGATTACTAAAATCTAAGACATGCCATATTTGACATCTGCCATCCATCCAAAATGCCTAGAGTATTATAGCCTGAGAGATTTTAATAGCACTGAACATAGGCATGAATAGATGTACTAGTGTTTTAATAATGAATGTGTCTACAGAGCATCTAACAATTATTAAGCCTTCTGTACTTCTCAGGCAACTTGTTTCACATTGATTTTGGCCACATCTTGGGCAACACTAAAAGCTTCATGGGGGTGAATAGAGAAAGGGTGCCCTTTGTCCTCACCCCTGACTTCCTGTACGTTATGGGCAGGGTGAAAGGCCGTCCCAGCCTTTACTTCAAGAGATTTATGGTATGTTCTTCCGCACTGTCAAAATCTTCTCAGTGTTACAATATTCAATCTGGATTAGTGACAGGGTAACAAGTAAAAAATAAAACAATTTGTAAGTTCAATCACGCCTCAAGTATCTGTTCTTTCTCTAGGACACCTGCATCAATGCCTATCTATCCCTCCGGTCTCAGTCTCGCCTTCTTGTCACGCTCTTCTCTCTAATGCTTCTAACGGGAATCCCTGAGCTCAGCATGTCACAGGACATGCTCTACCTACGTACTGCACTGCAGCAGGATCAAGGGGAGGAAGAGGCTCGGAATCACTTCTTGCAGCAGATTGCACTTTGCGAGCAGAAAGGTTGGACTGTGCAGGCAAACTGGTGGTTTCACTTGATGGCGGGCATTAAATAGAAAACATGATGAAACTATGTACCTTTCTGACAGATAATGTAAGTTAGTAAAGAGAATGTGTCTGCATGCGACAATTCAACTTAAAGGCACAGTTCACCCAAAAATTGGATTTTGATTATGTAATATACTCACCTTTATGTCATTCTAAACTTGATTTTGCTGATTTTATTTTCTACACACAAGGAGATGTTAGTCAGGATGTTCATCCTGCTCTTTCCAGAAATGAAAATGAATGGTGTCCAGGCAGGTGTCAAATTGGTCCATTTCAATCCTCCACTATTACAAGTCTTCATGAGCCATACTTGTGTAAAGAATAGACAGAAATTTAAGTTGTTACTTACTGAAAATCTTTCCCTCTGTTGTAGGTCTCAAATATCATTTATGCCCAAAATGAAAATTCTGTCATCAATTTCTCACCCTCAAGTTGTTCCAAACCTGGAGATTCTTTTTCTGCTGAAAACAAAATAAAATATTAAGAGGAATATGAGTAATCAAACAGTTGATGGGCCCCATTGGCTTCCATATAGTAGAAAAAAATACAATGGAAGTCAGTGGGGCATATCAAATGTCTGGTAACCAACATCCTTCACAATATCTTATTTTGTGTTTAACAGAAGAAAGAAATTCATACAGGTTTGGAACAACATGAGGGTGAGTAAATGATGACAGACAGATGTTGGGGTGAACTATTCCTTTAACTGCACAAATTCAGATTTGGCACATTAATGTAGTATTGAAAAAGTAAAGTATGTAACGATGTAAGGGTGAATTTTCAACTTTGGGTGAACTATCCTTTTAAATGTAACATTTTATCATGAAAATTACATGGAGAAAAATGTTGTTTTCAAAATAAACAACAAATATTTGTTTGCGACACATTATTTTTTCCCATTCAACAATTATCAAAGAACCTGTGTCACAAATCACAGACAACTTTAGACCACCTTGAGTCTTAGAAAGACCATCAGTGTATCATGACAATACTGTAATAATAAGACTGACACACCAAGAAATGAGACTGCGCAAGGTAGACAGCGTAATCACATGCTCTCATGAGTTCCATTCTGCTATTTATAGTCGTTGCCTTTAGAGGGCACCCTGGCCCATATTCACCTCACATGCACTGGGTCATGAGACAACAGACCTAAAAACACATTGCTTGTTAACAATAGACTCTGAGATAAAACAGTTTTAGTTCATTAAAAGTATTAAAAGTGCAACATAAAAATGTGAAATTCTCCCCATAAAGCCTGTTTTGTGGTATTGCCATGGCTGTTGGTGAGGGTAGGGAGAGAAGGGAGGGGTGTTTGGTGGGTGTAGGGGTGTTTTCAAAGCCAGCAGTTTGGGGGGCATGGGCGGGGGGCTGTCAAGTCTGTCTGAGAGACTGTTTCCAGACAGACAAGCCTCCATGCTTCTCTTAGCTTCTCATCTCTCATCCACTGCATCCTAACATCATGCTGTTCTTCATTCAGTTCTTCCTTTGTTTTTTTTCGTTGAGGTATTTCTCTTTTTTGATTCATTTTTAACCACGTTTGTCTTTAAAACAGCACCGAATTCATTGTTTCATTTATTTCACTCTTCCTCGCTTCCTCTTTCTCACTCACTCACTCACTCACTCACTCACTCACTCACTCACTCACTCACACAAACACACACACACACACACACACACACACACACACACACACACACACACACACACACACACACACACACACACACACACACACACACACACACACACACACACGCACACGCACACACATAGACCAAGATGGCATCACAGTGCTGCTGATGAAGGATGAGCACATGGTCACCCCACACACTGGCTGTGTACCTTTCTTGGGACTGTCTGTTCTTAAGAGATCTACAAGAATTCTGAATCTCTTTTACTGCACTTTATCGAAAGGTAAGACTATTCACAATAGCTTGTAAGTTGACAAATCTATCTATCTATCTATCTATCTATCTATCTATCTATCTATCTATCTATCTATCTATCTATCTATCTATCTATCTATGTTGTTCTGCATAGATAGATAGATAGATAGATAGATAGATAGATAGATAGATAGATAGATAGATAGATAGATAGATAGATAGATAGATAGATAGATACTTCAAATACATTGACTTTCTGCTACAGTTCAACTCTCTTCCCTTAGACCAGATGAGTGTTACATTGATGAAAAAGATATTAATTCTGTCAAGTTATAAGAAACTATATCTATTCTGATACGATACATAACATTATTTAAGTATGTTTTATAAAATATGGTTCTCGTTAACTTAAGCTAATATTTATTGGAGGCTTAAAATTTATTTATTACAATAAAAATTGTGACTCAAATAATATGCTAAACACTTGATAGCCTACATGACTTGCAGGTCAATTACAGTAATCCATAATCAAAACTGCTGTATTGGTTTACACTAAATCCTCTGTGTGACGCCCTAATTTTAAACCCACATGGATTTGTGGTCATATCCCACCGCCATGTGCTCTCCTATAAGTCACGCCCTCAAAAAAAAAAGGCCATGTTTGATCCAGCCTGCTTTTTATAATTGAGAAGCCCCAGTAATTACTGATATGGGCGTGCCAATGGGCAAGTCAGTTCATATCTGTTTGAGTCTTGGTTACTGAGTGCACGTGGAGGACCCAGACAACCAGTAATGGTTTCCAGTACAGAAAAGAGCATTGACCTAGTTCACGTTAGACAGACCAGCCAGACAGACAAGCCCACAATCTCCCCTCATTAAAAAAAAGCCAGGATTGTATGAGACTTAACATTCATTTTTCTAGTTATTGTCAAATCAATGCAAAGTCATTTCCAATGATAACACAACAAATCACTGTACAAAAAGCCATGTTGTTCTGCATCGTAGGACAATAGCGTAAATAGAATTTTATTATGGTTATTAGTGTGACACTGTAACACTATTAAAGTGGATGAGAGAAAAATCATTAAAATGAAATAAAGATTTTACCACATTTTTCACGGCTAAGGGAAGGGTCAACAGTGTAATTACAGATGGAATTAATTATTAATGCAGGTGTTTTAAATATAAGTACAATGTAAAAACATGCATTGTATCAACGATTAATTTAAATGTTAGTCCATAGTAGTTAAAGACACCTCAGAAAATGCTAATCACCATGGGGTCTTCAAATGCATTATAGTTTAATAGTATATTTATCAGAATCTGCATAACCAGATACCTTGAGGGACATGTAGAAATCATTATAATATACAGTATGCTGTCTGATTTTATTTTTGTCCTATTCAAATACTAAAGCAAGGTAAGAAATAACCCCTACTGAAATTTCACATTTGGCATGTGGAGTACTTGCTTTACAAACTGTAGTGCATTAATAAAAAAGACAGCTGCAACATTTAGCATCTTATACGTCAGTAGATAGACTCAACTTATAACATGTACTTGTGCCTTCACACATCCTTGTGCTGTCACTTGTGATCACATTAGTCTGGAAAGTGTTCACAAATAGGACTATAACTTTGGAAATGTACTGCTTTTATGAATTGTTTTTTTATGAACAGGTAGACATGTCAATTGATTTCTGGTATAAATGTTAAAGATTGGAGTTGAAATCCATTTACATTTTGTGTGATTTTTAATGACTGCAAACATGTAGAGATTTGTGTACACAACAGGTGTGTCTTTAATCCAATCTGTCTTTTCTTTTCAAATCTGTCTGTTTAAGTACAGGTGTGGCTAGCTACATTCAACTAAAACTGACATAAACGCTGCTCTTTTAGCCTCAGGGCTGAGCTTAAAAGGATCGCGAAACTCTAAAACACATTTTTGAGATGTCTAACAGCTGTGCACACACTGCAAATTAGAAAAACACTATACAAAAACTTTGATATCAAAGACTTATTTGTAATATTAAGGGCTTTAAAATAAGGTAATTATTCACCTTTAAAGTCTTTAATTAATATTTAAGACTTTTAATTTAGAAGCTGAAACTACATCACATGTAATCTCAAATCAAATATAGCTGCAATGGCGCAGTAATTCATAATAACAATCAATAATCATTAATAATAATCTTATCAATAACATCAAGCATCACCTTTAAAAATGCATAATATTGGATTTGAGAGCTGCTCTCAAGCTGTAGGAGATAAGCAGATTTTTGTGAATAATGACTTAAATTTCAATTGATTTCTCAATAGGCCTATATTGTATGGCACTAGAAGACTTGGAATATGCACGACTTGCAGTAGTTTTTTTTTTTTTTGTCTTTACTGTAGTGTAGTTTTTTTTTTTTTTTATCTTGACAGCCAATGCCCACTAATTTATGACAAAGAACATTGTGACAATAATTAAAAAAATCTTTATTTGTGTTCCACTGAAAAATAAAACGGGTGGGTCTGGAACGACATGATAGCGAGTATATAAAAAGAGACAGAATTTTGGGTGAATGGCCCCTTTAAGTGTCTATGTCTATTTATTTAAAATTGAGTGACTGAAGGATGTTATTTCAATTTTATGTTTCAAATGATGTGAAATTTACAAAAGTGTATTATTTTAAAAGTAATTAAAGCTAGCAATTTGGTTATTTTCCCATGTCTCACACAGATCCGCTGCCATGCTGATTCTGGGAGGTCCCCTCTTTTCAGCACTGATGGTCCATGGCTAAGCTGCTATGACACACTGCAGCGTCCTTCAGAGGGGCCCTCCAATTACCACAGAGGCACACAAACAACCAAAAAAACAATGTGCATGCAATCTATGGAAAGGTCCTTTGGAAGCAATCCATAAATCAGTATGAGTAAATTAGACTAGGACTCTCATTAGAAGACATGGGTTTCAACTGCGTGACATTGGGATTTGATTGTTTTTTCACCTTTTATTGCATTTGCGCTATTTATTTAAAGCTTATTTAACGGTGCCACACCAAAACAGTCCCCTGCTATGCATCTACGTTTTGTAGCGTGACTGATTTCCTCTGGTGTTCAGAGTGGACTGGAGTTTTCTAGCACCATTTGAAATCGGTCGTGCTGAAAGGTATGGCGTCCGCTTCGTATGAGCACACCAAAGACCACTTTGTAGCTGGTGAAAAGACAGGAAAAGGTTGGGGTGAAGTTAAACGTTGTTAACCTATAAACCGCTGGAGGTCGGAAATGAACCATGGGGTTTCTGACACTCTAATAATTGAATAATTGAACATTCTAATGTTGAATGTTGAAATAATTCTGACATTCTAATAATTGAAAATGTGGTCTAGCAGAGAAATTATTATGTTAACATAATAGCCTAATGTGCATTATTTAGAGCTTTTGTCAGTGATGTTCATTGAGTAAAAGACAATTGTTCCGATTGAGAATTTATTTCAGTAGGCTACATTGATTCAAAAGTATTTGACATGGAAAACAAACCGTGAATATTCCATTCATAGACTTACTGAAATTAGAAAACAGATAACAGAAAAAAATACGCTTGTTTGTCTTTTTTATCGTGAAAATGAAAAAAAAAAAACATTAACAAATCATCTAGGCTATACGTAAAATAGTATTAGGTAAAGTTTTTTTTTCTGACACTGGCATATGAGCATCATACCTTCATACTAAGAAGACCATGGTGACTTTTTTGTCAAGAAACCTTTTAATTCTTACACGCCGTGTTAATTTACAAAATATGAGTTCATAATTTTAAGACAAGAGCTCAGAATTAAAATTCTGATTGTTAATTTCCTTCCTGATATTAGATCATCTCTGCCTTATTGTCTCTGCCTATCTCTCGTACTGCGTAATATCTTAACCTATGGGGAAAACCTCTTTTCCAAGAGATATTGAAGCCAAAAATTATCCTTAATTTTGAATCAATGTAAAACGCGTTGCGACAGCATGCAGACATAGGCAAGGCGGCTCGCGTGCCTATTGGCTGACCTGTGGCAACAGCAGCAGCCTATCGCGAGAGGCTCTGCTTGACGTGATACCCAATGGGGGCGCTTTGCGCCCATTTACGTCACGTCCCGCCAGAATAGGCGTGGCCTTGGCCTATAAAGTAACTCGACAGGCTGATACAAACTGATTTTCATTTCTTCAGCGAAGCACTACTGCATCGCTGGATCCGGAGTGAGAAGCCGCGCCGTTGACAGAAAGCCTTCTGCGGGACGAGCCTTCGAGCCTGAAGCCGCTGGCCTTCAACTCGCCGCCTTCAGCCGCCGTACCTGCTACGCTACCCGGCCTCCATATCCTTTTACTGCTAGAGTGTGTGTTCCCCGCTGCGACTCACACTCTCACTGTTTATCTCTCTCTCATAAAAGAGCTGCGTCTTTTTAAAGATGCAAAGATCCTGCGGCTCGTGCCAGGCACACTCAGCGACGGGGACCGCCACGTCATCTGCGTTTCCTGCCTGGGTGAAGATTATGCGGCTCTCGCTCTCGTCGACGGCGGATGCCCTCTATTGCCTATGGTGACCCTGAGGACTCGCCTGGCATCATTCTCAGAGCCTCCACTTCAGCCCGCTGTAGCGCCGCGCCGTAAAAACGTGCTCAGCGCGGTCCCGAGCCTTCTCCTGCCCGCCAAAGCTCGCCGGTTCGCCCGCCAGCTTCGCCAGCATCGCTCGAGTCGCTCACCGACGGACAACGGCTGCCGTCTGCCGCCGCTTCCGCCATTGAGATCGACGAAACAGCCGAGGCCTGTTCTATCCTGGCATCAGACAGTGAGGATTGGGCGAGCTCCGTGGACCTCCCCCCCACTGCCCGCGAGCCTTCTGGGAAACGGGCTGGCATTGAATCAGAGCTGATGCGTCTGCTCTCTCAAGCTGTCGACAACCTCGGCCTCGACTGGGTGGCGCCCGCGCAGCCCGCGCGCAACTGACTGGACGGATGCTTCCTCAAAAGGACCACGCACCGTCACACTCCAGACCTGCCCCTTTTCTTCCTGAGCTTCACGAAGAATTTGCGAGGTCTTGGAACGCCCCCTTCGCCCCCAGCAGAGACAGAGGTACGCCAGGATACGTACCTCTATCTCTGGTGCATTCTCCACTGTGGACGGTGCGAAAGATAGAGGGTAGCTTTCTCTTCCTCCAGTGGAAGCCGCGGTAGCATCACATCTCTGCCCGCCCACTGCTGGACGGCGAGCTCAGACAGTGCTGCCATCCAAAGCCTGCTGAGTGACGTCAGCCATGCACGGTCGCGCTTACACCGCCGCCGGACAAGCTGTGTCAGCGCTGCACACAATGGCCATCTTGCAGATCTTTCAGGCCGACCTTCTCCGTAAAATGGACGAGGAAGGCGTGGAATCGATCAGCGTCGCGGATTTAAGGAGCGCTAATGACCTGGCTCTATGCGCTGCGAAATCTGCTGCACAGGCGATGGGGCGGAACATGGCCTCTCTCACTGTGGCTGAGAGACAACTTTGGTTGACGCAGTCTGAGATGACGGATTCAGAGTGCGCTGTGTTTCTCGACGCGCCCATTTCGTCAACTGGCCTCTTCGGATCTGCCGTCAAGGACAGATTTTGCGGACAGATACCAAGACGTTCAAAAGACATCACAGGCGATGAAGCACTTCCTCCCGAAGCGCTCTATGTCGATTGTGCGAAAAATGTAGTGAAAGTGCCCACGTCACAGTGCCCACAAACACTACACGATGCGTGTCCCACGGTTTCTGTAAAAACGAAACCAGCACACATTCAGTCAGCACAAGCCGACGGTGTTCTCAGTGCAGTGAGTGTGCCCGCTGTCCCGCGCCCACATTCCCTCACAAACACGCTCAACCCCACGGGGTTTGTCCCGCTCGCTCTCTCTCCACAATCTGTTATAACCGAGCGCGACCAGGCTGCCCGCTGTGATCGGTGCGCCCCCCGCCTCGCATGCTGTAAACACAGTGTTTATGTCTCAGCACACCGAAGCTCTGCGGCCGCTGCTATGCCGAGGCCAGAGCCCAGATTTCATTCTACCTCTAGCTAGATTTCATTCTACCTCTAGCCTTCACGCAGATGCGTGGGCAAAGCTTCCCGGGGTATCAGAATGGGTGTTGAACACAATAAAAAGAGGCTATTCGCTACAGTTCGCTCGACGTCCCCGCCGTTACACAGCGCGAGTCGAATCCACGGTAAACAACGAAGCCGATCTACTTCGAGCCGAAATTGCGAAACTACTGAGCAAAGGGGCCATAGAACCTGTATCTCAGGCTCAGAGCGAAGGGGGGCTATACAGCAGATATTTTCTGGTACCGGAAAAAGACGGGGGTCTCAGACCCATTCTAGATCTGCGACAGCTGAACAGAGTGCTTGTGAAGCGCCAGTTCAGGATGCTGACAGCCAGGAAAATCCTCGCGCAAGTTCGCCAGGAAGACTGGTTTATGTCAATAGATCTGAAAGACGCCTATTTCCCAATACAAATAGCGTCACGTCACAGGCGATTTTTGAGATTCGCCTTCGAGGGCCAGGCATATCAATACACAGTCCTACCGTTCGGCCTGTCCTTAGCGCCCCGTACATTTACGAAGTGCATGGACGTGGCTCTCGCACCCCTGAAACTTCAGGGCATGCGAGTTTTGAACTACTTGGATTCTAGCTCGATCGCACTCAGAGCTCATAGAACACAGAACCACATTACTCGAGCATCTCGAGAATCTGGGTCTCACAGTCAATTGGGCGAAGAGTTCGCTGTTTCCCAGCCAGAAAATGTATTTTCTGGGAACAGTGCTGGACTCGCTGTCTATGACAGCATGTCTGTCGACGGAGCGCGGACTGGATATTCAGCGCGCCGCAAAATCCTTCCGCTGTGGCTCTATAGTCCTGCTCAAAAGGTTTCAGAAAATGCTGGGCCTGATGGCATCAGCATCATCAGTACTTCAGCTGGGCCTGCTTTGCATGCGCCCACTGCAGTTGTGGCTGAAAACGCAAGTTCCGCCCCGGGCATGGACCTCTGGTCTGTTTCGCCTCAAGGTCGATATGAAATGCGTTTCGGCTCTGGAAACTTGGTAAAATAGCCGACTGGTATCAGTTAGGCGTGAGTCTGGGGACTCCCTCGAGTGTGAAGGTGGTGTCCACGGACGCCTCCACCACGGGATGGGGAGCGCTGCTCGAGGGCAGACCGTTCTTTGGCCAGTGGTCACGACAGGAAAGGCTTCTACACATAAACTGTCTAGAGATGCTGGCAGTCGACAACGCGCTACGGCGCTTTTGTCCCCAGATAAAAGGCCACCATGTCTTGGTCCGGTCGGACAACATGTCAGTGGTGGCATACATAAATCGCCAGGGCGGCATCAGGTCCCGAAACCTTTACAGGCTGACGGAACGCCTCCTGGTCTGGGCTCTGCACAACCTGCTTTCACTGAGAGCAGCGCATGTGCCTGGTGGTCACCTGAATCTGGGACCAGACAGACTGTCCAGAAACAATGTCCCAGCAAGAGAATGGTCACTGCACCCGCAGACAATCCAACTGCTGTGGGAGACATTCGGCAGAGCGCAGGTGGACCTGTTCGCGTCCCAAGAAAACGCTCACTGTCCGAACTTTTTCTCCAAGAGCAGGGATGCGCTGGCCCACGTATGGCTCCGCTGCCCCCTCTATGCTTTTCCCCCCATCTCGCTCCTGCCTCAAGTGTTGGAACGGATCAGGTAAAACAGATGCCCAGTGCTGCTCGTGGCTCTGCTCTGGACGAACCAGACTTGGTTCCCAGTCCTGATGCGACTGACCAGCACTGCCCCCTGGCCTATACCGGTGAGGAGAGACCTCCTCTCTCAGGCAAAAGGCTCGATTTGGCATCCTCGCCCGGATTTATGGTCCCTACATGCATGGGCCATCAACGGGTACCCACTAATCTCCCGGAGGGAGTGTTAAACACGATCACGCAGTCTAGAGCCCCATCTACTAGACGGCTCTATTCCTCGAAATGGTCGGTGTTCTCTGCCTGGTGTCAAGCTCAGGGCTTTTCACCCATAGACTGCAGGGTTACGGAAGTGCTTTCCTTCCTTCAGGAGCTGCTGGATAAGGGTAGAACCCCATCCATGCTCAAAGTATACGTGGCGGCCATAGCGGCGTTTGCAAAACCGAAGTCTGGCCAGTCACTGGGGAAAAACGACCTGGTCGTGCGATTCCTCAGGGGAGCTAGGAGGCTGAATCCTCCCAGACCCCCCTCAGTCCCTGTGTGGGACCTTTCTACGGTTTTGGAAGCCATGAAAGGTGCCACATTTGAGCCAATCCATTTGTCAGACATGGAACATCTGTCTTTCAAGGCGGTGTTTCTTATGGCTCTCGCTTCAGTGAAGCGCATAGGGGACATACAGGCGCTTTCCGTAAGCGCGTCATGTATGGAGTTTGGGCCTAATGACTCAAAAGCCATACTCAAACCAAGGCACGGGAACGTGCCCAAATCCCTCAACACACCGTTCAGGGCCCAGGTTATTTCCCTGTGCGCCCTCCCTGTTCATGATGAGGAGGAGGATGCGAGTCTCCTTTGCCCTGTCAGCGCACTGAGAGCTTATGTTCAGACAGACCGAGCAGCTCTTCGTTTTGTTTGGCGGATGCTCCAAGAGACTGGCCGCATCAAAACAGAGCCTATCCAGATGGATAGTCGATGCCATAGCGCTGGCTTACACTTCTAAGGGCCTGCAGTGTCCTATGGGGGTCAGAGCGCACTCCACTAGAGGCGTGGCCTCGTCGTGGGCGTGGTCTAGCGGGATTTCCTTGCAAGATATCTGTATGGCGGCAGGCTGGGCCTCGCCGTCTACATTTATAAGGTTTTATAACCTAGAGGTTCCCGCCTTACAGGCCAAGCTGCTGTCGGTCTAGAATTCAGTACTATCTGCCCCGCTGCTCCGGCGCAGAATACTGAGTTTTGCTTGTGCATCGCTCAACTGATCAATAGAACAGCTGTGGACAGTAGAACAGTACTGTTACCCAGTTCAGGCTGAACATGTTCACCCTGCCTGCGTGAAACACTGTTAACATAACTAGCTCCTGTTGGATGCTATTTCATGGGAATGATGCTTGCAGCCTCTCTTCTCCGACTCTCTGTGAGTCTATGGTGATTATGCACTATATGAGCCCCGGGCTACTGCCCTTGGGACTTTGGTGTCGGATCACAGTACGCACGGCGTGTTGCATTGTGTTCCCCATAGCGTAAGATATTACGCAGTACGAGAGATACTCTCGTAAGAGAACGTACTCGGTTACTAACGTAACCTCGGTTCTCTCTAGAGAGGGAACGAGTACTGCGTATCTTGCCGTGCATACAACAGCTCTGGTTCGCTTCAGCCATGAAAACCAGTTTGTATCAGCCTGTCGAGCTACTTTATAGGCCGAGGCCACGCCTATTCTGGCGGGATGTGACGTAAATGGGCGCGAAGTGCCCCCATTGGGTATCACGTCACGCAGAGCCTCTCTCGATAGGCTGCTGCTGTTGCCACAGGTCAGCCAATAGGCACGCGAGCCGCCTTGCCTATGTCTGCATGCTTTCGCTACGCGTTTTACATTGATTCAAAATTAAGGATAATTTTTGGCTTCAATATCTCGTGGAAAAGAGGTTTTCCCCATAGCGTAAGATATTACGCAGTACTCGTTCCCTCTCTAGAGAGAACCGAGGTTACGTTAGTAACCGAGTACGTTTTATGCTTTTTTCATTACAATGTTTCATTCAATTATAATAGACAGGCAACTGAAATCTGGTCACAACTTTCATACAGATGATTTTATGATTATCAATATGCTATTTTTAACCCTTGTGCATTGTTCAAATTCACTACCCTTTCGTTATGTTCGTGGCTGAAAACAGCCACTACTTTAAACTGCTGTAAAAATGTATCAGATAAATATTTTTTTCTAATCTTTTTGCATAAACCTATTAATAAACCTCAGTCCTGATCAAAACTACTAAATGTTTAAAAAAAATCAGGATTTTAATTCTTTAATTGCCAAATTCATAAATGATGTCACTGATTTGAGGAAAAAAACACACAAAATGACTTATTTTCAATATAAAATGTGATTGTGGACTGGATTTTTTTTACCTTTTATCACAGTCTTGGACATGTCAAAGATTAGAAACAACATTGGTTTTGATGCATTGTTAGTTTTTGTGCAGCATCAGATTTTAACTTTTTCTCCCTCATTTACTGTTGGTGGCTGTTTTTGCCCCATTGACTTCCATTATAACCACATTTTTTGAATGCAAAGCCATGACACCATATAAACATGCATTTTTGATTGTTGGTGGGTTTCCCCGTTGGGAAGAGGTAAAATTTATAATTTTTACTGTTGATAACCAGGTGGCACCATTAACCCTTTAGATAGCCCTGTGCAAAAAAAAGCTTAGTTTCTGGGCTTTTACATGGAGTTATATGGAGTATAATAGCATATTAAAGTGTGTGTGTGTGTGTGTGTGTGTGTGTGTGTGTGTGTGTGTGTGTGTGTGTGTGTGTGTGTGTGTGTGTGTGTGTGTGTGTGTGTGTGTGTGTGTGTGTGTGTGTGTGTGTGTGTGTGTGTGTGTGTGTGTGTGTGTGTGTGTGTGTGTGTGTGTGTGTGTGTGTGTGTGTGTGTGTGTGTGTGTGTGTGTGTTTTTCAATCTGTTTTTCACGGAGGAGATGATTGACCTCATTGTCCAACCTCCATGGGCGCTGCACAATGAGAAACTGGACTGGGGTGGACTCCACAGATCTCCGTGCCTACATGGGGCTACTGATTTTGGCTGGCGTCTACAGGGATCTGATCAGGGGAAGCTTGTCCTATGTGTGTGTGTGTGTGTGTGTGTGTGTGTGTGTGTGTGTGTGTGTGTGTGTGTGTGTGTGTGTGTGTGTGTGTGTGTGTGTGTGTGTGTGTGTGTGTGTGTGTGTGTGTGTGTGTGTGTGTGTGTGTGTGTGTGTGTGTGAGAGAGAGAGAGCGAGAGAGAGAGAGAGTGTGAGAACTCACCTTGATGCTTCTGAGAAAATCAAAACATACACCTCAGCTCTCAGAACTACATGGAGTAAACAAAAACAAAGTGCCTTTTGATGGTGAGAAATGCAGACTAAACAAAACAAATCAAGTGGATTTAAACACTTGCATGCAAGCCTGCTGGTAATTTGATGATGAGAAGAGCAGCAAGTAACATGAGAAAGGGCTTGACTTGTAGTGAAGTTTTAGAGATGATTATGCAGCCTGAGCCCTCCAGCGAGTCTTCTCCCTCTGACACCACAGACTCAGGAGAGTCAGATCCTGATTTGGATGTGGCACCCTCATCATCCTCTCTAGCTTCCACTGAAGGCGAGGAGCATTCGGAGGATCCTGGATCTGGGTGGATTGGGAGAAACGGCGAAGTGTGGTTTTCCACCAACGCGGAGACAACTCCCTTTCTTCAGCCTGCCAGAGGCGTGACTCCAGGGCCGACGCGCTATGCCATCGCAGGGGTCCAGAACATGGATTCTGTGTTCAATCTGTTTTTCACGGAGGAGATGATTGACCTCATTGTCAGCATGACCAACCTCCATGGGCGCTGCACAATGAGAAACTGGACCGGGGTGGACTCCACAGATCTCCGTGCCTACTAGGGCTACTGATTTTGGCCGGTGTCTACAGGGATCTGATCGGGGGAAGCTTGTCCTCTCTATGGCGAGCTGGTCTCTGCAGCTTGTCGTCAAAACGCAGAGCTCTGCTGATTTCATGGAATCTTGAGAGGGACATGGTGGCTCTAAAAATCGCAGGACCACTGCGATCATCCCACAGGGAATGTGTGGTCCCCTTTGGACCTGTAGACGCCGGCCAGAATCACAGTTTCTCATTGTACACAATGTACATTGTACACACACACACACACACACACACACACACACACACACACACACACACACACACACACACACACACACACACACACACACACTTTAATATGCTATTCTACTCCATATAACTCCATGTAAAAGCCCAGAAACTAAGCTTTTTTTTGCACAGGGCTACCTAAAGGGTTAATGGTGCCACCTGGTTATCAACAGTAAAAATTATAAATTTTACCTCTTCCCAACGGGGAAAACCACCAACAATCAAAAATGCATGATTATATGGTGTCATGGCTTTGCAATCAAAAAATGTGGTTATAATGGAAGTCAATGGGGCTTAAACAGCCACCAACAGTAAATGAGGGCGAAAAAGTTAAAATCTGATGCTGCACAAAAATTAACAATGCATCAAAACCAATGTTGTTTCTAATCTTTGACATGTCCAAGACTGTGATAAAAGGTAAAAAAAAATCCAGTCCACAATCACATTTTATATTGAAAATAAGTCATTTTGTGTGTTTTTTTCCCCAAATCAGTGACATCATTTATGAATTTGGCAATTAAAGAGTTAAAATCCTGATTTAAAAAAAAACAATTAGTAGTTTTGATCAGAACTGAGGTTAATTAATAGATTTATGCAAAAAAATTAGAAAAAAATATTTATCTGATACATTTTTACAGCAGTTTAAAGTAGTGGCTGTTTTCAGCCACGGACATAACGAAAGGGTAGTGAATTTGCCCACACTGTACTGTTGAGTTTTGGAAAATATTTTTCCCAAAATATGTGTAAAAATAATATTTGTCACCAAAAATCATTCCATTTGCTGAAACACGGAAAAAGTTATGGCCAAATTAAGACTCAAAAATACCCCATAGTGGCTGAAAACAGCCACAACAGCACATAAGGGTTAATATGAGTATAGAATTCATTAGTGTTTAAAATCTACAGATTGTCCATTAGGACAGAATTTCTCTTTCATCCTTTACTCTCAGAAAAAAGAAAGCTGTTTCAGGTGTGGATAAGATACTAATATGCACTTTTTAGGCACAAAGGTGTATCTTTTGAAAGGGTAGCGCCCCAGTGACAGCTTTTGTACCTTTTTTTCTGAGAGTGCTTAACATTACTTTGTCTTGTCAGTTTCCTTAATTTTTCGCTCATCAGCTTTAGTATTAACAGGACATGTTTGGACCCGCAGGTCTAGAGTCAATCATTAAACACACATCACTTCTGGGCCAACACATACTATCCCACAATCCCTGGACAGCAGTGGCAAGTGTCAGAAGGGATGGGACTCTATTTGTCCTCATTCCTTAGAGGAATCAGGTGCTTTCTGTCACCTGGGTTACCGGATCTCCATGGATGTCACAACCAACCCACTGCCTGAACTGAGTGGCACGGCTCTACCCAGATCTGTCTCAGCCTGATCTGGAATCAGTCAGCTGGATGTCACTCCCGTGTTTCTAAGAGTACTAGGAGAAAGTCACCGATAAATACAGGTGAGAATATATGTTTATTTTTGCTGTATTTGCATTTGTGGTCCTAAAGTCTATAAGATCTGGGTGATTTCATGAATTACTTTGCATCTGAATTTTTAGGTTTTTCTTAAATGTTTTGGCAATTTTACAAAAGGCATATAAGACGGCAGGTAGAGTATTTGATTTCTTTTATCAAGAAGTAGCATCCTCTGTCTGCTCACAGTTGTGCTGTCAAAACGCCTAATGATGGAACAAAACATGGTGCTGGAAAATAAACTGATCCAGGATGACTGCAATCTAAAATGCAAGCAATACCTCATCAGGTATGTGTTTTTTGTTGGATGGAGTAACGGCTGTACTTCTTAACTATTTGATCAGCTGGTAATCTGTCTTTTAGTTTGTTTGATGAATCGACTGCAGAGTATTTCCTCAGCCCTTCCTCTTGTTTAAAGGCAATAATACCTCCTTGGTTTTCCCAGCTAAAAGACGACATGAAAGGTATTGACATTTTTGTTTCTACAGATGGATAACTGTATAAGAAGTGAATTTATTGGGTAAATTTACTCATTACGTGCAATAAGATAATAAATAATATGGTCTGTATGATTTTTTATGTTTTTGAAAAAAGTCTCTTATGTTTACTAAGGCTGCATCTATTTGATAAAAAATACAGTTATATTGTGAAATGTTAATACACTGGCCCTCATTTATCATTCTTGCGTAGAAACGGGCGTATATGTTGGCGTAAGATTATGCTTACACTCCTCTCACCGCCTGATTTATGAAGCTGTGCGTACCTTTGAAATCCAGGTGTACGCAATACCTGCCCTTGATAAATGCCGCGGCTGAAAATGATCGTCATTAGAATAACACGACCCTATATATTCAAGTATCCGCTTCCCCCACACCCTCATTTTACGCCATGGACACACGGAAGACGGCAAAGAGGAGACACTTCTCTGGAGATCGAGACCATCACCATCATGAAAAATTATTATTAAATCAAACAACAATATTGTTGATGATAAATTCAAAGTTAATTGTATTTTTTTTTAAAACGCTATAAATCCATCCATTTTTTGTCTAAAAAAACAACAACAAAAACAATAAGAAGAGAACATGCAACATATAATCACGGACTCATACTATAAATTAATATAAATTAAATAAGTGCAACTGCATGAAATAAATAAAAGCCAAACAAAATAAATAGTAAAATAAATTAAATAGTAAAAATAAAATAAATATTTTTCCAATGTCACGTTCCAATATTATCCACCACATAAAACAAATAATTTAAAAATAACACACAAATACAGTCCTTAAATACAACAATGTTAAAAATACATTCAAATCATTTAGTAACACATTTAGGCTAATAGTAGGCTAATTCGTGCTGAACTTGAAAAAAGTAATGATAACAATATTCAGGCCTACTATTAGGCTACGTGTTGTAGCCATTAACTAAGTGCATTTAGTTTCATATTTGTCAAAAAATAATAATGTTATTTTTTCCCCATCTATGTTGATTATGAAAAGTGAACGCTAAGATAGGATGCGCAATATATCGGGAGACATGCTCAGACATGATTTTGGCCACTTAATTAAGTTTTGTTTTGTAGAAAGCCTTTCTTTAAAGTGAATTTCGTTTTGTATAAATTGTATCTTAATTTTAATATTTTTTTCATCAACCAATTGCCTGGATTTAATAAATAAGAAGCAAATAGCAGACAATATAATCATGAGTCATGACATTGAGGCGCGGGCGCTGTCCCTTGCATTGCACGTGAACTGGAGCGCATCTCATTACAAATTAACCGAAACTCAGTATATGCCTAACAGACATGAGAAATATATCTATAAAGAAAGCTTGAAATGTCTTTAAACGAAACAATTATAAACGAAAAGAAATAGGCTAATCTCTCTATAGGCGCGTTCACTACGGATATGGTGATCATCAATTTCATCTTTGCAGACAGGACACTAGTTTAATAGAAATAAAATACAAATTTATTTTTAAAAATGGCGTTTATCCCGTTTTGGAAAAGAGCTCCTCATATCTTTTAGTTTGTCAGTGCCTTTTGTGGTGTTAGGAATTGTTTTTCTGCGGATTTCCGCACTAACTCAAAACGTGCGTACATGTACACCACCTCCTGACCTGGCGTAGGATTTGAGCGTGCCGTACGCCAACGTCCATATTGATAAATATCAAAGTCACCGTGGTTTTGGGTGTTCGCCAGGTGTACGCTGGAAATTTGGTGTACGCACTTTTGATAAATGAGGGCCAATTTGTTTTCTATTTTAATATTTTAAAATGCAATTCATTCCTGTGATGGCAAAGCTGAATTTTCAGAATCTTCTGTTACACGATCCTTCATAAATCGATCTAATATGCTGATTTGATGCTCAAGAAACATTTCTTATTTGTTAGATTTATTGTTGAATTATAGTTGTCAGTGTTGAAAACAGTTGTGCAGCTGAATATTTTGTGGAAACTATGATACATTTCATTCACTATTCTATGATGAATAGAAAGCTCAGAATAACAGCATTTATTTGAAATAGAAATCTTTTGTAACATTTTAAATGTCTACTGTCAAATTTGATCAATGTAAAGCATGCTTTGGAATAATAGTATTCATTTTTAGAACAACAGCAAATCTTACAGAACTCAAACTTTTGAATGGTAGTAAATAAAGTTTTTTTTGTAATAACTGAAGAAGAAGAAAAAATCGTAAAATGAAACATTTAAAGGGTTAGTTCACCCAAAAATGAAAATTAAGTCATTAATTACTCACCCCCATGCTGTACCAACCCCGTAAGACCTTCGTTCATCTTCGGAACACAAATGAAGATATTTTTGATTAAATCTGAGAGGTGGATCACTGCTACATAGGCTGCCAGAGGGAATGAAACTTGGCGGCCCAGAAAGTCATTAAAGAACATGTTTAAATATTCCATGTGCCTACAGTGGCTCAACTATAAGTTTATCAAGCGACGAGAATACTTTTTGTGCGGGAAAAAAAAAAAAACATAACGACTTTATTCGACTATTCCTTTTCTTCCTTGTGGGCCTGAGACGAGAGTTCAAGAGATTTCCACGACGCATGCGCGAGAACTGAGAAGAGGACGTTCTTCTTCTAATACTTCTTGTTCAGTTCTCGCGCATGCGTCGTGGAAATCTCTTGAACTCTCGTCTCAGGCCCACAAGGAAGAAAAGGAATGGTCGAATAAAGTCGTTATTTATGTGTTTTTTTCGGGAAAAAGTAGTCTCGTCGCTTGATAAACTTATAGTTGAGCCACTGTAGGCACATGGAATATTTAAACATTTTCTTTAATGACTTTTCTGGGCCGTCAAGTTTCATTCCCTTAGGCAGCCTATGTAGCAGTGATCCACCTCTCAGATTTAATCAAAAATATCTTCATTTGTGTTCCGAAGATGAACGAAGGTCTTACGGGGTTGGTACAGCATGGGGGTGAGTAATTAATGACTTAATTTTCATTTTTGGGTGAACTAACCCTTTAAGATGATTAAGTGTGGTCTCTGTTATTAGATGACATGAGTGCAGTTGCCCTGTGGGATACTCTGAGACAACGCACTGCACAGATACTGCAAGAATCAAACACTGAGCCCTCAATGGTGAACACTAATGAGGTCAACTCCAGAGTTTCTCTTACTGCCAACTAAAACAGTCAACTCTGAAATCTCAATATGTGTCTTTCCTAAGAGACAACCAGCAACGTTATACTTTGCTCTTCTTCAACAGATTGCAAGAAGGGTGACAGACTGGAAGACACTGATAAAAAAGGACCATCTGATGCATCTAGCAGGGGTGAAATACATGTTCCGCTGCGCTCAGCGTAACCAAGCCTTCTCTGCCCTCCTTCTACAACACAACCCTCTTTTTGACTATGGGATAAATAATGGACTGATGTGATTTTTTCCCATAATGCCAAATCAACCAAGGAGACTATAGAGAGCAGGGATATGACTCAGTAATTTAGGACAGTCAAACTGTACTAAGTAAAATACAGCCTTTTTTCCAAGACTTATACCATCACTATTATCCCATTAGAGACTTGCACAGGCTTGATACATGAGTCAGTTAATGTAGGCTTTGTACTTGCCCATCACTACCATAGGAGGGCAGCAGATTGTAAATTTGTCTTTTAGTCTCAGTCCTGAAACAATTCTTATTCTCTAGCACAGTGGGTTTCAACTGGTTTTGCTTCAGGACCCAGATTGTACTAAGCCAACACAATATAAAAACAATATTTTAACTTGTAAATATTGTCGTCTAGGTCGTATTCTCTTTAACCTTGTGCAGTTATACTGATAACTTAATTATGCACAATTATATTTTGTTGCATTTAGCATTTTCCCCCTGTGAATCTATCACTTTGGAACACAACCCACCAGCTGAAACCCACCCTAATGCTTCAGATTCTGAAACCCTTAAATTATAGATAAAACATTTGTTGAATTTACTACATAGGCCTACAGTTTGCTCTCTAGATGACCCCTAACCTCTGCTGTTCATGCATCATTCACCATCTACTCACTGCCCTTATTCTCACGGCTACTATTAGACTATATGCCTAACTAACCCCTTAATTAGAAAACAAAAAATATTTGCTATGAGAACAAATCAGCATGGAACCTGGAACCTTCCAATTTTACTATTATGTAGTGTTGGCATATTTGTATAAAGATCTGAATACACAACTTTGACAGACTTTTCTTTTAAATTTTGCATTACCTTATCTCCCCTGCATGTGCCTCACTCTTGTAGGGTACATCTCAGCAAGCCAAGTAGGCTACCTTCAGGTGTTTAGCCTACAGGAGGAAAGCCCTGAATTTGTAATGCATGAATCCTCTGACTGCAAGTATGTATATGTTAATGCATTTATCAATTATACTGAAGCATTAGATTAGAATAGTTTTCCCCTCATGTTAAATGTCTCTTAACCTGCATTACAATGAAAACTAAATGTGTTTAATCTCAGATGGGAAGATTTGCAATAAACACTGTGTGGAGCAACTCAAAGCTGATGTAACTATCATAACTGAGACAAGTTTAATGTGCAAAGATCAGACTTTTTTTCTACATGTTACCAGCACGCGCACACACAAAACATTAACAAACAAACAAAAAACTAGGCCTACAGCACAAAGGCTAGTATAACCTAGGCTACTTGATTATTAAACTGACAAACGATGTAATTGCATAAATCATTCTTCTAAAGAAACCATAGAAAGAAACAGTCACTGTGAAACACAGGGATACTTGCTAACAAATACGGATGAGAACTGCCTGAAGGGAAATGGCTTGAACAACTCCCTCCTTGGAAATTATGAGATGGTCCTAACTGCAGAACATGAAATCCACGGGGAGGAGTCGGATCCAGATCCAACTCCTCCTACCTTATATATACCTAAACCTACCGATCTCCGCCCCCTGATCCCTAAACCCACCCCTAATCCTACCCATCTCCACCCCTTGGATCTTGATCCGACTCCTCCCCGTGGATCTCATGTACTGCATTGAGGTACTGGAAATTATCCCTTTTGATCATTTCCGAATTATAGAACTTAAAAAAAGACATGAAACACGAAATGATCAGCGAATAAATAAGTCATCTCAACAAACTTGCGGCGCAGACTATCAGCCAAATATGACTGCCACAGGCTATAGCCTAAGACTCAAATCTGGATATCTCTCTAATATAAAACTTCGCTTTTTATATTTAATATAAAACTTCGGTTTTTATATTTAATATAAAAAAGAATATATACTAGGCCTACGCCTCTTTATTTCAGACCACCAAACGACACCCTAAAGTTACAAATGGGTGTATACGTTAAACTGTTAATTTGAGGATTATTTAAAACACAAGCCATGACGTCGCCATACAAACACTGCCTGTTTATAATCGAGAGCGAGGGAAAACCCGCGTGGGCTCCTCCTTCAGCACTGAACTGTGCATGTGAACAGGTGGACGCGCAGCTCGCGAAAGGAGAGCTGCTGCGAAGTCAATCCACAGGTAAGAGTTAAAGATATCCTGTCTAACTTTGTACTTTGATTGATTTACCGACACTTTTACAGTTTAAAATCTTATTTTAAAACGTTTCAAACTCGAAACTGGGCAGCCCCATATAGTTTATATGAACTTTTCATTTCAAGTCGGTAGGCTACAATGCTGCACATTTTCTGTTGTTTCTTTGGTTTTAGCTACTAATAAACCTTTTATGTCCTGTCACTGAGAGATCTTTATACTAACTACAAAGCATTTAAACGTGTATATGTGTACACGTTTGTAGCCTATAAGTAATGTAACTTTCTGCACAGAGGAAATTTGATGCATGTGGTCAAGTTGAATTTTGGTTTCTAATTGGTTCCCAAACAATTCATGAAGTATCAGAGTGCATGTCATTGAGTATAATATAGGGTTAATCTGTAAAAAGAATCCTACTCCTGCACTCTTGAGAAAATTCTTCAGCTTATCACCTATAGAGACCTTCCATGTTGCTGAACATTTTCCTCTACACTTTCGTGGAGGAAAATTTTCCTTAAAAGGATAGTTCACTAAAAAAAATGAAAATTCTGATTTAGGCCTATACTTGCCCTTGTGTCATGAGTTTCCTCTTCTATTTAAATAAATGTATCAGTGTTTGATTGTTTGTCTATATAATGGAAGTCACCAAAACTTTACCAACATTCAAAATTTCTTCTTTTGTGTGCTGGACATGATGACAGAATTGTCCGTTTTTGGTTGAACTATCCCTTTAACTTTTCAAGTGTTCTATTCAATTTTTGCTTGTCATTTGCTTGTGAAGTCAGCAGTATTATTGGAGTTAATGAGTGTGAGGTCACATAATGATGTCACATAATCTGAGATCTCCATAGAAAGTCTTATGTCTTATGGGTTTAGAATGACATGAGGGTAATTAATGAAAGAATGTTAATTTTTTGGTGAACCCTTTAAAGGCTGTAAGCTGACAGTCAGACACAGGGCAAATCAATGCACAGAGTCATAAAGCATGGGAAATGATCCCTTTTTCTGAGTATAGCTTTAATCGGCTTTCTTTTGACTTTTAGCCTTATAGCTGTGGATGACGGTAAACTCTTTAAAGAGTTCCACGAGTCCTAGACCTCTAGGAGGGCTTCAGGTTCTTCAGACCCTGTTAGCTGGTAGATGCACTACACTGGTCGAGCAAATGAAATGAATATGAATGTTAACGAATAGCTCTCTCCCGTTATCATAGACCTACTTTAGTTGTGCCTAGCAATGTCCACCTGCAAAATCCTCCCTCCCAAACACAGATACTCTTGAGATTAGTTTAAACAAATGTTTTGGAAATGCTAGATTTCTGCATTCTGGGTCTGAAGCCTCTGCAATAATTACTCGCAGCTGTAGGAAAAGCTGTCAAAATATATTCTGTGTATCTGTCTCTCATGATAGCTCCGCTGGCTGTTCATTCTCTCTGGAGCCTTATTTAAAACGTCAGTCCTGTGATTGCTTGGGAATTTCAGGTTTTTGAAGCATCAAATGAGCAATCTCATCAGTCAGTTGAGGTAATCTTTACTGTCAGCATGATGAAATGATGATGGATCTAAAGTCCTGGGTATAAGACATAATAATTGGCAAGTATACACATAATTTCTCTCTGACGTATTTTGATGTTTTTATAGTGAATTTCAATGATGAGCCACAATGCCATTACAAGCATGTGGAGCCATCACCATCTGTTGCATAGCAACAAAAAAGTAGTTATTTAGTACCATGTACTAAAAACAATTTTCTTTTATTTTGACTCAATTCAGCAACCAATGTAATTCTTCTAAGCCCTCTAAAATCAAACATCAACAATTACTTAACTGCAATTACAAATAAAAAACAAATATTTACAATTTACTATTTTTTTTGGTAAAAAATAATGTTAATTATGAAAAATACTTAATTTTAATATAGAATATATATGTACATTTAATATGTATTGGTTTCAATGGTTTGAGGAACACATCACTATATGACTTTTGCCTCAATAAACTCCTAATTTACTGCTTATTAATAGTTAGTATGGCAGTTGTTGTAGTGGTAAAGTTTAGGTATTGGTTAGGATTAAGGGATGTACAATATGGTCATGCAGAATAAAGGATTAATATGTGCTTCATAAGTGCTAATAAACAGCCAATACGTTAATAATACGCAAGCTAATAAGCAATTAGTTAATAGTGAGAATTTGTCCCCAAACTAAATTGTTACCATTTCAACTACCCTATCATTGATCAGACATGTTGTTTCATGGAAATATGACTTCATTTTTCTTACATGTTGAAATTAAATGTGTCATGGCCTTTGTGAATCGTCTCATCCTGCGTGGGGAGTAATGTAGCTCTCTCTGGCATTCTGACAAGAATGCTGGGAATTGTATAGTTCCACAACATCACTTGTCACTCTACTGAACATTTTGGAATGACCCTTTGAGGAAGACCTGGCCTTTTTCCTCAATCTCTCATTCTCTGGAAGTTCAAAGGTGATCATCAAGTTCAACATTTGGAATTCTTTAACATGTAATTGGTTCTTTGATCATGAACATAGAGTATCTCCTCAGAACTCTGATGAGGCCTCAGGTTTCTCGTCATCCTGCACGCACGAAATGAAAGAAATGTCCTGCTAGATTGTTACATAAAAGGCACAGCTTTTTTTGGATTACTGACAGTTTTCTGGAATGTATTGATTAATGGATAACTTGAACATAAGAGTGCATAATTAATAATATACAAGCTTCTGTATGTTTTCAATGGAATTTTTATCAACTTTATTGTCCCCTGAAGCTAGTCTGTTTGGATAAAGTTGATTAAGTTATGAATAGCTTCGTTTTCTATGGCACTAGTAGACCTTCTCAGGTATTTGCACAGTCTTCCAATGATTCCCTTTTATACTTAGCTAACACTGATGTGATTGCTGTGATAATACATTAAAGCCTGTCAGCAACAAAAACGTTCAGTTTCGCTGACTGCCTGTGTGATCACAAAATGTAACATTTCATATGTATTAGTTACTCAGTGATCATTTATGATTTATTCTATTAGCATAATTCTGTGGTAGATATTTCTCTATTTCTCACCTGACCTTATTTTTCCTGGGTCTCGTCTACAATCGACCTCCCTGAATGTCTACAGTCGACGTTTAGTCCATCTGGGTCTCGTCTACAATCGACGTCCCCGAACGTCTACAGTCGACGTTTAGTCTATCTGGGTCTCGTCTACAATCGACGTACCCTATAGTCTACAGTCGACGTTTAGTATATCTGGGTCTCATCTACAATCGACGTCCCCTATCTCTCACTTGTTCCCCTAACTAACTTGCTTCCCTATATCTAACTTGCTGTGCAGCAATAATAAACAGACAGACTTTAGCAAATGTCCTCTAAATGCTTTAATCACGGCAGGGAGATCTTCCTGAGCAGTTCTCCAGATAATCTCTCCTAAGAAGAAGCTTTAAGCACGGCCGGGGATCTCAGACAAATTTCAGAGAGAATCCCACCAGCGAACACGACTACAACAGTTTTTTATAAAATAGGAGTATGGCAAAAATGACATGAAACATTACATAATTTCCCCACAATTTGATTGGTTCCTCATAGACAAACCCTCTTGTTACTAGGTAACCACAAGGTTTCAAGTTTAGACATCTGTCTAGTTTCATTTCACATATTTGTTATTTTTACACTTACACAACCAAAGTCACAAATTTTCACCAGAGGGGACACATGCATCAGTCAAAAACATGTGATTGTTGTTCCTGCAAGAAAAATAAATGTTAGTTATGATTAATTAAAAAATCCATCACAAGCTTTTCACAATGCATGTTGTTTCAAAGCAGCTTTACAGAAAATACTTGTTTCAGTGTTACAATTCTGTTATCAGCCAGATATGTGTATCAATGTAACATACATATGGAAGTAATATACAGCTGTAATATGCAATGTGATTAGTTAACATAATGTACGCCTCATAATAATGACAATATAAAGATATTATTACAATATTAGGATTATATTCAAAAAGTTTTTATGTATATCTATTTTATGATATCTGCCCTCATCAGGAATTTTTGCAATTGTCAGTGTCGTCTGAAAACATTGCAAAGGCTGGATCCAAACTGGAGCTGGCATATTAACAGTAGTGGGATGTGCATTAGCATAATCAACTGAATTTTTAGCAAATTAATTGATTGATTTGGATAGTGACTGACCACTTAAATGTGTGTTTGTGTGTGTTTAATGGGAAAAAGGAAGTGTTAGGAAGTGCAATATCTCTGTGACTGAATCTGAAGGTGAGCACCGGTTTTAAGTTTACATTTGACTACTGTTTGATCTTACTCCGGAAAAGCCAGAGGGAGTGAGCTCACGTGAGAGCACTCAGGTTGTCTGGTTAGAGAATAACCTTGGTAATAAATGGTCTTAAAAACCAGGTACAGGTGCCAGAGCCTGCTGTTCTGCATTAAGATTCAATATCCTTCTTACATAAATGTGATTATATACGTAAAGCAGTTGTGTTCATATGGATTATGTTCATTTTTAAAGGTTGTGAACCACAAGGCCAAAGTTCAGTCTTTTGAGCTGATTCCTTCTCAGCCTGCTGTCCAGTGGTGTTGTGGTAATATAGTATACTATGCACATCAGATGTGTACGAAGTTAACTTGTTGAGCATAATCAGAAAGACTGCTGGTGTAATCTTGTAGTGCCTGAGGGGAAGCATGCTTGGGTTTGGACTTTGTCTGTACACGTCTCCCATATTAACCCCAGTCGTATTTTTATGTTCAATATTATTTTGGAGGGGGTGTATTGAACAGTTTTTCCTCCAGTTTTTGAATTTTTTTGAAGATGGATGGCTTCCAGCACTATTTTTGTTGGTTGCACAAACCGATCGTCCTCCCATCCCAAACTCACATAATTAGTTGTGCCAATATTAAACTCTCCGAGAAATGCAACAGAATTCAACTTAAATATCGGTACTGATGCCTGTATGGTTTCACACAGTCAGACATAGCAAATGTAAATGCCATGGAAAGCAGTCCAATCAGATGTATCCACAATTTAATATCCCCTATAATTGTGTTTGTGCGTATATCTTTGTCAGCTCTTTTGAACAAGGTTGGTTCTATAGTGTCTTGCAGACTTTTATAGATTGTCATATTTAGTTATTATAAGTGTTTTAAAATTAATAACCAGTCCTGCAGATGACATTGCAAGCAGCGCATGTTCAGTTAGCATAGGTGTGAGAAAAGGATAGTAAATTAAACTTTGTGTTTGTTTCTTTCCTGATACATATTTTTTTAAGTCTGAATGTTTTTTAATGTGTATTACCACATCCACAAAGTGTTGAAAACGATTGTTTTGTGTTTTGTTCTGAATATCACTGTGGTATAATGACCCTTTTTACAAGATGAAAAATAAGTCTCTGATGTCCCCTGAGTGTGTATGTGAAGTTTTAGCTCAAAATAACCCACAGATCATTTTTATAGCATGTTAAAATTGTCCCTTTTTGCGGGTGAGCAAAACACGTCATTTTGTTTGTGTCCCTTTAAATGCAAATGTGCTGCTGCTCCCGGCACCCTTCCAAGAAGAGGGCGGAGCTTCAAGAGTTAGCACCTCCGGTTACCTCACCCAGACATGCACTGAAAATATAAGAAACTGTTCAGCCTTTTATGTTCAAATTGTAGTCTGACAATGATGGAGAGACTCAAGAAGAAGTGGCAACATGTAGAATGGAACAGGACGTTTCTGAATGGTTAGTTGATTAATTTATGTAGCTGATGAGGAGTTAACTTCAAGTCATGTTGCAATAAATGTGAAAAGATGGATGCGGCAGCTTGAGCAGACTCACAAATTTGCTGTACTACAACAACTCTTCCTCTTCTCTACATGGACTCACCCCATTTGTTGCACTTTGAGGGTTGTAACTTTGCAGGTGTTGTTTATCCTCAAACAGCAAAATTACACACTAAATAAAGCTAGAAAAGGGAAATCATAATCAATCACCCCTTTAAATTTCAGTTTAATCTCAAGAGGTTTAGATGTTACATTGTGAATCAGTTCTGTCAAATTAGCCCAGGAGTTACACTCAATTTCAGTTTAACTCAATAATGGATTTCTGCTGTAACCGTTCATGGCTCCTCAGTTTTAAATATTTAGCTTAGATGATTTATCTACTCTTCCCAGGTTAAATCTCTCTTAAACCCTACCAGTAGATAGTAGAACTCATAGACTGAGATATCAGAAGTATGTCATACCTGCCTTGTTCAGTCGCATGTTTGCTGAGGGCTTTTATCTGACAGAGGAGCCCTTAGCAGCATATATCTATATATTTTCTGATATGATAAGGAGTGAGAAAAACAGTCAAATACAGCAGTTCATTCAGGTAATGTTGGTGTCAAATTATTTACTTCAGTACAAAATAAATAATTACTTAACAGACATTTTCCTTCTACATGTTCAATAAGTTACCAATAACCATCATAACAAAGCAATTGAGATGGTGAGGTGGCATTTCACACCCATCGGCACTTGTTCATGAGTCACTCATCCGCAGTGTGAGTGCAGATTTGTAGTCTTTGTCTTCATCTGGTCAGGATGGCCTTCACTCTGCTGATGTTTGCAGATAAAGTCATTTAGCTGCTGTCTTAAAAGCTGCGTGCACTCTACATGATAGAGTAAGCTGCTATCTCATATATGCTGGCAGCCGATTGAACATTGAAGACCAGTGCCAGTTTAGTCTCTTTATTTACTGTGCGAATGTGTAAGGAGTGTTTTAATATGTTATACATTAATATTGATCTCTGTAATATTTCATTTGTGTTAGTGTTAGTGACGTAAACATTTGATTCAGAATTTAGTGTATTGACCACTGTTTAAACACTGATTTAAACATGTCACCAAGATAATACCATCTAGCTGGCTAACAATTGAAGTTTTGTCAAAATTGATAGTCTTGGAAGCATCCAACAAAGTTTTGCAAAATATGTAATTGTTTTCCAACAAAAGTATGTTTCATGGAGTTACATTAGTTAAAAGGGGAAAAATAAAGGGGAAAAAATCTGACATTTATAAGATTTTGTATTTTTCATTTTTTATAGTGGTAACACAAGAAGAAAAGGTAATTATATTAAACAACAAAAATACATCTTTGCTATTGATCAGAACAATCAAAACAAATCTGCAAGCCCATTATTTATTTATTTATTTATTTATTTATATTTATTTCATAAGAAGTAAAAAATCGTAGCTAGTGGTCCGAATGGATGGATGGATAGATTTATGTATTTGTTTGTTTGTTTGTTTGTTTGTTTGTTGGGTCTGAATGGGCCAGAAGAACACATCTTTATTGTTGATTGCTGAATTTTTTAGTTTTAGGTATGTACAGTCACTAATGCTATATGTGTGATAACATTTAAAAAAAAATTAAAAATTCTTACGGTGATCAGAAATGTTCATAGTGGATACTGATTGCATTTTATTTATAATTTTAAATTTTAATTTATTATTGTTATTTTTTAAGTTATGTTCACTTGCTATAACATCTTCAGTTCAGCTCAGCATCTCAAGTTTTTCCTTCTGTGAGTTCAGACTGAATGTTGTATTGGAAGGAAAGAGGGTGTGTGTGGTCAGAGAAAGCCAAAGCATCACTGCCCTCCCCTCTGTACCCCTTAACCAGCTCAACGCCCCCTTAAAGAATGGTTCAGTGCATTCCGTCAGCCTGGAGACCGGCTCCCCCTTTCAAACAGTGGCTTTCAGAGTGACAGCTGCATTTGAATAAGAATCACTCTCCATTCACCCCATTGCTGCGCTGAGGGTGGGGGAACCGTTTTCAGTCCACTCTGATTGGCTCAAGCCATTCCTTCTTTTTTTGTCCAGAAAGGCCAGTTGTGCCTATAAAGGTTTTTTTTTTTGTGCTTAACTTTACACATTCACATTTTTTTCCTACACAACCTTAGTCTCACACACAGAACCAATCATACTCTTTTTGTGCCTCCAAGGGAGCCTTTTTCAGAGCCTTCCCTGCCCAGAGGATATTTATCAACTTGTGTGGGTGCGTGAGTACTAATGTTTCTTGTATTTTACATATAAGGCTTTAGATAAAGAATCAGAGGCTCTGCGCTTTGGTTGGTCTACACAGATGCAGGTGATGCTGGCTTTATCTGTTGTCTTGCCTGCCAGTTTTTTAAATCCTGTTATTCACTTTAGCTGTTTTTTGTCCTTCTTTGATTTGACTGTTTTTTATCTCTTCTTTATCTATGAGGTATCATACCTTACTGTCCTGTTATTGTCTAGACTGAATTTAAGGACTGTGCCTTTTCATTTAATGTCCCGTATAACAGTAAATTATTTTATGTCATAATTTTTTAAGGGGTTTAAAATCATAGAATTATATCAATAGTTTTTCAATCACTTGACTTCTTATAGCAGGTTTTAAGTTAGCATACAATTCTTTTTGTGGATTTCTGTGCATGTATTTCTGCATACGTGTTGTATTTATTAACTGATGCAGTGAAACGGTTTGTTCTCTATGGTAGTTGAGTGAGTGTGAGAGGATTTAGTGGCAGTTAAATGTGGAGTGGAAGCTGTGTGGGAAACGGAGACTGTGGCATTGTGTGTTGGAGCTGACCTGTCACTCCTCTCACCAGCACACTGAAGAGCCTGAAGCCGGGGACCCGACGCTCCTCACTTGAGCTCACACTCATGGTTCCACCAGACAAAAACTGCATGGCTTCACTCTCACCTACTCATGTTTACCTCACTTCGAATCTTTAATAATAATTTGGTGAAATATCTAGTGTGCTAATATATTCAAAGTATATAAATACAACGGAGACATAGCCGAGGGGGCAAGTGCTCTGACATATGCTGCTTTTGCGCTTTGGGAGACCCGATGTCTAACCCTCTCTCTTCTCTTGTGATTTTCTGTCTGTCCTCCTGTCCTCCTCTGTCCTATCTAAATAAAGACAAAAAAGAAAACATAGAAATACAGATATATCATTTTAGTGAAGGAGATACAGAAATATTATTGTATTAACAGAACAATTTTTTAAATTATATAAATTATATATTATTTGTATAATATTAAAAGAAACTGGGAGTGGAGAATGATATACATTATTTCTATAGTAATTAAAAAGTTTATTTTGTGAAGTTTTAAAAACTGTATGTTATTGAATGAAAAAAATCAGTTATCATCTTGATTGTATGCTTTATATAATTTATTTTACTATATTAACCATACCATTAATTATATAAATAAGAATATATTAATTTCAAATGATTTTAAGCTATCATGTGGCCCCCTAGAAACACTGGTATACTTTAGTCGATGCTTTATGACTGTCAAAAGTCTATTCTTAATTAAATTTCTGCACTGACATTGAATTCTGGTTATGTCGCGGTCACCAGCTAGTCACCACCTCCTCACTACATTTCCCATCATCCTCCCTGGCCCTCACTTGCATGCACTTCCCAATCACAGAGATCGCTGTCACCTGTCACCAATCTTCACTGATCATTATACAGCACTATATAATTCTTCCCACTACACTTCACCATTGTCTGGTCTCATCGTTCCCTCAAAGAACACATACCTGCCCGATGTCTCCAGTCATCTGCTCCCTTCATCCGTCTTCAGTCATCTGCCATTCATATCACATACTTCTGCAAATAAACCTGTTGATCACTTTACCTGTGTGAATCCTTCTGTTGCATGGCAGGTTAAGTGCGCTAAATGTTTTTTAAATCTGTTGTGTAGTTAATGCAAACAAATACTTAAATTTAGTGCACAGTATGGAACCATTAAAGATAATTTTACAGGTCCTTCTCAAAAAATTAGCATATTGTGATAAAGTTCATTATTTTCCATAATGTAATGATAAAAATTAAACTTTCATATATTTTAGATTCATTGCACACCAACTGAAATATTTAAGGTCTTTTATTGTTTTAATACTGATGATTTTGGCATACAGCTCATGAAAACCCAAAATTCCTGTCTCAAAAAATTAGCATATCATGAAAAGGGTCTCTAAACGAGCTATTAACCTAATCATCTGAATCAACTAATTAACTCTAAACACCTGCAAAAGATTCCTGAGGCTTTTAAAAACTTCCAGCCTGTTTCATTACTCAAAACCGCAATCATGGGTAAGACTGCCGACCTGACTGCTGTCCAGAAGGCCATCATTGACACCCTCAAGCAAGAGGGTAAAACACAGAAAGAAATTTCTGAACAAATAGGCTGTTCCCAGAGTGCTGTATCAAGGCACCTCAGTGGGAAGTCTGTGGGAAGGAAAAAGTGTGGCAAAAAACGCTGCACAACGAGAAGAGGTGACCGGACCCTGAGGAAGATTGTGGAGAAGGACCGATTCCAGACCTTGGGGGACCTGCGAAAGCAGTGGACTGAGTCTGGAGTAGAAACATCCAGAGCCACCGTGCACAGGCGTGTGCAGGAAATGGGCTACAGGTGCCGCATTCCCCAGGTCAAGCCACTTTTGAACCAGAAACAGCGGCAGAAGCGCCTGGCCTGGGCTACAGAGAAGCAGCACTGGACTGTTGCTCAGTGGTCCAAAGTACTTTTTTAGGATGAAAGCAAATTTTCCATGTCATTCGGAAATCAAGGTGCCAGAGTCTGGAGGAAGACTGGGGAGAAGGAAATGCCAAAATGCCTGAAGTCCAGTGTCAAGTACCCACAGTCAGTGATGGTCTGGGGTGCCATGTCAGCTGCTGGTGTTGGTCCACTGTGTTTTATCAAGGGCAGGGTCAATGCAGCTAGCTATCAGGAGATTTTGGAGCACTTCATGCTTCCATCTACTGAAAAGCTTTATGGAGATGAAGATTTCATTTTTCAGCACGACCTGGCACCTGCTCACAGTGCCAAAACCACTGGTAAATGGTTTACTGACCATGGTATTACTGTGCTCAATTGGCCTGCCAACTCTCCTGACCTGAACCCCATAGAGAATCTGTGGGATATTGTGAAGAGAAAGTTGAGAGACGCAAGACCCAACACTCTGGATGAGCTTAAGGCCGCTATCGAAGCATCCTGGGCCTCCATAACACCTCAGCAGTGCCACAGGCTGATTGCCTCCATGCCACGCCGCATTGAAGCAGTCATTTCTGCAAAAGGATTCCCGACCAAGTATTGAGTGCATAACTGAACATAATTATTTGAAGGTTGACTTTTTTTGTATTAAAAACACTTATTTTATTGGTCGGATGAAATATGCTAATTTTTTGAGATTTATGTATTTTGGGTTTTCATGAGCTGTATGCCAAAATCATCAGTATTAAAACAATAAAAGACCTGAAATATTTCAGTTGGTGTGCAATGAATCTAAAATATATGAAAGTTTAATTTTTAGCATTAAATTATGGAAAATAATGAACTTTATCACAATATGCAAATTTTTTGAGAAGGACCTGTTTATAATTTTCATATTAGTAATTGTTTCTGTCCAATTAAGAACTAAATACTGTAAAAAAGATAGCCATTTAATATCAAAGCTTTGAAGGGGGAAGACACTAAAACAAACCCACCATATTACTATATTTAATTAAAAGAATGCGTGTTTGACGTTCAGATGCTGTTTTTATGAATCATTGAAATGTCTTGTGAATGCATTGTATGAATATCTTTAGCACCTGATACTACATTTCTTTTTTTTTTGTAAGCTGCTGAACAATCTTTTTCTTATTTTTCTTTGTATTTCAGGCCCCTGGAAATCAGCTACCCGTGTTCATTTGATAGCCCATGATGATGGCCAAATATTTCAGTGTTCTGCTTCTGGGTAAGTTACAGATTAAATTGAACTGATTTCTGCATAAACTAGAGTATGGTGGTAATTTCCTTACCTTGCAGACGTCAGATGTGATAATGCACCAAATTTTATGTCATCTACACACCCTCAAGTTGTTTCAAACTTGTATGTTTTTCTTTCTTATTTTCACTTATAACACAGAAGAAGCTATTTTAAAGAACGTGGGTAACCAAACAGTTGACAGTTAACCAAAAGCCATTGACTACATATAGGAAAGAAATACAGTTGCGCTTTATTTTACAGTATGTGCACTTTCAATGTACTGAATAGTATAAGGTAATTACATGGGTTAAGATTAAGGTTTAGGGGTAGGTTCAGGGTACCTAGTTATTACCCAGTTATTGTAATTACTACAATAAGTAAATATGTACATGCGAAACAGGACTATAAAATATAGTGCTACCAAAAATACTATGGAAGTCAATGGCTACCGTCGTTTTTGGCTACCCACATACATTCTTCAAAATATGATCTTCTGTGTTCAGCAGAAGAAAGAAAAACATACAGGTTTTGGAACAACCTGAGGGTGAGTAAATGATGACAAATTTTCATTTTTGGGTGAACTATCCCTTAAAGGTGGGATCATAAAATGACTGATGACAACACATTCATTCCAATGTCATTATCAAAGTCTGACTCTCCAGTGAGGTGAGCAGGGGATAAGCTTCTTAAATAAAGTGAAGTTCAAACACACAGACCCCCACCCAGGAGGTCTTTCACAGTAGCTCCCACGAGAGCCCTTTTCAACAAAACAATCTAGACTTAAGTAAACGAAAACATGACCAACCTGTTACCCCTCTGTCGTCTTTAGCATCAGTGTCTGGCCTTTCTCTCTCTGAAGAGCAGCAATCAGAGGCATTGTGTTTGCTTTTCCTTGCTTCTTTGTGTTTCATAATGAAAGGTCTATGCATTATGGAGAGGAAACCGTACGCCACTAAACAAGGCAAAGACAATTTCTGTCGATATTTAACGACCAGAAAGACATACAAACAAATACATGGGACAAATTCATAAACATTTTTGCATTCCACTGCTTTTTCGCTGTTCTTTCTGGTTTTTGACTGTCCAGACGTGTTTGACTTGACTGTTGTGCTTGCATCTCATGTCTTTTGCGGTGTCTTGTGCATGATATGCTGTTCTAAAAATGCAGCACTCAAGTTAAAAGAAGTTAAACATCTGCAAATTAAACTCTACAAAAGACATGCGCACGATCAAACATGTCCATCTAGTGCATGTTTGCATAGAAAAACACAGAACATGTTTTTGCATTTAAAAATGAGTGATCAGGGCAGTGCAATGAAAAAAAAACAAGAGATTTTTTTTCATTGCACTGGCCTGCATCACTCATTTTTAAATGCAAAAACGTGTTCTGTGTTTTTCTATGTAAACATGCACTAGATGGACATGTTTGATCGTGCGCATGTCTTTTGTAGAGTCTCATGTATGACACAGCATTCCCCACTCAATTTCAAATTAGTTCAGCTTTAAAAAAAATTATCTATAAACCTTGTGGTTTTTTTTTATTGCACTGCCCTGCGTCTCTCATTTTTAAATACAAAAACGTATTCTGTATTGTTTTCTATGTAAACATGCACTAAATGGACATGTTATGTTCGCATCTTGCATCTTTTGCAACGTCTTGTTCGTGACATGCCGTTCTAAAAATGTGGCACTCAAATTAAAAAGTGTTTCTAGACCTAGACCTTGCATTTGCTGCAAATTTATTTATAAAGTTTTTGCAATTCAGTTTAACCAGGTGCTTAATGCACTGAAGCAGTGATGCACAGTATTTAACTTAAGTTATTGGCACATTTCCTTTTATGTTATTAAAGACTCATTATAGATTCAGTGCTGTTTGCCTGCTGCCAATTGCGCCAGTGGAAATAAAAAACTTTTTTTTTGATCAGGGTAGCTGTAGTTTGACGGGCTAACAGTTAGTACACATACTTTTGAAACTTGTAGTCGTGGTGCTCATGCTTGGGATGCAGGTGCCAGTCATTTTCACTCTCTGCTATATGTATTGAATCAAAAGAGCGAGAGAAACTGAAGGAGGGAGAGAAGTGGAGAATAAGAGTGGGGAGCAGGATTTCAATAGTGAGGGTGCTTCACTAGGGATGGAATGAGAAGAGTGCTGAGGATGGCCATTAGTTTTGACATGTGGGATAGAGGGGGATCAACACGCTAATTTTGGCCTATTATTCTCATTGTAGCACAGTGCGTCATTTATTATTTTATCAGTATCCTTATATGCTCAATCACTAGTCATTTAGCTAGATGCCTAAATGCATATCCCCTGTTGAAAATACTACACTTAAAAGATTAAATATCTGGAAAAATGGACTGGAAATGGAAAAACACTGCAACACTGGCTCTGTTCCAAACCCTAGTGAGCTGCCTACCTAGATGACATGTTTAGACATCATACTGTAGGGTCACTCCTAATGCAAAGACACTTCTGAACAGTAGTCAGCAAAATTAAGCAGCTTTAGTTAGAGCTATAGCCTTGTGTCACACTCCGAAATATGGTATAGCTGCCCCTCGGGTGACCCCAGATCAAGAAACGAGTTGCCTCTGAAATTGTATACTGTCTGAGTAGATACCATTTAGTATGTTCTATATAGTATGAATGTGAACGTAATCAAAACGTACTCATGTTGTCATTGTCATGTGACTCCTTTCACTGTTATTCACAACTCCTCTCCCATGGCCTCATAGATAGTAAAGTGTCCATCAGATGCGCACTTCAGTGTCTCGAAGGACGTTGAAAGTTGTCCGGGTACCTTTTGCCTACTGGTTTATGAATACATACGGACATTTTCAGCCCAGGCTTATTCGAAAACCGTTACTGTGGCAACATTTTTGCAAAGCGCAGAATATGTTGCGTCGTGCACGTTTCGCGACCTTTTCAAAGTGAAATGTCCAGTAAGTGGTGATAAAAGCGTGTTTCGCTTTTTTCTGGAACGGATGAACGTGAATATGCAACGTTTTATTACGTCAGAGTTTTTACGTATCACTGCAGTTCTGAATTGAAATGTCCAGTGAGTGGCGCGAAAGATTACTGCTCAATTACGTTTTAAAATAACGTACACCTACACTATACACTGCCCTAAACCAACCCGATAGTATTAACAAAGCAAATGCGTCATAAAAACGTAATCGTAACCATGCCATTTTAGCTTGATTTAGAACTTTGAGCTCTTTTTCCGTAACTCGTCTTTTACGGGATTTGTACCCGAGCTCTTCACATCACAAATACATTTCTGTACCAACTGAGCTACTGAGCAAGCTTAATAAGTCAGTAAAACTGAAGATATGGAGCTGTTTAATTGATGCAAATTCCAAAATATATTAGTTTACAGATCATAAACTATGGTAAAAAGCGTTTTAAGGTCATAACATAATTTTGCAAGGAGCCGCGTGAAAACAAGTCTTTATTAATCCATAATCTTCCCCTGTAATCATAATTGTGTGTGAAAACGATTAATAGTGCTTGCTGTTTACTGCATCTACCATCTAGTGTTCATTTCGTTTAAAAACTGCAGTTATATGTACATATTTTGCGTTTTGCAAAAATGTTGCCACAGGAACATTTTTCCAATGAGCCTGTGTTGCACATTTTTCATACTGTTTTTAGCCTACTATGTAGTAGGGAAAGGGAATACATTTTCGGATACAGGACCAGCTTGAGGCCTGTCTATTCTACTCTCCTTTCCATTTAAAGGGGGAAAAAATCCCTCCAAAATGCTAGGTAGGCCTACCTCATTTTAATTCTGAGGTAGCAATAAAAAGAGGCTTTCGCACCGGATAGATCTAGGAACTAACCACCAGGGTGGTTTCCAAAATGGTTCCCATAGGAACGTTTTCCTGTTGCATTCGCACCGCCAGTAGGACCTCTGAAGTGACGCAAGCCGCGCTTGTTGTGACTTATTTTGACGGCGCTGAGAACGCAAGAGCCTGAGCAAACAAACAGTGCTCGCATTCTTAGTGTTCGTGTTCATTAGTTTACGATCTGTCTAACAGTCCTGTCTAATACTTTATTAAACTGTTATTCATAGAAAGTAGACAAGTTTATGAAAATATATTTGCGAATGCCGTGTGGTTGATGTCCAATGTTACTGCAATGTTGTATTTTCTCCTCAGCGTAAAGGTTAAGATGTCCATCTATCACTGTTTTCCATGTTCGTATAGTTAGTTTCTGGAGTCTATAATTTGTGTGTTTACATAGCTTTTTTAAAAATGGCGGGTGCTGGTGTTTCGAATGCGTTCGGCCAATCCGCGTAACGTCACGGATAGCTCCTATAGTGCTGGTTTAGACCCTTCTCTGAAGTAGGAGCTAAATTAGTTCCTCCAAAAGAATTTCTAGAACTGAAATCGTTCCTAGTTCCTGCGGTGCAAACGCGCCGACATCCGGGTACTTTAAGTAATAGTTCTATGAACTATGAAAAGGCTCCTCTGGTGCGAAAGCCCTGTTTGGCAATCCCATAATACATTGCAGCAAATTAAAAAAAAGGCAACAAGATGTTAAATACCGATCATAAATATAATTTTATTCAGTACTGAAGAGTGTTGATGAAAAAACTTGTGTTTGAGTGTGCTTTTAATTGACTTAGGCTATTGTGTTATTAGCTTAGCAACACATGCTAACATCACACATTAGAATGAATTGCATTAGCCAAGGCCCTCTGATGTTCTGTTAAGTGTTAATTTGTAAGATGTAAAGATATTATCTGCCTTTTTTTGAATGTTGATGCCTTTCTGTGGGTTAGAAAGCTGTGTTTAAAGCTTCAGCCAGAATTTAGAGCATGAGAGGAATGTTGTGGAAATGAACAGTCTCAGGTGTGTGATTTCTAAATGTGGCTTTTTAAAAGATATTTTAAGTAGTGGCTGGAAAGCCTGGTTTGATGAAGGGGTGTTAAAGGGGTCATCGGATGCAAGATTCACTTTTATATGTGTGGACGCAAAAATCCATTCACTCAACTTTTTTTTTTTTAATCCTCAAAAAGCCTAAACACTCTCAATTATCAAGCTGTTTGGATTTTTGGAGCAATGTGATGTCATATTGCTCATGCTCCGCTCACGACCGCTGACGGACTGTCCCGTATTAGCATATTTCCGCCCTCAGTCATTTGTATACTTTATGCCATCAGGTTGCCCGGGCAGCACTTTACATGTCGGGCGTCAACACGCCCCATGGAAGAGAGGGATGGGGTGAGCAAGAGACACTCACCGAAACGGGTCGCTGTGAACAGACCTGTTTTTGAGGAGGTAAAAAGAGTGTTGTTTTACACAACCATTGAGGAATTTTAACCAAAGTATATTACAAACTTTACACGAAGACCCTAAAGAATCATACCAACTTGTGGAAAATGGGCAGCCGATGACCCCTTTAAACAAGCTTCCAGTAGATTCTCATGAAGGAGTTAACTTCACTCATTAATTTCTAATGTGTTTTCTGTAAGATCTCTTTTCTTAGTGTTTAATTTGGACTATTACACAGCAGTTTCATATTTTTATAAAACATAGACAATAGCATTTCGACTGTCAGTATAATATTCTATTCACAATAATGGGACACCTGAGTAGGCCTGCATGTTTAATCAAATTAAAAATTAACTTGCTATTTGGCCTAGTGTGATTATCAAATCACTACAGCTATGATTTAAATAAATATATGTGCTGCATGTTTTATAGTGAAGCACAGCACTGTGTTAATAAGTTTGTCCACTGTTTACCAAGAATTCAAATGCTAATCATCACCGATAACATGTTTTACAGTAATTATTTCTGGCACAAGCACAAGTTCATTATCTGGAGCTGTGGGCTCTGTGCCCATTGTACTTTCTTTACTCAATGTGGGTCAGTAAGACTGCGTGTTAATGATTGTACAAGGAATATGACCAAGGTGTGTGAGCATGTGCCACTGTAATGGAATGTCTCTATGTGTCTTAGGGCATGTGTACTTTGTGAACTCTGTCCTGTTTTGGAATAAACGTCATGTAGACAAAATTTATTAGGTCTGCCAGCTTTAGGGTGCATTGCTTATACCTACTTCTTCATAAGCGGTCTATTGTACCATCAGTATTATCTGTGGAGGAACATTCTAGTTATGATCTGTCAAGTGTTAGATTGTGATTGTTTAACTTCAAACAACAATGACTGCCTTGCTTTGTCTGTGCCTGTAGGTTCACTATCTGATATTTCACATTCCAGTTCAGGGTTTGACAGTGCTTTGTCTATGCTATAGCTTACTTTTTATTCTTAACCCTTTGATGCGCAAGCTATGGATACCCCTTCTAATGCACAACATGGGTCTAAAAAGACCCGTATTCATTTCCTATGCTATTTCATGCATGGCTTGGCATTTTTTTGTTTCACCTTTTGAAATCACTTTATTTGAGGATTTAATATTTCATGATCTATAAATTTCATGATTTATGAATATACAAAATATCTTGTTTTCAATTATCACAAATTCATATTGTAATATTTCCTAGGTTTTGTGTTAATAAATCAAGTTTACACACATGGTTCTGAAATGACCCATCTATGCAAGCGTGATAAAACAAAAGAATAAAGAAAACTTTTTGTTAAAAATAAACAATGTCACAGTTGTTTAGATCAACACATTTACTGTAACACTTGAAATATGTTTATTGGCCACTTTGTCACACATATAACCGATAACACTGAAATTGAACTGTAGTGTAGTGCAACTGTAGGGGGATCACCCCACCACCAATGTGCAGCATCCACCCGGATGATGCGACAGCAGCCATAGTGCACCACAACGCCACCACACGACGGCTTATGTGACCGATAGCATTGATTTATGACCACAAATAAAAATTAATATGGAGGTACAAGGTTTCTGCCCAACAGCGACAATATACAGTATACTTGTATATAAAACTTTCTATTGCAAATTTTATTTTGTTGACCTAGCTAACATAGATAAAATAGAATATGTCGACCGCAAGCTAGCTAATAGTATTGGACATGTTTCTCTTTTGCACTAGTAATGGATTTCAAGGTCAAGGTAACCTTAGCCTAAACGTTCAAATATTAGGCTATATCTAGATGTCTTTCACAAAATATCAAATATTTTCGGTGACAAAAAATTTATTAAATAAAACTTGCATGAAATATACAAAAGCAGCCGTTGAATTGTGAAATGTGTGGCAGGTGAATAGTTTTCTGCAGTAAATATATTTGTACTATTTATAAATATCAAAGGTTCCTATATGGGTCATTTTTGACCCATGTGTGTAAAATTGATGTAGAAATAAAAACGTGGTTGTTTATGAAGTAAGAATAAACATAATGATTTTTGGAAATCAAAAACAAGATATTTAATGAATACCTGGATTAATAAATGATAAAATACATTTCTTTCAAATATTAAGCAAAGAAACATGAATACGGGTCATTTTAGACCCATGTTGCGCATTAGAAGGGTACTGACACAAAAACAAATTTTATTCAAAAAGTAAGAAAGGAAAAATGTAAATAAGGATTTTTAATGATCTAAAACAAGTTAATTGAGGAATACCTGGAATACTGAATGATGAAATTAATTTCTTGCAAAGATATAGAAAATGAAAACTCAGTCGGTCTATTTAGACCCATGTTGTGCATCAAAGGGTTAAATCAGTAAAATCAAAATGGACAAATCTTGTTTTTTGTTTGCTTGTTGTTTAAACGGAATATTGCATTTAAAAAAAGTTATTTAATTATTTTTCTGTCCACATCATTATAATTTGATTATAAATAAAATAAAATAGATTTCTACCCCCCTCGACATCTCTTTGATGACGTGTTTAAATGCTTTTCTTGATCGTATATGTTATTTTGTGTGTATTGCTGTATTCTGCACTATGTATTTTGTTGTATTTTGCTGTATTTTGTACACAACAATGAACAAAATCAGATCCAATCAATTCCTCATGGACAGAATCAAGTACCGCCCTAAATTTTTTTTCTTGTCCGAGACGCCATTTCACTTGCATATATAGGGAAGAACAGATGTAATCAGTTCCATGTTTATTTCCATATTCCAACCCCTGCCCTCAGTGGTACTTAAGGAGCCAGTGCTCTAATTATCCAGTTTATTAAGTAAGCAAGTAACATAGTAAGAAATGACTGACTGTAAAACATATGAATCGAAGAGTACACTGGCTGCAATAATCTGATAATTATTTTCATGCTATGGATGGTAACCAAATAATGGACATTCAATTTCGACTCAATTGTGTCTTAATAGATTGAGAAATAAAACACAAAGTAAAATCAGTCATTTTAAATTCTACAAGTGAATTAGGGCATCGAAAACATTAAAATGTTCACTACAGTATGACAAATGGATATTCATTTTGAGATTTGCTAAAGATTACATTCAAGAGTTAATTCATTATGTATGTTTTTAAAGATGAACTTTTAAGTGAGCGTCCAATTATAGCAATTAGCAAAGGTGATCTAAATATAAAAATAGAGGAAATGAGCATGCATAAATAAATACTAACTGCTACATAAACGGTAAATTTAAACAAATCTAATATCAACCGATTACCACACTGGTACCAACATACATGCCTCAGGTAATATAAAAACAATCATATTGTTTATAAATGATGGTGGTCTCAGCTTCATTGCGACATGCAGTGCAGCACATGTGGCGGCTTGTCGTCGACTCGCGGAATGCCATTCCTTAGCTACAGATGGGCATTTTGCAAGACCTGTGTGAGATACTTTTACACCTGGAATTTTTCTCTTAATGAATGATATTTTCCTGGTTTGGCATTCCTGTACTATCTGCACTTTGCAGATGCACATTTGCCTCTGTAACCGCTTGTATCTTGTATCTCTGTGTGCTGTAAATGTGGCATGTAGGAAAGAGGGTGTGTGTTATCACGTATGCAGTTTGTGGGTGTGCTAAAAAAAATGCAGGGAAAAGCAGCCATCTACCTGCCTCAACCTAAAAGAGCAGATGTTTAAATAGTTTTATTTTAATAAGCTTGAAATTGATTTGTGAGTACAAACTGGACTACTGTGAACTGTGAATACAAAATTATTTTTTAACTATAGTTAATTAGTCTACTCAAAGACTTGAATGGATGGAATAATCCACTGCTTGTACATTATTTCTTCCATTTTTCTATTAGTGATGACACTCTCTCTCTTTCTCTACGAGTCTTTTTCACATTTGTTTTGACACTTTGAAGAAGAGAAAAGAATGCGTGGAGACTCAATAACAGACTATGCCAAAACAAAGTCAACCTATTCTTGCCTACCCCTCGCCTCCCCAAACACACACTCTCACAGTCACGTTTTCGCTCTTGCTAGTCAGAACATGAGAAGTCATGTAGAAAAGTGTTAAATGCATCCTTTACCTCAAGGAATCTGTTATGAGGGATGCAGCATAAGGTCTCATAAGGCAAAAAACTCTTTTTGGAGAGTTGGTATTTTCTTGTGCGTGTGGCCTGTAAAGACTGATCCGCACTCTGAAAGTTCCTCCAACACCGTCCTGTAATTAGCAAGCTGAACTCTCAACAGATTGCCTTTGAAATACCCCCGTCTACTTAGAGAATGTGAACGAAAGGTATTTGCAAATCATTTTTCATGGGAATCCCCACCTCTCACACACTTACTGTACAAACATAAACCATTCACAATGACACAGCACATGCACATTCCAAAGATCTGGACCTTTATTTCTTCATTATGTTGATTTTTACAGTATGTGAGTTAACCATAAAACCTTTCATTGCTCTAATACACCAGATACACTTTAGTTTAGTACCTTGATGCAATCAAATGGAATTCTTGGCACTATAAGGCATGAAAATATTTAAAAAAATATGTAAACACTAACATCACGATTTTCTGTAAAACTGTTTTGAAATGGTGTTGTGAAAAGTGTTATTGTTATTGTGTAAAAGTGCTATTGTGAAAGTGTTATGCAAATAAGTTTGAGTTGACTCAATACTATGTGTATTTTGATGTTATAGAAGTCGAATTGTACGTAAGTAGAATAATTACTGTATGCACCAATATTCTGGATACTGGTAAGCTAAAAATTATTTTCATGTTATGTCTGAGAATTGATATATTTATATTAAAGTTCTACCCTGTTTTGTCTAAATAAGTTAAAAACAATAATTTTTAATGCTACAAGTAAATTAAGGCATCACAACATATCACAGTGTTATTAAATTATTAGGGTTTTTAAAGAATTACTTTGAGTGTTAGATGATGGTTAAAATGTATTTACTATACATATAAAAATAAAAGAAATAAACATGCACAATTAAATATATTGTCTGATACTGATAAACTTATTAAATTATACTTAAATTATAATTAGGGATGCACCAACACGAAAATTTTGGTCGATACCGATAATTCTTTATATTTGAAAGCCGATAATCGATATGTTGGAGAATATATCTAAATCCAAATTGTATATGTTTGAGAGTCTGATTACAAAAACAAAAGTCTCACCATTAAAATCCATGTCCCAAGAACACAATTATAATGTTCTTCTGCAACCTATATGACAGATTTGCGCTGCGCATGTTATTTGAATCATATTTCAAGCAATTCAAAACCATCATGGCGAACTGTGCACATCTGAAGTGTCTCAGCTGAAGAAAATAATCCATTATTTATCGGCTTTAATATGTCTGGCAGATTTTTAAATGTTCTCATCAGGCAGACAACGGTAACATTTAAAATGGACTTGTATATCGGCCGGTACCGATATTGTGGCCAATGTAGCGTGCATCCCTAATTATAATGCATCTCCCTTGCAGTATTTCCTGGCTGCATCACATTAGGTTTTAAAATCAGCATCAGAAATATATTTCTGTCATCTTGTTTATCTGAATGTCCTTTCCAATCACACATAGGCTATCTGACGTCCACTTCATCAATTTCACTATGTTCACTCTTGTTGCTTCATTTACTCGCACTCATTCTCTCATTATTCTTTGTTGAGATGATGGTATTATTATTCCGAGTCAGTGATGTGTGAAAAATGGTAGCACAGAGGGGCCCAAAGATTGACCAGGACACTGCCTTTCCAAGAGCCTCTCAATGATAAAGAGGTCATTCACATTGAGATGTATGGTTGCGTGGTTATTGCCATTCTCCAACTGGAAAATCCTAGATCTCTAGTTGCTCTCTAGTTTTATAGTTTGAGGGTGCGGTTTCTTGCTAGTCTTATATAATGATAGTACCACAACATTAGAAGTGAATGTTCAAAATCCATGGAAGACCTCCCACACATCTGGATTTGACAATGTCAGATAACCCTATAATGAACTGTGTATTTTGAAAGGCAAACGCAGTGCATTTTGAGCCCTTTGCAGAGGTAACCATGTGGAACAAAGCCAGTTATTTTCCTGACACAATGAGAAACTAAACCCTCAGTCTTTGATACTGCCGCCTGGGTGGGACCATGAGCCGCATGAGGTCATCAAAAAGAAGCTGTGTTTGTTGAATGCCATGATAACATTCAATCATTGGCTGTTGTGTGGTGTTTTGGAAAGAAAAGTGGAGTGTAGACTAATCATCTTGATCAGCTGCATTCACCCATTCCTTAGAAATCAAATAGGTACGTTTCATTGACTCTACTGTGGACTACACAGAATATTTGGTCATCTTAAGTGAGATTTGTAATCGTAGGGATATGTGAATATATGTCCAAAAAGCACTGCAAACAGCGTGGGGAACAAGTATATCAGAAATCATTTCACAGGAAGTGGAAAGGGAAATTTACCCACAAGTCATAATGCACCACTTGAAGTTTGACTAAAATAGAATTGCATGAGATGCAGCCCTTCAAATGTTTTCATATGACACATAATAGATTTAATCATTCATTTGTTCTTTCGTTCGTTTGTTCATTTATTCGTTCATTTATTTATTTATTTATTTATTTATTTATTTTTTAAAGGGTTGTATAATGCCCTTTTCACAAAATGTAAAATAAGTCTTTGATGTCCCCAGAGTGTGTATGAAGTTTTAGCTCAAAATACCCCACAGATATTTTAATATAGCATGTTAAAATTTTTAATTTTTTAGGGTGAGCAAAAACGCATCGTTTTTGAGTCTGTCCCTTTAAATGCAAATGAGCTGCTGCTCCCGGCACAGAGGACGGAGCTTCAACATCTTGTGTCCTTTTACCTCACAGACATGCACTGAACATTTCCAAAACCTTTAGCCTTTTATGTTCAAACCGTAGTCAGACAATGATGGAGAGACTCAAGAAGAATTGACAACATGTAGACAACATTTCTGAATGGTTAGTTGATGAATTTAAGTAGATTATGTGTAGTAATCTTCTAGTTATTGATAAGCATATTCTGTCATGATAATCTATAAATGCATTCACGGTTTATGTCATAAATGGGTTTATGTCATAAATTTTAGGGTTAATGATGTCACTAGCCCGGGAGGAAGCTTGTGTAGTCCCTACCAGTTGTTTGTTGTAGTCCTTAAAAAGCAATTTCTTTAAAATGTTCTATTTGCTTTGAACTTTGAGCGTTGTAAAACATATTTTGTATTGTGTAACTTTGCAGATGTTTATGCTCAAACAGCAACATTACACACTAACTAAAGTTATAAAAGTGAAATCATAATTAACCACCCCTTTAATTAATTATTATATTTTAATGTTACTCGCTGTAATTCATTTGACATCCATATGTCTATTATTCCGAGTATATAGTGTCCTGATACCTGAAACCCCATTCTGCTCAACTGTGCTGTCTGTTATTGATTACGATGATGGGCTTTCAAAGAAACAAAACAAAAAAAAAGCCAAGCGAAGTGAAGTGAAGTTGTACAGATATCGCCAACTATAATGTTCGGGGAGCCTGTGAAATTGAATAAACTGTTAAGTTATTGACCTTCACTTCCTGTCTGTGTCATCTCCAGTACTTCCAGCTGTGGCTCAGGAGGTCCCCTCAGCCCCACATGGCTGCATGGAAGGGAGCTGTTATCCGGCAACAGGGAACCTTCTGATTGGCCGAGCAATTAATCTGACCGCCACCTCCACCTGTGGCCTGGATGGGCCTGAGCCGTACTGCATTGTCAGCCATTTGCAGGTAAACCCAGCATTATTTTCTCTTACTTTCATACTTTTCATACTCCTACTTTCTCTTTCATATAGACACAGAAACATGATCTCATGTTGTGTACAATGTTCTCTACTCCTGCATGTATGGCCTTGCCCTGCAGTTTGTGTTGATGGAAATTTGTCATATGACGATAGATGTGTTTGCGCACAGGGCCCCTTTCATTTTTTACTATCCTTTATAGGAACATTTGATCCTCAAAATGTAGGCAAATCTTACCACACACACTTGCATACTTGTTATATTACACGATGTTGCACATGTTGGACTCTTGCACGTGTATTGCTCACTATGCCACACCTCCTTTACAGCAGTTAAATCTGCAGCTTAAGGCTTTTCTATTCGATACGTGTGTGATTTAAAAGATCTTGTATTCATTTCTTACATCTACCTCTGTTTGCTTTCCCTCTTTTATCCTCAAACACTACTCCTCCCTTTCCTTTAGGTGTCTATAAAGCACTCTTTTCTGACCTCATAAAATATATTTTCATTGACTGTTTAATGTTGAATGAATGTCTATTTAAAATGTTCTGTGGTCTTTTAGGTTCTTTGTTTTTTACCCCTCATTAAAGTGTTTTGGGGTCATAAAATTGACAAACTGTTTAACTGCCTGGAGGCACCGTACATCCTAGACCAGGAGTTACACCCTTTTTGTCCTCAACGCAGGTGTTACCTGTCAGCGCTCTGTCAATTTATTTGTCAGTAGGGTGTCTGCAGATTTCCCCACATTTCCGTTTGTGTTGTAATTTATCCAGATGGATGGATGGCTAGATAGATAGATGTAATTTAAGCTTTTTAGTGTAAAAAAATCATTTTAGTGTAAAAAATTACTCCTATAATAAATAATAAAATTTAAGACATATCAGTGCAATACAAATCAATAAATAAAGCAGGCACTCATTTGTTTTAAAATATCCGTTTATAATTTTTTTTTTAAAACAAGATCATCTTAGCAAATTATCAGAAAGTATTTTTATCTCTATTAACCTCAATTTTAGTCCATACACTTAAACTGTGTGAATCCACAGTGCTAAGAATTATGCTAGAGAATTAACAATGTGTTTTTTGCAAGGCCCTAGCATAGCATTCCTGTAGTTCATAATCCGGTTGATCACTGCTAATCCTATTGTTGGCAGCTCACACATTTAAAACTACCCCAGTAAGCATGTGTCTAGTGTGTGGTAAGCACAATATTGTAGAAGTGCTGATATCCGTCTCCCGCAGAGCTTGTGAGGATCTGAAATGGATTCTGAGGTTCTCCTGGTCATTGCTGTGACCTTTAACGTGTCCTGAAGAAATACACGTGTCTCACTCGGTCAGGTCATTGCTGGAGGTTTTGGTGCCCATGACAACCACTCAGCTTAGACAAAGTGCTCTGGCGTTCATCCACGCTAACTCTCATGTTTTCCCTGAATCCAGGAGGCCCATTCCCCTCTCTTCCTCCGCTTCCAGGTTGGCATGGAACTTGCCCTCCCATTTTGAGGGAACGTTTTGCTCAGGCTATGACCCAGATTTCTTTTGTACTGTATGTCTTGGCAGCTACCTGAACCGCCAGCCATGCAGGTTTAAGTCATTACAAATGAAACTACCTGGAAGAAAAGGTGTGGAGAGGCTCCTGTCAGACTGCACTGTTGCTAAGTGTTTTTGCAAAATGTGCATTTTTTTTCTTCTCACTCTTTACTTTCTCTATGTCTCTCGACAGGATTCAGATAAGTGCTTTATATGTAACTCTCAGGAGCCATACGATGCCTTTAATCACAGAAACACCCACAGGGTGGAGAATGTCATCTACCAGAGAGACCGCAGAGGAGAACTCACCTGGTGGCAGTCTGTAAATGGTGTGTGAGAATGTGTTTTTTGAGACCAAAAGCATGAATATTTTAAAATAAATATATATACTGTATATATTGGTAAGATTTTATTTTAAGCTGATGTAGTTACATGTTACTACATGTATGTACTATAGTAATAGCATTAAATTATGCATAATTAAAATTCAATTCAATTACAAGTAACTAACCCTAAACCGAACCCTAACCCGAATTCACGTAAATTGTTTAGATAAGCTTTTGTTTTCACTCAATAGTTTATTATAATAAAAAAACTGTACAAATTCAATTGAATACTTGTAGTTTACTTTTGTTCATTTGTGTGCAGGAGAGGAGAATGTCAGTATTCGACTAAATCTTGAGGCAGAGTTCCACTTTACTCATCTCATCATGAAGTTTAAGGTGTGTATTAATGGATTTCAAGTGTATCACGTCAAGTTTTACATAAGCAATTAAATTGAACAAAAGTATTAAATAATAAAAGTGAAACAATCCTTCCTCATTTTAAACTGTAACCTTCTGTTTGCATCTCCACAGACGTTTAGACCTGCTGCTATGATGATTGAGCGTTCTTCAGATTTTGGCCGTACCTGGAGGCCATATCGCTACTTCGCCTACAACTGCACCAAAACTTTCTCCAGGGTTCCTGCCCACTCTCTTCAGTTTATTGATGAGGTCATCTGTGAGGAGCGCTACTCTGACATTGAACCGTCCACTGAGGGAGAGGTGAGTGTGAGCTGATGGTATTTTAATATGGATGTTTTTCAGTCTGTGTTTTAATGTTACTTTTGGATTTGGCGTTCCCACTATATGATTGTATTATTCTTATTTTAGGTCATCTACAAAGTGCTGGATCCTGCGATCCATGTCAAAGACCCATACGGTCTTGACATTCAGGGTTAGTGCAGTACAGTATATCCATTTTTGTTTTTGCCATGTAACTGTTTTGTGGATTATTTTTTATTATTGCACGGCTCTCTGAAATAATTGTCAGTTGGAACATTCTGCGGTCAGTTATTCCATGATAATGACCGCTGTCAAAAGGTGCCATCTTGCAGCTCAGTTATCAACTATACTGTAATAAAACCAGAGGACTTCAGTACTAATAGTATATTGTTGAAATGTCCGTCTTTTTGCCAGAATTATTGTTTTGTAGACTGTAATGAATTAAAAGATGACAAACAGGTAAGATTTAAAAAAAAGTTTTTCTCAAATCAATATTTAATGTCCCTGTAATTATTTGTGGTAAAAAGCTGTGTAATAAGTGATACATTATCCCTTAAATGTCAGTCTTTTTTTAACTTGATCGTTCGTCCAGATTCAAAGCTGCTTGCTAGCAACTGTTTTTCTTCACAGAAGCTTTGCGTTTAATGAGCTAATAAAATATTTCAACTCAAATCAATATTTCGCGTCTTATTTACAGTAACACTTTTGTGTTAACTTGTTGTTATACTTCAAGTGTAGTTACTATAGTAATAATAGTAAATTATGCATAATTACAAGCAACTAACCATAACTTTAAACCTATAGTAAGTATGCTACATGTAGTTAAATAATATTACTCAGTCAGTAGCCTATTTACAGTATTTGTTCAATTACACTAACAACATCTACTTAAAATTAAGTGTAATCTTATTTACTTATTTGACAAGTAGCCGTGCAACAAGCTAATAAGTGGAATAATGTACATTCAGTCAGTTGTTTTCCACTTCATCCTGATCACCCTTTCGAGTTTTATAACTGTCTGGTGGATGTTCATTATCTATTACTTCAAATATAAATTTATTTTTATTGCAATGGGATTATTAATGGTTAACTTGAGAGTAAAATCGGCTTTAGGAAGTAAATAACTCACATTTACTGTAGCGAGTGTTCAGTTTGGACCCTGTTCACAGTACTGCAAGTAAAGCCCCTGCAAAATCTCCCCTCAGATTTGTTGCGGATCACTAACTTACGGATAAACTTCACTAAACTGCACACTCTGGGCGATAACCTGCTTGACCGCCGTCCTGACGTGCTGCAGAAATATTACTATGCGCTGCATGAGCTGGTTGTGCGTGGGAGCTGCTTCTGCTACGGTCACGCGTCTGAATGCGCACCAGTACCTGGAGTGACCACTAGGGATTCAGGGATGGTGGGTGTCTGTCAGATTGATTTGTAGTGCTGATTTGTAAGAACAATTTATTATTCTCACATTGATGGATTGTGAATGAAGCACACTATTTAATATATCCTCTACTTTTGATCCGACAGATTCATGGACGTTGTGTGTGTAAGCACAACACTGTGGGATTAAATTGTGAGCTCTGCAAAGATTTCTACCATGATGCACCCTGGAGGCCTGCCGAGACTGATAACGCACACACCTGCAGGGGTAAGATACACACGCATATAGAAGTTCAAGAAAATCGCAATTAAAATGTCGAAAAAAAAATCTTAATATGTGACTCTTTTTTGTAATTTTTTGCAGAATGCAACTGTAACGGTCACTCCAATCAGTGTCATTTTGACATGGCGGTGTATCTGGCTACTGGGAACGCCAGTGGAGGCGTGTGTGACAACTGTCTCCACAACACCATGGGCCGCAACTGTGAGACCTGTAAACATTTTTACTATCAGGATCCAACTAGAGACATCAGAGACCCGGCTGCATGTGTCTGTAAGTTGTTCATGATAATCTGCTGAGAAAAAGCCTTTCCATGGGACTTTTTTTGTGCATGGTTTCTCCTACCTGTTGTTCATGTTGTTTCCTGTGTGCGTGCGCAGCCTGTGACTGTGACCCCGTAGGCTCTGTAGAGGGAGGAGTTTGTGACAGTCATACTGATCTGGATCTGGGTATGATTGGTGGTCAGTGTCGCTGTAAGCAGAACGTCAGGGGTCAGCGCTGCGACTACTGCAAAGAGGGACACTATGGACTCAGTCTTGACAACACACTGGGATGCCAGCGTAAGTGTTTGCATGTGTTTAGTGGATGTTTGAAGTCTTCTCAAGTTCACACAGGTGTAGTTCATCAAACATTTGTGGTATATTTCTTAAATATAAATTCTACTTGGTTTAAAGGGGAACTTGGCAACTCTAGCTATTTCTTCGCTGATTTTCACTTTTGTTGTCGCATATTGTCTCAACGAGCTCCCCCTACAGCTTTGAGGCGTATATTTCACAACACTGTCGTAAAAAAAAACTCACTTGCGGCACCCTCATCCCCCTTTCAACCGCTGCTCATGTGCATTTGTTATTATCGGAGCCGGCCAACTTTATCATGTGGGGCTATGACTACCGAGTTGGGTAATACATCATACACAGTATCATATGGCGTGTGTGTTAAACCAGCACTATGTAGCTTTTGCTCTCGGGGTCGCCCTACAGTTGGAAACATTATTGTCTTCCACTACGGTCGTAAAATCTGTCATTGTTACACCAGGGGATACCTATCGTGGATACACGTGCTTTTTTTGAAAAGCCGATACCGTCTTGATTTCTCGCGAGTTCTCACGTCTTGGATAGACTGCCAGCGTTGCGTGCGAAATGTCTTCATCCCAGGTACATTGGCATATATTTCAGCATGTCATATGAATATAATTTCATGGGTTTTATTTTTTTTCAAACGCCAAAAGATCGCGTAGCTCAGGTTTACAAGCCAGCGTCATTACAGTAGCCTATTGTCTACTGTTTTACCTAATTCAATTCAGTGTTTGTGTGGTAGTTAATAGCCATCTATCGTCAATATTATAATATCAAGCTACCATAGATGAATCTGCAAATTTGAAAAATCGATTTGCATTATAGCCTGAGGCAAGACACTTTCACCAGAAAAATAAATAAACAAACAAATAAACAACATAGATTACCTAACATGGCCAGGCAGACAACAAATTCGAAAAAATAGAGATAGTATGCAAGCAATATATTTACTAGTTCAACAGCATGACGGCCAGGTCAGCATCGGTCGGCACCCCTCCTCCTCCTCCTTTAGCTGACGCCAGCGAGCGAACGCTGGACCAATATTGATTTACCTTTTTCTTTTTTTAGTCTCCTCTGACAAAACCTTTGCCTTCTTCCTTTTATTTGTTGCTTCGGTCATGACATCAACAAACAGATGGGTGTCAAATGCTAGTTGGGCTCTCACGTCAGAATTTGAGGAAGTTGGGGGTGGTGGGGGAAGTGACGTATGCCGTAAAGCAGTCGAATTTTGTAGTTCTTTTTTTGTGCTCGGGTTACTACCCGAAACCCGAAGTTACATAGTGCCAGTAAAAGCGATACAGACACTGTCAGGCTATGGCAGACCTATTGTAAGTCGATGTACCATTTCAAGGGTCTTGGAAATATATTATGAAGGTTGAAAAACTACATAGTGCTGCTTTAATGTCGAATTGCCGTAAAGCGGTTCGCGTTTCTCGCTCGTCCTCGCTTCTCACGAGACTTCCTATTTCCAATTTACCGGGACATTAGTCCCCATGTTGCAAGGTTGGTTTTCCGCCTGGGAATGCTGGGGGGAGCGGGGAAAGTCACCATTCTCACCAGAACAGGTTATTTAACCACCCAAATGATTTCTAAACGGTTTTATTAAGTTGAAATAGTTGCCTAGTTCCATAAACAACTTAAAGACTGCTGACTTGCTGCAGATTCTGCAGATTCGGACCATATGCAATGATTGGACGAACATTTTTTGATCCTAAGACTTCTACAGAAGATATATGTACTTTTTTCCATTATTGATTGCTATCAGGATGTGAAGAGTTTTTACCAGTATAACAAAAAGTGTTTATGAAAACATTGCCTACCCTATCTTCAAGTGTGAAAATTACTTTAGGGGCCTCTGTATGTGACATTTATGTGTTCCATGTATGTGTATGTCGTTGGCAGCATGTAACTGTGACCCCCGTGGCATCACCATGCTGGGGGCCCCATGTGATCAGATCAGCGGGGACTGCTCCTGCAAAAGATACGTAACTGGTCGCTACTGCAATCAGTGCCTGGTACATGCTTTCTCTCTCTCTCTCTCTCTCTCTCTCTCTCTCTCTCTCTCTCTCTCTCTCTCTCTCTCTCTTTCTCTCTCTCTGTCTCTCTCTCTCACCAATAAACCATCACATTCCTTTTAAACCTTTTTTTTTTAAATGCCTGTATGTCTTTTTGTTTGTGTACAGCCTGAATACTGGGGACTCAGTAATGATCTGGCAGGGTGCAGACCCTGTGACTGTGACTTTGGTGGTGCAACCAGCAGCAGGTGAGTCACTGATGTCAGTTTTTGCATTAAAATGAGTGTATTTACCCTCGATTAGCAATAAGGAAGTGTCTGGTATCTGGGTTTAGTTTTGATATACCAAGATTAAAGTCCAACATTGTTCTGTGATTTGATTAGCATAGGTACTGAAGTCAAAACTCTTTTATTTGTTTTAAGAATTGAACTAAACAGAAGTGCCAAACTGCATGGTGGCCCTTGATTTAAAGAGAGTTTAAGATATCAATGACAATTATGTCTAAACTCTTTCCCCTTTCACCTTCAGATGCATGATGGACAACGGTCAGTGTGACTGTCGGCCTCATCTGATTGGTCGGAAGTGTTCTGAAGTCCAGCCTGCGTTTTTCTGTGCTTCTCTGGATTATTACAAATATGAAGCAGAGGGAGCTATAGGTCACTCCCCTGATGATCCCGCTCTTCCTGTGAGTAATGCTTATTCATATAAGCACCTAATACTAGCATTTTAACATTGTGTTGTTTTTTTCTTTTGGCAGACTAAACTTCATGTCATATTATAAGGGTACCGCTATAAATCTTCCCATTGTTATGAATAGGTGTCTGTTCTTCTCTTGGTTGTGATGCTGGTATCATGGGGCATGGAAACAGGATCCTGCACATAGATCTAGAGAGAGTAATATGTGTATGTCAGAGAAAGAATTCCCTGATTTTTAGGGTCAGTTGGATCTTTCAGCCCCTAACATAACTAAATGTTGATGTAATATGTTAAATGTAAAACCATCTCCTTTGTCAGTTTACATTCATGCCAGTTAAACCCTCAGGTACCTTCACTTCCACGGCACTGTAACACAAAACACTCAGAGCCGCATGCCTATCTGATACCATCATATCTTCTGAGTCACAATGGATTTGGTTATTTAGCTTTGGTTAAAAAAAGTTCCCCCTTAAATCAATATTTTTGTCTTCTAGTTTATCTTCTAATTTCCCAGTTAAAATAAATCATTTAAAAAATAATTTATTTCTTTTTCTTATTTTTAAAGCATGAATCTATTATAGTGAGGTGTTTCCAGGTTGGTTTGTTATGCCATCGTACCCTCCGCAGGAACTCTGACTGATAGTGCTGGTTGTCCAGACACACTATATCATACACAAACAAACCCACATACGAACTGCAGAATGCGCACAGGTCCACAGCTGAAGTGACCCAGAATAAGATCAGAGAGCAGAAGAGATGCCAGCCCGTCAGAGCGAGTTATTAATGCCCACCAAACACACACCAGCACTGTTTGGTTCACACAGTCTCTCACTCTCTCCTCCATCATCATTACAGTTTACACTTTCACTGCTTGCCACCGCACTCACTTCTTTCAGAAATAGTGTCAAGTTGTGCTCTGCTTTTGTATTTGTGCTTGGAAAGACATTTTTATTGCCTCCTGTATAGTGTACGTTATTCTTCAAAAGTTTCTTTCTAGCATTATAAATGCTTGTCACTTTTGAGCAATTGAATGTTTCCTTGCTGAATAAAAGTTTTTTTTTTTTTTTTTAATCATACTGACCCCAAACTTTCATGTTTGGTGTAATTTCTTGTGCATTCATAACTTTCAAAATGGAAGGTCAAGTTGAGCACATTGCATTGTGGGATATAATTTCCCTTGCAATATGCTCTGATTATGTATTGCACATTTGGAAATGTGCTTACTGTGTGCACAGTATAAATAATGCTTATTGGAAGAATAGTATACACACTGCATACTAGAAGATTAGTATGAGATTATGGTGATATGCCACTCTGGACATACTATAGTCGTACTCTGTTTTCCACAGTATTCATGTTATCCAGTATAAATAATTGTTATATCTTGAATATTAATGTGAGCACGATATGTGTGCTTGTTGTTTAGGGCAATCCGAGGCCTCAGGCTGAGACCGACTGTGTGCAGCATCTCAACAATCAGCTGAGAAGACACCGCCGTCACCGTCGCATCGCCCAGCAGCAGAGGGCAGCACTGAGACGTATCCGACAGTTGCAACAAACAGTGAGTTTCCCTTCAGATAACTCCACCTCCACCTTCATCAGCTGCTATATACCTTACACTGCTGTATCTGCTTTAATATGAGTCCGTGTCTGTTTTCAGCCCAGCGTGAGCATAGTGCACAGAGAGAGACAGCCGGGTCAGATGGTCACATGGACCGGGCCGGGCTTCGCTCGGGCTAAAGATGGAGCTGGCCTAGAGTTCACCATCAGTAACATCCCTTACGCCATGGAATATGACATCATGATCCGATATGAGCCAGAGGTTTGTGGTCATTGTTTCGGAACATGGTCGCTGATTACTACTAGCTGGTAGATTATCTTTAACCAGCCAAACAAACAACAACCAGCTGATCATACCATCTACTAGTAATGACCATCTTGCACCAGTTTAGACCAGCTACAATCCAGCTACCATGTTCCAGAAACATAGATTCCAGTTTAATTTGGTTGAGTGTCTTTTAATAATTACTTAAAGGGGTAGTCCACTCAAAAACAAATATTCATTTACTCACCCTCATGTTGTTCCAAACTTGTATGACTTTCTTTCTTCTATGGAATGTAAAAGAAGATATTTTGAAGAATGTTGGTAAACAAACAGTTTCTATTCCCATTTACCTCCATTATATTTTTCGTCCATACAATACAAGTCAATGGGAAAAAATGATTGATGATTGATGACTGATGACAGGTGAATTAAAATTTTTGGGTAGACTGTCCCTTTAATAAATATCCCATATTTCAAATTTTATTTAAAATCAATAATTTTAATAAACATTTTGTTTGTTCTTTTTGTTTGCATGTAGTCCACAGAGGACTGGGAGGCTGTAGTGAGCGTGACATCCCTGAATTTACCCACAAGTCTCCGCTGTGGAAACATGCTGCCCACAGAGCAGATGTACACAGTCACAATGCCCCACCACAGGAGGTAATATCATTGTGTTTATTTGTGTCTTTGTTTACCTGATTTTTTGGATGCAAGTGCACATTCATATTTCTTTGTAATTAATACATAATAGTACACTTGCAAAACTATGCAAGAAGTGCTTACAAAGTACTATTTTTAACCTTGTATAGCCAACCCCCACTTCATAGGAAACCGAGTTCCATGGCAGTTGTTTTGATATTTTTCCTGCATGGCTGAGTTTTTAGGTGCCATTGTAATCTGACTCTAATCTGATTTCTGGCCTCGTCCCAAAGCTCAGGGAATGCAGGAGCAAATTAGAGACTGTCAAAAGCTGCATATCCTCTTGAGCAAAAAAACTAACAAAAAAACAAGATATTGGGGGAAAGTGAGAGAAACAAGAAAAATAAAGGAGCGATGGAGTCACGTTAGTTCAGGAAGTTCAATCTGGATATTTTACTGGTCTAAGTCTTTGCATGGGGAAATAAACCCCAGGCAGGAGATAAGACTTCATAGATATTATCAGGCTGGTGGAGATGCTGTCTAACTGTGGGTATCCAATAAGAGTGGCTGTCTGGTGCTTGAAAGGGATTTTAATGAATGTTGTCAACATAGGGAAAGGAAGCAGCTGTATGTACTAACTGTCAGGGTCAGGGTTGTGTGCTGCACCCTATTAAAGCTGCTTTAATATACTAATAGTTTGTCAATATAAATAATAATCATATCTATAGTACATGCATTTTCTGTGATATAAGGCACTACTAAGATTGTTTTTAATGAAATACTGTATTTAGCAGCCAGGTATTCATGCAATTTATCAAAACTAAATACATTTATATTGTAACAAAATAGTGCTATTTCAAATAAATAAACTACATTTTAAAATATATTCAAATAAAAAAGTTTTATTTTTTAAATTGTAACGTTATTTAAAAATAGGAGTGTTTTTTGTGTTTTTTATCAAATTGTGATTTTTTTTTTCGATTTGAGTTTTTATTTCAAATAGGAAAACTACTATATCATTATGGTCTGTTGAAATAGATCTGTCAATTTATGTGATAACAATTATTTTATTTATTTATTTTTAAAAACTATTTGCAAGCTTAAATTAAGGTTTTTATTGAACCCCATCTGATTTTTTTGGACCCCATTGTACAGTATATGCCTACCTAGACTTGTCTGTCTTAGTCTATTAATACAGATAGTCTAGATAGTCAAACAGTAAATTACCATTTACGAATATTGTTAGTGATGGCATATAACTTTTGACAGGTACATTGAAATGCCAAGGCCCTTCTGCTTTGAACCAAACAACCAGTATGTGGTATCCATCCGTTTCCAGCGCCATGGCGTGTCTCACCGACATCTCACCGCCTTCATTCTGATAGACTCAGTAAGGATCTTCTCTCAATTACCATTATCAGTCATTTATACACATATGTTATTAAATGCTTGCAACAAGGAACGCCTGTGATCCAATTTCCTGACCACAGATAATACAAGCGCTGCCCTCTGCTGGTGGTTGAAAAGTCTTTGGTGAAAAATGCTTATGTCTCTCTCTCCTTACAGCTTGTGCTGATACCCAGGTATGAGGAGCTTCCTGGTTTCCAGGGTGACGACGGCCCAGACGAGCGGCGACGGCAGGAGATGGAGGTCTACATGTGTTTGGATTCCTTCACGACCCTGCCGATGCCTGCGCTGGCGGAGCTGTGCACTACACTCATCTGCAGCATCTCTGCTATCATACACAATGGAGCCCTGGGTGAGTCACTGTGATGGGTCAAAGGATAAATGTCTCTCCTCTGTGTCTTGTCAAAACAAGTCACATTATAACCCATCCATTCCTTTTTCCTTCAGATAAATCTCATACTGTTTTTTAGATTCATATGAATGGCTTCCTAAAAAAGTGATCTTTCTGCAGCATGTCAGTGTGACCCTCAGGGTTCACTGAGTGCAGAGTGTGACAAAGTCGGAGGTCAATGTCACTGTAAACCCAATGTTATTGGCCATCACTGTGATCAGTGTGCACCGGGGACGTACGGATTTGGGCCATATGGCTGTGCTGGTGAGACACTTTTTTTAGAAATTAATATACATTTGTAATGTAAAAATATGTTTTATATTACACTTTGATGTACACTTTATATTGTAACTGTTATTTTATTTTTACAAATGTTATTTTAAGAATTAGATTATACTTGACACATTCTCATTGTCTCTCACTTCTCTGTCTGCAACAGATTGTGACTGCCACTCTCAGGGCTCTGTAGGGCATCAGTGTGACCCTGTGACGGGTCAGTGTCCATGTCGGCATGGGGCGATTGGCCGCCAGTGCTCAGACTGCCAACCAGGTCAGTGGGGATTCCCCAACTGTAGGCAGTGCCAATGTAATGGCCATGCAGAGAGCTGTGACCCTGAAACAGGCGCCTGCTATGAGTGCAGAGACTACACAGCTGGACAGCTGTGTGAGAGGTGAGAAACAGTAACACCAATGAGACCAAATCAATGTAACGAATTACATTTGGGTCACTGATTTAAGTCACAATGTAATGCACGCTTTGCAAAAAAGGATGAGGCAGTTACTAACTATATATCAAGTACAACAGTGAATTATTTAAAGAAGCTAATTAATTTGAATTTGAATTCATTTAGTTTAAAAGGGACAATGCACATTAATTAACATGAGCGCTCATGTCCATCATATAAATGTGCCAGATTTAGCCATATAGCCTATTTTTCATTTTTTTAATGAAACAGGGTAATGAAATAAATATCAATACTTCTTATAAGATACTGACCCCAAACTTTTGAACAGTAGTGTATTAAAAAAAAAGAAGTTAATGAAGTAAAAAATGAATGAGACCAATTAATTAGAAGTAAAATTAATAAAATATTGTTCTGTACAGAAATGAAATTGATTATTCTGTCCTTTCTTTAGGTGTATAAACGGGTTCTATGGTGACCCAGTATTGGGTTCTGGTGAGCACTGTCGCCCCTGTCCGTGTCCAGGACACCCTGACAGCGGACACTTCAACGGAGCTTCCTGTCACGCAGACTATGCCTCTAACCAGATCATCTGCCAGTGTGGTGAAGGATATGCAGGTAAAATACAGTCAGTAAATCAACAGTTTTCAATTCTAATTTAGTAGGTTAACTGACTGTGTCCTGTCTCAGGTCCTCGCTGTGATCGCTGCGCTCCTGGTTACTATGGTGATCCTGAGCAGCCTGGCGGGTCGTGCAGGCCGTGCCAGTGCAACGGGAACATTGAACCCCAGGACCCAGAGTCATGTGACCCACGGACCGGCCAATGCCTCAAGTGCTTGTATAACACTGACGGCCACTCTTGCTCTGAGTGTAAATTGGGTTATTATGGAAACGCACTCGCCCGGGACTGTAGGTGTAAGTACAGTGACTTAAAACTTTAAAACTGCCTTTTTAATTTGAAAATAGTCTGTAAATGAATTCATGCATTTAAGGCGAGACACTACAGGTGAATAGGGTACAAATTTTACCTTACAGGTATCACCATGAAACTTTACCAGTTGATTACTCACATGAATAGGAGAAAAAAATGTATGGCAAGTTTTCTGTTATTTTGTTTAAATATGCTAATCAGGCTATATCTAATTAAATATACACTAATTTGCATTTATTTTGAAATGACGAATCTGACCATTGAAAAAAACAAGGTTCAAAATTATTTTTGCATTTTGTTGATGTATTCAATGAAAAGACATTACCAGAGGGGATTATGAATATCTCCTTTTGTTACCCTGTAAATCAGAAAATACTGCCAATAGCCTTAAATTGATTTCCGCCCTATTTTCATGCATAAAATGTCATATAAATCAGGCCAAGAATGATATATCAACAAATCCCTCTGTACAAACCTTCACAATATAGTTAGGAATACGACTGTAAAGTTTGGTGTATGTAGGTGCTACAGAAGTGGAAAATCGTCACTCGGGGTGTGAGAAAAAATTCATTTTGAGAAAACGGCCTTTAAAGATTTTTATGGCAAAAATAATTTTTGACCGAATCACGTCGTCGGAAATTGGCATCAGCCAATGAGCATTGCGCATTGCAAAGGAGAGAGAGAGAGAGCTTTCTAACGGTGTATGTGATGACAGGGTGCAGACAGCGATCGCGGATCAGCGTGGTCATTTAGAACACCAACTTTTGATTTAGGCGAAATCTACACACGCAAACAACGTGTAGTAAAATAAAGACCTAAATGTGTATTTTGGACTTTTTCAGCAAAAGTCTGAAAGAAGACATGTTATTGAAGACAAATAGCCCAAAATCTCAAAATTGACCAGTGAAAGAAAAACACGATGTTTTTGCCTGCCGTGTCTCACCTTAAATCTAATTCTGCACTCTGTCTCATCCTGCAGGCTGTACTTGTGTAACTGCTGGCACTTTACAGGGCTACTGTACTGATGGAGTATGTCACTGTAATAAGCAGACTGGACATTGCCCCTGCAAACCAAACATCATTGGCCACAACTGTGACCAGTGCGCCCCCAACCACTGGAACTTCGGCTCAGAATTTGGATGTGAACCATGTGGATGCGTCCAGCCAAATGTCCTCAGCACCCATTGCAATATGGTACAATATGACCTGTGCTATACAGCATCTTTCTTTTATATTCATATCTTTATTAAACCTTTATTTTATCAAGGTTCTCTCAAGATTAAAATCTCTTTATTTGAAGAGACAAAGTGAAATGGCTGGACAAAACCTTAGAATAATAAACAAACATTAACCAAGGTACAATATGACATGAAGAGATGTGACTATACTTTGCCAAGGACTCAAAAGTGTGATGAAATATAAAGGCTGGTGTGTGATGAAAAAATATTTCTAAGCTTGAAATTTTAAAAACATCAACTAATGTTGTTTGCAAAATGTATTCATTGATTTCTATATTATCATTATCATTATACTAAGGCTAAACCAAATTATTAATATATTATTTACTTTCTACTACATTTACAATTTACACTACCATCCACAAGTTTGGCAGTAGATTTTTTTTTAACTTTCTTTTATTCAGCTGAGATACATTCAATTGGTCAAAAGTGACAGTAAGGGCATTTATAAGGTTACAAAATGTTTACTTTTCTCACCGGTTCCACAAATATATGAAGCAGCACAACTATTTTCAACATTGAAAATAATAAGAAATGCTTCTTGAGCATAAAATCAGCATATCAGAATGATTTCTGAAGGATCATGTGACCATGAAGACTGGAGTAATGATGCTGAAAATTCAGCTTTTCCACCACAGGAATAAATTACATTTCAATTATATTCAAATAGAAAACAATATTACTGTTTTTAATTGATGAGCTTAGGAGACACCAACAATTGAATGATAGTTTATCTTGCAAAATAATATAGATTTAAATTTAAAATATAAACTTAAATGTAAAAAACAAAAAACACATATTATTTAATATTTATAACATATAATAATATAATATTAAGTGGGCACAATATTAATTCACTACCTTAAACAGTTGTAGTAGACATTTTAGACTTGCATTATTATTAAATTATTTAAATTTAAATGATGTGCTAATTATTTTAGTTTTATTTAAATTTAAATATTTTAGATGTTGTTGTTGTTGTTGTTTTTTATTACATTTATTTCCTTTTTTAATATTTTTTTTCCACTTGGATTTGAGTATGTTTTCATACATACTCAACTTACAGTTTACAGTGGCCAAATATACTGTTAATCTCTCCTCCTTTTTCGACTCCCTCTTTCTTTTCTTCTGTCTCTCTTTGTACCTGTAGTTCAGTGGCCAGTGTCATTGTCAGCCAGGTTTTGGAGGACGGCAGTGCAATGAGTGTGAGGCGTTCCACTGGGGTGATCCCAGAGTACAGTGTCAAGGTGAGTATTGCACATATACATGTACATCTAACTCCTCCTCTTCTCTGTGTCAGATCATTAGTGCTTTATCTCCCTCTGATCAGAGTGTAACTGCCACCCCCTGGGGTCCGAGTCAGCACAGTGTAACCGCATAACAGGTGCATGTGAGTGTAAGGAGGGAGCTTCAGGACGTTGCTGCGACGAGTGCGCCCGTGGCTTTACCGGAAACTTCCCTAAGTGTGTTCCCTGCCATCCCTGCTTCCAGCTATGGGATGATGTCGTGTGCCAGGTCCGCCGAGATCTGACCCACATCAAGGATGTCATTGCCATGATTCTGGAGAAGGGTGAGGTGCCCGGAGTCAGTGACGGCCGCATCCATGAGCTGGAGAAGAAGCTGGCACAGGTTCAAGACCTGATCAAAGATGGAGACCAAGAGGGAACCTTTAACTTAATCATCCAGGCTATTGATGACTTGAGGTAAAGCCTGCACACAGTGGGAAACACTGTAAATTTCATTACACTTTCTTTATTAAGACATTTTGAATCGTCAGATTTGTTTGTGTCACTTACATTAGCAAGGGTTACTGTACATTATCGTTCTTCCAATTGAATTTAAACCATGCATTATGTTGCAAAAGCTGATTTATTTTTCAACAAACATAATTTTTAGTCACATTTGCCACATGGTGAGTGTTATTTTGTACCTTGCTTGCACATTAAATGAGGGTAATTACATTTTTTCTCCATTTTGAATGAACATGATTTCAGAGCAGAGATAGCTTTGACTGATGGGCGTCTGATGGGTGTGATTCGGGACTTGAATGTGACGGCAGAACTTGACAAAGCTCTGAATCAAAACCTAGCTACACTGGAGAAAGAACTGAAAGACTTGAACAATACGCTTCACCAATTGCGCAAAGGGCTAGAGAACTATCTCACTGCTGGAATGGCAGGTAAAATTAGTATTTCTTATCGATTATTATGCAAATAAAAACATGAAATCAAAACTGACCAATGAAAATTATTTCGTTCCAAAGAATAAATTATTTGGCCTTGTAGTCTTTTCAGCAAAATTAGGCTATTGGATAAAATTAACCAATTGCCAAATAGCTATTTGGATATTATTTTAGTAAGCTCTCATTCATTATGACTCTATTCTGACTTTTAACATACACTTTTTCTCCATTCAATTTATAGAAATGAAATCAATAAAACCTTTCATTTTTCTTTTGTTAAATATCCTGTTTCATTGCCATATTAAGGTAGTAAAATAGGCTTGCAAAAGTCCTTTCAATAGATTTTGCCTAGAATAATGTGCATAAAAACTATAGATTACAGCAGGGTCTGCTCATGACCAGACCACCTTTTCATTCACCATCATTTTGTCAAAAACATTTAACCCACGTTGATGCCTTTTGTCATTATTCTTTTACAGAGCAATTTGAAAACGTGCGCAAGTACTACCAGAGTTCACTCAATTCAGAGCAGCACTGTAATGCCTCCGTATACGGACCCCAAAGTCCCGTGGAACAGTCTCAAGACACACGTAACCGTGCCGAAGCCCTGCTGAAAGAGAGAAAGAACAGCTTCCTACGTACAGTTGCTGCCAACAATAGGTCTTTGTCTGAACTGAAGGAAAATGCTCACGAGATAGACCGAAATGTCCGTCATCTCAGCAACAAGGTAGAGACTTTGGGCAAAACTTTTGGCTTGAGACCAGTAAGGGAGCAGCAGAGAACTGTTAGCTAGATCAGTGACGCATCCTTGTTTCTATTATGCCTTAAGGTATGCGGTGGCCATGGCAATGCTAGTGCAAATAGTAGCTGTCCAGATAGCCCTTGTGGAGGAGCTGGTTGTCGTGACCATGACCGTGCGCTGAAGTGTGGAGGGAAAGGATGCAATGGAACCGTTGGTGCCTCAGTGACGGCCCTTGGCCACGCTGATGATGTTCATAAGAACCTGACCGCTGCCAGCGAAGAGTTACAAACCATGGCTAAAAAGGTAAACAGGTGTCTGTTTGAGCATGTGTGTGTGCTGAGCCTGAAATAATCTCGGCTTACATTTCAGCTTCGAGACATCGCCACACTCACCCAGACTGTGAAGACTCAAGCGAAGGACACTCTCGATAAAGCCCAGAGCAAGAAAGATCTCTTTGAGAACTCCAACAAGATACTCAAAGACTTCATTCAGAAGATTAGAGATTTTTTGAATGGTCAGTGATTGAATGATTATGTGTTAATATTGTTGTTGTGTCGGGAAATGCAATGGCATCAAAGGGAGAAAAAATTAAAATTTACTCGTGTTGTTTGAAATTCTGGAAGGTTAAAGGATATATTTTGCTGAATACCCCCTGGCAAAATAAAAGAACAATACATGCAGACTACCTTTTAAAAGTATGCAGTCTGTAAGATTTTTTAATGTTGCCAAGGGAGCATTTGATCAAAAATACAGTAAAATCAGTAACACTGTAAAATATAATTACAATTTAAATTATTTATATTCTAATATATATATATATATATATATATATATATATATATATATATATATATATGTTAAAAATAACAGGATTTGTTATTATTACAGGAATAATGGCAAAGCTGAATTTTCAGCATAATTACTCCAGGCTTCAGTGTCACATGATCCTTCAGAAATCATTCTAATAATTTTTGTGGAAATCGTGATGCATGTTTTTCAGGATTATTTGATTAAATAAACTTTCCTCTTATTTGAAGAAAGTTTAAAAGAACAGCATTTATTTGAAATAGAAATCTTTTGTAACATTATAAATGTCTTTACTGTCACTTTTGATCAATTTAAAGCATCCTTGCTTAATAAAGGTATTAATTTCTTTAAAAAAAAATAAAGAGTCTCGGTCTGGCACTGATCGCTTGGACATACTGCAAAATGTCATCTTTTGTGTTCTACAGAAGAAAGAAAATCATTCAGATTTCAAATAACACGAGGGTAAATAAATTAAAATGTTTGCACAACCTGTCATTTTAAAATGTTTAATTATGATAAATGAAAATGTGATAAGTCATAAATAAAAAAGCCTTTTTAATAGTACAACTCATGTTATATTCAGAGGAGGGAGCAGATCCAGAAAGCATTGAAAAAGTGGCCCAGCAGGTTTTGGCGATTTCCTTGCCAGTCAACACGACCGTAATAAACACCATAGTCAAACAAATCAAAGAAAACATCGACAACCTCACCAACGTGGAGGAGCTGATCAGCCACACCTCAGAGCAACTGGCTAAGGTCAAGGATCTGCTTAAAAGAGCACAAGATGCAAAGTAAGTGATGTTTACGGTTTTACAAAGAAATATGTATTCAGTCAGTGATCATTTGTGTGTGATTTTGTGTTTGCCCAGGTCACGAGCTGAAGGAGTGAGCAATAATATCAATAACACTAAAGAAGCACTTGAAACCTCTCAAAGTGCTATAAAGAAAGCTGAGAAGGAAATGACCACAGCCCTGGAAAACCTCAAAAATGCCCAGAACATCACTACCACGGTAAACCTGATATGTTGCTCCATTTATATATATATAAATATGCTTATAAACTTACACTTCCATTCAGAAGTTTGCTGTCTGTAAAAATAATTTGCGGTCTGTTTTGTTTTAATATCGGCCCCAAACGGTAGTGTATGATCTGATCTAATCTCCTTTCTCTCCCGCTCTTGAACAGGTTGACAACAAACTCTTAAATTTAGACAACAGCCTCATGGATGTGATGATGCGATTGGCCAATTTGTCGAATGGAGTGGATTTATTGAAGAATAAAACGGAGCAGAACAGGGAGATGGCAAAAGATGCCAAAGCCCAGTCAGACAATGCAACTCAAGAGGCTGCTGGACTTCAAGAGGTCTGTGTATGAGTGTGAGCATTTGGCTGCATTTAGTAAGTGCTTCAGGCATTAACATCAATGTCATTCGTTTGCGTTTACCAGGAACTGACAAATGCTGAGAATCTGTATAAGGAGCTGAAAGAGAAAGTAGACTCAGTGGGAGGAACGGGAGAAGGTAATGTTAACCAGAGAGCCATAGAGATGAAGGAAGAAGCAGAGGAACTGCTGAATAAGGCCACCACGGGCATGGAAACCCTCAGAAGTATGTGTCCAACTGCATTAAACACTTACTATAGTAAAGCACTGGAAATTTATGCCAGCTAAAATGAATCTATGAGCCAAGGGCATTATCATTAAGTATTTACTGTATGTGTTATAATGTCATATTGCCATTAAACTTCATTTTGAGTTATTTAAATATATTAGTATGTTTGGCTCTTTTCTCATCTCCACGTTTTTCTGTTTTCCTCCTCTGAAGAACTGGAGAGAAAGTTAAACAAGAACGAGCTGAAGATGCAGAATCAGCGGGATGAACTGGCAGATCTGGAGAAAATCGTTACAGACGTCAGAGAATTTATCAGATTTACAGTCATGGGCTACAACAACTGTCAGTAGAAACTAAATAAATGACAAAATCCTGAAATCAATCGATCCTTTCAATCACCCTCTGTGTGATACACATATTGTTTCATTACAACCCAAATTGCTATTTCAATAAAAATCTGCAACTTTACTACATAATTTTTATGACATTGATGACACACTTCAGAATGAAGCACTATTGTCATCCTGTGAATCAGTGTTTTTCTCAGGTGTCGGAGAGCAGAAAATCAATCCGCGGATCACTTAATATGCCAAGTCTCGTTCAATATCCTTGAGTCACCAACACATTTTTTTTTCTAAACTGCTGTTTTTTTCTTATTTTCTTGAAACTACTAGCTGACAGTTGGCTTGCTAATTTGAAACATACAGTGAAACAGAACCATCACTTATCATTTAATGTTAACGTTATCAGGTAATTCATCTTTATGAGGTTTTTTTTTTCAGTTCAGTGTTGAATTATTTTTTTAAATAAGCCAATCAAATCAGGCCACAGTTTGAGAACCGCTGTATTGGATAAACTGTTATTATGTTGTAATACATAACTGTACATAACTGTTATGTAACCTAGTATTGTTCAAAAATTTGGGGTCAGAAATGTTTTTTTTTTTTTAATTAATACTTTTATTCATCAAGTATGCAATAAACTGATAAAAAATTACAGTAAAGACATTAATAATTATTAGCTAAAATTTTTATTTAAAATAAATGGTGTTTTGTTTACTTTCTATTCATCAAAGAATCCAAAAAAAAGTTTTTTTTAATTGTTACCACAAAAATATTAAGCATTTATTCAGCATTGATTATAAGAAGAAATGTGTTTCAGTACTGGATAAAAAAAAATATATATTTACATATATATGAACACAGTTCTTTTAAATTGATATTGTAATTTCACAATATTGCTGTTTTTTCTGAATTTTGAATCAAACAAATGTAGCTATGGTGAGCATGTCGTTTTTTATCTTACCGACTTTTGAACGTAAGTGCCTAACACCATATCATATTTATATTGTGTATAAAACATATATGTACACATTAAACCTTTGATATGGAATTTAAAAGTTTTTTATTGAAATGAAGAAACATACTGCTATGAATTACATCTGATTTACACGAGAGGGCGATAGAGGTGATAGAAAACATGAAACAAACATATTACAATGAAACAATGTCGGTCTTCATTTTTATGATTCTAATGAATATTTCAGGCTTGTTTCAGCATATATATTGGACCTTTACATTTGTGCCAATTAACCAGCCTACTTTATCTTTGCGCCATTCGTGCGGCTTGTTACTGTTAGGCAGGTCATGTTCATTTCTCTGAATAATCCTGTCTGTGTTTGGATCAGTGGCTTTAGTTGACCCTGAGCTTTGATTCATATACCACAAAATCACATTTTTGTTTCACACTATATTTTTCATTCCTCTTTGTCTTCTCCTTATAGTCCTATATTGTAGATTTCATAGGAAAAGAATGATTAATAAATCACATCAATAAACAGGCTATATCCTGTCACTGGGGGTCTGTAGGTCTTACTTGAATATCACTGGTTGAAATAAGTTACTAATAAAATCATTTTGTGAGCTGTACTCACATAACCAGACAATGTTTAACATGAAGGTCTTTCATTTGTTATTTGCATTATTAACTAGGCTACATTGTTGCTTAAACAATCATGTAGCTTTCCTTAACACATTTAAAAAATTTAATACAGAAGTGTGTAAGCTTTACTACTTTTACTGTTTATTGTGAGCGTTCTTTTGATTCACATTTGAGGAGCGCGTGCATTCTTGTTCGACTACGCGCGTTCATGTGCAGGGCGCTCCGAAAAACAAGTAGTGGATTATTTTTTTCCAAGGCACTGAGTGACATTCCCTGTTCTCTGAGGACCGTGTTGTTTTACGATTCGCGGAAATCTCTTGACTCCAGCGAATGTTTTCCATCAGTCATTTCCACAGCTGTAACAGCACTTTAGAAAGTCCGCCTGACCCTGATATCGCCCAAAGTCTCATTGGCTTAAAGAAGAGCTTGACCATCGACAATATCAGAGTAAACATGTGAGTACTCGCTTCAAGCATTATCAAATAAATGCGCATGTTTGCGTTTTATTTCTGATGTTACTTAATGTTATATGTGTAAGTAAATTGAAGTTGTGTGACACCTGAATAGTGATTTTCATATTTTAGAGGCGCGCGGCAGTTGAAGGGAGCTCATCATAAAGCGCACCATGCGCGCGCTTCTCTTACTGTTCATCATTGGTAAGTGTAGCTTAAATAGTGAATCATATTCTTCATTATATCCTGCTGTGGTTTTGTACTGTTATTAGAGCACGAGTGTTAGTAATGTAGTTCTTTTTAGTAATATCTTATATTTTATCTTCATGCATTATTATTAGTTTAGTTTACAATGTATTATGCTTTGTACATATTTTAAATGCATTATGAATTTTGTTTTAATTTTAATTGAATTTTTTTCGTGAATTTTGAGAATGCTGTTTATTTTATTTTATTACTATTTATTATACGTTTTGCCATTTGAAAATCTCTCTTCTTTTTTTCCATATATAGATATGCAAGTGTTTAGTAGCCTATTTGCCACACGTGGGCCAGACTGATATACATTATGTATGTTTAGATATACTTTTGGGGCCAGAAGTATTAACCTTAAGCATAGGTCTACCTCCTACACATGTAGTATGAATGTATAGAAAGTAAATAATACATTCTTTGCATTTAGATGTGTATTGCCAAGTTTATTCATTCACCAAATGTCTTTGTGCCTGACCCCACAAAAGACCCATGAATCCTTTTCACCTGTTAATATAACTGAAGTCTATATTATCGATGTCTCAGTAGACTCGGCTCAGTTGAATTGTGATGCTCCACACTAACACTGAGTCTGAAGGGAGGCTCTTTCTCAAAGCCAAAGGTCTCCAGACCATGTTATTACCCCCCTCCAGCAGCCAATTAGCTTATTTGCTTATTTCCTCTGTCTGACTAGTTCAAGTTGGAACAAATGTACAGGCATACTAAAAGGGAAACAAGAGGTCAGCAGGTTACATTGAGGCTGACCTCAATGTGTATTGGATTAATGAGTGACAGTTTTTCACTCATTGAATTAACTCAGTTTCTCTCATCTTTGTAATAGCGTTAACCAAATATATGCATCCTTGAGTGTTCTTTGATGAATTAGGCACACCTTTTGTATTTGAGTCTAAATCTGCTCAGTCGAGAAAATCTGCAATCTGCTTTTTTCTCGACTTTTTCTTTCTCAAATCACAACTGGGAGTTTGCCATTATTTGAATGACCTTCAGTGGGATTGTGATTAGAAATAGCCGAACAAATTAAATGGAATGTAATCAATTCTAGCAAAATAGAACATTTTCATGATCTTAGTCAAATGGTTTATTGATGGTGCATTTTTATAAATTCAATGGTTTAGTAGGCCAAGAGTTTTATTAGCTATTTGAATAAAAGTATTTAATAATTTGCCAATAATGAAGTTGGGAACCCTGTTCCTGCACACGTTTGATAGACTTCCTTCACATTTTAGTGTTGCCTCTCCTTCTTCTGGTGTTAAATCTAAATCTGGTACAATAGCAACTATCCAGATTTCACCTCATTGTGTCTCTGTGAGTCAAGTTTCTCATCACCTAACAGACAAGTAATGCGGTGAACAAATGAAACATCTGTCTGACATCAGGTTTCAGCAGTTCAGAAGTTATTTTTGCAGTTCAGTTTTAATAAATTAGATTTATGAACTTGAAAGGAAGGTGTTAGATTTAACTCTTATTTTAAAATAGCAAGGGAAATTTGAATCCTCATGCCTTTTAAAGAAGCCACAGTAAGGTCAATATCCAATTAGAGGAATTGTACGTATTACTTTGTATGTACTGATACGAGTCACAGTCTCGTTTCCATATATACTCCAGACCTCACTCATTAAACACAGTGTCCTCATTGTATTTGTGTTCCATGTCTTTCTTTAATATTGAGCGTTACTGTCCAGTTCTCGTGTGCTGTAAGTTTTGTACAACTGATGGGCTCCAGGGCTCGGTAGGAGCCTCTGTGTCTGAGAGGATTGATAAAGCTGGAGAGAATGTGGAGGTGTCAGAGGCAGAGCAGTGGGAGTGTTATTTTTGGTGCGCCTCTAATGAAAGTAGTGGGTTTGTAGGAGGCAGACAGCTGATGAGGAGATGCTCTTATTTAGTTCCTGTCACATTTATCGTCTACTGCCTGTCTGAGTTTGATATTAAACGCCATTGAACTGTTCACGGATTGTTTGACTGCGACAATGTTGTTCACAGAGAGAGATAATTCAAGTTGATTGTGGATAGAGGTGGCCCACAGATATTGTTAGAACTGTTTTAGAAATGATCATGAAATTACCATCATTGATTTTGTTAATGATTTTGCATATATACTGTTGCAATAAATCTGTTACATGCAGGTTTCTTCTGCTTGCATGTTTGGACCAGTAGTCCTGTCAACATTTTCATTAGCAACATTAAAAAAGTGAATTTATACATATATATATATATATATATATATATATATATATATATATATATATATATATATATATTGTATTCATATGTTAATAATGTCTGATACCACTAGACGACCTCCTGTGATATTTGTGTGAATGGGGCATATGAATTTGTGCCGACCAATCAATATATAAAGAATTCAATAAGCACTTTATAATTGATTTATCATTTGTCAAATGATTTGTCAATTTATCATTTTTGTTAGAGAACCCTACAATTCCATCATAGACTTTCTCCAAAAATTATGTAATAATCCATTCAAGCTGTTTATTCATCTACAGAGAAAAAAAAATGAAATAAAAAGAAAGCCTTGATGAAAAGAAGATGAAAAGCCGTAAGGAACCTTTGTTCACAAGTTTCATCTAAAGCTTTGGTGCAATGTGGAGGAGAGGAAACTGCAAAAATCCCTTTTTACTCTCCTACTTTTAATCTCTTTCTTCTGCTTGCCTTGTGACTTTTTTCCTTCCTCTGATGTGTGCTGAGATCATAAAGTGCGCAGCTGTGTGGTGGGGACACAGGTAGAGGTCGGCACATTCAGGACGGTGGCTGTGATCCATACAGCCGCTTGAATGCTGCCACTCATTAGCACAGCAGAACCCTGCACTCCATAAAAATGGGGCAATACCACACTTTCATAGAGCTCTGAGGTGGAGGGGGGGGGGGGGAAATAGAAGAAAGGACTAATGCGGGGGGTGGAGAGGTGGTGAAATGAAAGGCAAAGAAACGTGTCTGTTTACACGAGTGGAGTTGAATAAGATTTCTGCCGCGGCCCGCGGGGAAAGAGATTTCTAAAGAGAGAAGCGTCAGACAGCCATGGCCAAAAGTATTGTCTGTGACATAACTTTTGTGTTTCGCAAAGTTTACTGCTTTAGTGATTTTAGATTCTTTTACATGTTTTTATGGAAAACAATGATAAGCATTTAATAATTTTTAAAGGCTTTTATTTGCAAAAACGGTAACACTGTACAATAAGGTTAATTAGTTAACATTAGTTAATGTATTAACTAACATGAACTAACCATGAGCAAAACATTTGTTACTGTGTTAGTTCACAGTTCATTAACTAATGTTAACAAATACAACTTTTGATTTTAATAATGGATTAGACTTATAACATTAACAAATATTAATAAATGAATAAGTGGAGTTCATTATTAGTTCATGCTAATTAATCTAGTTAACTAATGAACCTTATTGTTAATTGTTACTGCAAAAACATTGAATATATGCAAACAGTCAATATTTACAGTGTTGACCCTTCTTCTTCATAACCTCTGTAATTTGTTCTGGCATGCTGGATATCAGCTTCTGGGCCAAATCCTGTCTGATAGCAATTCATTCTTGTTCTTATTAAATGTGCTCAGAGTTCATCAAAATTTGTGGACTTTTGCTTGTCTATTCACCTTTTGAGGATTGACCACAGGTTCTCTGAGATCAAGATCCAGGGAGTTGCCTGGCCAGGAATCCAATATTTCAATGTAATGATCTCCGAGCCACTTCATTATCACTTGTGACATGGTGCTTCATCAAATTGCTCCTGGATCATTGGGAGATGTCTATCAAATGTCTTGCAGGACGTATTGATATCATTCTTTATTCATGGAATTTTTTTTTAGGCAGAATTGTGAGAGAGCCCAATCCCTTGGATGAAAAGCAATCCCATGATGGTCTCTTGATGCTTCACTGTTGGCACGATGCAGAACCCATGATAGCGTTCACCTTTTCTTCTCCGGACAGTCGATTTTCCAGATGCCCCAATCAATCGGACCAAAATAACCTTGCTTTGCTCTTCTATTGTCCAATCCTTGGACTTCCTGCTGAGTTTCAGTCTGTCCTTGACTTCTTGATGTTTTTTCTTAGAGAGAAGTGGCTTCTTTGCTGCCCTCTTTGACACCAGGCCGTTGTCCCAAAGTCTTTGCCTCAATGTGTGTGCAGATGAACTCACACCCTACTGCTGGCAATATTGAGCAGCTCGGCGCTGGTGGTGACACGATTCCATAAATGACTCATCAGGAGAAGATGGTCCTGGTGCTTGCCGGACACTGTGAGATGTCCTGAAGCCTTCTTCACTATAGTGAAATTATAGTCATTTTGTCCCAGGACCAAAAACGATGAAGCCTTTTACAATTATTTAAAATGCATCCGATCATCTGCACAATAATCTACAAACAATGTGAATAATCACCACAACAAGCGAAGAAGCAAACTTTGCTTCTATGCACATTGGGGGGGGGGGATCTGTCATTGTTTACTCACTCTCATGTTGTTCCAAACCCGCATGATTTTTATTCCTTCTGGGCGCTCTTTTCCATGCACTAGAGCTTCAAAAAAGTCATAAACCCACCATCAAATTTTTTCTTCTGAACAAAACATGCAGAACAGTTTCGGGATATGGATTTATTATTGAAAAGAGTCGACTCCAAAGAACGATTCGTTCACAGATTGAAACACTTTTCTCACATTTCTCACACTTTCTCAGTCCTTTGACCTTCTGATTCATGACAAATCTCATGCTCCAGATGTGGACACGTATGTGTCTCAGCTGTATATACCTCCATATGTGATTGTCAGGATATGAAGTATTTTAACAGACCGTCCTGAGGGAATGAAAAATGATCTCATCTCTCATGCAGGTCAAGGGAAGTTGTGCAGAAACATTATAATTCATGCTGTACCCATATTCCCCGGAGAACCGGTCCTCAGAACATCCTCTTTAATGAGCTGGAACAGCTCCAGCAACTCCTTCAAAGAACATTTCAACTAATTTAGTAACACTTTACAGTAAGGTTCAATTTATTAACCTTAGTTACCAGCGCTCTTGCAGGGATGTAATGTTCAAGTGTTCAGAACTAAGGAAAGCTTTTTTTTTTGCAATTAACAGGTAAGTTCATATACTTTGCTGGGATTTATACTTAATTCATACTGTTCTAAGAGTACAGTAAAAACAATATATTGTGAAATATTATTATAATTTAAATACAATTTTAATAACTCCTATTTGAACATATTTGAAGATTTATTCCTGTGATGGCAAAGCTCAATTTTCAGCTTCATTACTCTAGTCTTCAGTGATCCTTTAGAAATCATTCTAATATGCTGATTTGATGCTCAAGAAACATTTCTAACTATTATCAATGTTGAAAACTGCTTTTTATATTTTTTGTAAACCGTGCTTTTTTTATGATTCTTTAATGAATAGACAGTTAAAAATAACAGCATTAAAAGAGAATCGAAATCTTTCATACACTGTAAAATCTAATTAGTTAGACTTAAAAAAGCTTGCAAACGGATTGCCTTAAAAAAACTAGTAAAGTGAAATAGGAATGTGGTACTGACAAATGCTTACTTCGTATAGTTCACTTACACAAGAGTTCTAGTAACTAAAAAATAACTGTAGAGAGTACTTAATAATTTACTTTAAATAAAATAATTGTTACCATTGTGGTGTTTTGCACGTTGAATGTTGAAGTCTGTGTGACTCAAGCATGATCAATTGCAAGATGAACCACAAATATAGAGATTATATAAACCCAATTTAAAGTTTCACAAGGTTTTTAGGACATTAGTGTTAGCAACAAAATGATAAAATATCATTAATTGACATAAATATTATGTTATACATCATTCATTCATACATTAGGTGTGTATATATATACAGTATATATATGTATATTACTACTCTTCCTTTGAAACCAAATAACTGATTTCTTGTTGCATCAATGGGAAGAGAATTACAAACGTATAAATGAAATTCCAAGTGCCCAACCAAAGGGCACGCTAATCGCCATAATGGTAACTGAAAACATTTTAGGAAAATCAACATCAGTATATGAAGTCAGCTTATGTGATGTTTTCTCAAATTTTGACAATTCAACATTCAAGATGACTTTGGGAAATGAGTGAATGCAAACATAGAAAAATAAATGCAGAAGTGGAGGAAACTAGTGAAAAGTCCATTAAGAAATTTCCCGCCTCATAAACCAAACTCATACCAATCAATTCATCTTTACTTGGGTTTTCTGAGCAAACAAAGCATAGTATGTGAATAGTATACAGTGTAGATTACTAGATTTTAACAATTAAGTAAAGTTAACTAAAGTGTTAGTTAGAATCACGGTTGAATTCATTATTTTTTTTACTTTCACTTTTGATCAATTTAATGGATTCCTGCTAACTAAAAGTAATATTATTATTATTATTAATTGTACTGACCCCAAACTTTTGAACAGTGTAGGTAGAATATTAGGCATTCATTTCCATAATGTCTCTAAAATACCGTCCCTATAGATCAGATAAACCTATGAGCATGTTAAACCTGTGAATGTGGTTTGGTTGTTTGGAATGTATGTTTTTTTAGCAGTTTTTTTTTACTCAGTTCTCATTGCCTTAATGTCGTATGAGAGTAGGGCAGGAACATACAATTCATCATCTTTCTGCTTTATTCCCAGCAGTCTTATTGGGAAAAGGTCTATGTATTTCATTTAAACTCAAACACTTCAAAAACAAGTATCTAAAGACTGTTTATCTCTAATCCTATAAGGACATTATCTTATTGGTGAAATCAGTTCATCTGTCAGGGCTTCAGCTGTTTTGTTCATTGGAGGAGCCACAGGAGTCGAGGAAAGAGATTTTAGCAGAGGTGTGTGTGTGTGTGTGGATGTGTGACTGGAGAGGAGCTAGATGTGACGGGATCTGGAAATAGCACTAGGGTTAGAGGAGAGAGCAGACTTTGAGACTGGGCAGTGGGCTCCAAATAGCAGACACCTCTCGTCAGACTAACTAGACTCATAGTGCCAAAATAAACTCAGTGAAAAGGGAGTAAGATTACCAGCAGCGCAGCAACATCCTGTATCCACATGTATTCTCTATATTTCACATTTACCCATAAGGGCATCTGAATGCTGCATCATCATTACTGTCATGTCTTGCTCAGGCTTTGATAGTCAGAACTGTGAGGAGATTGAAGCTGTTTATGTCTGCCCTTGTCTGCTTTTGTCACTCACAGTAGCCACAAAAACCATTTAGTCACTCAAGCCACACCTAAAAACATATGAATGTCTTTGCATTGTTTTCTCGATTTGTTGATAAAACCCATCTCTTTAAATCACGATATTAATTATTTCTGTATTTCAGTGCATACCTGTATACACACTACCGTTTAAAGGTTTGAGGTCAGTAATATGTATTTATTTATTTATTTATTGTGCAAGAGATTAATATTTTTATTCAGCAAGGATGCATTCAAATCAAAAGTGACAGTTAATATATGTATAATATTACAAACGGTTTTTTTTTCCAAGTAAAGGCTCTTCTTTATATTCATCGAAAATCCTTAAAAAATGTATCATGTTTTCCACAAAAACATTAAGCAGCACAACTGTTTTCAACATTGATAATAGTAATAAATGTTTCTGGAGCAGCAAATCAGCATATCAGACTGATTTCTGAAGGATCATGTGACACTGAAGACTGGAGTAATGATGCTGAAAATTCAGCTTTGTCATCACAGGAACAAATAGATTTAAAATAGTAAATTATAATAATATTTCAAAATATAGCTATTTTTACTGTATTTTTGATCAAATTAATGCAGCCTTGTTTATGTTTAAATAATACTGACATGCATCAGCATTCAAAAACGACAATTCAATTATAATGAATGTATTGGATTATTCTGAATTTGCAATAATCACTTTTGCATCAAATAGTAAAAATCCAAAAGGTTATTTGCTTCAAAGAAAGACAGCACAAGCAAATATTTTATTTCACCTAATAAAATATTGGAGGTTTTAAACAATAAAACAATAGATATACTGTTTAAAATAGAGCAAAAGGATATGTTTGGACACTTTCAAAAAATCTAATTTAGTGTAACATGTGGTGTGGACAATAAGTATGTTCCCCGATTTTCAGAATAGTAGCAGAGTTTTCAATGACGTTCTTTAAACTTTACGTTTGATACCAGTCTTTTAGGTTACACACTTGATAGCGGGTACAGCATCCCTGATGCATATAGGGACGCTAGTGACCTTGTGTGCAGATCTTAGAAGCTTTTCACAGGAAGGGTCGGTATGAAAGGCACATATTTAGAAGTTCTGACTTCAGTTCATCCATCCCTGGTCAGATCTCTAGAAGATTCTTACCTCATTCTCTGCATTTCAGCAGCAGGTGGACGGATGTGGACAGTATGTCAAAGGTCAATGCATACTGATTACCAAGATTTTTACATTAAAATGCTGTTGACATTTGACCTGTGGTAGTTTGTGTAGTGGCTCTTCTGCTTTTAACAGTATTTGTGTAAAAACCTTGCTTAAAAATGTGTCAGAGGGGCCCCTGTGCTTCTTAATGGTCTTTTTAGGAAGTGACCGGCTGTTTTCTGTCCCTCAGCTGCTGAACAATGTGCCATGTTAGTGTCATTTTTTCCCCTCCTGTCAAATGAACAGTCCTCAAGATAAAATGACTCTCTGGGGTTAGAGACACAAGGAGGCGATTCTCTGCTTTCCCTGGTCGAGAACAATCCCCCTCTGAAAGCTGAGAGGGGCAGAGATGCAAGAAAATGAAAAAGTGGAGCTCTTGAACAAAGCGGACAGTCCCAGCTGTGATAATCCCTACCTGGCACACAGAGACAAACCCTGACCAGCAGAAACCGAAGAATACAGATAAGAGAGGCAGGAAGGTTTATTAGATTTACAGAAAAAGAAAAACTTATGAAAAAGTGAAAGAGAAAGTCTGAATGTATGTAAGAGAGAGAAAGACAGAAAAAGATTAGCTCAGACTGGACAAACAGGACTCCAGAGAGCATTGTGGGATATGGTCGGTCCACAATCACTGTGGCCTGTGACTGTGTTTTCAGAGATATAGATAACACACTCTGTCCTACTACAGGCTGCACTGTACTACACTGAGTGCACTGTACTACATCTATCTATCTACCCATCTATCTACCTATCTGTCTGTCTAACCTAATGTATATGACGTGCGGACAAAATATATATATTGTGGCCACGTTTAACTAATTCTCTCCCTTGTTTTATTAAATTGTACTCAAAATATAATAATTTATAAAAACTTATAAAAAACTGCTGATGTGTTAGTAAATTGTGGGAACTTATTGTTAATTTGTGGCCAAGATATCGGCCTTCATATTCTTATTGGTTGATCTTGATTGTTCACTGGTGTTTCTTGTTAGTCATTAGTCTTGGTGTATAAATAGCCCTCATGTTTCCATTGCATCTTGTCTAGTTTTGTTTGTGTAACTGCTGTTGGTTAGTCTCATGTCACCAAGTCAAATTCACATTTTTTGTCGTGCCGTTGTCTGTGCCGGCACTGTTGCCGGTGTCCGTGCCGGTGTACGGACAAAAACGGCTACCAAGAAATGGCCTGGATTAGGTGCTGATGACAACCTAGAACCTAGACATCTGTCTTATCAGACAAACGAAAGACCTCTCACATTCGGCAAGTTTATTTTAGTACACTTAGCTCACAGGGATTTTCTCGTACAGTATGCTGAAAGCTTAAATAATGGCTATGGTCCACATGTTGTCTGTCAGTCCAACGAAATTTGCAGCCAACGTGCAAATACACACAAAAAAAGGACTGTGAGTTTTACCTCTTTGAGGGACGAAAAATCCCTTTTAAAAAATAATTCAATGAAATTAGACCATAATAAACTAAAAAATAAAGAGACATACCGATACCGTCCGGTCCGGTGTCCATGCCGGTGTCCGTGCCGGTGCCATGCCTGTGTCAGTGTTGGTGTTCGTGCCGGTGTCCGTGCCCGGGCCCATGCCAGTGTCCGTGCCGGTGCCCGTGTCTATGCCAGTGTAAATAGCCCTCATGTTTCCATTGTGTCTAGTTTTGTTTGTGTAATCGCTGTTGGTGAGTCTCATTTCACCAAGTCAGATTCACATTTTTTGTCGTGTCCGTGCCAGTGTCGTGCCGGTGTCCATGTCCATGCCAGTGACTGTGATGGTGTATGTGTCCATGCTGGTGTCTGTGCCGGTGTCCGTGTCCGTGCCGGTGACCATGTTTGTGTCCGTGCCCGTGCCGGTGTCCATACTGTTGTCCGTGCTGGTACTGGTGTCCATGTCCATGCCAGTGACTGTGATGGTGTATGTGTCCATGCTGGTGTCCGTGCCGGTGTCCGTGCCAGTGTTCGTGCCGGTGCCGGTGTCCGTGTCCGTGCCGGTGACCGTGTTTGTGTCCGTGCCAGTGCCGGTGTCCATGCTGGTGTCCATGCTGGTACTGGTGTCCGTGCCGGTGCCCAAAAATTATAATGATGTCCTTATTTACTCACTCTAATGTTGTTCCTGTATTAATTTCTAAAACAACAAAAAACAAAGAGAAAATCGCTCACTGCTCTGAGAACTTTAGTAGTAGCTTTAATAACTATAAATGTATAATTTATACAGTTTACAGACAAAGATTTTTATCTTCGCCACTTTGGCCTAAATGTCTGCCCTTCTTTTTTATTTTATATTGTGTTACCTTGTGTTAGGCTTTGTTTTTAAGCCTATTAGTTTGTTTGTAATGCTCAGTCACTTGCAAAATAGTAAAACCAACATGAAAAGGAATCGTGATAAAATGGTGAATCGTGATTTTCCTGAAAAAAATTGTAATCTTATATTTTTACCATATCGCCAACTCCTATAGGCCTACATATATTTTCCCGCATGTCATGTGCGGGGCTCCGTAGATTATACTACATACTTTGCAGTATTCATTCATTGTAATCCGTATATTCTATTCAACATGTTGTGAATAGACTGGTATGTCCAGGTAAGACATGGTAAGAATGGTATGCATTTTATGTATTTCTGCAACCTTGACTACCTTGACTATGGGGTGTTTAGTTTGAAATCTCCTCAGTGAGTACAGTAAGGCAACAGCAGGTCTTTGTTAGCTCTGAGGTATGTCTACCGTGCCAGCTGTCCTCCCACATTCCTCAGAGCTTGTCCATGTAAGGCAGAAGCAGCGAGTGGCACACACACTGACTGAAGGGCAGCTTTCTCAAGCAGACCTTAGGACATAGTATGAAACCTGCATTTATAAGTGAGAGGCTACTAAATGAACCAAGCCACATGGTTTGATCATCATAAAAACATGACAACAACAGTATGAACTGTGTTCTCGCTGTCACCATTTATTATCATAGCTCATCGTGGGTGTAGCAACTAAATAAGAAACCATTTCCATTTGTCAATCCCTAAAGGGAACTTTTTATCCTCAATCCACCTGCTGGGTTATATAGTTAAGAATATTTAAATAGTACACAGAAAAATTGTGTCATCATTTACTCACCCTTTGTTCATACAATGAAAGTTAACAGGGTCGAAAACAATGGACACCATTAACTTTCAAAAAAACACAGAGATGTTTTTCAAAATCAAGAAGCTGAGTACATTATGACCGGATTTTCATTTTTAGGTGAACTATCCCTTTTAACAGAGGAACTCCTCTGCTTCTTACATTTAAGCCTTTGCTTCCCATAATTCAGCTTCTGTCCACTTTCTCACTGCTTTGTGGTCAACACACTGCCAGAAAGATTCATGTAAAACCAGCACCAGATTCATTGCTCAGAAGTTGCATTTGGTGTATCTAGACTTATTTGTGGTTAGTTGCTCTGCCTGTTGGGGAAAGAGATGGAGATGGTTTTCCCTTGAATTTGAATTTAATTCCTTTCTCAGGCATTTTCCCATCAGTTCCTGTAGTTAACTTGACCCAAGGTGGGTGTGTTTCCGTATGTTGATGTGTGAGGGCAGGTCCGTGTGTGTGTGTGTGTGTGTGTGTGTGTGTGTGTGTGTGTGTGTGTGTGTGTGTGTGTGTGTGTGTGTGTGTGTGTGTGTGTGTGTGTGTGTGTGTGTGTGTGTGTGTGTGTGTGTGTGTGTGTGTGTGTGTGTGTGTGTGTGTGTGTGTTTTGGTGGCAGAAGGATGAGAGATGGTACGGTGCCAGACAGACGCAGCTGTCTTGTGTTGAAGGCACAGATCTCTGATGGATAAATGCTGTAAACAAGAGTTTTCCCAGGCTACTCAAGTCCATTCATGTGACTAAACTCTCTTTCTCTCTACACTTCTCTTTTTGTGTTAGCTTACATTTGATTTCTGACATTAAAAGCTAGAAATCTATCGAGACAAATTACACATGGAGTGTACATGTGTATCACAGCACCTGTCTGAAGCAGTCCCAGCTATCTTAACTGCAGACCCCAATATCATCTCACATAGAGTTTGTTTGGGACACTGGCAGGAATGTTTAGCAGCTGTTGGGTGTTGTAAACTCTCTGTCTCTCTTTCTTACTCTAATTAAAGCTACACAGTTACATTTGAGATTTGATTTAACCCAAGATTTAAACGTGGCTGCAAACAGTGCAGGGGTTTAAGGGCTGATCAATAGAGCTAAAGACGTATTGTGCTGATATTTCTTTTTAGCCTTTTGGCAATATTTTGATAGTTTTCATTTTTTTTCACTCAGAGAAATCATCTTTTTTACCAAACAGAAAGATGATAAATATTTAATGTAGAAAATAAAATCTAATTACATTGATATAGTATTTTTTAATAAATTAACATGATTAAGAATTTTCATTTATATCCCCCAAACAGAGGTATTGCTCTTATTTATCTTTATTTACTAAATCATTTTAACACACACAGAAACAATGAATCATTATTTTTAATTTATTACTTAAAAAAGTTTCATTTGATTCACGTAAAAGCATCAGTGTTACCGACTAAACTACTTACTTGTTGCTGAAGTGTACTTGTGAAAATGCCAGTGAAATAGTACTAATGGCAGTCTTTGAGAAACTAAATAGCCAAATGAAAAAACACAATATTTAGGATTTTGCTTAATTTGATATAGCCAAATAATTTCCCATCATGCTAAAGCAGCCTTGTTTTTCCCTAGCACCTCAGACTAAATGGACTTTTTTTGGAAACTTGGCATGTGCTGAGCTTTAATGGAAAATTGCTTGAGCTCTGGTTGACCAAACTGGCAAGAGAACAAAAATGTGTTGTTTCATTTTTTCTTGTACTCGAAATGTTCTACTTGAACATTTCAAAAATACAATCATGTTCTGCTCATCATGTCTATTTTGTTTCTCTCTTTTCCATTAAAAGTCCTGTCAACTACCAGCGGACAGGATCCTGATCTTGCTCACGGCTGTACCCATGGAAGCTGTTATCCTGCAACCGGTGACCTCTTGGTGGGTCGGGAAACCAACTTGAAAGCATCGTCCACCTGTGGCCTGCGCAGGAGAGAACCCTACTGCATTGTCAGCCATCTGCAGGTAACCAGTTGTCATAGACAATAAACACACACACACCGTTTTGAGCTTTTTGTGAAGATGCTGATGCTGCAATGCTGATCCTGTCTATTTTCGACACTTGACCTTATGTAGGAAGAGAAGAAGTGTTTCCACTGTGATTCACGGCGACCTTATGAACCTTTTTCGAACCCCATGAGTCACCGCATCGAGAATGTCATCACCACCTTCAAAGCACACCGCAAGAAGTCCTGGTGGCAGTCTGAGAATGGTGAGAGAATGACCTTCGTATCAGACGAGCTGCACTTTCTTGGGCTTTTTATGCTTTATGAGACATATGTATATGAGAGTCAAAGTCAGATCTGCATGGCCACCACAGCTCAACATGTCTGTGTTAACCGCTGCACCGTGGCTTCAACCTCAGCCAACTGTTAATTAAGGCATACAAAAAACCATGTGTGCTAATCTAAAGCTTCGGCCATGTTTTGATGGAAATCCACACATCCGTTTGGTTTCATTTGTCAAATGTAGAGTAATATGTTGCTAGGAAATTTGATTGCCTCCCTGAGCCCTCCAAACCCAGATGCTTGGCAAGGACTGGAAACGCTTCACATGTATTATTAGAAGGTTGATGTTTAGAGCGTCTATTAATAACACAGAGGCTGAGGGAGAGAAATGCATGTACTCAGAATGAAGCCCGGTGCTGGGGAAAATCAGCCTAAAACAGTTCATAGAATAAGTCATTAAGACTTTGTTTTTTGAAAGAAATTAATACTTTTATTCAGCAAATAAGCATTAAATTGGTCAAAAGTGAGAGTAAAGAATAAGAGCAAAAGAATTAAGCAGCACAACTGTTTTCAACATTGATAATAATAAGAAATGTTTCTTGAGCAGCAAATCAGCATATTAGAATGATTGGAGACTGGAGTAATGATGCTGAAAATTCAGCCATCACAGGAATAAATTACATTTTATTACATAAAAAACAGTCATTTTAAATTCTAATAATATTTCCCAATATTACAGTTTTTACTGTATTTTTTCTCCAATAAATGCAGCCTTGGCGAGCATTAGAGAATAGAGATGACGTTATGTGCCAACTGTCTGCACTTCTTCGTCCGTTTCATCCGTCTTCTCTCCTAATCTTCTCACATACTGTATTTTAATACAACATTAAGCAGAATGTCCAATAAAACTGTTCTCATTTACATATTTTCTGTCAGGCAATGGAAAGAGTATGACACGGCTGACTACATGTTAACCAGCAGTTGAAAAAGTCGCTAGAATTGTCACTTGTCGCATTTTTGTACGAAAAAAGTCACTTGAGGGGTCTGAAAAGTTGCTTTTCTAGCGACAAAGTCGCTAAATTGGCAACGCAGGCCATTTACAACTTAAATTGACAGCCTTAACTTTTTGTAGTACAAGAATAATGGATGTTCAGAATGGAAGTACTTTTTTAACAGGCAGCAGTGCTATGCGTTAAATGCTAAATGGTTGTTTTTAATGTCACATTGTATTGTGTACTCAATAACTATTTAGATACAAATATACAACTCAATATAAAGTAATATTTAGATATAAACATAGTGCTATTTGTAGTTAGCTTCTTTTTGTTAGTGGTTATACTCTACTACTGACTTTTTACTACTTTAATTAGCTTGTAGCTACACTTACAGAGAAGCTTTCCAAACACTGATGGCTGATGGGCTGAAATTATATTTAGATAGTATATGTCATTTTATCCCAAACAATAACTCTTTACATCTTAACAAAGTTCCTTTAATAGTTTAAGTGCATGAGGGAGGCCCCTGTGTGTCAGATGTGTGTCTTCTCTGTGCTCAGCGAAATGAGTGAATTAAGGGAATGCGGGAATTCCTCAGCGTTTTGAGGAAATGGTCACTATTTTTGCTCATGGTTACTATGGCTTCAGTGACTTTTCTGTAACAATGCATAATGAACTGTAGATCAGTTGTTCAGCACTTGTGTGTCTCACAAGTGGCTCCTGTCGTGGCCCCTCTATTGCTTGGTATTATATTAAGTGGATGCCAGATACAGTACATTGTGGTGTGCAATTACTTTTTAAGGCATTTTAAAAAGTGTATCAAATGAAAATGATCAAATACATTAAATGTAAATTTATCAGTAACTAGAAACCAACGTTTGGTCCCAAACTAGTTGCCCCATACTTAAGCTTAATAAGGCCTAATGTCTAACCCTGTTATTGGCAATTATATCAATTTAATTTAAAAAATATTTAATGTTCACAATGATGACAAAAATATGGGGGTATGTCTAAATAGTAACAGAGTTTCCCTGATGGATAGAAAATAAATATTGAAATAAAATAATGAAAATAGTAATAAATATAAAATAGTAATATTAATAAAATAATGTTTTTAAAAATCACTGCGAGAATTTCAGGCCCTATTACCAGTGCCCTGTTCATGGAAACTGCCTTTTCTTTGGCTTTTTATTCATGAAGTGTCATGTGTTCTATAGGGTAAATCTGGTGTTACACATATAAGAGTAGTCTTTTTCATGGCTCTTTGGCATGTGCTCTGAATTGAGGCTTAACGACTTCCTCCTCCAGCCGAAACACTGAAACATGAATTGAAAAAACAGCATGTCATTGAATCAATTTCCTTTTGTGCTCCACTTGACCTCCGCTGGCCTCTCCCCGCGCTCTAGTCCCTCATTTTCTTCATCTGTGGTACAACCTGTCTCTCTCTTTTCCTCAGCGTCCCTTTCCTTCCTGTTTAGCTGTTGATTAGGAAACATAGGTTAAATCCAGCAGTCACACAAAGGGCTGCTGCAGTGCACTCAGTTACAGCTTTGTAATGGTAATGCAGGGAGGCACAGGTGAGCTCTATATGGCACCAGCTTTGCAGAATACAGAAAACTGTCGCTCCAGATTAATAATGAACTGTCAAAGTAGGACATGATCAGAACAAAATTAGATTGTTAAACCACCTCATCTATTTCTAGCTCTGCTCAGTCACTAGGACACTGTGTTTGCATATGTGCATATTGTTGTTCATTGTTATTCTGAGTCAGAGCCTTATTACATTTCCAGATAAAGTGTTTGGAAAATGTGAGAACTCTTGCACTGCAGCACCGGTGTTGTTGAAATAATTTCAGATGTACTCTGTATTACAATGTGGGCACAATAACACCGGCAGTCTGCTAGCAAAGATGAGTTTAAATAAAAGTTGAGTACGGTTAACAAAGAGTTTTTCTTTCTTTAATATTACAGAATGTTTTAGAAGTCAAATAGTAAACAGGATCTGTTTGTAGTCATTAAAGTGATAAAAATGTTGAACCAACATATAGAGCAAAATCTTCCTCAGTGACACTAATATGGACATTTTTATATCCTATGGTCTTTGAGTTGTATTAAAACTTACACATTTCTGTCAGTAACCTTTATATTTTGTTATATTGGTCACATTGACACAAGGTAAATTTAACCATATATGCTTATTGTGCATCATTTCCGATCAATCTGCAATTTTGGTAAATTATGCAAAAAGCATAAAAATATTATTTAATTTTATTTAGTATATATATAACGGTAGCAATTAAAGTATCATTAGAAAGTTGGCCATTTTATTTAAATAATAGATTCATTGATTTTTTTATTATGAATATTATTATTAGATTATTTATTAGATTTCAATATTATTTAGCCTATGTCAAGTGCTTAGTAGACAAATTTAAAAAACAAATAAGTTTGAAAAAAGTGTTTTAAGACAGAATGTTTTCCTCAGGGTCAAAAGTGGTTATATTTGATAAGGATAAAATAGTAATGAAGGAGTATTTGTTTTAATTTTGTTCTTTACACAACATCATCTTATTACAGCAGAGGGGACTTTTGTGTAATTGTTGTAATAGTCATTGTTGATGCCTTGGATCATTAATGTGAACATGAACTCTTTTCTCTTCTCAGGGAAGTCTGACGTTTACCTTCAGCTGGACCTGGAGGCAGAGTTTCACTTTACTCATCTCATCATGACATTTAAGGTAAAATAGTTTTTTCCCCTCCAAATAATAACAATCAACCTTGAAACAGTCCAAAACTGACCTAATACTGTCAATCGTTTTTGTATACAGACTTTCCGTCCAGCAGCCATGTTGATTGAGCGATCTGCAGATTTTGGCCGAACCTGGCAGGTGTACCGTTACTTCGCCTCCGACTGTGAGTCCAACTTCCCAGGAATTTCTCAGAGTCCTCTTCGTAAGGTTGATGATGTTATCTGCGAATCCAGATATTCTGACATCGAGCCATCGACAGAAGGAGAGGTGAGAGTTATTAATTTGGAATACTTTGCATCAGTTCATTTGTTTGTAATTAGTTTGCTGAACTGCACTTTCTCTTCTCTAAGGTGATTTACCGTGTTCTTGACCCTGCTATTCGGATCGAAGACCCTTACAGCCCTAACATTCAGAGTAAGTGAACCATAACAATCCTAACCTCCAACCGGATACTTAAGATGCAGCTTTTTGCACTGGATGTAGTTCATGCAGAGCCTTTCTGCATGAAACTGACAGACACAGCGAGTGCGCCCCATGCCTGGGACTCGCCCACGCAGAGACTGCACACATCAATGGCGGATGCCTGCGAGAGGCTGCCCATCTCCATCCTGCGCTTGCGGCTAGCTATCCTTCTGGACGGCGACCCCGCCCCTCAAGCTCCCACGCTTCCTTCCCTCTTCGAGCCCCGACGGAAGAAGCAACGGGGCCAAAGGATGCCTGAACCGAGTGAGCCCACGGCGGCCCAGTCCCCGCGTGCCTCGCTCTCTCCTCGCGAGACCCCCTCACCAGTGCTTTTCTCGCAAACGGATCTATGCCCCTCCTCTCAAGCAGCAGGACTCGTTTTGTTTGCCTCATCTGAGGTAGATGGCTATGACAGCCTGTCTCTGGCTGCATCTGAGGGAGAAGACTGGCCGGGCTCGACAGTTGACCCCACCCCTCAATCCCAAGCGAGCAGAGACGGCGTTAGAGCAAGCGGGGACGCTGAACTTATTCGCGTCCTCACTAAAGCTCACTAAAACATCGAGTGGTCCCAGCCTCAGGAGCCTACCAGAAGCAGTTTAGACGGGTGGTTTCTACCTGGCGTCAGCAGACCCCTCATCAAAGACCAGCACCCTGCTTCCCCGAGGTACACGACGAGCTGACTAAATCATGACACGCCCCTTACTCGGCTTGCTTAAAAACATCAACATCCCCAACGCTCTCCGCTATTGACTGCGCTGAGGAGAAGAGCTATAACACGTTGCCCTACCTAGAGGAAGCTGTGGAGAACATTTCTGCCCGCCCACCTCTAGCGGATTGAGAACCAAGGCGGTCCACCCAGCCAAACCATGCAGAACGACATCAGCCCTCGCCGGTCACGCTTACATTGCCGCCAGCCAGGCTGCATCGGCTTTGCACACCATGGCAATCCTCCAAGTGTTTTAGGCCAAGCTCCTCTGCTCTATGGATGGGACTGGCCCGGACCCTGAGGTCTTTGGGGACTTAGCCCTGCACGCCACCAAGACCACCGCCCAGGCGATTGGCAGAGGTATGGCCAGTTTGGTTGTGCTGAAGCGCCACCTCTGGCTGAACCTTACGGAGATCAAGGACGTGGACAGAACTGCTTTCCATGATGCCCCAATCTCCAACACCGGCCTCTTCGGTCCAGCGGTGAAGGGATTCTCTGAGTGTTTCACTGAGGCGCTTTCTACCCAAGCGTTCAATTTCAGCTTCAGGGCGCCCTAAGAAAGCGCTGCCCCCTATAACTGCAGTCAATGGGCGCGCACCACTGCAGAAAATCGCTGTTTTTGAGATCTTAGTGTTTCCCTCCTTACAGTTCGGCCGGCTGGAAATGTTCAAAAATCAGTCATCAAGCCCATTATAAAGCACGCGGCACAGATGATAAAAGCTGCCTTTTATAGCAAAAAATATTTTTTCTAGCTCTCAAAGTTGGGGCGGTCAGGTCCCCGTCACACGGCAGCCCGCCCCCAGATTTTATTTAACCCCTTGCCACACGGGCCGAGGCCTGGCAGACCATCCACGGGGTATCAGACTGGGTTATGAAAACAATAAAGCGAGGCTACTCACTCCAGTTCGCTTGCAGACCCCCACGCTTTTGCGCAGTAGTCGAGACATCGGTGGGAAGCAAGATAGCTCACGTCCTTCACACCGAAGTGTCAAACCTACTAATGAAAGGAGCTGTCGAGACAGTTCACCCATCATTAAGCGAGTCGGGCTTTTACAGTTCCGAAGAAGGACGGTGGCCTCAGACCAATTCTAGATCTCAGACACCTGAACAAGGCCCTTATGAAACGGCCATTCAGAATGCTGAACCAAACAAATCATTGCGGAAAAAATTCGCCCAGGGGATTGGTTCTTCTCAGTCAATCTGAAAGATGCTTACTTTCATATCCAAATAGCCCACCACCACAGGCCATCTTTGAGATTCACCTTCGAGGGGCGGGCTTATCAATATACGGTCCTACCGTTCGGTCTGTCTCTGGTACCCCGTGCATTCACAAAATGGCGGGCGCATCCAGGGCGCACATATGTTATCCAGAGACAATGTCCTCCCAGGGGATTGGTCTCTCCTCCCTCAGACGGTTCACATGATCTGGAGAACCTTCGGCAAGGCAGAGTTTGACCTCAAGTGGTCAGCGTTGGCAAGCTGGTGTGCAGCACAAAACGTAGACCCACACATATGTGAAGTACCTCTACTACTTTCCTTTCTTCAGGAGCTGCTGGACGCGGGCAGGACCCCCTCCACACTCAAAATATATGTGGCAGCCATAGCGGCTTTTCACGATCCTGTGGCCGGCCACTCCATGGGTAAAAGCGACCTGGTCATTCGTTTCCTCAAGGGGACCAGGAGACCTAACCTGCCTCTGCCCCCCTCTATCCCCTCCTGGGACCTATCTACGGTCCTTAGGGCCCTTAGGGGACCCCCGTTTGAGCTGCTTTCACGCAAAACTGCGTATAGGTACGCAATACGAAGTGAACGCTCTCGAAAGGGAATCCCCTGAGAGTAGGGAACGAGTATTGCGTAGCTTGCCGTGCTATTACGCTTGGATCAAGTCGATTTAACCTGATTCTATGGCAAAATGGTCTGCTTATATAGGCATAAGCCACACCGATTCTGGCGGTTTCTGCTGCGCCCTGGGCGCGAAGCGTCCTGATTGGTTCGCCTAGGTATAGGTTCGTGCAGTTGCTGCAGCACAGCCAATGAGCGAGCTAAACGCTCTGCTCTGTGCTCACTGTGCAGGTGCACTGCGTTTTAAAATAATGGCTTCAATATTCTCGAGAAAAGGAGTTTTCCCACTGCGTATAGCTATGCAATACTCGTTCCTTACTCTCAGGGAACCGAGGTTATGTTAGTAACCGAGTACGTTTTTCCTCACCTGGTCTGGGCTTACTTGATTGTTTCTAATAACAAAAAAACTTACTTCAGCAATAAAAAAATAAAACACAAAATTAACATATTTAATTATTGCAGGTTTGTGTAATATTCTGAGTTTGCATTTCAACATTAAAAAGGACACGACACGACCATAGTAAAAGCATACACATTAAAACTACCATAGTAAAAACATTTAATATTGAGTTAATACTGTACATAAAATACAAACCAACAGATTCTCACCTATGAAAGGTTCTTGGCGGATTCACAACCAGAAGCTGCACAATGTTGTGGCTTCATTGATTCTTACTGTGAGTGATGACACTAGACATTTACAAGACAAAAAGCTAACAGGAACTAAACACAGAAGAGAACACAGAAACAATAGAAACCGAAAAACTTCAAAATAAGAGTTCAACACAAGACAGGGGAACATAGGCTGGGATTCATGACAAGATGAAATATCTTCAGTTTTTTTTTTTTTTATTGAATGGTCAAATAATATTGGATGACCTCATTGGCCTAGTGCAAGTGTGTTGAATTAGTAGTAGTAGAATTAGCTGATGATGAATTTGCTGGTTCAGCTGGTCAGTGTATTATTTCCATACAGCTGTCATGCTGAGTCATGCACTGTGTGAGTGTTTATAAATTGATCTCACACTCTCTTTGTGACTCTCACTTTCTGTTATACCGATCATCTAGAGCATGACTGGAACAAACAGCATGTGCACAGAAGCTAAATTCTCTGATGTTGGGATATGCGCCTCTCACACACTCCATGATTTTCCCTCCAACTCTTTTCCTTATAAATCACACAAGTCCCACTTCATTGAGTGTCTCTGAAGCGTAACAGCAGCCTATCCACCACACTCCTGCTAAAGGCCTCCACGCTCAGCTAACTGTGACCTCCCACTGAGGAGAAGGCCATTGGCTCAGGGGAGAAGGGGTCAGAGGTCATTGGTTAACAGGGTTTAGGGATTTTTTACAGGGGTTGGAGAATGTTCTCATAATTGGGTGGTCGTGATTGTATGCTTGATGATCATATGGTGTGATTTATGATCAGTGTTCACCAAGGCTGCATTGATGTACATTTAAATACATTTAAAAATATAATTTATTTCTGTGATGGCAAAGCTAAATTTTCAGCATCATTACTCCAGTCTTCAGAGTCACATTATCCTTCAGAAATCATTGTAATATGCTGATTTGCTGCTCAATCAATTTTTCTTATCATTATTAATGCTGAAAACAGTTGTGCTGCTTAAAAAGTTTGTGGAAACCAAGATATTTATATGCCACTGTCCTCCACTAACCCCAATGTTTTCATATTGCAGACCAGCTGAAGATCACTAACCTCCGTCTGAACTTCACCAAGCTGCACACTCTGGGTGATAATCTGCTGGACTCACGGCCTGAGATCAGAGAGAAATACTACTATGCCATGTATGAGCTGGTTGTCAGGGGCAACTGCTTCTGCTATGGCCATGCCTCCGAGTGTGCTCCTATCGACGGCATCAGGGATGACATTGAGGGCATGGTGAGTTACCAAACTGTAGCTAGATGTACATGCTCATTTAGCTAATTTAGGCTACATTTGCTGCCTTAAAATTGCAGGAAATGAAAGTTGAGATTGTGTTTTCTCGCTATTGTATATATATATATATCCAAGTGAAAAAACTTCCTGAACAAGAAAAAATGTAGGTTGGGACTTTTTGTTCATCAGAAAATTGATTCGATGCTTGTGATTTTACTATTCCTGTGACAGGTTGTCCTGCCCTCGTGCCAGTAAACACATCATTAGTTGCAAGAGGGAGGGGAAGTTATTTTGATTAAAGATAACAAAGGCACATGAATTTAAAAAAAGAAACAATAATGAACTGCACAGATTAATCATTTATATAAATTCTGCAATATTCCATGAAAAACAAGTACACTTTAAATTTCATGGTGACTTTAAAGTTAATCTTTAAAAACAGTAATAATTGAATAACACTGTAAAATGTAATCTTTAGCAAATCTGAAAATGGATATCCATCTTCATACTGTACATTAAAATGTAATGGCTTACAATATTTTATTGTATATTGGTTATTTAGACAAAGTAGTATAGAATTTTTATATGCACCATTTAGTTATCAACCATAATATGAAAAGAATTATCGCCTTATTGTAACGAGACACAAATTAAGTTACCAGAGAGGTTAATACTACAAGATGAGGTGAAGTTTGGCGTTTACATCTCTAGGTACACGGGAGGTGTGTGTGTAAACACAACACGAATGGACTGAACTGTGAACAATGTGATGACTTCTATAATGACCTGCCCTGGAGACCAGCTGAGGGCCGAAACACTAACGCCTGCAAGAGTAATTATCAATAACCATAATAATATTGCCCATGCAGTGCATAAAGGCATAGATTTCTGATTCCACAGTTTACACTTTCCTCTTTTGCCCAGAATGCAACTGTAACGGTCACTCCAACAAGTGTCATTTTGACATGGCGGTTTTTCTGGCTACTGGGAACAACAGTGGAGGCGTGTGTGACAACTGTCTCCACAACACCATGGGCCGCAACTGTGAGACCTGTAAGCCTTTTTACTATCAGGATCCGAATAGAGACATCAGAGACCCTGGGGTCTGCGTGGGTAGGTGTGAGAATGCTAAACATACGTTTATGCATTGTACTATGTACGTTTGCTTATGTCTATTCTCTTTGGCAGCCTGTGATTGTGACCCGGATGGTTCCCTGAACGGTGGCATTTGTGACGGGCATGATGACCCCTCTTCACGCATGATTGCTGGGCAGTGCCGTTGTAAAGACAATGTTGAAGGCCCGCGCTGTGATAAATGCAAACCTGGTTTCTTTGGGCTCAGTGCTAGCGACCCTCGTGGCTGCCAACGTAAGTACAAGCCAATACCAGTCAGCTGATAATTATATTTCATGATATAACCAATACATGTCCGATATTAAAAATAATTAATAATGTAATAAATGACAAATCAGTCAAATCAGTCATTTTAAATGCTACAATTCAATTTTAGGCATCACAAGTTTATACAGTATAATAACGTTGGCAAAGGAAATCTAAATGTAAAAATAGAGGAAATTATCATAAATAATTAAATATCTAATATCATAGATATCTATCTATATATATCTATATATATTTTTGGTGATATAGATATCACGATATCACCCTGTTTGGACTTTGTTTTCTGTATGCACTATTTCCCTGCCTGTTTGTCGTCATAGTCACTGATTTGATTTCATCATTAAGTTCAGGTGGGTTGTCATTGTCACTTTGTTTGTCTGTGTAAGTCCTGTGTTTTCAGTTCACCGTTGTCTGGTCTCGTTTACAATACATGGTATTGCTTGCCTTCATGTGGATATTATTAAATAACGTGTGTCGCTTTCATCTTTGTGCCTTCATATGCAGCATAACCATGACAATAGATAGCCAATATAACAACACTACTGTACAACATTTGGTCTCTGTAAGATGTTTCTGAAAGAAGTCTCTTATGCTCACCAAGGCTACATTTATTTGATCAAAAATACAAGAAAAACTGTTATATTTTGTGAAAATTTTTTACAATTTAAAATAACTGTTTTCTATTTGAATATATTTTAAAATGTAATTTATTCCTGTGATGTCAAAGCTGTCCTTACTCCAGTATTCAGTATCACTTGATCATTTTAAAATCATTCTAATATGTTGATTTAGAAACATTTCTTATTATCATCAATGCTGAAAACAGTTGTGCTGCTTATTATTTTTGTGGAAACCATAATACAGTTTTCTTAAGGATTCTTTGAATATTAGAGAGAGAAATCTTTTGTAACATTATAAATGACTTCACTACCACTTTTGATCAATTTAATACATCCTTGCATCAAATTAAAAGTGTTAATTTCTTTAAAAAAATCTTACTGCCTCAAACTTTTTAAATGCTAGTATATTTTTATTAAACGCCTTGACATTTCAGAGCTCCTTTTTTTCAAAAGTTAGAAAGGAATTAAATGCCTCAGCACTTTTAAACCACCACCTATTTGACAAACATTTTTCTGGTATATTTTACTCTTGATTCACAATCATTGTCATTCTCTCACTGGTCTTCTTTAGCATGTAAATGTGACCCCAGGGGTACAGTGTCCGGTAGCTCCCAGTGTGACCCTGTTAGTGGAGACTGCTTCTGTAAACGCCTGGTCACTGGACACAGCTGCAACCAATGTCTGGTAAGTAGAGCAGAAAAACAAGCTTGCCTTTTTTAGCAGTTTATGATTCCCCATACACCTCTCTGAGAACATTTGGGTTATCATTCTCCAGTAAGAACTGAATGCTCACTGGTACCTTGTATCCTCTCTACTGGGTGGGAACATGAACTGAGAATGTTTGCTCAACAATGTCTGCATTTAGCCCAGGGGCTTTTGGCAGCTGGTGTAGGTTTACACACTGCTTAAAATGGAATGAAAGGAAGAACTGTATCCTGAAATTAGACCAGCTATAAGTGCCTTTAGTATTAGAGTGATGTCACATAATTTTATGGATATATTCCATGGTAATTCTTTACTATGATTAAAACTGTATTTGGATATGGTCATTTGTTAGCACGGCATGGTATATATCAAAGTATCACGGTGTTCCATCAGCATATCATGCCTTCTGTCACAGTATTTTGTATTGTACCTGTAGCCAACAATTTGAATATTAAATGTCATGTTGGTGTTTTTATTCTCCTATAGCCTGAGCACTGGGCCCTGAGTCATGATGCCAATGGCTGCAGAGGGTGTGACTGTGATGTGGGTGGAGCTACAGACAACCAGTCAGTATTGTTCAGTTTATGAGGATTCAGATTTTTTGGCAGTTTTGAAATAAATACATACAATACAAAATAAATACATACAATTTAATTGACATAATAATGATGTACTTTGTGTAATTAACTGTCTTCAGGTGCTCAATGGAAACAGGGCAGTGTCACTGTCGGAGTCACATGATTGGACGCCAGTGTAACCAGGTGGAGTCTGGGTATTTCTTCATGGCCCTCGACCACTACATTTATGAGGCTGAAAATGCCAAACTGGGTCAAGTAAGTACAGAACTGGGAAAAATAATCAACATGATACTCAAGCAACGGAACAAATATTTGTAATTAAACATATCAGGTAAAATAAAATAATATAGATATATTCAAAAGATAATATGATGAAATATTTCTTGGCGATGATGTACTTACATAAAAATTCTGGCCCATTTTAATAATTATTTAATATGAATAAATATTAAAATAAAAATATGAAATATTATAAAAATATAAACGTTTTATAAATAAATATTAATTCCACACTATTTTGTCTAAATAAATGAAACGTAAAACACTAAAAACTAAAACCAATTGTTTAAAATGCAAGTGACATCACAACATTACAATGTACAGTATCAATAAATGTTAATTTTCAGAATTTCTAAAGATTACATTAAACAGTTTATATTTTTTTAGGGCTCTGCATTTGAGGAGAGAGAGTACCAGCCGGGCCGTCCCGTCTTGTGGACAGGCACTGGGTTTGCATGGGCTCCTGAAGGTGGTACGCTGGAGTTAGCCATTAACAACATTCCATATTCTATGGAATATGACATCCTCATTCGCTATGAGCTTCAGGTAAACGGTACACTTAGACATTACATGTCCCCCCATTGGCTTCATACTCAGAGAAGAAGTGTGTTATAGGTATACTCATATGCGTTTCTGTTTTTAAAGATGCCACGAGACTGGGAGGAGGTCCGTGTAATGGTGATTAGACCAGGCCCCATACCTACCAGCAGTCCATGTGGAAACACCATCCCTGCAGATGATCTGCTAACCTTATCGCTCCCCTCTAGTGCCAGGTCTGTGAAACACACGTATGAATGTTTAAAGAGATGATTCACCTAAAAAGGAAAATGTGTCATTATTTACTCAGCCTCATGTTGTTGTTTCGTTCTTCTGTGCAACACAAAAGATGATATTTTGAAGTGTTTCAATTGTTTTTGTCCATACAATGAAAGTCAATGGGTTTCAAAACAACATAGGACCTCACTGACTTTCATTTAGACATTTTTTTTTTAAATCTTCCTTTTTGTTCCAAAGAAGAAATAGTCATACAGGTAAGAGAAAAGAATTCAAGTAGGCTAATGTTTTCCTTCACTTCTGTATACCAGAATCTTCTCAAAAAGTAAATTTTACTTATAATATTTCTGTTGCACTGCTGCAGGTTTGTGGTTCTGCCTCAGCCAGTGTGTCTGGAGGGAGGAGTGAGTTACAAACTGCGTGTGGAGTTCATCCGTTACGCCGACAGGAACAGCATCCTTACTTCCACTAATGCCTTTGTACTTGTTGACTCCGTAAGCATAAATCTGTGATTTCATTCAACTTTTATCAGGTCTTCTTGATGTTCTGTCTCATTTTGACTGGTTCCTTTCTTCCCCTCACCTCCCTAGATTGCCCTTCTCCCTCGGTACTCTTCTCTAGAGATGTTTACCGCGGGAGACCCTGCCTCCGTTGCACGGAAGCAGAGCTATGAGCGTTACCGCTGCCACGAGACTGCCAAGAGTGTGTCCCGCCCACAGATGAGTGAAGCGTGTGCTAAACTCATCACCAGCATGTCTGCCCTCATTAACAACGGCGCGCTGCGTGAGTGTCAACAATGAATTTAGGGGTTGAGATGGAAATATTGGGGTTTGTTTGTATTTGTTATTATTAAGACAAGTACTTTCCTCCCGCAGCTTGTGAGTGTGATCCTCAGGGTTCGCTCACCTCAGAGTGTGATGTCCGTGGGGGTCAGTGCCGCTGCAGGCCCAATATATCAGGCCGGCGCTGTGATAAATGTGCAGCGGGGGCTTATGGATTTGGCCCTTCTGGGTGCAAACGTAAGAGACATGTTCTAAAACCCTTTTCCCTGCTCTGGTACACTACCATTCAAAAGTTGTAGATTTGTTCGATTTTTTTTTAATGTTTTTAAAAGAAGTCTCTTCTGCTCACCAAGGCTGCATTTATATGATCCAAAATACAGCAAAACAGTATTGTGAAATATTTTTACAATTTAAAATAACTGTTTTCTATTTGAATATATTTTAAAATGTAATTTATTCCTGTGATGCAAAGCAGAATTTTCAGCATCATTACTCCAGTCTAATTTTCTGATTTTCTGCTCAAGAAACATTACAGTTGTTTAAAAAATAAATTTCACTTATTTTTAAAAACTAATTCACAGTATTACTGTTTTTGCTGTATTTTGGATCAAATAAATGCAGCATTGGTTAGCAGAAGAGACTTTTAAAAACAAGAATAAATCTTACTGATCTAAAACGTTTCAACAGTAGGGTAAATCAATAACATTTTGCTTTTTTGTTTTATTTTCTTTCTTTTTTCTTTCTTTCTTTTTTTCTTTCCTTTTCTTTTCTTTTTTTTACTGTTTTGTTTTTTGTTGTTCTTATAATTTTCTTATTTAGTTTTTGTTTGTTTCTTTTTTGTTTGTTTTCCTTTTATTTTGTCGTTGCTATTTGTTTCTTGCTTTGTTTTTTTTCTTTGTTTCTTTCGTTTTTTTCTTTTGTTTTGCTGTTTGTTTTGTGTTTTATTTGTTTCACTCTTTTTATTTGTTTGTTTTTTCTCTTTAAAATTGTATTCTGTTTTTGGTTGTTTCTGTTTGTTTTATCTTATCTTCTTGCTTTTCATTTTTTTTTTCTTTCTTGTTCTTTCTTTCTGTTTGTTTGTTTGTTTATTCTTTCATTCCTTCCTTGCTCATTCATTCATTCATTCATTCATTCATTCTTTTTATTCTTTGTCTTTAGTGTGTGAATGTAGTTTGGAGGGCTCTCAGAGCCGTTTCTGTGACCAGTACACAGGACAGTGTCCATGCCGGCCTGGTGCATTTGGTCAGCGCTGTGATGGTTGTCAGGCTGGACACTGGGGCTTCCCGAACTGCAGGTCTTGCCAGTGTAATGGCCACGCTGATGAATGCCACCAGAGGACTGGAGCTTGTCTCAACTGCAGAAGCAATACAGCAGGGGACCAATGTGAAAGGTACAAGTAATAAAGCAGGCATTTTTGACGTTTTAAGCTGTATGGTTGATTTGATAATTACTCAAATTAGAGGACACTCAAAATATTTGAGAACAGAAGGATTTTTTAAAGCCTGCAGGCACACAGTGAAAAGGGTTGATTTTTCTTGAATGTTTCTCTGCCCATGCTAATGTAATAGATACCTCCTGTCACAGGTGTGCTAATGGTTACTATGGAAACCCGGCCCTTGGATTAGGAAATCAGTGTCGCCCCTGCCCCTGTCCTGAGGGCCCCAATAGCGGACGCCACTTTGCCGCCTCATGTTATCAAGACAACCGCAACCAACACGTGGTCTGCAACTGTAACCAGGGTTACACAGGTATTTTTAACCTCAGAATTGTATTTTTCTCTTCCCAGAGATGGATGAAATAAAATGTATAAAGATGAGGGCCGGGTCATGTGTCTTTGCATTTCTTGCATAAATGCAACAAGAGAATGTAGTTCTTGTATGACTTCACAAATTAATAAGTGCTTGAACAGAGCTTTATTTAGCCATTTAACACCCTGAGTCCATCTGCATCTGGATAGGATGCAGAAAAAGTCATAATCAGAGGCCACTGTCAGTCTGATCAGACGTGCAGTGATAATGTGTGTTATCTCCTGTCCCCCCTCAACTGGACACAGGGATTGTAAAGCGCTCTGCAGGGGCAGTCCTCAAGCGTGAGTAACCATGGAGACCCACCCCACCTCTGCTGCCCGATCTCCATCCCCCCTTCCTAGCGCATGGCTCACACACTTCACACCTGCATGTTCATTTGCAGAACCCTCTCAACCCAGTTTAGCAGTGCTGGGGAGTAACTAACTAAGACCCTATTTACACCTGATATTAAGATGCGTTTTGGTCGATCGAATCAAAAGTGGACGAAGCTAAATACAGGTGTAAACAGGGTCTAAAACATTTTGAGCTTGTCCTACCAGAGGTAGTCCAAAACGCATTAGACCACATTGCTTTCATAGTGTAGACGTTCATATGTACAAATGGGTTTGAATAGCCACAAAAGAATGCCTACTCTCCGCCTACTGACCTAACGCACAAACATTATAGGAAGAGCGCAACCCAGACTAGACATGATTTGAACTTTGTCGGCTGAAGACCCAAGTTTGGCTTGAAAACGAAAACGTACCAAGCACAATGTTCTCTCACCATTTTAACACACAATAATTTCTAATTTTGAATACACACTCACTGCATTCGGCGTGATCTAGCCGCTTTCAGAGCAGAAACGAAAGATGCTGCTCTCCGTGTGTGTTTTTCTGTCGTCTCCCTATGTATGTTCATATGTAAATTGCGTCCAATCTTATTTCGTCCAGTAGATCGAAAGATCTAAAAAAAAAAACTAAAAAAAACGTTTACCTGCACATAGACCCTCCCCTTGAAGAAATCAGGACAGAAGTTATTGAAAGTAGACAAAAGAGACGAATTAACACACCAGGTGTAAACAAGTATGTGTCTGCCACGTCTACTTGTGATCCGATCGATTAAAACAATAAACAAACAAAAAACTTTTTTGTAGCAAAACAATAATATTATACTATTTGTTTAAATCTTTTTACAAAAAAATATTTATTCTGTAATTCTAGTTTTACTGGTGGTGGATCTGTTCGATCTATTCAAATGCTATTCAATTCTGTCATTCAGTTGAGATCCTCTTTGTTTTTGTGCTAAATACTTCTCTTATATAAATTCTACTCTGTTTTTTAACTAGAAGTGCCCATCACTGTTCCTTTGCCAGCTTTTGAGTCAGAGAAGCAAGCGTGTGTCTCTACATAGCATTTGGCTGCAAGAAATTTGACCATAGCAACAGAGTGAATGAATATTGTTTCGGCAGAATTAATAATACAGCTAAGCTAACTGAGTTTCAAAGTGTGAGATCTTTTAATGTAAAAAAAAGAAGTCATTTTCACTCTGATGCTTTGTACCCCAACACTCTTCAGGAGATTATTTCACTAGTATTCAAACAGCTGAGTATTATTTGACATTAAGATTAAAATGTAAAATCTTCTGGAGAGTCATTTTTCATAACCTTATTTATGTAATATGTGTTCTTATACTGTATTCTTAGCAGAGCTTTACATGATGATTTTGTATGAGAGCACTTCCATCCCTTAAATATTTATTTCATTAATAATCTCCTTAATAATTTAATACAATCCCCCGTATTACAGTTATTTTAACACTAAGCCACCAAATACCTGTTGGTTCTTTGGTTCCAACTCGGTTTAACACCTTTTCCTTTAGAAATGTGAACCTAATATTGTTTTCATTAATTATGTACTAATTTTTCTTCCTATTATATATATTGTACTAAGAAATCCTATTATATATATTGTACAGGTTATGTAAAAAAACAACAACATGAAGACTGTGAATTTTTCTGTTGTGGTTTTAGTTTGTGACCGATTGTAGAGCAATTTTTGAGCTATTCTGAAGAAAATATGAATCTTTAATTCAGGTCAGCATTAGAAATGTCCTATTAAAGTTGGTTTTCTTTTCATATTTTTTTACAGATGCTTTATGCGACATTTTAAAATCTTATCTTGATGCAACTAAACTGTACTTTCTCCATCAACCAGGTCCACGTTGTGAAGAATGTGCCCCTGGTTATTACGGTGACCCCTCTAAGCCCGGTGGGCAGTGCCAACCTTGTCGTTGCAGTAACAATATCGATCTATCGGATCCTGAGGCATGTGACAAGCGCACTGGCCAGTGTCTCAAGTGCCTGTACAACACTGAAGGAGCGGACTGCAGCGTGTGCAAGAGCGGATACTATGGAGATGCTTCCCGCCGCAACTGCCGGAGTGAGTTTAGTTATGCCACAAATTACTTTTCTAAATTATAGTACACTAATAACAACTAGATAAAAAGTTTGTTGGCAAACTTTAAGTTGGCTTGAAAAAGCCTAGCCAGAAAGTTTGAAGTAGTTTTAAAAGCTTTCAGTTTAAAGGTTTTCAGTTTGAAATAGTTTTAGTTAGATAGATAGATAGATAGATAGATAGATAGATAGATAGATAGATAGATAGATAGATAGATAGATAGATAGATAGATAGATAGATAGATAGATAGATGGATAGAAGATAGATAGATAGATAGATAGATAGATAGATAGATAGATAGATAGATAGATAGATAGATAGATATATAGATGGATGGATAGATAGATAGATAGATAGATAGATAGATAGATAGATAGATAGATAGATAGATAGATAGATAGATAGATGATAGATAGATAGATAGATAGATAGATAGATAGATAGATAGATAGATAGATGATAGATAGATAGATAGATAGATAGATAGATAGATAGATAGATAGATAGATAGATAGATAGATGGATAGACGGATAGATAGATAGATAGATGATAGATAGATAGATAGATAGATAGATAGATAGATAGATAGATAGATAGATAGATAGATAGATAGATGATAGATATATAGATAGATGATAGATAGATAGATAGATGATAGATAGATAGATAGATAGATAGATAGATAGATAGATAGATAGATAGATAGATAGATAGATAGATAGATGATAGATAGATAGATGGATAGATAGATGGATAGATGGATAGACGGATAGATAGATAGATAGATGATAGATAGATAGATAGATAGATAGATAGATAGATAGATAGATGGATAGACGGATAGATGGATAGATAGATAGATAGATAGATAGATAGATAGATAGATAGACGGATAGACGGATAGATAGATAGATAGATAGATAGATAGATAGATAGATAGATAGATAGATAGATAGATAGATAGATAGATAGACGGATAGATAGATAGATAGATAGATAGATAGATAGATAGATAGATAGATAGATAGATAGATAGATAGATAGATAGATAGATAGAAAGATAGATAGATAGATAGATAGATAGATAGATAGAGAGGCAAAAAAAAAGAAAATACTTTAAATGTACTTATGTAGCAGAAACATAATTAAACTAAGCACCAACAATAATAAACTCTAACAGACTTCAGAACAACATACATTTCATTCTATTTCACTATTACAATATGCGGTAAGATACAGACTTTCTGAAATATTGATATGAACAGTTACTCATGTAAGCGCATTGACTGAGCCTGTCGTCTGCCTCACGGCTGGACCTACACGTGAACACGACGATAACCCCCAAACCCTACACTCTGAAACATGTTATAAGTTTATGTCACAGTGTTATGGGGAGTCTGTACTCTTCGCAAGTGACACTTTGACAGAAAGGACAGCATATTTAATAATAGGTAATTACAAAATTTGTCTGTGGGTAATCAACACCTAATTTGAATTATTGTTGGCATATATATTGTCTTCAGCGCTTGTTTAGAGGTAATGTTAAGTGCGATATAAAATAAATAAATAAATAAAAAAACACTATTTTTTTTTAAATTGTGTATGTACACATTACTTCTCTATATAAGTATTATATAAATATGTAATTAACAGTTATAACGAATTAATTAATTACTCTCTTCTATTTCTTTATTCATATATCATATGTCATAGGTCATATATACGACCTCCTAGACCTAGAGAAAATGTTACTCTTAGTTAATGACTAGTAATTTAATGTTTAATTTGGAATTTATTAATGAGCTTATTTAATTTTGAATGTACTTGGTAGCATTAAGATCAGAGCAACATTAAGCATTTATGATTTATGTTTATGGTAGGGAGGTGATAAAACGCATCAGACTTAATCATTATTTAATTTACCTTTATGAAATGCATAGAAAAACACAAACCAAAATATGTTAAAACTCTCTTATATGTTATTTAAATGTAACATAAATTCATGAATTCACACTGCTGGTGTGTGTGTGTGAACTTTAGCTTTATGAGGAGGTCCTCAGCAGTGATGTCGAGGTGTAGAGCTGCAGGAACACTGAGCTCCTCGTAGCTGTCAGACAGCAGAACTGTGACTCCTCCACCACACCGATGTTGGACACCTCCACCCTCAATAAATACCACAGCTTAATCTGTTCAGCGCCTGTTCTCCGCCCAACTGCAGGCTCCACTCGTCACCACGATGGGAACTCCATCACAAAAACAAAAACATCTCTAGATCCCAACTAATAATAGAAAGAAGTAAAGAAAGATTAGTTAGAATGAAAGATAGAAGGATTAGTCAGGAAAAAGAAAGATGGATTTGTTAGAAAGAAAGATAGATAGAAAGATGGATAGATTAGTTAGAAAGAAAGAAAGAAAGAAAGAAACAATGATTAGTTAGAAAGAAAGAAAGAATGATTAGTTAGAAAATATACTTGAGAAAGAAAGAAAGATTAAATAGAAAGAAAGAAAGATTAGTTAGAAAGAAAGATAGATTAGCTAGAAAGAAAGAAAGACTAGTTAGAAAGAAAGATAGAAAAAAAGATTAGTTAGAAAGAAAGAAAGAAAGATTAGTTAGAAAGAGAAAGAAAGATGGATTAGTTAGAAAGAAAGATGGATTAGTTAGAAAGAAAGAAAGATTAGTTAGAAACAAAGAAAGATTAGTTAGAAAGAAATATAGATTAGAAAGAAAGATTAGTTAGAAAGAAAGATAGATTAGTTAGAAAGAAAGAAAGATTAGTTAGAAAAAAAGAAAG